>NC_057407.1:28494908-29094908 GCF_019320065.1 Cervus canadensis
GCTCTGCAATAAGAGAAGCCAACACAATGAGAAGACTTTGCACTACAAGGAAGAGTAGCTCCTGCTCACTGCAGCTAGAGAAAGCCTGTGCACAGCAATGAAGACCCAGTGAAATAAAAAATATATTTCTTAAAAAACTGGAAATAGAACTGTCATATGACCCAGCAATACCACTTCTGGGCATACACACTGAGGAAACCAGATCTGAAAGAGACACATGCACCCCAATGTTCATCACAGCACTGTTTATAATAGCCAGGACATGGAAGCAACCTAGATGCCCATCAGCAGACGAATGGATAAGGAAGCTGTGGTACATATACACCATGGAATATTACTCAGCCATTAAAAAGAATTCATTTTAATCAGTTCTAATGAGATGGATGAAACTGGAGCCCATTATACAGAGTGAAGTAAGCCAGAAAGATAAAGAACATGACAGCATACTGACACATATATATGGAATTTAGAAAGATGGTAATGATAACCCTATATGCAAAACAGAAAAAGAGACACAGATGTACAGAACAGACTTTTGGACTCTGTGGGAGAAGGCGAGGGTGGGGTGTTTTGAGAGAACAGCATGTATATTATCTAAAGTGAAACAGATCACCAGCCCAGGTTGGATGCATGAGACAAGTGCTCAGGCCTGGTGCACTGGGAAGACCCAGAGGAATCGGGTGGAGAGGGAGGTGGGAGGGGGGATCGGGATGGGGAATACATGTAACTCCATGGCTGATTCATGTCAATGTATGACAAAACCCACTGCAATGTTGTGAAGTGATTAGCCTCCAACTAATAAAAATAAATGAAAAAAAAAGAAATAAGCAAATTTAAAAAAATGTATAATTTTAAAAGAAAAAAATAGCAGATAATGTGTTTTTTTAAGTTGTTCAGTCGCTCAGTTGTGTCCGATTCTTTGTGGCCCTATGGACCACATCATGCCAGGCTTCCTTGTCTTCCACTATCTTCTAGAGTTTGCTCAAACTTATGTCCATTGAGTTGGTGATGCTATCCAACCATCTTATCCTCTGTTACCACCTTCTCCTTCTGCCCTCAATTTTTCCCAGCATCAGAGTTTATAGTGAGTCAGCTCTTTGCAGTAGATGGCCGAAGTATTGGAGCTTCAGCTTCAGCATCAGTTGTTCCAAGGAATATTCAGAACTAATTTCCTTTAGGATAGACTGATTTGATCTGCTTGCTGTCCAAGGGACTCTCAAGAGTCTTCTCCAGCACCACAGTTCAGAAGCATCAGTTCTTTAGTCCTCAGCCTTCTTTATGGTCCAACTCTCACATCCATACATGATTACTGGGTAAACCACATGAACCTTTGTTGGCAAAGTGGTATCTCTGCTTTTTAACATGCTTTTTAACATGCTGTCTAGGTTTACCATAGCTTTTCTTCAAAGGAGCGAACATCTTTTAATTTCATGGCTTCAGTCACTGTCTGCAGTGATTTTGGAGCTCGAGAAAATAAAGTCTGTCACTGTTTTCCCCTCTATTTGCCATGAAGTGATGGGACTGGATGCTATGATCTTAGTTTTTTGAATGTTGAGTTTTAAGCCAGTTTTTTCACTTTGCTCTTTCACCTTCACCAAGAGGCTCTTTAATTTCTCTGCTCTTTCTGCCATTAGGGTGGTATCATATCGATATCTGAGATTGTTGATATCTTTCCTGGCAATCTAGATTCTAGCTTATACTTCATCCTGCCCAACATTTCTCATGATGTACTCTGCACATAAGTTAAATAAGAGAGGTGACAATATTCATCTTTAACAGTTTTCCTTTCCCAATTTTGAACCAGTTTATCATTCCTTGTATGTTCTAACTCTTTCTTCTTGACCATCTCTCTAAGAATTTTCCACAGATTTTTGTGATCCACACAAAGACTTTAGTGTAGTCAGTGAAGCAGAAGTAGATGTTTCTCTGGAATTCCCTTGCTTTTTCTTTGATTCAGCAGATGTTGGCAATTTGATCTCTGATTCCTCTGCCTTTTCTAAATCCTTGTACATCTGGAAGTTTTCAGTTCACATACTGTTGAAGTCTAGCTTGAAGGATTTTGAACATTACCTTGTTAGCATGTGATATGAGTGCAGTTGTATGATAGTTTGAACATCCTTTGGCATTGCCCTTCTTTGGGATTGGAATGAAAACTGACCTTTCCCAGTCCTTTAGCCACTGATGAGTTTTCCAAATTTGTTGGCATATTGAGTGCAGCATTTTAACAGCATCATCTTTTAGGCTTTGAAATAGCTCAACTGGAATTCCATTACCTCCAATAGCTTTGTTCATAGTAATGCTTCCTCAGGCCCACTGGAATTTACACTCAGGTTGTCTGGTTCTAGGTGAGTGACCACACTGAGTCATTAGCACCTTTTTTGTACATTTCTCTGTGTATTCTTGCCACCTCTTCTTTTTTTTTTAAATTAATTAATTAATTGTAATTGAAGGCTATTTACTTTACAATATTGTAGTGGTTTTTGCCATACACTGACATGAATCAGCCATGGGTGTACGTGTGTCTCCCATCCTGAACCCCCCCTCCCTCCTCCCTCCCCATCCAATCCCTCAGGGTCATCCCAGTGCACCAGCCCTGAGTGCCGCCTTGTCTCATCCATTGAACCTGGACTGGTGATCTGTTTCACATATGGTAATATACCTGTTCCAATGCTATTCTCCCAAATCATCCCACCCTCGCCTTCTCCCACAGAGTCCAAAAGTCTGTTCTTTACATCTGTGTCTTTTTTGCTGTCTCACATATAGGGTCATCATTACCATCTTTCTAAGTTCCATATATATGCATTAATATTAGTGTTTTTCTTTCTGACTTACTTCACTGTGTATAATAGGCTTCAGTTTCATCCACCTCATTAGAATTGATTCAAATGCATTCTTTTTAATAGCTAAGTAATATTGCATTGTGTATATGTACCACAGCTTTCTTATCCATTCATCTGCCGATGGACATCTAGGTTGCTTCCATGTCCTGGCTATTGTAAACAGCGCTGTGATGACCATTGGGGTACACATGTCTCTTTCAATTCTGGTTTCCTCAGTGTGTGTCCCCAGCAGTGGGATTTCTGGGTCATATGGCAGTGCTATTTCAAGGTTTTAAAGGAATCTCCACATAGTGGAGATGTTCTCCATAGTGGCTGTACTAGTTTGCATTCCCACCAACAGTGTAAGAGGGTTCCCTTTTCTCCTCACCCTGTCCAGCATTTATTGTTTGTAGACTTTTTGATAGCAGCCATTCTGATGGCATGAGATGGCAGTTCATTGTGGTTTTGATTTGCATTTCTCTGATAATGAGTGATGTTGAGTATCTTTTCATTTGTTTGTTAGCCATCTCTATGTCTTCTTTGGAGAAATGTCTGTTTAGTTCTTTGGCCCATTTCTTGATTGGGTCACTTATTTTTCTGGATTTGAGGTGCAGGAGCTGCTTATATATTTTTGAGATTAATTCTTTGTCAGGTGCTTCATTTGCTATTATTTTCTCCCATTCTGAGGGCTGTCTTTTCACCTTGCTTATAGTTTCCTTCATTGTGCAAAAGCTTTTAAGTTTAATTAGGTCCCATTTGTTTATTTTTGCTTTTATTTCCATTACTCTGGGAGGTGGGTCATAGAGGATCCTGCTGTGATTTATGTCAGAGAGTGTTTTGCCTATGTTTTCCTCTAGGAGTTTTATAGTTTCTGGTCTTACGTTTAGATCTTTAATCCACTTTGAGTTT
Organism: Cervus canadensis; assembly: GCF_019320065.1. Classification (NCBI taxonomy): domain Eukaryota; kingdom Metazoa; phylum Chordata; class Mammalia; order Artiodactyla; family Cervidae; genus Cervus; species Cervus canadensis. The sequence goes on from NC_057407.1 coordinate 28,498,637, forward strand.
ATTTTTGTGTATGGTGTTAGAAAGTGTTCTAGTTTCATTCTTTTACAAGTGGTTGACCAGTTTTCCCTCCACCACTTGTTAAAAGGATTGTCTTTTCTCCATTGTATATTCTTTCCTCCTTTGTCAAAGATAGGTGTCCATCAGTGTGTGGATTGATCTTTGGGCTTTCTATTCTGTTCCATTGATCTATATTTCTGTCTTTGTGCCAGTGCCATAATGTCTTAATGACTGTAGCTTTGTAGTATAGTCTGAAGTCAGGTAGGTTGATTTCTCCAGTTCCATTCTTCTTTCTCAAGATTGCTTTGGCTATTTGAGGTTTTTTGTATTTCCATACAAATTGTGAAATTATTTGTTCTAGTTCACTGAAAAATACTGTTGGTAACTTGATAGGGATTGCATTGAATCTGTAGATTGCTTTGGGTAGTATACTCATTTTCACTATATTGATTCTTCTGATCCATGAACATGGTATATTTCTCCATCTATTTGTGTCATCTTTGATTTCTTTCATCAGGGTTTGATAGTTTTCTATATATAGGTCTTTTGTTTCTTTAGGTAGATTTATTCCTAAGTATTTTATTCTTTTCATCACAATGGTGAATGGAATTGTTTCCTTAATTTCTCTTTTTGTTTTCTTATTGTTTGTATATAGGAATACAAGGGACTTCTGTGTGTTAATTTTATATCCTGCAACTTTACTGTATTCATTGGTTAGCTCTAGTAATTTTCTGGTAGTGTCTTTAGGGTTTTCTGTGTAGAGGATCATGTCATCTGCAAACAGTGAGAGTTTTACTTCTTCTTTTCCAATCTGGATTCCTTTTATTTCTTTTTCTCCTCTGATTGCTATGGCTAAAACTTCCAAAACTATGTTGAATAATAGTGGTGAGAGTGGGCACCCTTGTCTTGTTCTTGGCTTTAGGGGAAATGCTTTCAATTTTTCACCATTGAGGATAATGTTTGCTGTGGGTTTATCATACATGGTTTTTATTATGTTGCAGTATGTTCCTTCTGTGCCTGCTTTCTGGAGGGTTTTTAATCATAAATGGATGTTGAATTTTGTCAAAGGCTTTCTCTGCATCTATTGAGATAATCATATGGTTTTTATCTTTCAATTTGTTAATGTATTATGTCACATTGATTGATTTGCGAATATTGAAGAATCCTTGCATCCCTGGGATAAAGCCCACTTGGTCATGATGTATGATCTTTTTACATGTTCTTGGATTCTGTTTGCTAGAATTTTGTTAAGGATTTTTGCATCTATGTTCATCAGTGATATTGGCCTGTCATTTTTTTTTTTTGTTGCCACCTCTTCTTAATCTCTTCTGCTTTGTTAGGTCCTTGCATTTCTGTCCTTTATTGTGCCCATCTTTGCATGGAGTGTTCGTTTGGTATCTCTAATTTTCTTGAAGAGATCTCTAGTCTTTCTCATTCTATTGTCTTCCTCTATTTCTTTGCATTTTTCTTTAACTTTCTTATCTCTTCTTGCTATTTTTTGAGACTCTGTATTCAGTTGGGTATAGCTTTCCCTTTGTCCTTTGCCTTTTGCTTCTTTTCTTTTCTGAGCTATTTGTTTTAAGAGTACATGGAGAGGTACCCAGGAGAAGTCATATTTACCCAGAAGAGGTCATATCCTGGATCATAAAACAAACTTTTAACACCTTTAAAATAATTAAAATCATATAAAATATTCTCTCTGATCATGTTGTATTACATTAGAAACCAGTAAGAGAAAGATGACAAAGAAACTCCAAATAGTTATAAATTAAGCAACATACTTTGAACCAATCCATGAGTCAAAGGGGAAATATTAAGGGAAACTGAAAAATATTTTGAACTTAAAAAATAAAATCCTATGTAAACAGAATTTGAGGGTTGCAGTTAAAGTAGTACTGACATGAAAATTTATAACATTAAATGCCTGCTGAAAAGAAAGAACTCAAATAAACTAAGTTTCTGTCTTAAGAAACTAGAAAAATGAGAGTAAAAATAACCAAAAAGAAGCAGGAGGAAGGAAGTAATAAAGATAGGAGAAGTTAGTGAAGTTTAAAATAAAAATCATAAAGAAATTCAAGAAAAATTGGTTCTTGAAAATAGCAGTATAAGTGACAGTCCTTTTAATAAAACTGACAAAGAAAAGAGACAAAATTCTTACTATCAGGAATAAGAGAATATCACTACAGACATTAAAAGGATAGTAAAGGAATACTACAAATAGTTGGAATACCACAACATTTAATACCCAGCCATTTTGATAATAAAACTCTACAAACTATTAATATTACCAATAAGAGCTAGGTAACCTTGATAGCCTTATACTATTAAGGAAATACATAGTTTAAAATCTTCTGAAAAAGAAATATTTAGGTTCAAGTGATTTCACTGGCTAATTCTACCAAACATTTAAAGAAGAAATAACGTTAGTTATATCCAGTCTCTTTGAGAAAAGAGAAGAGCAGGAAACACTGCCAAATACATTTTGTAACACCAGAATTACCCCAATACTAAAAGTCAAAGGTAGAACCAAAACTACAGACAAATGTCTTTCATGAACATAAATACAAAAATCCTCAGAAAAAATTAACTAATCTTATCCAGCAGTATATAAAAATTGATATGCTGTGCCCAAGGAGAGTTTATTCTGGGACTGCAAGGCTGAGTCAATATTTAAAAATTAATCATTGCAGTCTACCATGTTAACACTTTAAATAGGAAAAACCATATGAATATATCAGTTGATACAGAAAAGGGACTTAACAATTCATAGTAAAAATCTATCAACAAACTAGTAATGGAAAGGAATTTTCTCAATCTGATGAAGAGAATCTACAAAAAACCTACAGGTAACATCCACAGCACTTTATTTTAAAAAGGAGTGCCTTCCCTTTAAGGCAGAAAACAAAGCAGGGATGTCCACTTCCCTCACCCTTGTGCTGGAAATTCATAGATGATATGATCATCTCTGTAGAAAATTCTGAGGAATATCCTCATATTCTCAGAAATAATGAGTTTATCAGAGACATAGGGTACCAGGTCAACATAAATAACCAGTAGTGTTTCTAGATGCTATTGATAAAATGTAGGAAATAAAAATTTAAAAATTACCACCTATAATCCTGCCACAAAATGAAGTGGTTGGGTATGAATCTTACAAAACACCTGTAATATCTGTATGCTGAGAATTACAAAACACTGATGAAATGAAGAAAAAATGAATTGAATAAGTGGAAATACATACCTTCTTCAGGGGTTGAAAGGCTTAGCATATCAAAATAGTTTTCCACTCCACAGTTAAGATGTTAGTTCATCTCTAAGTAAACTATAGGTTTAGTACAATTTCACTTGAAATTCTGTCATGTTTTCCTTGTACATATAAAAAGCTGTTCTGTAATTTTTATGAAAAAGTAAAGGATCTAGACAGAAACAGTTTTGAAAAAAAGAATAAGGTTAGAAGAATCACTCTATCCAGTTAGAACTTTTTGGAGAGTTGGAATAATCAAGATGGTGTGTCACTGGCTCATGGATCACACATAGATAAATAAGATAGAGTCCAGAAGTAATTCAATACAAGTATGCCAGTTGATTTTTTTTAAAGGTGTAAAAGCAATTCTTTAGAGAAAGGATAATCTTCTAAAGGTATTGGAAAAATGAAACATCTATATGCAAAAATGTAAACCTTGACCTTAACCTCACATCTTATACAAATATTAACTCAAAATGGATCATAAATTTAAGTGTAGAATTATAAAACTTTCAGCAGAAAACTTTCTGAACTGGGGTTAGTCAAAGAGTTCTTAGACATTACAACTAAAGAGAATCCATAAAATGGAAGAAGGCTCATACAAAAAACTATACATGGGCTTTTATGACAGATCTATGCATGATCACCCAAAATTGAAAGAATCCAGATGTTCAGTAGGTGAATGGATAAATGAACTGTGGTAAAACCATACACTGGAATACTCCTCAGTCATAGAAAGTACAGACTATTGACAGCACATAACCATTTGTATGAATCTCAATAGCATTATCCCAAGGGAAAGAAGTCAGTCTCAAAAGGTCATTTACTCCATGATTTTTTTTATAATATTCTTGACCAGACAAAGTTGTAGTGATGGAGAAGAGATGAGAAGTTAAGGGTAAGGAAGGGATGTGATTACAAATATGTGGAAGTTCTTGTGGCTTTGGCTCTGTTCTGTATCTCGATCATGGTGGTGGTTACATAAGTCTCTACTTGTGTTAAAATTCATAGTAGTGTACTCTGAAAATGTTAAGTTTTATGGCAGATTAATTAATCAAATTATCATGGAGATGGGGACAACATCCAGATGTGTACAAAGGTGCATGCGTGTGTGCTCATTTGCTGCTGTTGTGTCTGACTCTTTGAGACCGCACTGATTAGAGCCCTCCAGGTTCCTTTGTCCATGATATTCTCCAGGCAAGAATATTGGAGTGTGTTGCCATGCCCTTCTCCAGGGAATCTTCCCAACCCAGGGATCAAACCCAAATCTCCTGCACCTCCTGCTTTGCAGACAGATTCTTTACCCACTGGGCCCACTGAGCCCCCTGGTAAGCCCCTGTACAAAAGTAGTGGATATTAAAGCAGCTAAACCAACAAAAGGACCTGGAGGCCCGTTTGATGAAAGGAATGAGAAAGAGGCCTTTGTTGAGAGTAAAAATTATGTCTTCCTATTGAGGCAGGAGTTTGTTATTCGGCCTCCACCATGCTCTTTCACCCTAAAAAGGAAAGTGCGCTTTGCCGTGAATGGTGGTTGGTTTCCTGTACTTGAAGATGTCCAAGCAAAGGATGAAAACTCTTGCCCAGAGCTTATTCTAGTGGTTATTGCAGAAAATAAGATGTTTCATTAGACTTCTGTGGTCAATTCATTTGTAATTCTGTGGCATAAGCAGGAGCCGGAGGATGACAAATCATCTATTGTTGCAAGGTGAGAAATAATGCAGATTGGCTAAACTATGCATCAGTTTGTCTCTCACAAAGAACAGATGCGATCACAATAATTTCAGAGATGAATCAGTCTGATAGTTCTGACGCTGATCTGTCAGACTAATCTGAATGTCTGAAAAATTTGCCTCCAATAGAAGGTCAAGTGGGATGGAAAGAATTACTCTGTTTATTTTAGACCTCTTTTTTAGAGGTGTGCACGTCTCATTTGAAAACATTTATGATGATCTTGTTATAAAATGGTTGATCTATTTATATTCCAGCAAATTCCTTAAGCAGCTCTGGTTTTTTAGAAGGAACGTAGAGGGAGAGGCCTGAAACCCTTTTCTAGGATGGTAATGGAAAGTGCTCATATAAAGCACTAGTGTACTTGCTTCTACAGTTAGTAGGGGCTTAGAGCAGTCCTGACCCCTCATGTATGTTTTGGAGGCTTTCTGAGAATGACCCAGTCCAACAGAATCAGCTTCTCACCTGGGAGTCTGTTAAAAATGTAGATTCTAGGTCTCCACCCAGACCTCCTCAATTATAAACTCTGAAGGTATGGTCCAGTATGCCTTCTCGATGATTCTAATACAAACTAAAATTTGTCTGATACATATTGAAGTTTGGCATCTATGATATCATTAGTTTTGCTTCTGACTAATTTCACATGGGGCTCTGAACAACCCCAGGGGTTATTTTTAATCCATTGGAAATTCATATTATGTGGTTACAAGCTGACCAGTGGGTCAGAGAAAGTCCACTTAGCCAACTGCTAGCTTAATTCCAGCATTAGGCATCAGAGAAATTAAAATTCCGTTACACTTCTGTCCATTTCCAACTTACAAGCCATTTTGATCTTCAGCTTCAACTTACAATCCAGAACAGAAAAGAGCAACCTCGACACATACCACTCTCTAGTTTCTTATATGATTAGCTTATTATTAGCCCCTTTAAGAAGGCATATTCTTTCTAAATTCTGTGTCCGGCTCCAGCTTCCTTTCAAAACTTCGTTATTACACTCCTGACACTCTTTTTTTTTTTAAATGTTCCAGTTGGTAGTTATTTTCTCATGGTGCTTGCCAAACTGAGTTTAAAACTTCACTGTCTGTTTTAATATCTCAATTGGTTGCCATAACATGACTGCAGAGGTTTCTTGAACCAGAAGCATGTCTGCCAAGTAAAGCTTTAAGTCTGAAATGTGAATGTGACATGCTTCTTCATCATTTAAAGCACTGTTTAATTAAGGATTGGTGAACCCCATTTCAGCTTGAGTTATTTGAATGTCTAATGTTTATTCAAACATCCTGATTTCAATAAAGACTGTAAATGTGGGTTGCTAGCACTTTTCCATTAACTTTTAAATCCCTGTGTGTTTCAAGGGAAATATAGTTTGTATGTTTCTGATTCATTTACACTTAACTCATCAGAATATTATTTTGTTGGAACTAGTTTTTGTCCAAGTGTCACGTACCTCTTAAAATCCTTAGAAATAGGATGTTAGTTAAAACACAACAAAATATAAACGAAGCTGAGGCTTAGAAGAGTTGAACCATATTTGGCTTTGTTTCTGAACTTGGCCCCAAATGCCTGTGGTTTAAAGGTGTAATAGATTACAAGATTCCTGTTACTGTCCCAGCAAAATAGGACTACCTGCCTTGTGCCCCTGGGTGCAATACACACATTTGGAAGTAATTATAAAGGACATGAGTGAAAGTAAACTACATGCAGTATTGGTGTTTTCATTTCAGTGGTGGGGAGTACGCCTCTAAAATGTCCATGAGAGAAACCTTCTGCCCATTTAGCACTGGAACTTGAATCACAAGAAACCAGGTGTGCACCTGCTGTCCCACTGAAGCCTGCACGTAGCAAATCTCCAAGAACTCAAAATAATAAAATAATGTGAATGAACTGTAACTTTTTTGAGTCAGGCTAGACTTGAAAATAAGACTTTGTGTTATTAGATTGAGAGAGAAATGTATAAATCAGTACTTCTTATTTTGTGGTTACCCTGTCTGTATTATTCAGGGTCCAGTCAGGAAAGCAGAACCACTTTCTATATTTCAAAGGAGAGTTTCAGAAAGGAAATTGGTTGAGAAGGTATGAGAGGACTGTTAGAGCATCATGGGAAGACTGGTGGTTCAGAAGGAAGTACAGCAAGCAGCTGTCACCCCTTAGATTGGAGGAACAAAGGGAAGTTGAGATTTTCAAATCCAGAAGCTTGGATGAGGGATGTTTTGGGACTGCAGAGGGCTGAAGAGGGATGGGATTCTTTGGGGTGTTGATACCTCTGAGTGCTGTCCCATGAAGCTTGTTCTAGGAGTGCAGAAAGCAACTGGATACTGGAGATGATTGCTGCTCTCAGGGTGAAGAACCCTGTTCATCTGATTTATAGGGATTCCCGTTGAAACCACTTATGGGTGTTTGTCCTGTGAATTGACAGGTTAAAGGAGCGTGTTAACTCCTTCCTCAACTCCATTGTTCAGTTTCTAAGAACTTCATTGTCCTCATCCATAAAATGGGGCCACTAGTCTTTACTCTGCTCATCTTGATAGTGTCTTTGGAACATAAAAAGATACTAAAACAGTTGGTCTGTGATCAGCGTGTGTATGTGCTAAGTCGCTTCAGTGGTGTCTGACTCTTTGCAACCCAGTGGATTATAGCTTGCCAGGCTCCTCTGTCCTTGGGGATTCTCCAGACAAGAGTACTGGAATGGGATGCCATGCCCTTCTCCAGGTGATCTTCCCAACCCAGAGGTTGTACTCACATCTCTTATGTCTCCTGTATTGTCTGGCAGATTATTTACCACTAATACCACCTGGGAAGCCCAGTCAGTGAACAGATACCACCTAAATTCGTGGTATTGTGATTGTTCTTTTAAAAGTCTTACTTTACTTTAAAATATGATATTGAAATAAGAGAAATCTAAGACAAAATTTTATACCCCCATCATATAATCAAGTAAATAGTTTCTTTTTCTTCATATACTCATTGTTTTATATATTTCCTGATATTATCACCTTTTAAACTCAAAGCCTGGAAACTTTGTCTTTCAGGACACGAGTGAACTGTTTTTCTGTTTCTCTGAAACAGGTACAAGTATATTTTTTAAGAACTAGATGTGGAGGAGGAAGGAAGTAAAATCAGATTATTAACTAATAGTGTTAAGGATGTTTTACAGCTGCAGATCACAGCACTGAAAGGAAATATAGCTGTGTTTATAAAATTGTAAACAGAAATATAATTCCAGGCTGCCTGAGCCTTTTTCCTAATTATACTGCTTTTAAGCAGGTGAAAGTGAAAATATTTATAAAATAAGATACGGTTATGGCACCTGATGCAGAAATATGTTTATCCTTCATATTTTATATTTCTGCATTGAAATTGAACACTTGGTTGGCAATAACATTAAGAAACAAATGTCATCAAACAGTTTGAGGGAGGATTTTAAAGTCACCATTTCAAGTGTATGGTTTTGAGAACTGACAATCGCTGCAAGTGTGGATAGGTTGTATTCTTTGAATACTTAAGTGTTATTTGATGCACCTTTGGTTTTTGGAGTTTCATTTAGTAAAGCACTTGTACACATTCAGTGAAATATCTATTACTAAGGGATCTTTTTTCCGAACTCTCTTCTAATCAGAAGTGACAGTGAATATCTTCTACATTTCCTAAAGAGCTGTACTGTCTTTTTTTTTCTTCTTCTTCTTTTTTTCCCTCAAAACATAGTGTACTGGCATGTTATCTTCTGTAGACCCCCAAGGTAAAACTCTCTAACCCTTTCTAAACCATCACTAAAAGTGGGTGGCAATGGACTATTTTCCCCTTGGGATATTGTTGGAATAGGCTGTCTTTATGTGTATTATTTTCTTAGTCAATGAGCTTCGGAAGACAAAAAGCTATCAGTCTGATACTCAGTGACTTCTTTCAACACAAAAATACCCTAAGGGGAACCTCTGTGACTGGTAGAGTAGAAGGTATTGCTTCATGTTTAGATTTTTCCAATGAAAATGAATTGGAAAGCTAGAGGTATTGTGGCATAGGAGCATTCCAGGGGGAGTGACACGTTCAATTGGAAAAGGGAAATGTGAATTTGAAATAGCTATTTGGTCTTCCCACTCCAGTAGCAGAAAATGTTAAAATTGTATCTGGTCTGAAGCATTCACAGTTACAATTGAATTTCAGTAAAAGTGTCTCCTACAGAGCATAAATGTATGCAGAGTCGCCGTTCCATTGGCCTTTTAATGAATCTGAAGGAGCTGTAGATTCCTAGAATGGCAGTGTCCCTAGAAGATGTGTGTGTGTGCGCATGTATGTACATACATATGTGTACATGTACACCCACATTTTTTTTTTCCTCCCAAGGGAATGATTGAAAGGGGGGGGGCATTATTCTGTAAGTATATATGCCCTTGGGATGTCAGTGAAGTATTTTTTTAATCCTCACCCCCCCCAACTTTTAAAAAATGGCTTTACAAAGTCAAAAGTGGTCCCTGATACGGTTGCACTGACAGTATGTAAGGTACAGAAAGCTATCACAGCATCAATCAAACGTCAACTCTACAGAAACTTTACCATGTTAGTGAAAATTTACCTATCAATGCTCAGGAGTTTCTGTTTGGGGAAGCTCTTCAGCTCATAGGGCATTTCCTATGGCTCCAATTCACGCCAACAGAGATTACGGAGGAAGTCTTTTGTGTTTGGGTCAATTTCCCATTGTACTATAGCCTACATCTGGGGACATGAAAGAGAAGAAAGAATATAAAAAGGCTTTTAATAGATTGAAGGTAATCTTATCAGGGAAAGCAATGTATATTTTATATGCCTGTGATTTTTTTTTAAATCTTTTGACATTTTTTGTTGTGGTAAAATATCAGTTTTAGCCTCTGATTGTAAGTCACGCTGCTCTTCTTAGCTTTGGCTTCAGTTTTGGTCCTTGGAGAGGGAGCACCCCAAAATGGGGACATTCACACCAAAGGAAAAAAGGGTATTTAAATATAGGCTGGAGGAAACAATGTGTTGGAGAGAGTATATCCAGATGTTAGGGTTCACACATGAGCCAGGATGGTGCCTCAGGACAGTCATGGAGATAATAGAAAGTAAGAGCCACGGACTCATCTGTGATTAATCAAATCCATTGATTAATATTTTTGTTGAAGTATAGTTGATTTACAGTGTTGTGCCTATCTATGCTATACATCAAAGTGACTCATTTATACACATATTATATATATTCTTTTTTGATAGTCTTTTCCGTTATGGTTTATCACAGGATACTGAGTGTGGTTCCTATGCTGCACAGTAAGACCTTGTTATTTATCCATTCCAAATGTAATAATTTGCACTTAACCACCCCAAACTCTCAGTCTATCATTCTCCCTTCTCCCTGCCCCACTGGAAACCACAAGTCTGAAATATGGTAGAAATGAACCTATCTATAAAACAAACAGATTCATAGTCATTGGTTAATCTTTGAAACTTTATTTTTAGTATTCATACATTCTGGTGACTATCTTACATGAACTTTCTTTTCTCTCAAAAAGATGCTATGCATGTATCAGTATCTGTAACTTCAAACATGTCACCTCTTTGGGTCTTTTTTTCCTTATTTATAAGGGATAAAGTTTCGAGGACCTCTAAGGGTCTTTCAACATTGACTTTATGACTCTGGGGTATGGGGTTTAGTCCTCTGGGTTGTGAAATTCCTTACCTTGATGCTGAGCCCCAGAGGGACTGATGGCTTGAGGAAGGAAGCTTTTTTCAGAAGATAATATTAGCACATTAGAATTGGACAATAATGTAAGATCGAATCCTCATTCCTCTTCTTGTTGAGACAGGCCCTGGTGATCCATCTTTTGCCTCTGTCATCCTAATTTAGGTCATTCCTATTGTGAGGCTTCTCAAATAGTACCTGTCTGGGTATAAAATTTATGTTGAAGGAGCATTAATGCAAGCTCTTAGTAAGATGAAGAACTTAACAGTATGCTGTTATCTGAGGATGATATATTTTATATACTCAAGACATGTTTAATTAGCTTTGCAAGAGTCAAATTGGCCTGGACAGTAATGAAGCTTTCTTTTTATCCTTTTATCCCATATTCTGTTACAATGACAGGCAAGTTATTCAAGAAATCACATTTCAAATTTGGTGTATTTGTAAATCTCTCTCTCTGTTCCTGCAAAGCTAATCAGTTTTGAAAATTCATTTCTTGCTCAGGATAGAACGCAGGAGAGAACTTATTTAGAATGACACAGTGGAATAAAGAATAGAGCTAATAGGTGTGAGAGCTCTTCAAATATTGAACATGCATTTTTTTTGAAATGTAGTTACTAAATATTTGATAAGCATTTACATCTGAGTAGCACTCAAGTGCTTTATAACCTTTGATATGCACTCCCATTTTGCAGATGAGGACACTGACCAGACTGCCAAAGCTTTAAATACTGGAGCCAAGATTCAAAATAAACCTTTTGCTCCAAATCTCTGCCTCCTTCCAAACAGAAAGATACAAGTTTAATGTGTGATGGCTGTTCCTCTACTTGATGAATAAAAGAAAAGATTGAATCTACTAATCCAGTGGTTCCTTTGAATTTCAGGGGTCAGGTGGGGATTTGTCTCTGGTGGGTTCCACCCCTTCAGAGCCAAGGAAGAAATTTAATGATCCTCACGATGATTTTGAATTTTATCCACAATCACTGAAGGGTTTTCATGCTTGCAGTCTCATTTATTCTCTCAGCACGCCTTTGAGGTAGGTGGGTTGGATATTTTGATCCCCGTGTATTATGTATTTATTTATAGCTGCATTGGGTCTTAGTTGCAGCACTCTGGCTCTTCATTGTGGTGCCTAGGCTTAGTGGCCACATGGTTTGTGGGGTCTTAGTTTCCCAACCAGGGATCAAACCTGAATCCCTTGCCTTGGAAGGCAGATTCCCAACCACTGGACCACCTCCCTGTATTGAGAGATTTTTACCTCAGGTTGCACACATGGTCAGTATTGATGCAAGGCCAGGAAAATGGTGCTCCCAACCTCCAACTAGTGCAACCAGAAATTTTGTCAGAAATTTCAATAAGTGGTATTTTGATAGAGACAAGAGTAACGAATGAAGCAGAAAGGAGAAGATCCCATCAAAAGTGACAAAAGTGGAAGGATGTAGGTCATTATCTATTCTAATGTATTTTTTAAAAAGGAAGGGGGCAATTTAGAAATCTTCTGAAGAATGAAGATCTTAGCAAGAGCAGTTATTTCTTTTGATAAAGACAGGTCTTTTGGTTGAAATTTTAATGTCTAAACTCCTGGAAAATGTCTGATTTTGTTTGTTTGTTTGTTTGTTTGAAAGAACTATAGGAGGTAAAATAAGGGGAAATTTTTCTACAATGTCTGATTCTGTTTTTCAGAAATCGAGAGTTGCTAAGTTGTTAATAAGGAAGACTAATTGTAATGACAGTCATGCATTGCTTCATTCAGAAAAACACTACTGAGTGTTTGCAGTATATATAGGGAGTTGGCGTTTCTTTATAATTGAGGTAGGTGACACACCTAAACTCCTGTGATTATCTGTTTCTCCTGAGTCCATTTCTTGGGTGTGAACATTTTGAAAACAGAGTAATAAGCAGTAGATTTGAGTCTTTGTCTAGCAGCCAAAGAAGATAGAACAACAACCTAGATAATTTTTTTTTGAATCTGTTTTATGGGACTTTTACCTTTGTTAAGCTTATTTTTTTATTCTACAGTCATTGAGCACTTCTTCATGTAAATGTATTCTCATAAAAACTGAATCGCGATGCAGGATAGTAATGATATCAAACCACATATCACTGTGGCTATCTGGAAGTGTGGTAAAGAAAGATTGAAGTTTCATCTCAACTTGCCAGACAAAAGTCCCATGATATCATCCATGGCTTCAGGCAGCAGGGAAGTATAGTGGCTCAGGAGTCAGATTATACACTCAAGAAAATATAGCTGACAATCATGTGATTGTGTGCTTCTGAATCACAGGAGTTGTACATAGACAAAGGAGATGTATATACAAAGAGAGGAGTTTAGGAGAACAGTATCCCTAGTGGAATGGAATGCTCTGTAGGAATTAGTGGAGCTGGAAGAATAAGTACTTTTGGCGGGGGGTGGGGGGGGCGGTGCAGGAGGGGTAGCAATCTTTAGCGAAGAAAATTATAATAATACAATATGACAATTAGGAATGCCTAAGGGAAATTCCTTAACCAAAGGAGCTGAAGCTGAACTCATTTTGGAAGAGCATGGAAATAATTTGGAGATGTAGCTAATAGTTCTAGCTACCAATCAATGAGCACTTTGGGCCTAACTTTGCTCAGTGCTTTCCATGCCATGCCTCTAATTGTCATCATGATCTGGCAAGGAGACACCATTATTAACTGTATTTTGTAGATGAAAAGTGTAAGTCTCAGAGAAGTGAAATCACTCAAGTCGCACAGCTAGTAAGTAGTAGAGTGAGATTTGAAGCCAGATCTCTTTGATTCTAGAGTCCACACTCATACCCAAAAAAGTTTTTTTGTTTTTTTTTTTTTCAATTGTCCTGGGTAGGATGAAACCAAACTTTGTAGGGTTTTAAGTGACAGATTATAAGATTTACTTTTTTAAAAATTTGGCATCCCAGGTATTTCACCTTTAAAATAAGCATTTTAAATATGCTTATTATTCATCTGTATATCTTCTTTGATGAAATGTCTATTTAAATCTTTCGGCCATTTTTGATAGAGTTGTTTGTCTTACTTTTGAGTGCAAGAGTTCTTTGTATGTTCTGGATATAAGTCCTTGATCAGATAAATGTTTTTGCAAATATTTTATCTCAGTCTGTTGCTTATCTTTTTGTTTTCTTGATGAAATCTCATGAAACACAAATATTTTGAATTTTGGAAGTACAATTTATCATTTTTTTACATGGATCATGTTTCTGATGTCACATCTAAGAATTTTTTGCCTAAGTCAAAGTCTTGAAGTTTTTCTCTTTTCTTCTAAAAGTTGTACTATTTTAGCTCTTAAAGTTTATGGTACATTTGGATGTTTCAAGTTAATTTTTGTATATGTTATCAAATAAAGGTCTGCTATGTTTCCCTGCTTTTTTTTTTAATAGGTGGATAGTTTATTGTATTAGCACCATTTGTTAAAATGGCTATTATTTCTCCAATGTATTTTCTTGGTAATTTGGTGAATGCTAACTGAAAATATCAGGATTCATTTTTGGATTCAACTCTGTTAACCTTGACCCATATGTCCATCCTTATGTCAGTTTCACCCTATCTCGATAGCTGTAGTAATCAAGTTAGAGTGAAGTTTCACACTTATGAAGTGAAAGCCTTCCAATTTTGTTATGTTGTTTTTTTTTTCCAAAATTTCTTTGACTGTTCTAGATAGATCTTTCCCACTTCATTATAGATTTTAGCATCACCTTGTTGATTCTGGAAATCTGTTGAAAATTTGAACGTGATTGCATTGCATTCACAGATCACTTTGAGAATAATTGCCATCTTAACAGTATTGAGTATCCTAGTCCATGAACATGAAATGTCTTTCCATTTATTTAGGTTTTCTTTGATTTCTCTCACCAATCTTGTGTAATTTTCAGTGTACAGCTGTGGAACTTATTAGTTAAATTTATTCCTAAGCATGTTATTTTTGATACTATTGTGAAAGTAAAGTGACGTTGCTCAGTTGTGTCCGACTCTTTGCGACCCCATGGACTGTAGCCTACCAGGCTCCTCCATCCGTGGGATTCTCCAGGCAAGAGTACTGGAGTGGGTTGCCATATCCTTCTCCAGGGGATCTTCCTGACCCAGGGATCGAACCCAGGTCTTGCGCATTGCAGGCAGATGCCTTACCCTCTGAACTACCACAGTCTCATAAAGATATTTGCTAATTTATGTATAGTCCATGGAATTCTCCAGGCCAGAATACTGGAGTGGGTAGCCTTTCCCTTCCCCAGGAGATCTCCCTAACTCAGGCAGGGATTGAACCCAGGTCTCCTGCATTGCAGGCAGCTTCTTTACCAGAAATTAAAGTCCTCTGTATTGGAAAGAAGAACTGAAATTGTCTGTATTTGCAGATGATATGCCCTGTATATATAAAATCTGCAGGAATCCAAGCATAAAACAACTTTTTTTTAGAACTAAGAAACAGATGTATCAAAGTCACAAGATAAAAGATCAATATACAAAAATTAATTTTATTTCCATATACAAACAAGTTACTCTTAAATTTATTTTTGGATTGTTCATTGTATATGGAAATATAATTAATTTTTGTATATTGATCTTATATCTTGTGACCTTGATACATCTGTTTCTTAGTTCTAAAAAAAAGTTGTTTTATGCGTGGATTCCTGCAGATTTTATATATACAGGGCATATCATCTGCAAATACAGACAGTTTCAGTTCTTCTTTCCAATATAGAGGACTTTAATTTCTTTTTCTTAACTGAATTGTTAAGAAATTCCCTGGTAGCTCAGCTGGTAAAGAATCTACCTGCAATGCAGGAGACCCCGGTTGGATTCCTGGGTCAGGAAGATCCACTGGAGAAGGGATGGGCTACCCACTCTAGTATTCTTGGGCTCCTCTGGTGGCTCAGATGGTAGAGAATCCACCTGCAGGTGTGGGAGACCTGGGTTCCATCCCTGGGTTGAGAAGAGCCCCGGAGAAGGGAATGGCTGCCTACTCTAGTATTCTGGCCTGGAGAATTCCATGGACAGGGGAGCCTGGCAGGCTACAGTCCATGGGGTCAAAAAGAGTCAGACACGACTGAGCGACTTTCACTTTTATAGAACTTCTAGTACAACACTGAAAAGAAGTGATGAGAAAACAATTACACCCTGTTTCCAATCTTAGGACATTTCCTTCATTCGTTCACAATCCGGCATGATATTCATTGTAAGTTTTTCATAGATGCCTTTTATCATGTTAAGGAAGTTCCCTTTTATTCCAAACTTGTCAAAATTGGTTGTGGCAATTTAAAAAGTGGCAATTTTCTTTTCTAATCTTTAACACGAAATTTTTACCTAGAGCAAATTAGTACATTCTAGATCATTAAGGTTCAAAGTTTGTACAATAAATGTCTTAACAGATCTTTTCTTCCTTTTCCTCCAGAGAAAGAGAATACTGGAAATAAGTAAGGCTAGAAATTGTTGTATTTTATGAGTATATTTTGCTTTAGTTGATCTCTGAACTAGACTTATCTTCTATATAAACCCTGTCCAACAGAAATACAGGGTGAGCCTTAAATGTGAACTATATATGTAACTAAAAATTTCTAGTAGTTCCATGAGAAATGTAAAAAAATACAGGTAAAATTAGTTTTAATAATATATTTTATTTAACCCATCATATCCAAAATATTATCAAATCTGCATGTCATCCACATGAACATTCTCTCTCTCTTTTTTTGTACTTAGTCTTTGAAACCTGGGTTGTATTTTATACTTACAATATATCTCAACTTGGAACAGTCACATTTCAAGTGCTCCATAGTTACAGGTGGCTATTGGCTACTGTGTTGGAGATTACAGTTCTATATCCTTACATATAAAACTGTAGGTAGCTAATAAATATTAAATAGGCATATTGGTGGAAACATGCTTATTATATGCTACATAGTAATAGGTATCTGATAGACAGAGAGCGTGATGAACTGTGGGCAAAGGTTCATGATATTGTACAGGAGACAGGGATCAAGACCATCCCCATGAAAAGAAATGCAAAAAGGCAAAATGGTTTTCTGAGGAGGCCTTACAAATAGCTGTGAAAAGAAGAGAAGCAAAAAGCAAAGGAGAAAAGGAAAGATATTCCCATTTGAATGCAGAGTTCCAAAGAATAGCAAGGAGAGATAAGAAAGCCTTCCTCAGTGATCAATGCAAAGAAATAGAGGAAAACAACAGAATGGGAAAGACTAGAGAGGCCTCTTCAAGAAAATAGATACCAAGGGAACATTTCATGCAAAGATGGGCACAATAAAGGACAGAAATGGTATGGACCTAACAGAAGCAGAAGATATTAAGAAGAGGTGGCAAGAATACACAGAAGAACTGTACAAAAAAGATCTTCACGACCCAGATAATCACAATGGTGTGATCACTCACCTAGAGCCAGACATCATGGAATGTGAAGTCAAGTGGGCCTTAGAAAGAATCACTACGAACAAAGCTAGTGGATGTGATGGAATTCCAGTTGAGCTATTTCAAATCCTGAAAGATGATGCTGTGAAAGTGCTGTACTCAATATGCCAGCAAATTTGGAAAACTCAGCAGTGGCCACAGGACTGGAAAAGGTCAGTTTTCATTTCAATCCCAAAGAAAGGCAATGGCAAAGAATGCTCAAACTACCGCACAATTGCACTGATCTCACACGCTAGTAAAGCTCAAAATTCTCCAAGCCACACTTCAGCAATACGTGAACCGTGAGCTTCCAGATGGTCAAGCTGGTTTTAGAAAAGGCAGAGGAACCAGAGATCAAATTGCCAATATCCATTGGATCATCAAAAAAGCAAGAGAGTTCCAAAAAAACATCTATTTCTGCCTTATTGACTATGCCAAAGCCTTTGACTGTGTGGATCACAACAAACTGTGGAAAATTCTGAAAAAGATGGGAATACCAGACCACCTGACCTGCCTCTTGAGAAACCTGTATGCAGGTCAGGAAGCAACAGTTAGAACTGGACATAGAACAACAGACTGGTTCCAAATAGGAAAAGGAGTACGTCAAGGCTGTATATTGTCACCCTGCTTATTTAACTTCTATGCAGAATACATCATGAGAAATGCTGGGCTGGAAGAAATACAAGCTGGAATCAAGATTGCTGGGAGAAATATCAATAACCTCAGATATGCAGATGACACCACCCTTATGGCAGAAAGTGAAGAGCAACTAAAAAGCCTCTTGATGAAAGTGAAAGAGGAGAGTGAAAAAGTTGGCTTAAAGCTCAGCATTCAGAAAACTAAGATCATGGCATCTGGTCCCGTCAGCCCATGGGAAATAGATGGGGAGACAGTGGAAACAGTGTCAAACTTTATTTTTTGGGGCTCCAAAATCACTGCAGATGGTGACTGCAGCCATGAAATAAAAGACGCTTACTCCTTGGAAGGAAAGTGATGACCAACCTAGATAGCATATTAAAAAGCAGAGACATTACTTTGCCAACTAAGGTCCGTCTGGTCAAGGCTATGGTTTTTCCAGTGGTCATGTATGGATGTGACAGTTGAACTGTGAAGAAAGCTGAGCGCCGAAGAATTGATGCTTTTGAACTGTGGTGTTGGAGAAGACTCTTGAGAGTCCCTTGGACTGCAAGGAGATCCAACCAGTCCATCCTAAAGGAGATCAGTCCTGGGTGTTCATTGGAAGGACTGATGCTGAAGCTGAAACTCCAGTACTTTGGCCACCTCATGCAAAGATTTGACTCATTGGAAAAGACCCTGATGCTGGGAGGAATGGGGGCAGGAGAAGGGGACGACAGAGGATGAGATGGCTGGATGACATCACCAACTCGATGGGCATGAGTTTGAGTAAACTCCGGGAGTTGGTGATGGACAGGGAGGCCTGGTGTGCTGCGATTCATGGGGTTGCAAAGAGTCGGACACGACTGAGCGACTGAACTGAACTGTGCTGAACTGAATAGGTATAGAATATATAGTTGTTAATTTTTGTATTCAAATAATACTTGAGCAGAATTCTAGCATCTTCTAATATTGACAAATAATCTTGTGATATATTATACCTGAAAATAAAGGCCATGCCTTAATGCAAGATTTTCAAAATGCATTTGAGTCTATATTTTCACAGTCTTTGGACATGGTGAGTGATATACTGTCTTCTGAACAATATAAACATAGTAAAATGCCTATAAGAACGTGGTGACTAAGAGATTGAACTGGAAAAATATGGCCAGTGTTCTCCCTTCAATTTCCTCTAAAGGAAACTGGATTTTCTCCTACTTGGAGATCTGTATCTCTTGGATATTTGGTCAAAGAAATGGCATCAGCTTTCTTGCCAGCATAAAGAGCGTTAAAGGAACAAATGGGCTTCACAGGTCCAGATGGACATCAGCACTGCCTGCATTATGACACTCTGGCTGCTAAATCTTTCATGGTAATGGGCTGTGCTGGAGATGGCTGCAGTGATAGACTTCATGCTGGAAGAGGCCTGTGGTCATTGTAGGTGGTGCTAATGTCATCTTATCATGATTTCGAAGGATCACTTGCACAACTTGTAATGAGAGTGGCTAAAGTATTGATTTTGAACTCCTTCTGAATGTGAAAAAGATGATGGTTTCAAATCTTGGCAAGACATAATCCCAGTGAACACCACCAGCCTTACTGAAGCAGTTTTAAGTAGTGAAAAATAAAGCAAGCATTTCTGTGTTTAAAGCTGTGTGCTCAGTCACTCAGTTGTGTCTGCCTCTTTGCAACCCTATAGACTATAGCGCACCAGACTCCTCTGTCCATGGAATTTTCAAGGCAATAATGCTAGAGTGGGTTGCCATTTTCTCCTCCAGGGGATCTTCCTGACCTAGGAATTGGAACCAAGTCTCCTGTATTGGCAGGGGAATACTTTACCACTGAGCCACCTGGGAACACTCCATGTAAGACTCATATATTCTGAACTGAGGGGAAAGAGTATTCTTCTCATACTTCCCTATTCTACTTTGGATATCTTGGTTAGAGTATTAGTTAAAAGGCTTGAAAAGTTGAAGGGCATAGATCCAGTCATCATACAGACTAGCGATTTTCAATATTTCCCAGCCACAGATCATTCTCCTTCCTCCAGCTGCTGTGTTGAATGAGTGTGTACTTAGTCCTAAGGGAACTAAGGTAGAAAGTAGTAGTAGATAAGGACTGTCCATCACTCCTATTGTCAGAACAACTCAAAACCTGTGGAGCATGGGTCAGAAGTGGCATGTGGCATCTTTTAAAGAAAAGCAGCATATAGCGATTATACCATCAGGAGGAGTCACATGCTTATAAATTAGACTGTGGTAAGTTTTCGCTGAAAGCATGTCTTGGCGCTAAAGCTTAGAATGGATGCAAAGCCAGTAAACAAAAGCAGCAGAAGAGATTAGCTGTTTGATATATGGGGCCATCAGTAGATCCTAAAAGAACACAAGCTGGTAAGATCAATGAGTGCAGATAAGAACACCGTTAGACTTAGTGCTGGTAGCCAACATCAGCATTAATGTTTCCATATCAATACTTATTTATGGCCTCTCTTTTCTAACCTTCGGCTTACTTAAAAGAGTATTCTCAATAGATAGTATCATTTCTGCTTGTCCGTTAGTTTATTAGCACTTTTCTTGCTATATTTAAAGTGAATTTTAATATCATACACTATTCTAAAGGAAGTCATTGATTATATTTTATCAAGAAACAATGGGTTACATGTGGAATTCATGCCAGTGTCTTTGCTGACATTTGATTCAAGCTTTCTAGCTGTTTTCTGAGTTTGCTGGTCTCCATCCAGTTCAGTAGCTGTGTGTATCTAATTGAGGAGAAAGTGAAAGTGAGGAGAAAGATTCATTAAATACCTAAAATATAAAAGGAAAATTGCTATCATCTAAAGGGTTTTTGCACACATGTGTTTAATGTCACAGATCTAGGGGAGAAAAGAAAATTTGGATAAACTTTTGGTTTTGCTTATATTGCTACCTATGAATAATCTTTCAAGGGAAAAATCCTTCTCAGTTTTTAAGATGGAAAATATCATTTGAAGAAGCTTAGAGTAAACATGAGTATCAGATACATTATGAAGTCATTGAGAGAAGGCTATTCAGCCACAGCTTACAGGATATCAGAAAAACATATGATGTTTTATACAAGGAGAATTTGTGGCTTAGACTTCAAAACTTCATGGATTTAGGAAAATGCTTATATTCTTATTTGGTTTGATTTAGGGAAATATTTCTTTAACATCTCCTTTTCATATTGTGCAATTCACAGTAGAGACATGTCTATGAAATATTTACACATGATTTTTATTTGAAAAGAAGTAGCTGCTTGCTGTATGAAAGTTTCATGGAGAAGATTCCTTGCTCTCAAAAAAAAAAAAAAAAAATGAAGCAAAGTAAAGTTTCAGAGAGGTCCTTTTTTTTCTTTTCAAGAGGTAATTGATTTTCTCCCCAAAAGGGTCTTTCCAGAAGTCTAGGATAGACAATGCTCTAACCTTGTCAGAAGAGGATAATAAATTTAGAGTTAGACTGGTTTGGAAGGAAAGACTTAGAATGAACTACATTTTATAGGAACAGAGCACCGAGGGTCTGTTGTTAGTTTATAGGGCCTTGATTAGCTAGGTTATTGATTTTGGCTGCTGGTGATATGGTTCATGTTCAGAAGGTATCAAACTCATACTGAATAAAATAGAAGCAAACGCTTTAAAAAAAAAAACGAAGTAGTGAGACACTGGCTAGCAGTCTAGTTGTTCTTCAAATGGAATGGGCAGCTGTGCCTTATTGCCTTTAGCCCTCTGGAAGCAGTTATGTGTATTAAATACTGGAATAACTTGATATTTTAAAAGCTTATATGCTCATCCAAGTAAAATGGTTTTAGAAGACTACCGGGAGTTTCATGAGTTTATAGTTAAATCAATACCCAGATTTATGCTTTTTGGACAGAGAAACTTGAATTTAATTGAAAAAAATGGATCTAATGAGGATAGACATATTTTGTGCAGATGTAGGAGAGACTTTTTTTCCCCCTTATTATCTGAAAAATGAAACAGGTACTTTTGGTATGAAGATGAATATAGCTTTACAGGAAAATGACAAATGTTCAGAAACTTTAAAAGAAGATTTGTGATATTATATAGAGGTTCCTGAATGTCTGGAATCTGGTGGAATAATTTTTGCCTCTTTTAAATTCTTGAATTTAAGATTCGTTAATTATACAGAAAAGCACATAATATTTTACTTTATACTGCACAATTAATGGCCATATGGTATTAAATTGGCAACCAGACTATGAAAAATAACAGTTTTAAGTAGAATTACTTACAGTCTACATTTTCTTTTTCCTTATTTTGCACTGACCATGCTTTACATAGAAATTTGTATTTTATTTACCAACTAAATGGAGATAAAAACATTTTTAAAAGAAATTGTAAGGGACATTGTTAATTTTTTAAGAGATGCCTTTAAATAAAAATCCTCTAGATACTCCTTTCTATGTTCTCAGATGTCCTCCTGCAAAAGAAGAAACATTCTCCAAGTAAAGGAGAAATAAGAAAAATTAGTCAGTTCAGAGATGTTTTGATGATCTGCAATTTATTTTCCACTAACCCTAATTCTTCACAGTCTTTGCCCACATTTTGCTTCAGGAAATATTCAAATACACTGTTCTTACACAAACAAAAATTCAATTTCATGGAGATTCTGTCTGTGTAATAACAGCAAGATTAGACCTTGAAATGCACTGAAGCAAATTCAGCTTCTAGAAACATATGGACTCAAATAAGTTTAAGAAAAATCATTTGAGGGCAGAATTTGGCTCTGTGATATTTTAATGCAATGAAAGTGTTCCAGAAATAACTGGTTGCTTGCCTGCTGTCCAGAA
Organism: Cervus canadensis; assembly: GCF_019320065.1. Lineage (NCBI taxonomy): Eukaryota > Metazoa > Chordata > Mammalia > Artiodactyla > Cervidae > Cervus > Cervus canadensis. Next base: position 28,521,136 of record NC_057407.1, read on the forward strand.
AACACATGTTAAAAAATTCCCTTGTTACCTTTTCTCTATTCTCTACCTCTCACAAATGAAGAAGTCTATTCTTTTCAGCAACTCTGTGAACATCGTAATTTTAAAAGTGGAATTTGTAGATCAAAGTGTCAGAGACTATTCTACATTTTTCACAAGTGTGGAGAATTGATCACTAGTAAATCTGGGAGTACCTAAGAGTTATGTCTAGAAGGTTAGCTGAAGTTTAACTTCATTGTCGTATATTTCTCCTGGAAGATCTTGTGAATATAAGTTAAAAAAAAAAAAAAACCTTCAGACTTATCAAACCCATACTGTTCAGAACATTTATAGGTTTTATGTATAATGCTATAAATAAAAATACTTTTTCAGGATGTGCCCTGTGGAAAATGGAAAATCTGAGTATTATTTTTGGCTAAAATAATTTTGAAAAAGCACCCCAAAACTGGACATGGGTGTAGGTTAAAAGGCACAATCTTTTGGGGGAGTTTTACTCCCAGGTAAAAACTCAAATATTAATGATCTTCACTTAATAAAGCATGAGGGATGTTTATGTTTTTCTGTTATAACCTCATGTGGTGTGTTTAGAAGTTTGTCCTGTTGCCCTTTAAACCTTCTATACTCTTTTCAAAGAACATAATCATTATCCTGGAAAAATCAGAATAAGATTCAGTGGATATTCAAAATGAACAAATCCTTTAACCTCCCCCATGGATTTAGGGAGACACCTGGCAGACTGCGCAATGAGAGATACAGAATTAAGTTGAAGAAGCTTCAGGTTGCAGGTTTCAGTATTTTAAGGTTGTGTTGGAAGTGGTTTAATTTGTGCCAGGAGGTGATTCAGTTTGTGCTGATAAGTGATTTGAAAAGTAAGCAGTGACTTGGTCATTTTGTCTCTGGAAAGTAACCAGACAAGGAGATACTGTCTAAATGACAGTGCCTTAATCTAGTCAACTGATCTAATCCATTAGACATGCACTTTTGTTAAGCTTTGTTCAATTAAGTTGAATTTTTAAAACATGTCTAAGTTGTTTCAGTTGGGTTCGACTCTTTGTCACCCTGTGGACTGTAGCCTGCCAGGCTAACTCTGTCCATGGGATTCTCCAAGCAAGAATGCTGGAGTGGGTTGCCATTTCCTCCTCCAGGGGATCTTCCTGACCCAGGGATTGAACCCACATCTCTTATGTTTCCTGTGTTGGCCGGCAGGTTCTTTACCACTAGCACCACCTGGGAAGCCCTTTTAAAGCATATTTTTCCTTTTATTCAATAAGTAACCACAGGCCAGGTAAAATATTTTCATATTCCTTACAAGCTGGTTAGTTATATTGAAACCTAGATTCCTCCCCCACCCCACCCAAGCTGTTACTTGGCTTCATGAATAGTTTATTTATTTATTTATTTTTAGGTAAGCATCTTGTTTTGGCCAGGGAATTTCTCTGAGTCAGGCTAGAAAGAGTTTATTGTCACACCTGCATTCATGAGAAAGAGAAAACAAAGCTTCATTTTGAGTCCTTGGAAATTCTGCTCCATTAAGATACTGCTACTGTCAGCTTTAAAAGTTTATTATGCTAGTTAGCCTATATGTGCTGGTTTATTTTCATGTAATTTGAAACGACATCCTATTTCATAACAATAAATTGCTTGTAAGATGTCAGACCCATGTTTGGATTAGGGATGACTTATGACTGCAGGTAAGAAAATTCAAAAAAGTATGGCTTAAACATGATGCTCAGGGCAAAGGCAGTTCCTATTCCTTTTAAAGATAACCGCATTTTCCCTAAAAGCTCATTGCACAGAACTTTTTTGCATGGCCCATTAGAACCAGATGGGAGCCTGGGAAATTCAGGACTTTAGCTGGGCACAAAATCTTAGTTCTTGATTTAAAATGGAACTGTATTAGGGAGATTTAAAATGGGAACAATATTAGGGAGATAATAATTATTTGTTTATCTTTAATAAACATCAGTTCAGGTCCAATCTACAGATTACAACTAAATTATTTTCTCTTTATTAAAAATTTTTTTCTCTAAGAATGTTTTACCTTAGTTCAGCAAGTCTCATAGCATCTTTGTAAATGTAATACTGGTCCTTTCCTACCTAGGATGTTGAAACCATCCACCTAAGATGATCCATTGCTATGTAGGGATTAGGAGTACTTATGAATTATTGCTGACATACTTAGCCACTAACAGTCTACTGTATTTTTCTTCTCAGATAAATATAAGAGGCCTAAATTTATGCTGATAGAGATATTATTACCCTATCGTATTGATGCACTGGAGGTTTAATAGATTGTAATACAAGCTCCTGTTTCTCCAACCATTTGTTTTTCAGCGTGAATTACCTTTAAAATAGCCTCTGTTCTTTGTCACCTGGTCTGTGTAGTGCTAAATTAATCATGTCAGTTTAATTCTTAAAAACTTTTACTGAGTGCATATTCTTTGCTGTGGTTTTCCAAAATCCAATTTTTAAAAAGGGCTTTTGAATATTTCAAAAATGCTGTAAAATTTGCCCCAATTTTTCACAGCAGTAAAAGGCAACATCCACTCTAAGAAAATAAATATGTGTTTTAACTCGTAAGTCACTTGTTTAGGTGTTATATTATCTTTGACACCTCTTCCCACACTACTACTGTTAGAGGTACTTTTAATAGAATTTGTGTATGCTCACATTAGATGATTCTTGCAAAAACTTTTAAAAACACTTTTCTCTGAATTGTTGATTACTTGCAATGTTCATGCATCAAAATGACAAAACTTGATACGTAAAAATTTTCCTACTTTGTTTTCACTATCTTGTTAATCACATTAGCCAGGTTAAAAACGGTGTCTCTGTTTAATTTTGTTCTCTGAAGATAATAAAAGGTTTATTTATATTAACAGGTATTTTAATTAGTATTTCCCCCTAATACTCGTAAAATTTTCTCCTAGAGGTGATATTTTCTTAATTTTTGGTTTAAAAATAATTTTATGCTTTTAAATTTATAGGGGAATGTTACCAAGATTCACATTTCTATATCTGGGGAATACAGAATGGTTGGAAATTAGAATGGCTGATTTTTTAAAAAAGACAAAAAATACAAAACAAATACAAACTCCCGAGGAGAGTGACTCAATGTGGGAACTTCTAAATTATACCCTCCCTTTAATTATTTGGGTGTACTTTCGATGAAGGATCCAGTCCAGTTTAATGTCTTACATCTTAACTAGGTAATGAATAAAGTGTTCTTTTTTGACTGATCTTTTTTTTTTTTTTTTTGAATGATTGTAAAATAAGATGGTTTGGAGCATGCCATAAATAGAAATTGTTTATGCTAGGAAACTACTCTTTCACTTTTTGGAAAAAACCTAAATAGTAAATTAATCATGTTTTGATCTCTTTTTAAGTATGGTGGAGAGAGCTTAAGTGGCTGGATAGAGAAAGAAAAGTGTTAGTTGCTTTATGAAGTGGTTGAATCTGAAACTCAGGCATGTAGAGGAAAAGAACTCATAAGCAAGATATGAATGTGGAGATAGAGGATCCTGGAAGCAGTCACAGATATTATTAACTCTACATTTAGGCAAATGGCCATTAATTATAAGGAGAAGAAAAATTATGTTATTTATAGGTACTTCATGATATCTAAAAACATTTTTAAACTCTTCTCAATAGTCTATTTTTCTTATAGAATCTAGTTTTATTGTATTCATCTGCCTACCAATGAAAAATTTAAAACTAGTTAATCTTCTGTCCTTTCAGTTTTCCAATCAATTAATATCAACAAGGTCTAAGATTTTGTAGGCTGCTATCTATGAAGGAGTAGCCACTGGCCTGGAACCACTTCTAATTATAGATCATAAATCCTAAGTGGACATTCTAATTTCAGAATCATGAACCAAGCCAATTCTGACATATTTTTTGTCTTATTTCCCAAATTCTAATAAGTACTGCCCCTGCCTTCCCATCTACATTTTAATGTTTTCAAATTGAACTACATCTTAAAATCAATATGGACATCTAATGCAGTAGTTTTTATTTTATATCACAAAAGCTGGTATATAAGTGGCTTAAGTTTAAGGAAATTTATCACACTTAGAAAGTCTAGAGATGAACAGATTTGCTTTTTAATTGACATGACGGTTTAACAAAATTAGAGACCTTAGTTCTTTTCATCTCTACTCTGCTAGTGATATGAATATAGATATGGCATTGATTTCATCATGGCCATCAGTTGGCCATCAATAGCAACCCAAACATTTTTGTTGTTCAGTCACAGAGTCATGTCCGACTCTTTGCGATCCCGTAGACTGCAGCATGCCACGCTCCCCTGTCCTTCAGTTTCTCCTGGAGTTTGTTCAAACTCATGTCCATTGACTTGGTGAGGCCATCCAACCATTTCATCTTTTGTTGCCCCCTTCTCCTCCTGCCTTCAATCTTTCCCCATATCAGAGACTTTTCCAATGAGTTGGCTCTTCACTTCAGGTGGCAGAAGTATTGGAGTTTAAGCTTCAGCATCAGTCCTTCCAGTGAACATTCAGGGTTGATTTCCTTTAGGATTGACTGGTTGATCTCCTTGCTGTCCAAGGGACTCTCAAGAGTCTTCTCCAGCACCACAGCTCGAAAGCATCAGTTCTTTGGCACTCAATCTTCTTTATGGTCCAACTCTCACATCCGTTTATGACTACTGTAAAAACCATAGCTTTGTCTATATGGATCTTTGTTGGCAAAGTGATGTCTCTGCTTTTTAATACACTGTCTAGTTTTGCCAGAGCTTCCCAGGTGGTGCTAGTGGTAAAGAACCCTCCATCTGATGCAGAAGTAAGAAATGCAGGCTCGATCCTTGGGTTGGGAAGATCCTCTGGGGAAGGGCATGGCAACCCACTTCAGTATTCTTGGGCTTCCCTGGTGGCTCAGATAGTACAGTGTCTGCCTGTAATGCAGGAGACCAGGGTTCCATCCCTTGGTCGGGAAGATACCCTGGAGAAGGAAATGGCAACCCACTCCAGTACTCTTGCCTGGAAAATCACATGGACAGAGGAGCCTGGTAGGCTTACAGTTCATGGGGTCACAAAGAGTTGGGCATGACTGAGTGGCTTCACTGTCACTTTCTTTTCTAGGTTTGCCATAGCTTTTTCACCAAGGAACAAGCATCTTTTGATTCCATGGCTGCAGTCACCATCCACAGTGATTTTTAGAGCCCAAGAAAATAAAATCTGTCACTGTTCCCATTGTTTCCCCATCTATTTGCCATGAAGTGATGGGACTGGATGCCATGGTTTTAGTTTTTTGAATGTTGAGTTTTAAGCTAGATTTTTCTCTCTTCTCTTTCACTTTCATCAAGAGGCTCTTTAGTTCCTCTTCATTTTCTTCCATTAGGGTGGTATAATCTGCATATCTGAGGTTATTGATATTTCTCTCAGCAGTCTTGATTTCACCTTGTGATTCATCCAGCCTGGCATTTTGCATGATATACTCTGCATATAAGTTAAATAAGCAGGGTGACAGTATACAGTCTTGACGTACTCCTTTCCCAATTTTGAACCAGTCCGTTGTTCCATGTCCAGTTCTAACTGTTGCTTCTTGACCTGCATACAAGTTTCTCAAGAGACAGGTAAGGTGGTCTGGTATTCCCATCTCTTTAAGAATTTTCCACAATCTGTTGTGATCCACACAAAGGCTTTAGCATAGGAGCAGAAATACATATTTTTCTGGAATTCTCATTGCTTTTTCTATGATCCAATGGATCCAAACGTGGTTTGCCATTTGATCTTTTGTTACTCTGTGTTTTCTAAATCCAGCCTTTATATCTGGAAGTTCTCAGTTCATGTACTGTTGAAGTCTACCCTGAAAGATTTTGAGCATTACTTTGCTAGCATGTGAGATGATTGCAGTTGTTTGGTAGTTTCAACATTCTTTGGCATTGCCCTTCTTTGGGATTGGAATGAAAATTAATCTTTTTCAGTTCTGTGGCCACTGCTGAGTGTTCTAAATTTGCTGGCATATTGAGTGCAGAATTTTAACAGCATTATCTTTTAGAATTTGCAGTAGTTCAGCTGGAATTCCATCACATCCACTAGCTTGTTCATAGTAATGCTTCTTAAGGCCCACTTGATTTCACATTCCAGGATGTTTGGCTTTATGTGAGTGACCATACCATAGAGGTTATCTGGGTCATTAAGATTTTTAGTTCTTCTGTGTGTTCCTGCCACCTCTTCTTAATCTGTTCTGCTTTTGTTAGGTCCTTACCGTTTCTGTCCTTTATTGTGCCTATCTTGGCATGGAATGTTAGCTTATGCAAGACATTTTAGCTCATGCCAAATGAAATGACAAAGTACACCTCTCCCCTTAGCCTGATATTTAAGCCCTTCCTCTGAATCAGATAGGGTCAGTTTAGGTCATTTGGCCATCCTCACCAGTCAGATTCATTTATTCTCATCAGGCTCTACCCCTGAAGCTTACATGATTCCCCTGTGTCCCCTGAGTTACATGAGAGACAGAAGGTGCAGACCACTCATAGTGTCCATCTAAAGGAAGTGGATATGTGTGAGCTGAGCCCAGTACAGAAACTTACTGTGGTTAGAAAAAAATAATGATGATGTTATGTGTTGAGACTTCATAGATAATAGTCAAGGAGTTGGATTTATCCTTTCTCTTACCCACTCCTGCTGCAATATCCTCCAGAAACTGTGCCAAATGACTGGATGATAAATTCCTGATGAGGTGATAATGGCTTAGAATGACTTCACTTGGTTGACTTCTCAAGATTATTGCATTAGAGCAAGGGACTCTTACAATAAAACTCCCTTTGATGTTGGTGAAAAGTTGGATCCTGTGATTCCCCTAAGAAAAAGCTAGTGGGGAGTTGAGGTATCCCGACAATTCATGACCAAGGCCACCAAAATGCCTTTCCACATGGTCATTACTCTTACTTTTTTTTTTTTAATTGTTTGCCATTCAAGAAACATTTCTTCCATAGATATTTCTGTCCATGTTTCAAGACTTAAATTTACCATACATACAATATCTCCTTGCACTAGGGATTCACACTTTAGGTAAGAATTTGAATTCACCAAATTCACTGAGAGACAAAATATAAAATTTGGAACAGTTCTTCACACAGGTTTTTAAAAAGAGTCTGTATGATCTTTGCTTTACGATCTGAGGCTGAAATTTTACATTATGCATTAAGGAGGTGGTATATGCAAGAAAAATGATTCAGGTCTTTATCAAACATCCAATTGTTCTTTGGCATTACCCAAGAAAATGAGAGAAAATATGTATTCTCAGTGAAAGGAAATATCTAAAGAAAGTAGAATCTTTTTTAAAAAATTACTCTTTTGGTTTATCTGTACTTCTTTGTCTAAGAGATCAGCTTTTACTGCGATAATTTGCATTTGTACATCTCCCTGCTGGGCCAAATCTGACAAGTCCCAGTTGCAGGTCTTTCTGCATAAGGATATGTCATCTATGAATAATAGTTTGTTCAGTCAATATTGAGCACCTACCATGAACTGGTCTCTGATCCACAGGCCGAGAAAACAAAGATGAAAAACACACAGTTCCTTATTTCAAGACAGTCATAGGCTAGTGGAGGAAGAGAGCTGCCATAGGGTAAGTACAGTGACAGATGCATGCTCGGGATATGGTGAGAAGCAGAGAAGAGACATCAAGTTGTTGTTGAAGGTCCTAGATGGGCAGTGTATAATATCTTGCCATTTGTTTTGACTTCTCTTAATTCTGAAAGAACTTTGGTGATTACCACCTGACATGGTATCTAGAAGTAATAAAGCCAACATTTGCTGAGAATTTACCTTACACTGTATGCATCATCCTGAGTAATCCTTGAAGTTATCCTTCAGGGAAGATTCCAGTATTATTCTCATTTTATAGAAGAGGTCATGTACCCGGAAAAGGTCAGGCTGGATTCAAGTTCAATTTTTTTTTCATCTTTAAAATCCCTACTCTGAAGTGTTCGCTATGGTACCTTTAGCAACTTTTTGTGTAAAGAGATCTTTACTTGTTCATGATATAGCTTAAAAATTGTTTGAACATATGGACAATATATGTGCGTGTTTGTATGTCTGCAAAATATACAGTTGGATGGTCTCTATATGTACTTGCTGTGAAAAATGTATGGTGTATGTATATATCTATAAACACTCCCGCCCCATATGCTGAGCGTTATAGTTAGCAAGATGAACCAGTTGGCCGTTACACATGCTGGCAGGGCCATCGTAGAAGCAGTTGCTGGGGATGGATAGCACCCCGTTCTCCAGGACGTTTGTCTTATTGTCTTATGAGGGCTCTTCAGAACGGTTCCAGCCTCTTCTCCAGTGCCAGCATTTCTGTAGCCAGTGGATATTTTCTGCTCTTCTCTTATGCTGGAGATGTGTGGAGGGAGGAAGGGGGCATTAAAATAATTCTCTGCTCGATGCTCTGATACACTTAAGACAGCCCTCTTCCTGGAATATATAAATGCCAGCAAATCAGCATTTCTTAAGATGCAGTATCCTTCCTGGAAATCCTGTTAAAGGACATACCCTGGCTACTTGTCTCAGACCGAATGAGAATATAGTGAGGCTCATGATGTCCACTGCTGAGATATTAGCATAAATCTCCCACTAATGCACCTCTGCCTGTTAGTGGGCCAGTTGTTGCAAGAAAATACATTAAATTGAGAAGGCACTAATGTTTTATAACTGGGGTGCAGTACTGGGAAGCCAGTATTTCTGGGGAGCTTCCAGCTCAGCAGATACTACTGGGGAGGCACTTGGAATTTTCCCCTGATTGGTCATGAGAAATGATTGACTGTCTCAGGAGGAAAAAAAAATTTTGTTGCTCATGGAGCAATAATAAGACCTTTACAATGGATAGAGAGCAGTTTCATCTTACATTCTTTTTTTTTTTTTTTTTGAACAGCACAACAATCTCATGAAGCCTGAGGCAGTGTAACTGTCCCCATTTTAAAGAGGGGGAAACTGAGACACATGAGCCTGATTGCATATCTACCTTAGAAAGTCAAGGCTGGAAGGGCTGTGGTGGTGCATCTCTCTCTTCATGAGAGAGGCACTCATGAGTGTGCTCTTTTTTCCTTGTTCTTTCTCCTCCTCCCTTCTGAACCCCCTGCTCCTCTTCTTTTCAGAAGTGAAATTTATAGCCACTTAAAGATTGGCTATCGCATAGTGCTCAGTGAATGCATTTTCGGTGTATGTTGAGTGAATGTTGGATGAGTGTCAATTAAATCGTATGTGGACCATAGTACCTAAGAGTTACAGAGACTGTAGGCAAGGGCAGCCCAGCATCTTGTCTAATCAGCTTTCCTTGGCCACCACCCTGTCTTTATTGACTCCCTTCAAAACACCACATTGTGTAGACCCCAATGGTGTTCAGTATCACATTTTACCAAGGGACTAATTTGCTGAAGGCCAGTATCATGTGGGTAGAGGAGACTGGCAGGCCACAGTCCATGGGGTCACAGAGTCAGATGAGACTGAGCACACACAGCATCCCTAGGATCTTTATCTGCAAGCTCTGAGCTTTGCCTCTAAGCAGATCTTTACTTGATGATAATGACTGTGTCATTTCCAAAGTTTGGAAGAACACTTTGAGTTCACTTAGCTGCCTATTAGGCGTTAGGATGCCTCCTGTTCTAGCTGAATGGAATCAATACACTTCTTCATGAGATCTTGGATTATAATGTCAGGCTTGCTGTGTCCAGAAGTCTTCAGGGAAAAGTACAACTCAGGTATATGTCCTTGTTGAGCAGATGCATGGATGTGATAGTGAGATGTTCATGGACAGTTTCACCTGTCCTGTGGCCTTCATTTTCTTGGTGTGTTTCTTTTTTTGTTTCATCATGGGATAGGTTTTTGTTGTTTTACTTAAGCTTGGAGTGTATGTGTGTGTGTGTTTGAAAAGAGAAAGATGGATTAAGGGGAGAGAGTTTTGATTTTCTTAGAGTTTTTGAATGATGGAATTATGAACTGGTTATCAGTTGAAGACAAATGACTTTGGATAGACTTAGCTTTTAATCTTAGCTAGAAAAGAATCTCAGATGTCTTAATTTTTATAAGCCATATTTCTTCATATGTAAAATGAAGCTATTAATACCTTTTTATAGGCTTCTTTTATGAAGCTTGAACTAAATAATATATATAAATTGCTTAGGCCAGTGCCTACCACATAGCAAATTCTTGGGCCAATGAGAGCTATTCCAGGAACAAAAGTAATAAAAAATTATAGTGACAAAATAATAATCATGTTGATACTTGCTAATATACATGCTAATATATGTATATGATATGTAATATAAATACTAATATATATACATGTTGTATATAGATAACACCCATATACATATATATGACACTTAGGCCTTAGAAAATAGCTATCTAAGACCTGAAACTTTTTTACAAAGCCAGGGTATGTTTTATATACCTTTTATACACCTACGTAGGAAAAAAAATCTCTGTTAATTGCATCATTGTCCAGTCAATACAAGTCCTTGACTGAACTTTTAGCTGTGCTGTTCCTCATTGAACAATCATGGAGTACAAAGGTATAGATTGCACTACTCTATATCCATTCATTCTTCCACAAAATATTAAATATGTGCCAACTATGTACCAGGGAATATATTAATAGTAGTTATTAGGTATATGTGCATGTGCGTGTGTGTGCTCAGTCGTGTTTGACTCTTTGCAACCCCAGGCAAATTCTCCAGGCAAGAATACTTGAGTGGGTTGTCATTTTCTGCACCAGGGGATCTGCCCAGTCCACGGATTAAACCCATGTCTCCCGTGTCTCCTGCACAGGCAGGCAGATTCTTTCCCACTGAGCCACCTGGGAAGTCCTGCAGGGTATACAGTGGTGTATAAAGTGTAGAAAAGACATATTCTTCCTGCTCTTGCTCTGGAGTTACACATTTGATTCTGTATCATGAAGGAAAAGAAAAGTGCTAAGGTATGGTGAAACAAAGGCCTCCTAATGTAAATTGAGGTTTCAGAGGGAAGGAGTAGAAATCTGTGACCTGAAGGGTTAGTTGAAACTAGTCAAAGGAAGGAACAGCACGTATCAATGGCCTGAGGTAGACAGGAGCACCTTAAGCTGGGGGAACTGACTTTTTCTGCTCAGGCTGGAAGTTTTGTGCAAGGATCATGGTATAAGTCATGGTGGGGTGTGTGAAATTCATTGGGAAACAATGGGAAATCGTTGAAGGAGCAAGGAAGTGACCAGTTTTAGTGCCCATTCCATTTGTAAGAGACTTCTTTTTTTCCTTCTATTTTTTGGCCATGCCTTGTGGCATGTAGGGTTTTAGTTCCTAGATGAGGGACTGAACCCATGTGCCCTGCAGTAGAAGGGCTATCTTTTAACCACTGGACCACTCGGGAAGTCCCTTAAGAGACTTCTTTTTAGCATTTTCCTACCAGCAATTGCTCTGTTCCCATCTATAGCAGCCCAGTGGTTTCTGCCCTCTCTATCTAATAAGAGATGCCCAGAGAAAAGGCCCACTTTTCTCACTCCTGATAAGGTTAAGTGGCTGATGAAGTTGTATAGTTGGTCTTGAGAGAACACTTATATCTTAAGGGAGATCCAAGTTTCAGCCAAAGGAATGAACCTCTATGTGATTTCCTTTGCATCAATATGTCAGTGAGCTGAAAGGGCTTCTTTTGGAGAGGAATGTGGCCTGCTTAACAGAGAGCTCAGAGATAAAGAGATCAGGGATCAAGTCCAAACTCTGCTTCCTTGGTGTGTGATGGGTGATTTAATCTTCTTAACCCTTGGTTTCCTTAACTGTAAATGGGGAAAGTAATTCATAGGGTTGTTGAATTAACTGAAAAAATGCATGGGAATCAATACACCATTGTAGAACTTTTTATCTTCAATACCACTGTGCAGGGTCCGAGTAGCACCTCCCTTCCCCTGAATTCTCCTTCTTTTGAAAACATTATCATAACGTTTCAGGATAATTTCAAATCGACTTTCTCATGATCTGTATCATGTCATCTATGTTTAGACATTTTCACACTTTCATCTGAAAACATTTTGGGTGTTCTTCCTTTAAGAAACATATACTTTCTTCCACACACATTTTTGCATATTACAAACTGTCTCAATGTGTAAATTATTTCCTTGAAATAATTGGCAATTTGGTGTCGGTGATGGGCAGGGGTGATTCAACTGAGAGCTCAGGGGAGAGATTTTCAGGGAGGGGGCTGAGGAGGAAGTGGTCTTCGGAATCCATGGTGATGCACGATAGGATAAAATAAATGTCAAGTAGACTCAAATGCTCAGAATTCCAATACTAAGTTTGGCTGGAGGTCCTCATTTTGCCTTCAGAGAAGGGACTGGGCAGGAAACAAGTGTCTAATGGTGGTAGCAAGTCTTTCAATTCCCATGGCATATGCCCTCAGAAAGCTTGCTTATCTCCCCAACCCCCGCCCCCATCCCACCAGCCCCCCCTTCCAAAGAAAGGGGTAGGGGAGCTGAAAAACACTTGGCACAGGTGCAAGAAAGCTGAAAACGCCTGGCAGAGCTCTCAGGCGTCTTTTTCCACTCCGCACCAAATGTTTTACAGTCTTCGTGAGCCCATATAGATCCTGGCTTCTGCCCAGTCATTTGTTTGAAACTGTAGGCTCCGAGAAAAGGCTCCACACTGCAGCTGGCCTTTAAACCGTATTTTATGGGGGAGAGTGTTCAGGGTACAGTTGGAATGGGGAGAGCTTGCCTTTGACGTTGGACGTAAAAGTAACAGATTGGAGTGGGGCGGAGCTAACGCCGAGGGATTGTTGGTCTGTTCATTTTCCCAGAGAACTTGAAGCTTTTGGAAATTTCACCTCAGTCTCAGTGATATCACGGGTTAATGTATTAGGAGGGCCCCACATGCAACTTGAGCCCAATTTAACTCAATTTTACTCAAACATAAATCTAATAGTTCCCAGTAATGGAGATGGCAGAATCATTCTTAAGTGATATAAATTTTTCATTAATTTAGGGCAACTGTGCCTTTGCTCCCACCTGCATACAAGTTCATTATGAATGAACATCTAATAGTTAATGTTTTTGTCTTTCACCTTCTCTATATCCTTTTTTTTTTTTTTTTTTTTTTTTTTTTGCCTGCTTATCATGCTTACGACTTGTAATTTCTAAGGTTTAATGACTAATTAGATTTTTTGGTAAGTATATATTAACAGTGCAAAAGAAAAAAACTCCCAACAGGATAGTTAATCAAAACTGAAATTTGAACATAAAATGTCCCTGTTAACAATTTAGGGACAAGTAGACATTTGCATCCTCCTCAGACCTTTGGATTTAAATAACTTTTTAAAATTAAATACTTGCTGTGTCAGTCACTCTCCTAAAGACATCTGATATACTTTTTTGTTTTATCTTCAGTATAACTATAAGATCTAAGTTGATCTCCCTATTCTAGGTAAGGAAACTGGGGTATAGGAAATTTAAGTAACTTGCCCAAAGAGATGATTATGAATCTGCATTATGGATTTATTGTCTGGTCCTTTAAAAAAGTTTTCAGAAACCATGAAGAGCAAAATATTCCCAGAGTAAATATTGTTGTATCCACTTCACTATAGTCAGTGGCTTATATAAAATGACTTACCCTGGAATAGAGTTAAAAATCCTGGTGCTCTAGGAGGAGGAGGTTTCTCAGAGGTGGAGACTTGCCTTTCTCAAACAGAGAAATCATGGCATATGCAACTGAATGCCTAGGTTGCCTAATGTGGATGTTACAGGTTCCTTATTATTTTGTAAGTAGCATTCTCTGAAAGTCAGCTCATACCCAGTGTCTCCTGGGGTGCCAGAACTGTGACAAAAAGTATACCCTTCTTAAAATAAGCTAGTCATCATATACATGGCATAATGTGAATCATGGCCCTCAATTTTGAGAGTCTATTCTTATGAACTCCATCAATAAATAAATGAGTATTTTCTCAGTTCTCAAAGTGAGAGCAAGTAAAAGAAAAAAAAATAACGGAACCATAGATATCTATTTAGAGGGATGGTGAGAGAGAGAAGGAGCGAGCACATTGCATGCCGTGAAACAACGAGAAAGATAAGACAGTGTCACTAGTTCCCTGTGGCAGAATCAAAATCTTCATTTGGATGAAAAGAATCCCAAATCTCTGTTCTGTGAGCTAAAGCAGATGGATGTTCCATGTTGGTACAGACTCCTGTTTGAAGCAGTGTGGTTATAAGGATGGGGTGGGTCATTTGATTTTCTCTGAAGTACTGTCTTATGCAGCTGTCTAAAAGAATTATGATACCCTATGAAGTGCACCATCCATGATGCTTTTAAAAATATTAAATAAAGGCTTCAACCAATGTCTCAAATCTATTTGCCCTTATTTATACACATGATTCTTTGGCTAATATATGTTTGGAAAATGCTGAGTTCAACACATATGTGTAGGGTATTTTTTACTGCAGGACTTCTCACAGTCTTTAATATTCCCTCTGAGTCTCCAAGAAGATGTAATGTTATACCCCTTGATCTTAGAATGCGTCTTCCACAAAAGCGTCTACTGGAAACTACTGTGCTGTCAAACAGGTAGGGAAATGCTGGGGTATTGTTGCTTAGCTAAAGAAAGGTCTGACTTTTTCATTTTCAGAGTAATTGAGGCTAAGCCCCCACCTACCTGGACATTCATTGTGAATGAGTTTTTCACAGTTAACTCTTCTCCTTTCTCCCTCTTTAGTCCTTTTTGGTTTCTTATCATGCTTGGAACACATAATTCCTAAGGATTAATAACTAATTAGATTTTTCAACAACCATAAATTAAAGATGTAAAAGAAGAAATGAAAACAGTAGGGTAAGTCAGAACTGAAATTTGGAGTCTCAGCTCTCACTGAATAATTCAGTTGTAAGCCCTTGCTGGAATAACTATGTGCGTTTGTGTCACCTTTCTGGGGAATCCTTGGGAAGAATCCTGAAATGGAGTCCAGAATACCTCTTGGCATGGTATATTTTACTTCTCAAGTTGTCAGATGAGACTAATGCATTGTGTACTTATCTGAAGTGTGATGGGCAAAGTTTGCTGTGCCCTTTTCCTATGAGAAAGGACTATCTACAGCCAAAAAGAATGGAAGTGTATGCAAATCCCTGCCAAGACCCTTTCCCATTAGGTGTGATGTTGCTTGTCCTGTTGATCTCGAGAGCTCCATCATAAATTGCAAAAAAAAAAAAAGCTGTGCCTTTTTCAACTCATGACTATAGTTTTATAAAATTACAAAATTAAGATATTTTTGCAGCCTTGAATCTTAAAACGATTCTTTCTTGTTTTAAGCACCATACCCCACAAAATGTGAATTTGCCTCCATTCCTAAGAAAGTTTTAATTGGGTTTTCCCATAGAAGGAAGGGCTATGGCAGATGTCTTTAACATGGCCTTCTTAGGGAAAAGACCATTCTGATTTAAGGAAGCACACTAGATAAGAGAGATCTGAAAACATACAACCTTTATAGGGATTCTAGAACAGAGTTTCCCACCCCCCCCCCAACAGCAATATAACCAGATAAGTACATTGTCTTTGCTCTGCTCAATGAATTTTTATAAAACCATTGCTTCTCTAAAAGCCTGCGAAATATGTGACATGTGAGATCTTTAGTTGCGGCTTGTGAACTCTTAGTTGCAGCATGTGGGATCTAATTCCCTGATGAGAGATTGAACCCAGGCCCCTGCATTGGGAGCATGGAATCTTAGCCTCTGGACCACTAGAGAAGTCCCTGAAAATTTTAGTGAAAGTAGTAAATCTACACATGTACTAAATCTACACAAAAGATTTTGATAGAATTATCTCTTCTACTTTTAACAGTGACCCATGTTCAGTTCAGTTCAGTCACTCAGTTGTGTCCAACTCTTTGCGACCCCATGAACTGCAGCACTCCAGGCCTCCCTATCCATCACCAACTCCCAGAGTTCACCCAAATCCATGTCCATGGGGTAGGTGTTAATAGACACATTTTATGATGTGAGATTCAAACAGGTTTATTTACTAACTTTGTTTAGCTAGTAAACAGCAGAGACAGGACTAGTACCCATGTCTGTCTTTAGACTTCAACCTTCTTATCTACTCTTATATGGCTTCTTAAAGCCATTTCACAGAATTTACTGGTGTTATAATGGGGGCATTCTAGAAGAGGAGTGTCCTGATAATCCAAACACCCCAAGGCCAGAAGCGGGGGCCTTTAGGATGGTGAACCTTTGGGATGCTCCTCTAATTGAGTGCCTAGGTAATATTCTAGCCACTAAAAAGAAAAGGATCTAAGATCACTTTAAACTAAAGGGTATCCTCCACCCTTCCAACTCCTTCCTCCCCTGGAAGGATCTTGAATTTCTGTATCAGTGGTATTAGTTATAAAATTTCTGCTCACTCTGGGTTCCATAGGGCATCTTGATCATGGTGGGACTCTCTCCTTCATGCAGAAAACACCAGCAGGGGCAGAGAGGAGTAAATTGCAAGCATGACCAACAATAAATACATGGGTTCTAAGCCAATGCAAATGTGCTGAAAGTTCATCAGATGGGTTTTCACTGATTATTCCTACAGGACCAATCCAGCTATTGAGAAGTCAGTTTCCATTATTTTTTCCCCATGTGGCAGAACTTGCCAGTGGCCTGGAATACAATTTAGACTCTAGTCAGATGGGATTTGCACTTCATCCAACCCTGAATAGTCACTCCTTGGCTATTATTTTTCACTCTATTGTAAATAGCAAGAGGCAGATGAAAAGGTAAAAAATATGTTGGTTGGAAGATACTTATTCTCGCCTACCTAGGGTAATCAAGAGGCGACATCAGCTCCAGATTTGGTAAGTAATAACTCACATTTGACTTTAATACACTGTGATAAACTTTGAGGAATATATCTTTTAAAGCATAAAACGCTTTACCTCTGATTTAAAGTTTGGGGGATTGGTCCTATGCCGTCGGCGGCTTAGATTTAGCATCTCTGGAAATTCCAGAGCAATTTTAAACTACTCTTTTTGATCACTTGCTGCAGTTCCAGCTTTCAAAGAGAATGAGATGTTTTGGGAATGAATTGTGATGGACTTATATGAAAATTTATATGACCAAGAATTGGATTTGTTCCCCTGGAATATTATAGATTATGTTTTATGTTGGAATTACATCAGTGTGCAGAGCAGCAGAAGGCTGGCTTAATGTAGCTAAAAATATACCTTGACTTTCCACTTGGAATAAAACTCTCCCCTCCCCAACCCGTTCCTTCCCTAATGAAAATAATGGCTTCATGACTCATAGACATGATAGACAGTAGGGAATATTTGAGTCTTAAAATAGGAAGAGTTTGAGAAAGGACTAATAGCCCTTTTCTAATTTCTTTCCCATCCATCTCTCTCCTCCTGTTTTCCCTGTCACCATCCTATTTCAGGCCTTCAGCACCCCGTGCCTCACTGCAGTGGCGCCTTTGTGAGTCTCAGTCTTTCCTCGCTCTCGTTGGTCCTGTACACCGTGTTACGGCCCATCCTCCTCCCACCCCACTTTAATCATGTAATCCCGTGCCATTTTTCAGTGGCTTTCATTTGTACCAAAGTAAATCACAAACTAACATTCAAAGGCCTTTCTAGATATGAACCTCACCCCTTCTTCCTTCCCCACAGTCACTCACTTCCTAACCACCCCCTTAGTCCAGGCCTCTACTAAGTCTTTCCTGGAGTTGGGCAATAACCTCCCAACTGGTTACATAGTTTCTTTGATTAAACCTGCTGTTGCCCAGTTTATGATTAAAGCACCATTGGTAGCATGCAGGATGATTTTTGGTGCTACACAGACAGTATTTTCTAAAAATTATTTTTTATTGATGTATGGTATCTTTACAATGCTGTGTTAATGTCTGCTCTACAGCAAAGTGAATCAGCTGTACATATCCATACAGCCCTTCTTTTTTGGGTTTTCTTCCTATTTAGGTCATCACAGAACACTCAGTAGAGTTCTCCCAGCTGTACAGTAAGTTTTCATTAGTTATCTATTTTAGGCATACTATCAGCGTATATATGTTAATCCCAGTTTACTAATTCCTCCCGCCACTTGGTGTCCATACATTTGTTCTCTGTGTACATAGACACTTTTTTATTTTCAATATCTCTAATCACGTGTTAATACTTTATTGTAAAAATACTACTAGTAGATCAAGACCATGAATTTATGCATATTATTGCTTAAGTGAGAGTCATCAAAAACGTGAGCTAGGAGGGTAACCTCATGAGGTTTGTGGATCTGCGGAAGCACTTCTACAGCATTTAGAACCCTAACTCTGCCTCACCTCCCAAGGGCAGTTTTCCAAACTCACCCCCTGGGCTAGATCAAGGCTTACTGCCTTGCCTACATCAGCAGTTATTTGATTGTAGCAGTGACAGAGTGACAGCACTAGCAAGGTCCTACCTTCTTGCCTTCCCCTTCCATTGCCTGCACCTTAATTGCAGAGCTGTCTGGCAGTGATCTGAAACATTCATGCAGTTTTCTGAAGAGCCTCAATTACAAATGATGATTATCTTAGCTGCTGAGAGAATCTTGTTCGATATTCTTGTTTTATTTTTTAAAATACTTACGGGAACTTGATGTTCAATGAAGACCCTTAGGCAGAAAGTGCTGAAAGAGGGAACAAAGATAATGTAGGAGAGAGCTGAACGTAGTGAAAGCTCTGAATCCTCAAAATAAGTTGTGGCTTTGTAAATTCACTAAGTACATTTGAGGAACAATAAACCATAAAAGAGGTTACTGTGACCTTGGTTTCTGCATAGCTTTTGAGATAAAAGGTCTCAGTATCAGAATGCATTTGGTTGACTGTAGTGTTGTTGACTGATTAAAAACAATTCATGCTCTTGTGGAATGCTGATGAGGGACTGGTCCGGGTCCTGTGGGCAGGATGAGCTCTGGAGGCAGAGATCAACATTGCTTTGCTAAAATGGAGCACTAAAATGTAAGCCTTTGTAACCAGAAATGAATGGGGCAGAGCTCCTGACATAAAGATTAAGTTGCTATACATTCATTTTGCATTTATTACTTATTAGAGTACTTATCTTAAAAGCATATTGAAGATGTTTCAATTTCTCATCATTGCATAGGATAGCAACTCAGAAAACATTTAGTATCAGCGAGTGGGTTTCTTTGAATAGTGTCATATTTTTCTGATTGCTTTTGCTTTAGAAGTGATCCTTGGGCTTTATTTTGATTCAATCATTTTTCATATGTACAACTTTTATACTTAGGGATAAAAAAGTGAAAACCTTGAAATGAACACAAGTGGTTCAAGCCTTGCAACAATTGCTTATTTGGTGTGGACCTTGGGCAAGTTACTTAATTTATTTAAGTCTCTGTTTTCCCTAGGAAAATGCAGATGCTAGTAGAATCTGTGTCATAGGGCTGTTTAGAGACTAGCGATAATGTATATAAATCACTTAAATATTATATTTTCTACTTAATATTTCTCTCATATGTAAAATAAGAATAATGCAGTAAAGGGAACACTGTCAGGCTCTCTGGTCTCCTCCTAACTATGTACTGAGAGCGTGTGGTGAAGCTTGTAGATGGTATTGCAATCCAGGTTTAAGAATGCCTCAGTCTCACCCTCCCACTCACCCCTTTCTCCCCGTGTTGAGTTCAGCAGAGGGAGCTATATGGATAGGAAAAATAGCTAGATGGGGAACAGATTCTCTTCTAGCGATGTAAGCACTAATCAAGGCAGGTCTTTCTAGCTAAGACTGAATCAGAAAACACGGTGTAGACGTCAAGGTTTAAGTGAAGACCTCTGTTGACTACTTCTTAAATCAGGATAGCCCTGGCTAAGGTGCTTCCTCAGTTGCCAACAGAGATGTGACATGACCAGCTTAGTCTAAGGAAGGAGGCCCTGCATCAACCTTAGACAGCAGGGAAAATGAGAAGGTCCTGCTCTTGAGCTGATCTTTAAACCATATTCCCTGACCTAAACCACACCACTTTGTAAAATGTGGCCCAATGAATGTCCTGGCTTCTGACCAAAGAGATCAACAACCCTTGCTCTCATGACAGCAGGGAGGAAGCCGAAGGATCATCACTTTCCTAAATTCCTTCTGAAAATGTGGAGTATGTTGCACTGGGGCTGCTAGACTTAGCAAATAGAAATATAGGACAAGCAGTTTAATTTGAATTTCAGATAAACAAGGAATTGTTCCATAGTATAAGTATTAATATGTCGTGTGCAATATTTGGGACATCGCTTATACTAAAGTATTATCTGTTATTTATTGGAAATTTAAAGTTTAAATTTACCTGACAAGTTTGTTTCTAACAGTTGTTTAAGGTCCATTTGGTAATGATTTATTGAGACTGATAGAAAGGCTTTCAGAGCTCTTTGGGAGGTTGTCCTGTGTGTTGTAGGATGTTTAGTAGCATTCTTGGCTTTTAATCACTAAAGCTTAATAGCGTCTTTCCTCTTTACATTGTGATAACCGAATATTAATATGCCTCGAGACATTGCCAGATGAGTGCCAAATCACCCCTAACCGAGAATCAGTGCTTTAGAGACAGTAGCAAAAGCCAGGCTATGAAGCATATCAGGATAGTACACCAGACGGTGGCACTTTTTTTTTTTTTCCTTCTACTTTTTTGGCCACACTACATGGCATGTAGGATTTAGTTCCCCGACCACAGGTCAAACTCACAGCCCCTGCATTGGAAGCATGATGGAGTCTTAACCACTGGACCACCAGGAAAGACCAAGAAAGTGGCACTTTTATCTAGCACTGATGCAGATCCTGTCCTTACCTCCATCCCTCATCCTTTCTCACATTCTGGGATCCTTCATGGTGATGTAACGAGCTGTCTAGGCCTATGTAGAAAGTCCCGGTAATCCAGTTTTGGTCCAGTGTTGATTATAATCACTAGAAAATTATGCTCTATTCACTCTACCTTTCTAAACAAATCAATAGAGCCTCTCTATGGCATGCTCTGATTCATGGGGTCTCAAAGAGTCGGACACGACTGAGCGACTGAACTGACTGACTGAACTGATGGCTTCTCTTCTGGTTTTAACTCAGATATCTTTTTTGAAGAACACCCAACAAAATATTAAATCAAGTACTTAAATTTTATAATTTTATCACAGGTCATCAGTTTGTGTAACCTGGATGAACTTAACATTTAATGGGCAAAATTCTTAGAGTCAAAGTGCCTTACTTAAGTGTATGTACTGTTCTTTTGTTCAGTTTTGTAAAGGGAGAAATTTAGAGGCATTGGATAATGAATTCTGCCCTTCAGACATTTCCACCTACACGTTTATCCTTGAAAAAATGCTGATATGCTTTCATGTGATATTCCTATTTGTGAAGGTTCCCTGACTGAATATGTTGTCTCATTTCTTTGGGGAAAAAAAAAGAAAAAACTGAGGCGACTTTTGCCTTATTAACTTTGATTGTCCAGCATTGATAATTAATTTTGTAGGCCTATCAGCTTATGTAGTGGGGAAATTTCATTAGCAAGTTAAATGTAACTTCATTTCTTCATGGCTTCCCATATTTTGTAGGTCTTTAGAGGAGCAATGGTTTTATAAAAATCCATTGAGCAGAGCAAAGACAATGTACTTATCTGGTTATATTATGTAGGAAAAAAAATCTCTTTCTGGAATCCCTATAAAGGTTGTATGTTCTCAGAGCTCTCTTATCTAGTGTGCTTCCTTAAATCAGAGTGTTCTTTTCCCTAAGAAGCCCACCTTAAAGAACAACATTATCTTTATTTGTGATCACAGGCTTTCATCATGGCAGAAAAAAAATCTGAACCTTCTCAGACTCTGATATTTGTTTTTAATCAATAACCACGTTCCTTTTTCATCTGTCTTACCTCTGCAATTGCATTTTCCCAGCTGTGTATGCTTTATTGTGTAAGAATTCAATTGAAAGAGCCATTCATGTTTGCAAAAAGGATGATGTTTTATTATTGGTGATAAAGAAAAGAAATTTCACACTTTGTATAACCGACCCTTTCTTTTAGAGCATGGCAAATTCTGAAAGTGAGGAATAAGTTAACAAACCGTGGAAAGTGAGGCCACAGAAGGATCTTGTATTCTGACCACAGTATAAAATAAGACCTGACAATTTTTATGTCTTTAATTGACAAGTATTCAGTTCACTTCTAAAATGGATCATCTTTGCCCGATTTGAGGGTTATATAGACTAGAAAGAATAAGGGGATGATAGTCAACATATTTAACATTTATATGACATGGCCTGATTAATGAGATGAGATACCATATTATTGGGACAGGATCCCAAAGACCCTCTACAGGTCCAGATATTCTTTCTTGAGTGACTGGACTGTGAGGAGGTGGGTGGGGGCTCGGAGAGGGGTCAGGTGGTTAGGAGTATGGGAGAAGCCCTAAGGAGGCTCACAGTAGCAACTGTTTATGAGCCAGTCTGGTAGTATTTTGATATTTGAGCAACTGGAACAGGTATACAGCTGCCTGTATGGAGCTGCGTAGAGCTGAACTAAGAAGGAGAGGGAGGTGGGAGGGGGGATCGGGATTGGGAATACATGTAAATCCATGGCTGATTCAAAGAATAAAAAAAAAAAAAAAAAAAGAAGTAGAGAATGGGGTAATGCATGGCCATTAGAACTCACCGCTTTGAGTTTCTGACACTGCCATTAAATTACTGTATGATCTTGGATCAGTCAGTACTTGGGGGACTGTTTTTCTCTTATGAAAATATTGGGTAACAACTACTTTAGGTCCCCTTCTTAATAGTATATATTTTTCCATCCTAAAGATCTGCAAGTTCTATACATACAGTTGTCTCTAAGCTTCTAGAAAGAATTGAGACTATAGTGTTTCATAAGGTTGGGTTCTGTCTTGCTCTGTGCTTTGTGCATAACATGATAATTGAACAGGGACGAAGCCTGCAGTAGCCGTAGATACACTGGGTTACCAGGAACAAGACAAGAACAGTTCAATGTTTTTTATAAGGGCAGTTTAAAATATTTTCAGAAGATTAAGAGTTTTCAGTGTTTCGAGAAAGTTATTGCATAGTAGACAAATGTGCTAGTTGGCTACAGACACAAACCAAGTGTGCCTTTTGTCCCAGGTTGCCAAAGTCAGGCAAAGGTAGATATTTTGGAATTTGTTGTTGTTGTTGTTTGTCTAGATCATAAAAGTTCCCTTGACTCATTTCACTTTTGTGTTCTTTGTTTATTGATAAAGTGTGTTTTTTTTACACTTGATGAAGGTAGTGAGATAGCGCCATTAGAATATTTAAGAACACGTTTGTGAGCAGTGCCATGCCTACAGAGACTAAAGAAAATTCAAGTGACTTCAACCCCCACAAATTGTTTTAATTTGTTTGAATTGTTTGTTTTAACTTGTTTGAGTCAAAAGTTGCTTTCTAAGTTTATACCACATCTTACAAAGATTTGTTGTAAATATAAGGAAGTGCTCAATATAATTGTGAATCACTTGAATTTTCAGAAAAGGAAAAAAAGATATGGTTTCTGAAGCACATTCTGTGTTAGGAAACTCAGTGCTGAATAAGTACCTGCACATGTATTTCTTTCGGGTTCCTACACAACTGATCATTTAGTAAAATGAACTGGTTCTGTTTTAATATCCTGTTGCTTATTGTACCTGACAAACAGAAATGAGGAAAATGAAGAATTGACGATCTGGGGTCATTTTCTTGAAAGTTGCACATAAGTCCCATTTCTGCTTATTAGAATAAAAAAAAAGATTTTCTGTAACAAATTAAGAATATGCATAACCTGTTATGACATAGTCATAAGCATATAATAATATGGTCTAGAATTACAGTACTCTCTCGAAGTACATCATATTCAAAATTCACTGGATATGTCTTAGAGACATCTGTTGTAATTACAGGAACACGGTTTCTAATTCATTTAATTCCCTTTCCTACCTAAACTGTACATATAAGTGAATTTTAAGAGACTGTATAAATAAATTTTTAATTACAAAATGATGTTATACAATACATTATTAATAATAACCAACAATGCATAATGTTTATGCATGAGTCCATTGGAAAGACAAGCTAATGTATGTCAGTTCTAAAAGAATGCACTAATTTGTCCTGAATTTGTGAATGAAGTTGAATCCATGATGCAAGCCAATGAGTGCAATAACACAGAATGGTTCTGCATGCTATTTTGCAGTCAAGAAACATCTTGTACCTATGGCATTTAAGAAGTATTTAAGATTTGTTCATCACATGTGATCAAGATCTGATTTTTCAGCGAGCCATGCGGTAGGGAAATTTGGAACAAGACCATTGAGTTGACAATACTAGCTTTTTCCCAGACAGGTGCAGAATAAAATGGTCTAGAGCATCCAAGAAATGTGTACAGTCCTTACATTTCAGCACATGAAAATCACAGGCTCATTGTCATGAAGTTTCCCCTGAGGGCCAAAAGGTCTGCCTGAATGTGGTCCCTTTGTGGCACTAACGATAACAGATTTCTGAAATCTCCATGGCCAGCTCCAGACACTCACTGGTCTCATGACATTCAAAAAGGCTGCAGTCAATGTCACAGTTGCAGTTGCAGTCATTCCGGGAGTGGCTTTCATCTGAGGTGTGATGGTACCTGTGAGAGGGGCAGCAAACATTGATACACACAGTTTCACACGTGTCCGGGAGCATCAGGAGACAATCCAAAAACTGGCAGAACAGACAGGCGAGGATAAGGGAGGCGCAGTCCTCTGTTGAAAGAAGAAAGAAAGACAATTATATGTGGCTCATCTGGGGACGCAGATGCAGGGCAAGCATGTGCAGTGGTGTGCTTGATAACTTTATAGCCACCTCTTAATTATTTATTCATATTGGGGGTGATGTACACCGTTATTTTCTCAAGTGCTCCCACCCCCGTCCAGTACTCACTCTAGTTAAGTAATTGCTTTATTAACTTCTTGAGCATTTCCTATTGATTCCACATAATCTGGTTATTTAAAGTGCTGTCCCTTTTCTAAACTCCTGTATTTACATTGTGTGTAGAGGTGCTGGGAAGCTGCACAATTAGCTACCTCTCTTGAAACCTTGCAGTGGTCTGAAAAATAGCAAGTCCTCCCCAAGTGCTGGGAGCTTTCAGGAGCAATTAGATTTGGGGACAAGGAGAGACCATCCACATTTCTGGCTTCTCGTCACAAGGCTTTGTTATTTGTTTGATGTGGATTCCAGTAAATCTGCCACACCCATATTCAATGCCAGTGAAAAGCACATTTCAAAACCTAACAGAAATTACTTTTTAAATAATCGTAGTTGTTTGTGGTAGTCTATTATTTGTAAGCCCTCTCTCATTTTTCCTCCAGTTATGTAAAGCCTTGATTTTATATAGTTAAATGAAATATATCATCATTATACACCTAAAATGATATAAATCTTATCAATCCTCTGTAAGAAAACTGTTTTAGAAATTTGCTATGCAGGCTTGTAAAAATATGAAAAGTATCTCTAAGGCATTGAAGGTAATTGGTAATTCTAGCCAAGCAGCTGTGATGGGTTATGGATTATTATTATTATTATTATTATTATTTTTGGTTTGTTTCTATAAAAGGAATTAGTTAGAAGATGCAGCAGCTCTTTTGTTAAAATTATAACTTCTTTCCTTTTCTTTCTTCATCTCTTCATCCTTCCTCCTTCCCTCCCTCCTTCCTTCCTTTTTTTTTTTTAGTTAAGAAAATCTCAAAAACTTGTAAGGGTTTTGAAAAAGGGTAGGTAAGTGTTCATGTGATATATCATCTAATTAATTAAAATCAGTATACTGAAGACTGCTAATGGTTGAAAGTAACTAATTTTAGTGTGAATTGGGGGAAATTCCCCTCTCCTAATGGGCGTATCAATCAGTTAACATTATTAGACTTTTGTAATCTATTTTTCCTCCATTAAGAATGTTAGTAATCTTTGGTTTTCAGACTTCAGTTGACTGACTACACAAGCCTGCAAATTCTGTTCTCTGTATCATCTGCCAATGCTGTCTAAATGTTTTTAGGTCCCCATTCACTGACTTCTTAAGAATGTCTTAAGGAAAACTTTTTTCTGTTATTCATAACAGAACTGCTGTTCCGTTTCACAACACTGCTTAGTGTTTAAGAGAAGGGAGAACATGGAAATTCTCTGAAAGGGAACAAATATTTTAAATAAACTCATTCTAGTTTATTTAAAAATATGTATACATATATAAAGGTCTCAAATGAGTTCTGCATATAGGTAAACAAAAATCTTCCTTTATCCCTCAGTCCCTCTGCCCCTCTCCCCAGCCTCTCACCCTCTGATTCTTTCTTCCCAGTAAGACAGAGTGGTAAAGAACCATGCCATAACTTTTATGACCACTTTAATTGCTATATATTGTTGCAGGTGCTGTGGCCATTACTCAGTATTTGTAGTTTAGGTGGCCTATTTCATAATACGTCTATGGTGTGTGTACTCATCTCTTCGCCAGACAGGGTGTATTTTTATTCCCTCAGAGCCAGCTTCTATCATGTGGCCAACTCACCTATATCTCATAAGTCACTACAAATCACCCACAAAAATTCAGAAGTGAGTGAGTGCCGTTCATAGACTCTAATCTCAGTATGCATTTCTGAAGAGGGCGTGTTGGTGGTCAAAGATCTTGGGCATAAAGCCTCATCCCTTTTTTTTTTAATGCCAAGACTGCTGCTCTAGCAGCCCCTGGCAAAGAAGAGGCTCTCAGGAGAAAATATTCCAAGCAAATGCTCCATGATCTCTTAGACTGGAGAATCAGAGACTTACTCAGGTCTGTGACCATATAAAAGTAATTTACCCACCAGATCCTGTCATTTGTAAGTATTACAAGACTGAAAGTTTGGCTTAGAAATAAGTCAGGTTGGGTGCAGGGTGTCCTCTGGGGATGGGAGCTGGTATTTCCTATCAGAGTATGAAAACCTGTTTGTGAAATGGCCTTGTAATTTCCTGTGGGTATATAACTGTTTGGTTTGAATCCTCTTGCCAACATCTCCTCAAGTTGTCAGACCCTGGAGGTCTCTGCTTCTGATGTACACCATAGATTTTATGTATAATATTATATATATCATACTATATATATATATATATATATTGATCTAATCCTTTGGTCAAGTTGGCATTTGTTTCCTTCCTTGCCTCTATCTTGCACTTGAGAATAGAGCCCATTATTCTTTTTCTGTTTATAAGTCAGTCCTTTTTATTTGGTTATAAAAGCAGAGCCTCTAGCCCAGAAAAACATGGCAACATTAATGAATTGAAAACAGATTTTTCCCCCACTTTCAAGTGTGTTCCACACAGTTCCTAAAAGACGTATTAAATAATTCTGCATGATCAGGGGAAACTGTTTTACATGTGGTCCATTTTTGTTTGCACAAAAGTAGAGTAAGCAGTTCAGGGGAAAATTCTCAACTGTTTGAAAAGAGAATTAGACTTTCCATTCTCCTGAATGGGTATATTTTCCTTTGCCTGCCGTATTCCTTGGGACTTTAATGTTGCATAAACTTGATGTTCCATAGCCTATCATTAGCACTCTTCTTGGCCCATCTAAAACATCATGCCATCGTGCCCAGCATCCATCCAGCTGCCTGTGTCTCATCTCTTCCGAACTGTCTTCAGAACATCTCTCACTTACCAAGGCCACATTGCATCATGGGGCTC
Organism: Cervus canadensis; assembly: GCF_019320065.1. Lineage (NCBI taxonomy): Eukaryota > Metazoa > Chordata > Mammalia > Artiodactyla > Cervidae > Cervus > Cervus canadensis. Next base: position 28,548,763 of record NC_057407.1, read on the forward strand.
CCTCTTTCCCACATTCCACAAACCTGTCTCTTCCATAATTTTATCTTGTGAATGGCTCCTGAACACACATATGGATTGCCTCAAAGCTGCAACTCATTCCTGTCATTTTTCTTTTCCTCGTCATGCTCTCCCCAACCAATTCTCTCCTGAGTTTCACTGATTCTGTTGCAGATTCCTATTTTAAACTCGTCAGCCTCTGTCCACTGTCTCAGCTGTGGCCACCATCAGGTCCCTGGAAACAGCCTCCTGTCCAGGACACTGCTTCCACATGAGCCCATCTCAAATTCATTAGCCCCTGTGATATTTAAAATCATAAATTAGAACATCTCACTCTCCCTTTAGAATCAGGTCCTAAATCCTTAACCTCAGGCTACAAAGCTCTCTGCTTTGAATTTTCTCTTTGGTTTTATCTTTTTCCAAATGCCCTTCTCTCTGTGGCTTCTGCTAGTGCCACTTACTTCTGTTTTGTCTACTAATAGTTACTAGTGGCCGAAGAGCTAATGTCCGAGCTGCTGATCTACTGGAGACCAGGAGGGAACAAAAGAAGAGGTGGCAGAGCTTTCCTATTATTGCTAATTTCCTCACTTGGCTTTTCAGCTGTCTTCATACCTTTGTAACACATTCCTTATGTATTAAATTCCTTTAGTTGAACTACCTGACATCACAGCATAGTCTCCTATGTTGCTGTCAGGATACCCATCTCATTTCTCACTTCTTCCTTCCTTAAACCTGAGTTAAAGGAGATCTGAGACCTTCAGGCCGTTCAGGCGAATGTGGTATTTGCCTTTGAGCAAGAAGCCATGACAAAAACCCTCTTAGGGTGCTTTTATTTCCTCTTTGCTTCCACCCACAGGGTGCATGGAGGATGTGAAGACTGTGAAGTGCTAAGTGATACTCTTATGACCCTGAAGGACTATTGCAGCCTCTGGACCATTCCAAGTGTAATTAGAATATTGGCTATTTAAGGGGCAGAATCTGTTTCTGTTTTGTATATACATTCATTTGTGTTACTTTTAGGTCCCACATATAAAGTTTGTCTTTCTCTGCCTGACTTATTTCACTAAGCATAATATTCTGTAGGTCCATCTAAGTTGTTGCAAGTGCCAGTACTTCATTCTTTTTTATGATTGAGTAGTATTCCACTGTGGAGAAGGCAATGGCAACCCACTCCAGTACTCTTGCCTGGAAGATCCCATGGGTAGAGGAGCCTGGTAGGCTGCAGTCCATGGGGTCGCAAAGAGTCAGACACACTGAGCGACTTCACTTTCACTTTTCACTTTCATGCGTTGGAGAGGGAAATGGCAACCCACTCCAGTGTTCTTGCCTGGAGAATCCCAGGGACGGGGGAGCCTGGTGGGCTGCCGTCTATGGGGTCGCACAGAGTCGGACACGACTGAAGCGACTTAGCAGCAGCAGCAGCAGTATTCCATTGTATATGTACACCATATCTTACTGTGGTTGCTAAAGGGGAGATAGAAAGTGGGGGCAAATTAGGGGTATGGGCTTCACAGACACAAACTACAGTATATAAAATAGGTAAGCAACAAGGATATACTGAACAGCACAGGAAATTATACCTGTTATTTTGTTATATCCTATAGTAGAGTATAATCTGCAAGAATACTGAATCACTATGCTCTATACTTGAAGCTAACACAGTCCTGGAAATCAAGCAAACTTCAATTTTAAAGAGGCAGGGAACTCCCCTCATGGTCCAGTTGTTAAGATTCTGCACTTCCAATGCAGGGGGCACAGGTTTGATCCCTGGTCAGGGAACTTAGGATCCCACGTGCTTCACCACACAGCCACAAAATAAAAAAAATAAATATGGGGGAAAAGGAGAGGCAGAATCTGCCTTATTAGAATGGATCACATTTAGTTATAATGGAGAAGGTAACAGTGCAGAGGAGTTTCCACTAGTGCGCCTGAGGTCAGTCCCTCATTCACGGTCCTGTCATCTCTGAGTTTGCCCTTCTAGCTGTCATTGTTCTGGCCACCACCATGTCTGGAATGAGGAGGAGGGCGGAACTAGCGGTCGCTGTAGCTGCCCTCTGTGGTCCCTCTTACACTTCTCAACTCCAGAAGCATACCTCCTGCATCTTTGGGAATCATTTTCCAAAGTGGCAAGAACATGGTTTAAAAAAATACAGATTAAAAAAAAAAATCCTATCCTCTTCTCCCAAAACAAAATTAAAAACAAAAACAAAAGACAAGATGAACCTCATCCAAACCCCATATTCTGGTACATTATGGTTAATGTTCTGTCACCGAGAGAATTTGGTATTAATAACAAGATTCATGACATGGTGGCTCCAACTGGTTACTGGAAGTTTTTGGTTCAAAAGTATAAAAATTGGTTCCCACTCCCCCAACATTAAGTTCTTCAAAAAAGTCTGTAATGCAGAATGGGAACAGATAAAGTGTGACTGCCTTTCTCTAGCTGGGGTATCATCCCTGATTTTATCAATTTTAATAGCTACTTAAATATGTCAGGATCTATTTAAGTTCAGACAAGCACAACTAACATTCAAGGTAGTTCTTTAGAACTAGAATGACTAGATTTGGGTGATACTTAGTAAATTTGTGCTTATGTTTTTTTCTGAGCAAATGAACTGAAATAATTATAAAATTGAAACATTTTATAAGATGACACTATTGCATTTAATTGTATGAAATTTACAGTGTAGAAAATGTAATCATTTTATTCAGTAGTCCATGGTGTAATTAAGACTATTCTTTTGAGGTGTCTTATATTTATGATCTTCCTCTTCCACTTGGATGAGACACCTCAGATTCAAAATTATACATCCATTAGGTATATTCTCAGGATTCTTTTTAAGGAGCCTGTTTTCTCATAGCATGTATATCCCTGGTTTTATCATCCACCGGGATGCTTTTATAGTCAGAACATAGAAGCAGAAGCACAGATAGTGCTCTGGACTTCTCCCCTTTTCTTCAGGAGTGGGACCACACAGGATGAGCCATGATTTAATAATAATGTCGCAGCACATAGTGTGTGATGTGCAGTAAAGATCCTTCTTAAATTCCCATCAGAGCACACACCATGAACTGTGCTAATGGATGTAGCACATTTTACAAAATCTGCATGTGTGAGGCTTCTCCATCCTTGTTTTAAGTGGGGCAATGTATATAAATAATAGATATTAGCAATTAAGCATCCATTCCTATGCACTCATCTATATATTTGAAAATAAATTAACCACAAACTACATGAAAGTGGATGCAATCTTCTCTTTTCCCTTCTGTTTCCCCTGCTGTTCCTGAAAGATATTTCTGTATTTATCTCAGTATGAACAATGACCCCAGCTCTCAATTTCTGCATCCTTAAATTAATTACTATCAAAATTTCCTAAAATGAAGTGAATCTGATTTAACTGTTTTAGTTCCTTGATGTTTGCTGTCTAGGATAATAAGAGTTTCTTCACACTGTTTGTGGGCCCTTGCCTGGATGTTTTACTCTCTCCTTTAACCAGATACCAAAAGTGTTTACCTTGGTAGGGAGATTCTTTTTTTTTTTTTTACAACTAGGGAAATGAAGGGTAAGCTATTACCTGGGTTGTTAGCTTAATATTGGAATTTCCTGGACCAGAGTAGCCTTGGTCCAGGCCTTAACAAGACAGTCTAATTCAGTGGTCTTCATGAATCTCCTTTGCTCTTTTGTAGAGTGAATAGTTGTTTTTTTCCTACATGAGGCACCAGAGTGGAGTTGCTGTTTTAATAGAATAGTCATTTGGGTCTTCCCTGAGAATACAAGGGTTCAGGCAACATGCTGACTGCATTGTCCTTCTCATTCTGCCAAGATACCTGATAAGACAGGTCAGAGTGGTTCTGTTGTACGTGTGTGTGTGTGTGGATATATATAATGGGAATTCCTGATTCTGGAATCATTACAAGAGCTGTGTAACCCTGACATGATTTGACAAAACTCTTTACTGTCACAATGCTGAGAACTCTGTTGTATTGTCTGTCTTCTTGATTAGCATCAGGCTCTAACAAAACCAGAAATATGGACATCATCTTGACTCAAGGTCATAACCTGGCAGTCTACAGGCCAAAGTTAGCCAAAATCCATGTCTTGTGAGTATCTGGGGCTTTATAAAGGAAGTTGGCAACATCATAAGTGTTACCAACACTTACAAATTGAGAGGTTGCATGTAACATTCTAGGTCTGGCGACTCTGAACCTCTTTTTCCTTCTGGCAACAATTGGTTGGAGCTGAGTAGAGGTAGCGCTCTTCACCTTGCCATGATACTGACCAGTCCCTATTGTTTACCTCCAGGCTTCATTATTCGCATTATCACCTGGCAGCTGCAGGCGGTCCTGTCTGTAGCTTCTGGTCTAAAGCATCCATGACAGCATTTTCACAAGATCATATATAACATGTATTAGAAATCTTTTCCTTACTTTTTAAACCCGTAATCATAATAAAAGCAAAAATTAGACACTTATTATGTGATAGACTTTGTCCTGGATGTTTTACCCATGCTATTTCATTTGATCTTCAAAACACCGTATGGTGTGTTACTAGCACGATTATATAACTGAAAGTCTGAGATTCATAGGTGGTAAAACTTTTATCCAGTTTTATACAGTGAATAAATTTGAGTCAGGAATTAAGCTGATGTGATTTCAAAGTTCCTGTTATACAGAGTTCATTTCATTTTTTGTCTTATTTTGAAAGGCAAATATGAATTTAAATATAGACCAGAAACTATACCCTGTTATGTTTTCCTTTGAGAAACTTTGAGTTTTCCTTAAATGCAAATATCAATATGGAATATTATAAAGCTCTTGAATGATTTGCATCTTCTGTAAAGGTCACTGCAAAGTTAGCCTGACTAAAATTCCATATGTCTTAGTCTGAAGTCCATTACTTTGAACTTGACTATGCTGATCATTTAACATCAGCTCAGTTTGAAATTGGTTTTGCAAATGAAACATGCCTCTTATGTTATACATCGAGATGGTTTGGTGTAGCTTTACACTGATTCAAATGCCTAGGAGGTAGTGTTACCAGAGGAACCAACCTTCTCCCACAAGCTGCTGATATCAGCATCCTTATAGTTAAAGAAGTCTATTTTTACACTTTTTCAACTTTTTGATACTATTCCACTCTGCCTTCTTCTCCTCTCAGTCCTCTCAGTCTAGACTCAAAGGTTGAATAGTTCCAGATCCAAGAAGAGAAAAAAATTGGCCATTTTTAAAATTACTTCAGCGCTCCATAGCAAGGATGATTATACCTCACTCGAGCTATTTAAAACACTTTGCCTCAGACTCCCACCTTTGAGAGCAAACAACCTGCCAAGCACCTCGTAATTGCAAGGTGACCTTGACATGTGTCATTCACCAGAGTTTTCAAATCAAAGTCTTCCTGTTTAATATTCATAAAGACTTTCCCCCCCCCCAACAGCATATGTGATGATTTTCCAGGGGCCGGGGGTTGGGGAGCTTTATTTAGAGATGGGTTGATTGTGAGAAACATACCATCAGTGTCTCTCGGATGAACTGAAGTATCAGTTTGGAGGTAGGAAAATTTCGTCTGCCTTTCTTCAAGGGAGGACAGTGATATGCTGGATTCTGACAGTTTTTTCTCACTGGGGGTTTCCTTGGCTGGTCCATCTGTGATATTGAATTCTGATACTGAATTTATAACGATAGCATTAATGGCTTTCTCGTCTGCCTGCTTTTCATTTGTGAGTTGCACATCTAGATGAAAAAAGAAAACACACATACAGAGACCTGCTGTAGTTGACATGACCTAGAGATCCAAAAATGGATGTTTGCAGACAAATTCCCATGCTAGACTTTTATAAGATTAAAATATTATTTGAAAGTATGAAACATTACTGAATAGGATTATTTTGAATGAAAATATATGTAAGAATAAAAGTGCAATAATTATAAAATTTAAAACACATTGCAACTTTCACATTTCATGGTAATCTGTAACACTAGTTTCCATGGTGGTCTTTGTAGTAATGGGTGGGAGAAGCAAGGCATTCATTCACTGTAATTAACAAAAATCTCATAAAATGTTGTCAGCTTATTGTCATAATGTGTTGTGGATCTCAGAAGTAGTATTGGGTTAGCCAAAAGTTGGTTTGGGTTTTTCTCTAACATCTCATTGAGAAACCTGAACCAAACTTTTTGGCCAATAAAAGGATTTTTAAATGCTGGACAGTACTGTTTAATAGTGTGTATGGTCTCAATCAAGTTGTTGCATTTCTGTGTCTTTACAGACCTCAGTTTCCTTCCCTGTATAAGAAACGGGGTCACACATAACCAGCCTATAAGCTCATTTCTGTGTCTGTGCTTGAAGACTCTTTAGTTGCCAGTCTTTTCTCTGCTTTGCCATTTGTTAGGTCCTTATAAAGGTGATAGTCTTTGTGGCTTTGAGGGTGTGCTTCCTGGGGAGCAGGCTTTTATTTCCATATAACAACCTGGCAGGGAACATCTAGCAAGGTCTTTGAGATTCTGGTTTGGAGAGGCGCAGGGAAGACTGAGAAAACCTAGATGCTTCGACTGTTTCCCAACTCCCATGTTTGTCTGCTGATTCCCGCATGATACCTGAGGGTGTTAACACGGGGCTGGGCCCTCAGAATTCAGTGCTGCCTGACTGGGGTTTCCCTGGTGGTTCAGACACTAAAGAATCTGCCTGCAATGCGGGAGACCCAGGGCCAGTCCCTGGGTCAGGAAGATCCCCTGGAGAAGGGAATAGCAATCCATTCCAGTATTCTTGCCTGGAGGATTCCATGGACAGAGAAACCTGGTGGGCTACAATCCATGGGGTCACAGAGAGTCAGACATGACTGAGTGACTAACACAACAACAACAGAGGTATAGTCACTGGCTTTTAGAAATGTCGAACAAAAGAAAAGAAATGTCGAACAAATCAGCAATGCAGTAAAACGTTGAGGAGCATACAACAGAAGCATACCACAAAATCAGGTTAGAGAGAGACCAGACAGGGCAGTGGTGCAAACATATAGCTTACTTGCACCAGTGAAGTGATCCAGAGGTGGAGAGAAGGGTTAACAGATGTGAAACACACATCCAAACTGATTCCCAGGGACTTCTCCAGACCGAAACAAGCCCCAGTCCTGGGGATCGGGCAGCACTATTGGGAAATAATGAAGATCCTTTCTGGAGAATTTCCTTTTCCATCACTAGCCCAGTCCCTGATTCAGTAATGCTCACTGAGTGACTGAGATCAATAAAAGAGTTGGCAACCTGGTTTAATTCTCCTGTGCTTAGGCAGCTCAGTGCGAGAAGTATCTTCTTGCCAACTCCATTTTCATGGTCCTTTAAGAAGTTGCTTCTTAGTTTGAAGCAGATGGAAATCTCTATTTGATCCTACCTGCTAGGACAGGGGTTCCTGGACCTATCTACAGAGTAGAATCATCTTGGAAATCTTTTAAAACTTGGAAATATTTTAAAGATCAGGCACCCCCTCTACCCCTTTAACAGATTGGATTACAGTTCCTCAGAGATTTTGGAAGCTCCCCAGGAGATTCCAACATGCGGACAAGTTTGAGAACCACTGCCATAGTGACCTTCTGCTTTTGAGAGTGGAAAAAGAAGAGAACAGGCTACTGATAGGTACGTCAGTGATTTTCAGAAGCTAACTATGAAACAGTTGCTCTCCAAAGGCTCCTAACTGGTGTGAGAGCTGACAGTATTGCACACACAATTGTCTTCAGCCTTTTTTGTTTCTTTCTGAGCCTCTAAATAGACTTGACTTTCAGCAGTGCTTAATTTTTATTTTCTGTCTCTTATGCTCTTGGCTTTAAATCTCTTGGATTCAGTTTGGTTCACCTTAAAAGGGATTGGCAGAAACAGGGGTTCAGGAAAGCATTTATTGTTGATAGCATTTAATGTAATATCAACCTAGACAGCATATTAAAAACCAGAGACATCAGTTTGACTACAAAGGTACATAGAGCCAAAGCTATGGTTTTTCTAGTGATCACATATGGATGTGAGAGTGGGACCATAAAAGAAGGCTAAGCACTGCAGAATGTATGCTTTCTAACCTCATTTTTAACTTTCCAACTCTCAAGAGAGGACTCTCGAGAGTCCGTTAGACAGCTAGGAGATCAAACCAGTCAATCCTAAAAGAAATCAACTCTGAATATTCATTGGAAGGATTGATACTGAAACTGAAGCTCCAATACTTTGGGCACCTGATGCAAAGAGCCGACTCACTGTAAAAGACTGTCATGCTGGGAAAAATTGATGGCAAGAGGAGGAGAGGTGACAGAGAATGAGTTAGTTGGAAAGCATCACAGACTCAATGGACATGAGTTTGAGCAAACTCAGGGGTATGGTGAAGGACAGGGAAGCCTGGTGTGCTGCAGTCCATGGGGTTGCAAAGAGTTAGATACAACTTAGCAACTGAATAACAGTAATAACAGTGTAATATTGAATTGATAGAATTAGCTCAACAGGTTGAGAAACTCTTGGATTCTAACTCAGGAGAGGTTCGTGGATTTAAGATAATGATGATAATGGTAAAAAAGAATATTTTTCTTGCTTGGATATCAAAGTGTCGACTAACCACCTATAATCACAAATAGTCATTCAAATTATGCTTTCAGTACTCTGAGAAGTACTGACATTTGGGGCCAGATAATTCTTTGTCACAGGGAAATTATAGAATGTTTAACAATATCCCAGTCTTCTCCCTACCTGATGCCAGCAACACCAATTGCCCCAGGATACAATAAACAAAAATGTCTGTGGATATTGCCAGATTTCCTCCAAGGGTTAAAATCACCCATTTTGAATACCAAACCACTGCCTTAAATGTGTGTGTGTGTGTGTGTGAGCGTGCACACACACACACACACACACACACACACAATTGTATACATTTTATGTCAAGTGTTCTGTGTTACCACTATGTACCTTATTTAAGCATCACAAAGACACTAGGAGGCAGTTTTTGTCAGCCTTCCAGAATACATGGGAAATGTATAAATTGGTACCCCAAGTTAACAGATGAATGAGTAAAACCAAAGCTTAGGAAGTTTATTTAGATAAGTTGCCTGAAGCTTCCTTGTTGGTAAATGATAGAGCTGGGGTTTGAACCCAGGCCGTTTGGATTCCAAAAACGTTGCTCTTATCCCTGTCTCTTTATATTACTCAGTATTTCCTCCAATTTGTTCTTAGCTTTTATCTCTCCTTCCTCACCACTGGAACTGCACATCAGCAAAACCCTTTTCACTCTAAATCCCTTGATGTGTCACCTACCAGAAATCAAGCCTTGCAAATAACATCACTTTGTAGACATACCTCTCCCTCAGCAAGTCTTTAAAAAGTAGGACTACCTTCTTGCACATTTAGGGAATCCTGCCTGTTTAGTTACAGCTTCTCTATCCTCAGGAAAAGCTGATAGATAACAAAGCTTGATGAGTATAGAGATTACAGCAGCTATTTACTTACAGAATTAATTAACAATCAGTGCAAATTATCACACGTAGTCAGGCAGCATGTAATGTAAATTGCTTTTGCACAAAGTAATTCAGTAACAAAAAAAAAGTTGGATAGAGGTTACTGGAATGTAAGAACATGCGGAGAATACAGTATACAGCCAAGTGGTATATGATTCTCTTTTTAATTTCTCGACACTTTTAAGTATAGCATTTTGAATCTAAGTGGTGTGCTACATTAAGCAACCATTTGGAGACACTGGGCTTGTACTGAGAGAATTTTATAGAGAAGTTAAGCTGCCATTCATAAAGTTATTTTAATTCTATATCTGTTTATATTTTTATTTTTTTCCATTCCCCAGTGGGAACTATCTGTTACTCATTAGAAAATCATCTGACAAACACACATTTCAGAACCCAGTCTGTTCAACCCAGAATTCTGACATCTGAAATGAGTCACAATTTTGGGTGAATGTTACTGACATCTTCCGTCTTTTGTAGATGGAGTGCTAACAATGATTTCCCCAGATTCCTTCTTTTGTGGTGTTATTTGACTTTGTACCCAAAGTATTATAAAGTAACATAAGCTAAAAGGAGAAACACATAAAAAGTGGTATCACATCTTCTGCAGAGAAAACTATTTTGGAATTAAATAAGGAATTTGTGAAACTATATTTGGGATGTTATACATAGTTCTTGACATTAACTTAGAGAAAATAATTTTTTTCAACAGGAAAAAGATCACAAAAATTAGGGCAAAAATTAGAAGTTCATCTGTATTGTTGGGGAAAAATATTAGTGTATACTGAAAGTCAAGGAAATAGAAAATTTCTGTTTGGGTAGGAGTAATTGCAGAAGCAATGGGAATAAACGTGAGTAACAGGGAAGACAGACAGTTAATTAATTTTTTATTACCACTGAGCAAATGTTATTAATTTACTTCAATTAGCATTTATTGAGTACCCACATGCAATGGATGAATCAATGTGACAGGAGATATTAATTTATTTACTTGAAGTTTTTAAGGAAACATTTTAATGATTTTCATTTTTGCTCACTAACTGTGACTTTGAATTTTTGCATTGGTGCATCTTCAGAGTGTGTGTGTATATATATATGAATTCAAATTATGAATAAGTAGCATTACCCCCACCCTACCCCACAGACACTCCTCTGATTCATTCTTGTTTTTTTCTTCCCTTCCACTCCCCTTTCTCTGGGTTTACTTATTTGACACATCTTTCATATCTCTGTTACTGGTTTCTTTTCCCCCCTTCCATTCCTTGCCAATATTCCTCAAACTTTGTCCTTTTAGTTCCTTGCTTTGTTCCTTTGTCTTAATTCACACTCACAACTCATTTTCTTTGTGCAGTTGGTTACCAAATCTCTATGCAGTCAGTCAGCCAGGCACATAAACTGTGCGCCTGGATATGCTTGGGATTTCAGAGACTAAGAGCGAATAGTCTTGGTCCTCAAGAGACCCACAGTCATCACAAATTGCAGTCTTAGACATGCAGCTGACTATTGGATGTTTTATTTCCAAATTATTACAATTGTTTTATCTCTTTCTACTTGGCCTCTCATTCTTCTCCCTGAACTTGATATCCCTGGATATCCCTGAAGAATTCACAGTTTAATTTCTTTTCAAAGTATTATCCTTTTGCTGATTCCTTTTTTTAAAATTTATTTTTATTAGTTGGAGGCTAATTACTTTACAGTATTGTAGTGGTTTTTTGCCATACATTGACATGAATCAGCCATGGATTTACATGATTTCTTAAACTTAAAAGTATTCTTTGATTTGCTCCATCCCTCCACCTGGTGCAGTGGTAAAGAATCTGCCTGCCAACGTAGGAGGCGCAAGAGATGCAGGTTTGATCCCTGTGTTGGGAAGATCCCCTGAAGTAGGAAATGGCACCCCTTCCAGTAATCTTGCCTGGAGAATTCCATGGAGAGAGGTACCTGGCGAACTACGGTCCATGGGGTTGCAAAGAGTGGGACATGACTAAGCAACTGAGCGCACACGCCACACACACACGCGCGTGAACCTCTATCACATCATTTACCAGTTCTCATTTGTTCTTCCTTCTAAATGTCTCACAAGTCCATCTCTGTTTTTCACTTGGAAAACTACCAGTCAAGTTTAATCTTCTGTGCCCTTAATTCTGGATTCCAAGGCACACCTCAGAGAGATTGTTGGTTCTGTTGCAAAAGACAACAGTAAAACAATTATCGCAGTAAAGCAGGTCATGTGAATCTTTTGCTTTCTCAGCGCATATGAAAGCTATGTTTACATTATACTATAGTCTGTTAAGTGTGTAACAGCATTTTGTCTAAAAACACAAGGTACATACCTTACTTAAAAATACTTCATTGCTAAAAAATGCTAAGCATCCGTGAGTTCTAATCTTTTTGTCATAGTCACCTCAAAAAAGATCACTGATCACAGATTACCATAACAAATACAGTAAAAATGAAAAGTTTGAAGTCCTGTGAGAATACCCAGGTAAAGAACCTGCCTGCCACTATAGGAAATGTGAGGCTCAGGTTCAGTCCCTGGGCTGGAAGATCCCCTGGAGGAGGGCACAGCAACCCCCTCCAGTATTTTTGCCTGGAGAACTCCATGGACAGCGGAGCCTGGTGGGCTACAGTCCATGGGGTACACAGAGTTGGACATGACTAAAGCAACCTTGCATGACTTAGCACAGCGTGCGCTGTGAGAATTATTAAAATGTGGCACAGGTGCTTAAAGTGAGAAGCTGCTGCTGTTGGAAGAAGGGACTCTGATAGAATTATCTGATGCAAAGTTGCCATAGACCAGCTTCCTTGGTGGCTCAGATGGTAAAGAATCTGCCTGCAATGCAAAAGACCCAGGTCCAATCCCTGGGTTGGGAAGATCCCCCTGGAGAAGGAAATGGCAACCCACTCCAATATTCTTGCCTGGAGGATCCCATGGACGGAGGATCCTGGTGGGCCACAGTCCATGGATGGGAAAGAGTTGGACACGACTGAGCAGCTAACACACTTTTCAACTCATAAAAAATGCAGTATCTGTGAAGCACTATACAGCAAAGCAAAACAAAACAAGATTGGCCTGTATTTCAGTACCATTGATCTCAACTATAATAGCCATTCTCCCAAGACATCTTATACACTGTAATCAAAATGATATCATGAGCACTATTTTCCTGATCATATTACTCATAAAAAAGCAAAATTAAGCACCTGCACATCATGCATACACACAACATGTCAGTAACTCTTTCTTTCCCATTCTCTTGTTCTCAATGGCTTAACTCAGTTCTATTGACAAATTGCCTTTCGAAAAGAATTAGCTTGTTTTTAAGTTTTCCTTCTGAGCAATAAACTCCAGAAGTCTCTATGAAAATTATTAGATAAGACTTTAAGGAAGGATGATTTTCATTTCAATTCTGCACCAAAATTTTAAGGTGAGTGTGCATTTCAAATATTTGGGCTAGTTTTTAAAGCTGTGATGATGAATTATATTTTCCTTTGGATTTAAATTATCCTCTAACTTAGAATTTAGTACTGTGATTATCTGAGGTTGAAATCTGATCAAAACACAGAAGTGGCATCTGTAAGTATAAGTTACCAAGCCATTAACAAATAAGTATGATTAGTAAGCTGACACTGTACAGGTAAGAAAAAAGTTTCTCCCATAGTGTGTAAAGTTTATAAAGTTCACACAAAAGTCAGAAGTGATATCTTGTTGTTAGAATATATGAACTGTCTTCTCCACAGCTTGGTAGGTAATGACAGTACACAAAATAGAGAAAAGCATACATGATCACACATGGTGAAAAATTATTAGAAAGAGCTAGAATCATTTTCCTGATGTGTAAAGCACTGTTTTTCTTAAACTGAGTTAAGTTTGAGATCTGATACTATGGCTAACGACAGAACAAAATGAGGATGATAAGGATTCCCTAGTAGTGACAAAAGTGTAATTAAAGGTAACTGATACTCAAAGAAGTTGTATTTTAAAAACACACGTTTTCTTTTTTCAAAGCCGAGTGGGATAGTTTACTCAAGGTGAGAGTTGAAGGCTTCCTAAGTATCTCACCTTTTGAGATGAATGGCAGTCAGTAATTCTTGGAATGTGCCATTGTTATATCCTGTTAGATAGGACCACATAAAATCTTATGTTCATTACATTTGTTTTTTTCAGTTCAGTTTAGTCACTCAGTCATGCCCGACTCTTTTCGACCCCATAGACTGCAGTATGCCAGGCTTCCCAACTCCCATCACCAACTCCCACAGTTTACTCAAACTCATGTCCATTGAGTCGGTGATGTCATCCAACCATCTCATGCTCTGTCGTCCCTGTCTCCTCCCGCCTTCAATCTTTCCCAGCATCAGGGTCTTTTCCAATGAGTCAGTTCTTCACATTGGGTGGCCAAAGTACTGGAGTTTTTAATGTTTTTTAATGGGGGAGAAATAAATGAACTGAGTATATGGGATCTTCTTTTTCTTTAATTTTTCAGGTGCCAGTTCTGGTTAGATGTCCTTTAAAGACATTCAGGGTTTTGTTTGTTTGTTTGTTTGTTTCTGTTTTTTTTAAGACACTCAAGTAAAGCAGCAGTTTTATGTATTATTGTTTTGATTTGTCTTCTGTAGTGCTTCAAGTACAACTGTCTCAAAAAATATTAGATGAAATGTTTATCAAGGGCCATGACAAGAGAACATGTTAAGCCTTTTCAATCAGCCTTAGTAAATCTCTCTTTTAAAGAGAGAAAAAGCAAGCAAGTATCATTTCTCCAGACATGATAGGACTGAATGTTTAAGGTGAAAAGGATTCAGGGGGAACCCTGAGAAAATTAAGAGAAATTTGAACATGGCACCGTCCTAGGTTTCCCTGCTGCCTGCAAAGCAACTTCAGTCTTGGGGGGCCGAAGTGGAATTTTTGGCCTAATGCTTGTAGATAATTACCTCTGTTTTCTGTTTGTCACTATACTTTGCACTGGTAGTCAGACATAGGCTAAGTGATATACTTTTATAGCTCAATCCTAAACTGTAGCAAGAGAAATTTAGTCCTAGAATATGGTTGAATCTTCTTTCAACATGAAAACAGTTTGTAATTATGAGTCTCCATTTCATTTTTATCCAGTTACTTTCAGTTTAATGTTAGTATAAAGTGTCTCAAGAAATAAAGATTATGTTATCTTAGGGAAAGAATTGAATAAAGTTTTTATAGCTTGATGCACATGGATTAGTAATAGGTTAAGAGCTCTGAAAAAATAAATGGAGCCAATCAGGCTATAAACTCATGTCTAATTGGTGTGGTATATACAGTTGATTTCTTTTCTTACTGTTTGTATTTAAATATAAATGTTAAAAATTAAATTATAATTATTCACAATTGTCTCTATTATGTTAAAGCCATCACAGTTTATCATCCCAACTATTTGAATGTCACTGAAAATCTCTTACTTGCATTATCTCATTTGACGCTCACAACACTATTGCAAAGTATTATTATCACTATTATATGAATGAGGAAGTAGATTGAGGGTCAGAAATTTTAATGGTTTGCCCAAGATTACCTGACTGGTAAGGGGCAGAGCTAGTACTTGAACTTATGCCTTCTAATTCCTATGACAGTCAAACTTTATTTTAACAAATTACTTTATGAAACCAGGCACTCTGATACGAGATCAAGACACTTTTCTGAAGTATAACTTCTTTGTCCTTTGTGATTTTCCTCTCTAGGTGATCTTACTGGTGTTTGATTAGGAAGCATGCTATGTGTTTGCCTAAAACCAGAATTCTTACAAATGATTGCATTTTCCAAACTTATCCCTCAAAGACAAATGCAAGTGTCATCTCATAGGTGAAGTTTCCGACAATACCCCCCATTCCAGCTGAAACTAATTGTTTTCTTTGGGAGTCCCCAGAGACCTGGGCTGGTATTCTCATTATATCCTATAGGTCTGTTTATTGTACAGTGGTTAATTTTGGATGTATTTCTCTTCCCCTTTCTGCTGTGAGTTCCTTGCAGAAAATGCACCTCCATTTGTCTTTGATTTTCCAGCGCCTAGCACCGTGTCTGGCAAAAAAACACGTGTTAAATTTCAGATGAATAATGAATTGACTGACAGATTGAATGTGGGGTGTCTCAACTTTCAGTTGACAGTTGACTCATTTTCCCTGGTACAGGTTTTTCTGATCACATCTTCTATTGGCCTCTTATCCCACTCTCAATATGCCAGTTGATCCTGGTGAAAGTCTAAAAATTCTCTCTTTTGTGCTAAAATAATATTTATTTTTATTTTGATGTGAGTGCAGCTTTTACATTTGTGTCTATAAAACTGTGAAGAATACAAAAAGACAAGCAAAATAAAACCCCCTGTAATTCTACCATTATTAACACATTTTATTTGTTTCACCAAAAGACAATGGAAATATCTGCTTTATATATTTAGTGTATGTATCTATATATACATCAGATTTATAATATGCAGTATGTATTAAATTTAGAATATATATTAATGTAACTTTAATGTATTATGATATGATATATATGTATATTGTATATATAATAATATATATGTGTATATTGTATACAGTGCTTCCAAGATGTGTCACTCACTCACTCTTCTAGAACTGTTGTTGGTGTTATAACTCATTTAATACTAGTAGTAGTAGTAGTAGTAGTAGTGTTAGTTGCTCAGTCGAGTCCAGCTCTCTGTGACCCCATGGACTGTAACCCACCAGGCTCCTCTGCCCATGGGATTCTCCAGGCAAGAATACTGGAGTGGGTCGCCATTCCCTTCCCCAGGGGATCTTCCCAACCCAGGGATCAAACCTGGTCTTCTGCATTGCAAGCAGATGCTTTACCCTCCGAGTTACCATGGGGATGATACTAGTAGTACTTAACACTACTTAAGTACTACTAGTATCATCCCCATTCTTTGAATGAAGACCAAAGAGCACAGGATGTAAAGTAACTTACCCAAGGTCACCTAACTAAAAGCAGTGGAACTGGGATTGAAATTAAGGCAGCATGACTACAGATCTATGCTTCTTACCATCTTGCTGTATTCTCTGTCTAGATAGAGATTTTAAAAGAACATAAACCTTGATCAACATCAACATTTTATTGCCTATATTATATATGTTACTGTTATATCATGAATATTTCTCTATATCCTAAAGATTATTTTAAAGCATACATCTCATCTCAGATGTTACCTCCTCAAAGAAGCCTTACCTTACACTAAATCTAAAGGAGTGGTTCTCAGTTGGGTCAGATTTTGCCACCCAGGGGACAGTTGGCAATGGTTGGAGACATGTTTTACTGTCATGATTGGGATGAGTGCTCTCAGTGACTAGCGGCCAGGGATACTGCTAAATAAACATCCTACAATGCACAGGAACCATCACACCCCTCCCCCAACAAAAAAAGCCTACACAAAGAATATGGTTTTCAATGTCAATAGTGCAGATGTTGAGAAATCCTTGTATGAAATAATCCCAGGCTCTCACCACCAGCAATTTCTATTAATCACTGTTTTATTATCTGCATAGTACTTTCTATTTAGTTCAGTTCAGTCACTCAGTTGTGTCTGACTCTTTGCGACCCCATGGACTGAAGCATGCCAAGCTTCCCTGTCCATCACCAGCTCCTGGAGCCTACTCAAAATCATGTCCATTGAGTTGATGATGCCATCCAACCATCTGTTCCTCTGTCATCCCCTTCTCTTCCTGCCTTCAATCTTACCCATCATCAGGTCTTTTCCAATGAGTAAGTTCTTTACATCAGGTGGCCAAAAGTATTGGAGTTTCAGCCTCAGCATCAGTCTTTCCAACAAATATTCAGGACTGTTTTCCTTTAGTATTGACTTGTTTGATCTCCTTGTAGTCCAAGGGACTCTCAAGAGTCTTCTCCAACACCACAGTTCAAAAACATCAATTCTTCAACTCTCAGCTTTCTACTACGTTCTATTACTCTAAAAATATTTTGCATGTGTACTTATTTCCTTGATTATGTAGTATATGTCTCATCTACCCTTGACTGAAATATCACCTTTATGAAAGCTTTGTCTGTCTGTATTAATTGCAGTCTCTTGAAAGGGTGCCTGGTACATAATAGGTACTTAATAAATAAGAACTCAAATAATGTATATCATTTCTTATGTGACATATCATAAAGCATTTAACAGTTCTACCATTCAATAAAAATGTAGATTCTTGACAATTTTTGCTATTATAAATATTCTTAAACATTTTCATGAATCTTTTCATATATCTATCTGTTTATATAGGTTGAAGTCATAAGTAGGGGCTTACTGAATTAATGGTTAAATTTCTAAAGCTTTTCATGTAATTTACTAATTGCCTTCCAAAAGGATCATGTCAATTTATACCCACACTGATAGTGATTGGGGGAAGTTTGCATACTTTTTTCTGGCTGACTCTAGGTTTTACCAATAAAATAATTTATTTTTATCAATTCGAGCAGAACTTTGAGCCAAGTCTTTGGTTTTCTATATCTGAAAAGACAGTCTTTCACTATCATGAGAAGTGCAAGATTTTTTTTTTTTTCATGTTCACTGCCTTTCTGAAGAATTTTTGTTCCACAGCTAGATTCATGGGTAATTCTGAGCTCTCCTGCATTATATGGAATTAGACAGTGAAAGACATTCATTTTGGGTTTATATATCCATAAACTTTTGTTGGAAAATATTTATTGGATGACTGATGGTTGGATTTGGTTTATTTAGCTGATTCTTGCCTTTGTATCCTGAGGCCTCTGAGGTGACATGTCTGTTGACAGACTTTGCAGGATGCCTCTTGGCTTGTAGGTCTTGACAGGTTCATACCCATCCATGACATGCCTGTATAAATGCAGGACAGGGATGTCATCTGTACAGAGAGCCTGGAGGCTGGAAGTCAAGCCACACTAGGTGGAAGGGCAAGAGGTAACAGGAGGGAATACGTGGAGGAGCAGAGCACATGGTCATTTACAGCTCCCTTGGCCCACTGTGTGTGTCCAGTGTATTGTGGCATCTATGAGAAGCCTCAGTGGGGTCTACGATCTGTTCTTTGTGGCCTGTCTGGTAGAAGTTTAGCTCAGTGGTCTCCCTCCATACACATACACACACAAATAGAGTACCGGGCTTCCCAGGTGGCACTAGTGGTAAGAATCCATCTGCCAATGCAGGAGATGGAAGAGACACAGGTTAACCACTGGGTCGGGAAGATCCCTGGAGGAGAGCATGGCAGTCCACTCTAGTATTCTTGCCTGGAGATTCCCATGGACAGAGGAGGCTGGTGGGCTGCAGTCCATAGGGTTGCACAGAGTCAGATAGGACTGAAACAACTTAGCAATAGAGTATAAGCCTATCCAATGTAGGTTAAAACAGCTATTTATATTTATTTTTTAAAGGAAATGCTCACATAATAGATATTTTGGTATATTTTTAATGTATATAGCAATTAATATGGCAGCTTATATTTCTATTGTTTGTGTCCACATATGTGTGTGTGTGTGCCCAAGATGGGCTTGCTCATTCCCCCCACCCTTTTTTTTTTTTTTTTTAAACTAATAGTGATTTACAAGAAAAAATTAGAGACTGCTGGTCTAAATAACAGAGTGAGGTCAGCCCTCTACATCCCCTTCCACCTGAAGGAAAATCCATCTTGCTTGACTTCCTTTCTGTACTGAGGGTGTGGCTGCTGGAACGCTGACAGCCACAGCAGCTGCAGTAGTGGCCTGAGTAGACTTTTCCTCTGAGTTTCTATAGTGGTAACAGGATTAACAGACTCTATTCTGGAAGTACTTGGGTGGCATAACACCTCCCAGCAGAACTATTCCTGACAAGGACGTGCAGATGGAAATGCATATTTATGTCACTTAAAGCCTACCAGAGACACAAGGATTTAAGCTATAACAATAAATAGAAAAAAAAAAAATTCTCCAGCGTTTTTGGTAACCCATACTCAAGTGCATTGACGGTGCTTGGCGAAAGACCTACAGTTTGCTCCTTGTCCAAGCATAAAATATTCAGTATTCTAGCCTGTGAAGGTAGCCTATTTGGAATATATTTTAGAATAGTTGAAACAAACTAGCACAAAGTCAGTTTACATTTCCAGGCCTTAAAAAAATAATAGGACAATTCTATGGAATGTTTGGACCATTTCAAGGAAAAAAGTCTTGTTTTAAAAAGTCTCCACTTAATCCATGTATTAATCGTGATAGGTTTTAAAAATTATCTCCATAGGTCACATAGACACTGTGGTCATAGCTTCAAGTTTAAAATATTGTCTTTATAGCAATCCTTGATAGAACTTCTCTTAGCTTCCTTCTCAAACACCTCAGACAAGATAGAAAACGAAAAATGCTTATGCCCGTAAACTATGGGTTTGATTTTTCTGGGAAAAATTGACACAACATATCAACCCATTAGAACTGAACTGAAGAATCCAATCAGTCTGGCACTTTGGCTAGCTCTGCTGAGAGGGTAATGAACCACGTCTGTTCCTCCCCATCACCACCCCCAGTCATGGTCTGGAAATGAATATTTTATATTAACTGGAAAATTGGGCTTCCCTCTCCTTTGAAGAGGTGTGATTTTTGATCTGATTGGAGAGCTGTAGTTCTTTGCCACTCTCACCAATCCAGATATGACTTGTTGCAATAAGCAGAAGATTTTCAAGCATTCTTTGAGGTTTTCATTAGATTACCTGAAGAACTCTGTGAAGAAAAGACAAGAAAATCTTAAGGAGGAAACAGATGGAGGTGAAAAACCTGCAGGATAGATCCAAAGGGACACAGTGAATTAAGAGATTCTGAAGATGTCAAAATTATGACAGAGTTAAAAGCTGCCTTAGGAGCAGTAAGACACAGAACTGACCCTATAGCAACTGTCAGTAGTCATGTAGAGAGTAAATGTGAACAACTCTCCCATAGTTTAAAATTAAGGGACAGAGGATTAAACTTGATAAAAAATGGCGCTACATATAGAGGTCAGAGCACATAAGCCTCACCTAAGAACTATAGTTGCCTGAAGAAACCAAAACAGTTTAAATACAGACTTTGCTTAAAGATAATCTTGATATATATGTCTTGAGCAGAAACATTTTACAAGTGCGAATCTGTCTAAAATTTACTAAGAAGAGACCAACAATCCTGCAAAGTATTTTAAATTATAAAAATAAAAATATTTTTCAAGCACCCAGACAAGCAAAATTAGATCATATAAGAAAGAATTGTTCTTAGGTTGTCCCCAAATCATTCTTGTCCAAAGTCAAGTGCCAGAAAATAATGGTGCAACGTTTTTTTTTTTTTTTTTAAATTTGAGGGAAGATTAGGTCTTGACTGTTTTATCCTCATTCAGTTTGTCTTTTCTGTGTGAAAAAGTATACTAAGGTGTTCTAATAATACTTCATCAGAAGAAGATACACTACTCTGAAGAAAACTGACAAAACTTTTTTTTGTTTTCACTTCCTAAGAAAGCAAGAACAAAGTTAGGAACTCAAGTTTTGAGGTGCTGAGGCAAGGAAAGAATGATAGTTGTCCTGAGAAATAATCAATGGTTACAAGTTTTAAATTCCAGTGAAAGCACTGAAGTGAATATCATCATTCAAAACTAACTCTGATTGGAGGTGACAGAGCCATAAACCAGGAAGTGTTTAGAAGTATTTGGTCTCCTTATAGGGTGGTATCTGGGTATAATTATAAAGCAACTTTTGCATTATTAATTTTTATTCTTCATTATGCCAGTTACCTGGAAATTGTACATAAGAAAGATTCTCAGATAAAACCTCCAGTCACAAAAGTGTTGTCTGAATTTTCCAACTTCTTGTAATGAGCATGAGTTTTCCAAATTTTCTGAATCTTTCAAGTTTTCTTAAATGAGCATTTTAATGCAAAATACTTTTGTAAAAGCTGAGCAAAATAGATTTCTTCATTGAAAAAAATACTCCCTTTCAAAATGACCAATTAAAAACGGGGTGCTTTAAAATGAATGTTATAATGTCCTAATGTGATGATGTGGATTAGAATCCAAAGTAGTCAATGGAAACGTTAGTGTCTGGAGTGGTCAGTATGCATGCATTGATAATTTTATTCCTTGAAAAGTGTTAGAACTGTTTCCTTTGTTTAATGAAGGAATGATGAAGGCAAGTATTGTTACGTCTTTATCTTTCAGTGATTCTCTAAAATATTTTCATAAAGAAAGGAGGAAGAGAGATTTCAGGCATTTTGAAGAAGACGCTGGAGCCAGTGAATATTGGATGAGGAACCCATCTCAGAACCATATGGGATGCTGAGGAACTCAGAAAATCAGGGCAGCGATCAGCAGTGTGAGTAATACAGCTGTACTATGCAGCACTTTCAATTCACGGTGTTTTCAGAGCCACTGTCTTTTTTGATCTGCAGTTCCTTTCCTCCCAACAGCACCCTCCATACCCACAGACATTTGCATCTCCCAACTTTGTGAATGCCCTTTACAAGTGCCATTCTCTCTGCTTCGAGTTACCTTCTTCTTTCCCTACCTTACTCAACTTCTCCTCATCCCTCAAACCCAGAGGAAATGGTACTTTATTTATTTAACAACTACCTGTCATATGCTCCTGTACCTGCCAGGTTCAGGGACTATGGGGATTAACAAATTCCATTTCCCATCCTCATGGACATTTCAACTTCTCTGAAGCCTTTCTTGACTTGTGAAATAAGTCCTTTCTGTCTGTCCTTCCATTATGAGTGTGTCTTTCTCACTGTGAGGAAAGATGTCCATGCCTTGGTGTTCCTGAACTTACATAGCATTTGGCGTAAAGGTTGAAAGAATGTTGAGAGGTGTTTGCTAACTGATGATAAGCAATGCCATGTTTAAATTCTGGTTCTCCTGGTTTCTAGTTGTATGCTCTTTCCTCTATATTATATTGCATCTAGAACAGTTACAATAATACCCAGGGATGGTGAAATATTTACAGGTAAGTTTTCAGATATGAAATTCTTTGGAAACTTTATCCAATTACAGAATTTCAGATGTTGGATAAACCATAGGTGTTAGTTTCATCTTCCACTTATCAATTCATCCATCCATTCATTCACTTAGCACCTGCTATAATAATGAAAGTATTATAAAGATTATAATGATAACTAACATTTGCTCCACACTGTGAGAAGCTTTGGTTAAGGGCTTTAAATGAATTTTCCTTTAATTCCTATAGTAACCCAATGAGGAGGTTATTAAAAGTACAGTTTAACTAGCAAGGAAAATGTAGTTTAGAGGGGGAGGGTGCTGTGCTTTATTCATTGGTATGTTTCTAAGCTAGAAAAGATTGGAGTAAGATTTTGAATTGAGGCATGAAGCCTGCTGTCCTTTCCTTTAACAAAGATACAGGAGTAAAAAGATGAATGTGTCATGGTTGTGCCTTTGGGGTCTTAATGGTCTATTTATAGGAGGCAAACAAGTCAACAGACAGATTGCCCACAGGTATCCCTTCTCTGCCATCTGTAGCCTGAATTTTGTACCAATGAAATTCCCCTTAATGACTAACGGCTGGTAAGAAATCCCCACTGAGGCCAAGGTTCAAATGAAGGGACAGAAAAGACAATGTATGATGAAAGATAAGGCACTTTGGCTTTTGTCCCACTCCCTGGGACTCTGATGCATATAATTCTATCTGGCTATCATTGTTAAAGAGGTCTTTCATATTTACAGGGCATTGCAATAGTAGATGATGAGTGTTAGTCCTCATTCCATTGGCTGGGTAGATTAATCTCCTAATTCTCTTTAAGAGCCTCTATCAATTAGATTGTCATAGAAAAAGAACCCCTGAGCCTGGCTGAAATCCTTTGTGTCTCTCAGGTGAATTCTCTATCTCACTTAGAAAATAACAATAATATTAACCATGATCACATCCACCCTTTATGCTTCAGATTCCTGTAGGTGCTTATATGGTCCAAACATTCTCCCCAAGGTTTATAAAACAAAGAAGCACTACTTTGGAAATCCAAGAACTTAAATAGGAGAACAGTTATAGCCATGAAGAGTTGAAAGTTTGCGTAAAATTTGGTCTTAGTCATTGGAGATGAAGACTCTTTGAGATTCTAGGTTCTTAGCTTCTGAAGTGCTTTTATAGTGCCAAAACATAAAACTAGTCATTTTAGCTCTTTGTTAAGAGTACATTGGCATTTGTATTTTTGTCAAATGAGTTATATAAAACTATGTATTTTAAATAATTTTAAATAATTGATGTTTATGGATTTGTTTGTGTCTATGCGCTTACAATTTAGTATGTTGAATGGGTAGGCTTTCAGCAAAGCAATTCTTTACTACTGCTGTATCTGCTTTGGATTAATCTCACTTTAATTGAATGCCAGATACATTTGCAAGAGCTCAAAAGGTTGAAAACAGTAACAGAAATTCTAAGGGAATAATACTTAAGGTGGAACCATAGGGCCTCCTGGGTTACATGAGCTTCCTTACCACTTAGCTAATGGAATATTTAAACCTGAAATGAGCCAACAATACTTTGTTTGAAACAGGTATAAATATACCCAGTGATTCCAGTTCAATAATTGTGGCAGACTGGAAAGAGGATTTTTTTTTTTTCTTCTCTGAGAGAGCTACACAAGTCATCAGAAGATAGTGTGGATGTTTTAAAGGAAATGTATTTGCTCTTGTTAAGGTTGCTCTGAGAGGAATATTTTTACAGGTGATCAGCTTGTTGAGTCCAGAGGGTAATTTTGCCTCATTTATACATCTTGTTGGCATGAGCCCGTGTAGATCTCATTTTATAATATCTAGGAGAGTGATTCTCAAACTTTGTGTGTACCTATTATGAGTCACAAGGCAACTGAAATTCAGAGATGTGAAGCAGCTTGTTGAAGATGCAAACCCAGTTTGTTCTAACTGAAGTTTTCTTTCTTGTT
Source organism: Cervus canadensis (assembly GCF_019320065.1). Classification (NCBI taxonomy): domain Eukaryota; kingdom Metazoa; phylum Chordata; class Mammalia; order Artiodactyla; family Cervidae; genus Cervus; species Cervus canadensis. The sequence goes on from NC_057407.1 coordinate 28,573,120, forward strand.
ACCATCTATCTCTGCACAGATTCCTTAAAATCATCTGAGATAAGTGCAGAGCACTGATAATAAAGACTTTCATCCAATACTTTGGGCACACATATGTTTAAGAAGATGTTTGAGTTAGAATTAGAAATGATTCTCTTTTCCTTTCTGAGAAAAAGTTACTTTTCTAGATTTCAAGGAAACTAATTGCAGTGACTCAATTACTAAAGATGAGAATTCTCCTCTCCTAGGAAATGAAAAATCTATTAAATTCTCGTACTGTTATAAAGGGGCTTAAAGCCTGGAGCCCTGTCCTAGATTCATCACCAGAACTTAACTCTGAAATATTTCTTTTCCCAACATACTACTCAGTTTTGAGAGTATCGTAGGACAGAACCAGGTCAACATAGCTACATGCATTCAACTTAATTCACATAAAAATGAGCAAATAAACATTAGGCCTCTTTGGGTTCTTTTGATACTTTTTTCTCCCTCAGTGATAATTTACTTTTATCACTTTTTAAGACCCAGTCTTGGACCTTTTACTGTGCTTCTTTCTGTGGTACCTTTTAATCCATTTGACTTCTGTACATTCTTCCCTCACCCTTGTGGTTTCCTTTCTTGTTTGACTAAGCTGATACACTCTCTGTATTGAATATACACCAATACAAGAGTGCAATATCTCTAGTCTTTATATATATCTCCCATGTATCTTTAGTCTTTATCATAGGAGACATTGTGGAAAGTACCAGGTTTATGTAGAAACCAAATCTTCATGTGTATCTTTATAACTAACAAGCAGAGGTAAAAAAATAACTGAGTGTGAATGAAATGGGATTAGTAAACTACAAGAAATAGCCTAAATATGTTTTCTTCTAAGTTTGTAAGTGAACATTTTTGCATACTGATTGAATGTCGCTTCTGTCACATTCTCCTTGGATCAGGCACCCTGCCTTCTTGCTCCGTCTCGGGAGCATGTTATGATGGTGGGTGAGTGACCCTGGTGGATGTGCAGCAACGACTCACTCCTTCAGGCTGATGCCTCAGTGATGGAGGTGTTTTGCTTTATTATGTTCTCCCACCTAGACTGGAAGCCCTTTGGATAGGCTCCAGATGTTCCACAAAAAGGGACACTTTTTATAGAGAAAAACGCTTAGTTTTCTCATTGGCAGCACTTAATGAGTGTGCCCTCTGAAGATAGGGAAGCACCCTGCAGAGGATGCATTTAACACAACCCTATAATTTCTGCAGCGCTCACTCAGAGTCTGACTTTACAACTGCCCCTTCACCTTCACCAGTGCCCAAGGCAGTAATGGGGTCAGTGAGAGAGCTTCCTCCAACACTTGGGAGTCTACCCTCTGAGACTTCAGTGGAGATAAACACCAAGAGAAAATCCATCCGTCTGTGTTTTTTTTTCCCCCATTCATTTAGAAGTTCACTCAGCAAAATGCCATTTCCAATTCTGTTCTCTGTTAAAACACTGCAGTTGATAACATCACTGTAATTTTTGCAGTATTTCCCCCCTCTTAACCACCCAACAAAGAAAGGAAATGGAAGAAAAATGTATGTTAAGTGAAAACATAATATTATATCCTCTTTGACTTTCGCAAAGGGTGTTAAAACAGATTCATTAGTTTTGACTAAATGCAAGGTTTCTGTGAGGATTTTCGATAAGTGATGTGACAGAGTTGATACGTGCGCTCAAGACAATGGAGGTTAAAACTGTTTTGAAAACATATTCCTCTCATTTATCTCACATGTTGAGCAAGCTACAGAATCAATATATGGTAGATATTTTTCAGTGTAATAAAAAGATTTTCAAGGTAGGTCTCTCTTTTCCTGAAATACCTTCTTGTGCCATGATGAGCTAGCCAACAAAAGAATTTTGAGGGGAGCAGGTTAATAAGAGAAAGTAATTTCTAATACTGATATGTCAATATGTTTTTTAATAAACTTTTCCCCAGATTTTCTTGAATTCTCATTACTGTAAGAATGATAATTATATGTCTCCCTCCCACTTGGAAAATGGCACAAGGCGCCTGTATGCAGTTCTGCTGTTCAAGTCATCACTAGAATAGAAATGTCACGACTCGGTTAACAATGCTTTATTATTCACAGGGATCTTTTTTTTATAGTGTTCTTTATCTCAAAAACATTGTAAATCAGATATCTGCCTCCCACTCTTTTGTTCACTTGCAAATTTTTATTATTCTAGTTGAAGAATGCAGTGGTGTGTCAAGAGTCCGTGTGTTCTGTTTATGCTCTTCTTGCTTCAAAATCCTGCTTTCTGGAAAAGGGAAGATGCCAGAAGCATGCCTAATCCTAGCTTCTTTATGCGTTTGTAAGAAAACTCTGTTCCTCTTCTGGATCAAAAGAAGTTTGGTGTTTTGAATCCATGAAGATGAAACAGTGGAATGAAAATATGCTTAACATAAAGGAAAAGAACTTTAGATGTTGTACGTCTTTTAAACATATGTCATTTGCTTCTGCATCAGTTCTCTCTATTTCTCTGTGTATGTGGTTTTTACTGCAGCACTGCTGTGCTCAGTTCAAGATATCAATGCGTGGTGGTGGTTTTGTTGAAATAGCTTCAAGGCATCCCATTTAGAAACACGTTACTAATAGAAAGAGTGTTGACCTCCTAGGACGTAAAATCATGCTATCGAATTTTTGTTCCATCACCAACTATCAAATTGTTTATTGATACGATACTTAGATGATTTAAAACACTTTAGAAAGAGTGTAAAATATAGCACCTTATGCCTGAATTGAGAAGTATGGTATTCATGTAGATTAACCAACATTGATTAAAAAAAAAAAGATCCCTCAGAAAATATGTAATATCCACTTAACAGATGAATTTGAAGTGAGACAACAGTCAGTAATCCACTCATTCATTTAAGAAACATTTACGGGTTATTTATATAGTACTTAGCAATACACTCATTGCTGGTAGATACACAAGGATGAATAAGACCTGGTGTCTGTCTTCTGAGTTTACCCTTCAGCAGAGTATCAGGCATTCGGATGGCTTCAGTAGCATATGACAAATGGATGATAGGGGCATGTACACAGTTCTGCGGATGCAAATTCAGTTCTGTGAATGCTTGGTGTAATGTAGATGGATATCTAAGAGAGATGATGTTTTCACTGGATCTCAGAAAATTAGTATTTAGCTGCCAGGTGGCCATTGATATTCAAGGAAGAAGAAAAAATTTGTAAAACACAGAAGTGTGAAAACCAGTATTTAGCAGAGCATAGTAAGAACATGAGGGAGGAGTAAACAAAAGTGAGAAGAAGGATGCGGGGAGTTATGGTGGAGTTTTTATGTTTACCTGTGGATTTTAGACTTTAGCCGTTGGGTAGTGGTCATTGAGTTAGGGGGAATGGACCCCAAGGAAACATATGGACCCTTTCTTTGGAGAAGTGTACCATACACAGACGTATAATATAGATTCCCAACCCCTTACCCCCTGAACATACAGACTATATCCAAGTTCCCTTAACTCCTGTTTAAGTGCCTAAAATAAATATTTTAAGCAGAAATAAAACAAGATCATGTGTTTGTCTTAGAAATGCCAGTATGGAGGATGAACTGGAAGGAAAGTAAGCTTTGTCCTCACCACAGCTCTGTAGGCTAAGCTCTGTTGCTATCTACATTTTACATATGAGGAGACTGAGGCACAGATAGGTAATATAAGTTCTGAACTATAATTGCAAATAGTGAATGGCAAAGCTGGGATTTATATTCAGGAAGTCTGGGTCCAAAAAAGAAGATGAGCTTTTAATTGTTATGGTGCCCTGCCTATGATAAAGTAGACTAAATAGGCTGATAATAATATTCATAATACATATAATAATCAATATTCATAATATAGCAATGCAAAGGAGAAACTGTAATGATATCTATTTGAATAGGTCACCACAATTATTTGGATTTCTTGTGAAATATTTTGTATTTATATATTTGGAACTGAATAAGGTACTAACAGTAGTCTTCACTACCCTTAAGTTTTAGAAGTTTTGTTATAAAGAGTTTTGTTATTTTTTTAGAGATAAATGCTTATCTCAAACAGACAATAATGCAAATATACTTAAGAAAATGTTATATTATTTTCACAGTAAATGAATGGAAAAATCTTGATAAAAATCTTCGAATTAGAAAAAAGTCACTCATCTTAGCATTTTTTTTATATCTCAGAAGAAATTGCCTGTTTTATAACTGAAATTAGGCTGCAAAAAAAAAAAAGTTTCATTTCTAGAGATGGCCTTTTTTTTTTTTAAGATAGCACAAAAGTTTTGGGAGTAGGATCTCTGGTAGGCTTGTTTGGAGTTGTCTTTCCTTTGCCTTCAAGTTACAGTACATAAATACACATAGGAAAGAAAAATATTTCCAAAGTCAATTTACTGGAACCAGGTGCAATACTCAGAATTGCTTACTTTTTAAAAAATATGGCGTTAAATGTTGAAAATTGAAAAAAAATGTTTTATATACTTTTATAGAGGTAAATGTCTGTTCCTCTCATTAATTTTTTTTACATGACTTCTTTTGATAGGATTGAAGTTTTATTTGTATTTTGGTTTTCTTTTTTGATTGAGATGTATAGGCTGAATTATACCTCGAAGTTCCTTAGTTCATTCTTTTAAATGGGGTTGAGTGTCTGCCCTGTGACAGCTACAATCCTATACTTGGTGAGGAGAAACTCAGATAAAAGACCTAAGTCAGTTTTCAAATTGCTTCCAGTCAAAGAGCGGACTCCACTCAGGAGACCCTGGTAATTCCATGTAACAAATGATCTGACATAGGTTATAGGGATACTGGTGAGTGGCACCCAGCTCTGTCTCCATCATGAAGGAGGTCTTCCCAGAGAAGATGTCAAGAGCTGAATCTGAGGAAGCATAGGAAGAATGCCCATTTTCTTTTGTTAAAAAAAAAAAAAGTGTAAAACTTTCTATGAATAAAAAGTTCAATTACAAGCATTCTGGTACACATGTTAAAAGGGGAACAAGCAAAGATGAGTAAGGAGGGTAGAAGCAGATAGAAAAAAAAAAATTCAGAGACAGCCAAGGAAGGTGGGTGAGTGTGTAAAAGAATTTAGCGGTCAACATCACCAGCATATTTAATAGGGACATTGTATATTCTGAAAGCTCCTTATTGCATAAATTGGTATACCCAGTGCTGCAAATATGGCTAAAGAAAATACTCTCAATTATACTGATTTTAGCTTATAAAGATTTATGTTGCTGACAGAGACTGACTGGATGTCCACTGAGCCAAATCTACTTCTTTCTGGACACACAGTACATTTTCCGGCCTCCTTGCATTAGGTACACGGTTCTGTGCAAAAGGGATATGGGCAGAAGTGAAGTGCCTCACTTCTAGTTTGTCCCCTAAAATATGCTCTGTGATTCTTCACAGTTTGTTTTTTTACTTGGACAGATTTAAGCAAAGAATGCAGTAGAAAACTCTGAGGGTCCCCATAGGGATGGCAGAGCCACAAGATGAAAAAAACTTGGATCCCTGAGTCACCATGTGGTGGAAGGCAACTCAGATATTTACCTGCATGGAACTTTGGGTGGCCAAGGATGATCATTTATTGAGTTAGGCCATAGAAACTTGGGGATTATTTACAACAGGTACTGTTAATCAATATGGTTAATAATATGTTAATTGGAATACAACGCATATGTAAGTTAATCAATAACTATGTTTAAGTAATTATTATTGAGTAATAATAATCAAAATACTATTTATTGAGTTCCAGGATTGTTACAAAATACAATATATTTATTTTCTGATTTTCCCTTATATGAAATGTACTTAGTAGATACTATAATTGTAGTATTATATAATTGTATAACAGTAGAAGTCATCACACTATAATGGTTAAGAAATTGAGGCTCAGAGAGTTGGAGACATTTTACTTAAGGTCATAGAATTAACAGGAATGTGGCCAGGATTTGAATCCACGCTGACACATGTGGTAGCTATCCACTTAACTACATATGGTCTCCCATTGGTAGATGCTATAATACATGTTGAACAACTAAAACCATGTATTATTTTAACAACAATCAGTACAGGTACCTTTATTCTGTAGGATTATGCAGAAGCTCCATTTCACCCTTAAGAGAAATTCTTTTCACTAGTACGTCCCTTCATGAAAATATGTATTTAATTGTGGGCTAGTATCAAAACGTTTATTTTTGACCACTAGAACTATTATTTGATTCTCAAAATCTCTACAAGCTTGTTAGCATTATGCACATAATTGATGACTCATACATATGAGTACATGTATACACGCACACAGTTTTTAAAAAACTCTAGCCAAATGGATGTTTGAAAATAACAATAGAAATCTATCTTGAAATTGACTGATAGGTGTTATCTATTTATATTATTTATTATACCTTAATGTCCAGTTTCATTTAACAAAACAAATTTGAGCTGTGACTACAGCAAACTGTAGTTTATGAGTCAAGGATTCTAGTCTTTTGGTGGAAATCTCTCTCTTTTTTTTTTGAGATCTCTTTTAAGTAGAGGTTTCTCCTTGGGAACAGTTCATCCCATCCCTTCATCCTGCTTGAGTTATAAAGACAGTGCTCCATGATAAACCCATGAGCCAAATATATATTCAAATATAAGGATGCTGTGCACACATCTCACCTAACTTGTGTTATCATCCTCTTCCCAGGTGGGAGAAGAGGATCTTGACACACAAAGGTCTTTATTAAAAAGGTGAACTTCAATTTGAATAGAAAGACCATATCCTGGTCACACTCTGCTACTTTTCCCTGCTTGCAGGTGGCTGGCTTGACCCTTAGGAGGGACCAGCAGCATGAAGTACACCAACACTGGTCCATCTTGTCTTGCTATTGCTCTGCAATTTTAACAGATCCTTTTTTTTTTTTACCTTTCCTGATGAAACAGCTGTATTGTTATCAACTGTAAATGTATTAAAAACTCACAAGGGCATTTTAGTATGTGTATCATGCCTGAAAAATATTATTGCCTGACAGGCACCCATTGGCAAGTGAAAAGAGGTTTTATTGAAGGGAACAGCAGTAGCAAACAGCAAGCAGTGCACGGGAAGGTAATTGTTCTTTTAATATTGGAGTCACACGTTCACTTAAGATGAAGGCTCCTCCCTGCCCCTGCCTCATCCACACCCAGAGGACCCGCCAGACAAGCAGCCCTGCCGCCTCTCTCTGGGATCAAGCTGTCAATGCAGACTTGCCTTCTTTCCCTTTTCCTGAGCTAAGCTCTACCCCCAGAGCTCCCAGCGCCTTCCTGAGTGAAAGCTCTGAAAGAGCTCCCTTGTAAATTGCATCACTCGCAGGGCACTCTTCAAACTGACAGAACAAAAGAGCCAAATTCTGAAAGTCTGGGCTGAGTGACTTGTTAGTCGTGCTGGTTGATTACCTCTTAATAGGCTCTGAGAATGGGCCACAGTCATTTTGATGCTGCTTAAGGAAACCTTGTGGAGTTCTTTTCTAGTTAGTTACTATTGAAGGTTGATTTGCTTAATCAGCAAAACACACAGTAAGGGAACAGAGACACAGAGAGAGAGAGACCTCAGAAGGAAGTTCTTACTACTATCCCTCACCCCATCCAATCATTGGTAATAAAATTACTTGGACTAGGAGTTAAAAAAATAAATTCTCATTGAAAAGGACTAAACAGGCCTGCTCTGATATACGTGTGTATGTGTACATTTCTCTTCTAGAACTGATGCAATACCAAATAATAGGGTTTCCTTGCCGGCTAGTTAGCACTGAGTTCCCCAAGCTTTATTGTCTGCTCCTGCTGCCCCTCTCCTTCCTCAGCCATTAATGAATACATTCAACCGGCCAGGGTCACTTTATTATTCTGACATAATGAACTGGGGGTGTGATTTCCAAGTTCTGAGGCTGACACTGGCAGGGTCATGCTTTCACCTCGAGGTGCCCCAATTGTGTACTCGACACACTTGGAAGAATAAATATTGATCTGCTTTCTGAGGATATGCGGCCATGTGAAATGTTAATGCTTTTAAACGGCTTTGGACATAGAAAGTAGCTATTATTACCACTATTATTATAAGGTATAAAATCTCAGAGAGTATCTCATCTTCACCCTTTATCCTCATGATTGGTGTGTGTTGAGCGCCCGCTGTATTCACATCACTGCTCATGTAACTGGGTACGGTGATGACATTCACAGACAAAGACATTGATTTTGAGACTCGCCGGTAAGGATGGTAAGGATTATTCTCAACAGTAATTATATACATATTTTATGGACTTCCAATAACAAATGTTTATTCTCTCATTGGGCCTCATTCATTATTGGGTTGGAGATTTTCCATTTGTCTTCTCCAGATGATTCATTCTCTTATATGAAAAGGAGGAGGAAATGGCCATTTAAAATCATAATTGGCCATAAAACTTTGGGGCCCTAAAAAGGATAGGGTTAATATCTACCATTTGGTTTGGCAAAAAAAAAAAATTCTAGGTAAGTTTGGATACTAAAAGTGAGTTCCCCCCAAAGCCATGGTGTAGGAGATAGTCATAGTTAAACTGTTCTAAAGAAGAACAGGTGAAATTTGAGATTTGGATGGTACTGGTGAAGCTTGAAGGAAATAAAAGTGTAGCAAGGTGGCAGGAGGCAAGGACTCACCATGGAACAGTGGCCAGTGAGAATGGCCAAGTAACATAGTTAACAGTATGGCTGTTTGTATAGTCAAAGCTAAGGTTTTTCCAGTGGTCCTGTATGGATGTGAGAGTTGGACCACAAAGAAGGCTGAATGCCGAAGAATTGATGCTTTTGAACTGTGGTGTTGGAGAGGACTCTTGAGAGTCCCTTGGACTGCAAGGAGATCCAACCAGTGCATCCTAAAGGAGATCAGTCCTGAACACTCATTGGAGGGACTGATCTTCAGCAAGCTGAAGCTCCAATACTATAGCCACCTGATGCAAAGAGCCGACTCATTAGAAAAGACCCTGATGCTGGGAAAGATTGAAGGCAGGAGGAGAAGGGGACGACGGAGGATGAGATGGTTGGATGGCATCATTGACTCAACGGACATGAGTTTGAACAAGCTCCAGGATATGGTGAAGGACAGGGAAGCCTGGTGTGCTGCAGTCCATGGGGTCTCAAAGAGTCAGACACAAGTGAGTGACTGAACAACAACAAATAGCAGATTTTAAAATGCTTGTAAGTTTTGCTGATAAAGCCCTTCTCCCCTTTGTTTCCTTACTTTAAACTTTAGTAAAAATCTGTTAGGCCCCATGTAGATCTGAGACATGGAAGGTATTTGCAGTGAGTGACTTGGGATTGAGTATGAGACAATTTTGCTTTTCTCAAGGACTCTAGACACTTGAAGAGAGGGTTGTGCTGCCATCTGAGTTACACATTTGTTTATTAAGTCATTCATTTACCTAATGTTTATTGAGTATCTACTGCATGCTAGGGACTCTGATGGAAATTGGAAATACAAAAGAGAGTAGTACTGTTATGACCTGTGCTTAGTACAGGTTCTGGTTGTATGTAATGGGATGCACATGTATCTGCTTTGCAATAATTTGAAAATTTATAGGGATCCTTTGTGATCTACACACATAGCAGAGTTTCTGTTCTGCCCCCACCCCCCACCACCAGTTCTTCCTTACTTTATTTTGGCAAATTAATTCCTTTATTGGTTCCTAGCTTTTCAGATTTTGCTCAAGTAATGCTTCCCTCCTCTCTCCACCTAGTCACACCTTGCCAAGTCCTCTTTACAGCCTTGGATATCCTTAGCCTGAAGAAACCTCACATTTTTTTTCTGATTTAATTGGTCTGGAGTTCAGTCTAAAGCATCACAGTTTGTAACAACTGCCAAGATGATTCTAGTATGTAGCCAGGGTTGAGAACTGCTGTCCAAACGTGTGCAAATAAAATCTTATTGGTACAGTGTCCTACAATTGCATTTGACAGCAACATTTATTCTTTCTTTTATATTTCCTTTTTTCCCCTAGGAGAGGAAAACAGGCCCTTCTCCTTTCTAACATGACCTTTTGTATCAGGAGTTTGCATCTCCTTATCTTCTGCTGTCCACAGGATGCGTCTTTATTCACCATGATCCCCTTTCCCTGTATTTTCACACTCTACTGACTCTGTCCTGCCTCTGCAGGGTGACTTAGGTGTGCTATAGCCTGAAAAGCCTTCTTAAGCTAATTTTTCAATCACCCAATTACTCAGAGGGGTCCTTAGCACAAGCAACTTTACTATCTACTCATTCCTTGATCCTTCACGATTGGCTTCCATCCTCACCAAGTAAAATTGATCTTTCAAAGCCCTTGTGGTAATACATGCTAGCGGCTTAATGCACATTGGTTGAGTGCAAAAATAAATGAATACATGACTTTCTAATAATCAAGTCAATGATCTTTCATCACTTTTCCCCCTCCTTGATAACATGGGTAGTCAGGTCCATGACTCTGACCCTGTCTTTTTTAGCAGAGAATGCTGTTGTTGGTGTTTTTTTTTCCCCATTCTGATATTTCTTCTATGACCCCTTGGCTGGCCACTTCACAGTGTTACACGGGTTTATGGGTTGTGGAAGCACACAAACTTGGTCATCAAATCAAGTCCCTGCGACTTCATAGTTGCATGACTTAGAACAGATTGGCCACCTCACCAAGCCTCATTTCTTCATCCATAGAGTGGAGATAAGACAACACTGCTCTGAAGGTTGATATGATACTTCAGTGCCATTGTGAAGTCATTAAGTGCTCAGTTAATGTTAGTGGATGTTTGCATTGCAGTGGATAGAAGCTGCCTGTAGGCAGTCACCAGGCCATTTTTTCTACCACTATATTCTATACTTGAAATTTACAGTGTTAGGCTCAGGATCCTTGAAAAAAAATGTGAATAAATGAGCCAGTACATTGTTTCTCTTAATGGGTGATCTTTCTCAAAGCCTTGCCTTAGGCTCTGTTCACTCTTTCTCTTGCTGACCTCATCTATTTCTTGATGACCTTTGATGTCATTTATTACTTCACCTCTCTTCTTCATGTAGATAACCGCCACATTAAACTGAAATCAGACTCTGCTTGTTGTGCCCTCCATATCCAGATATGTTGTCTTTAAGACATTTCCCAAGCAAGTGTCCCAAAAGGCATTTCTTTCATATCTTAAAATCACTATATTCAGAAAAGAACTAGTCTATCTTCTCTCTCCCTAACTCTTATTATTCATTTTAATATGTTCATTATGTATATTTGGAAGAGCCTGCTATATAAAATTTATTTGTGGGATTTCGCTGGTGGTTTGGTAGCTAAGACTTCACACTTCCAATGCAGAGAACATGAGTTCAATCCCTGGCCGAGAAAGTAAGATCCTGCATACTGTGCAGTATACACCCAGCCCTGCCCCAAATATATATATATATATATATATATAAAAAATATATATTCAAAGTATATAAATATGTATATATTTAAAGTATATAACTATGTGTATATTTAAAGTATAAACTATATATGTTTAATTTATATATACATATACAGAATAGATGTGTTTATCTATGTAATGACCTCCAAAGAGCTCTACCTGCCTATCTGTTGATTGGCTCAATGATATTCCCATCTACCAAATGTTATTCTTCCTAATACATAGCTCAGGTTTTTAGCTACCTGCCCTAATGACAACCAAAAATAACAAGAACTGTAATTCTTACAAGTCCACACTTCTTATCCTGCCAGTGTTTTTTTTGACCCTTATTTTAATCAAAACTCCCTTTTATATAAACAATATTTATATTTTAAGCAAGCAATGCATAGTTACAATTTTATAGTGAAAAAAAAGAGCTCAAGTGATATGGAAGTGTAAAAGAAAAGCAAAATTCTCACCTCACCCCTGCTGCTCGCTTCATTCTTACTACTCTTTATGGAGGTGCTTCTTATTTTTGGTTGGGGATAACTCTTTTCTAGATTTTTCACCTAAATTGATGAACATATACATGCCTGATTCTTACTTAATATAAATGGGCCATACTGCATTTGTTAACGTGACACTGGCTTTTTACTCCCTCATTAATATGTCTTGTTCATTTAGCCCAACCTCTTCCTAGAGGACTGTGGCCCAGTATAGCCTCCTACAGGAGCACCATGACATATTAGGCAGACTTTCATTGCTGAATGTTTAAAAGCTCCCTTGCTATTTATTCCCTATTTCTCTGTGTCATCTTTTAACTAAATGAGAAATCACATTTCACATTTTCTGTCTTGGCCTCTTTGTACATGCCTAACAGTGAAACTTCTACTTATCCCTCAAACCCAGCTCAAATGTTAGTTATACATGGGGTCTTCTTGGCTAGTTCTAGCTTAAAGTGGTATTTTAGAGAAATTGCTTAATCCTTCAAGGACAGAGACTGATTTTTTTTCCATCCCTTAAAGTGAAACACAGGCTCTTAAATAGGAAGACTCTGAATAAGCGTAATGTATAAATGAGAACATGATTTTTTCAACTTTTGTTATGTAACATGTATGTAGAGATAGGCTTATAAGCACCTTCAAAGAAAAAAACTGATTGTGGTGTACTTTGAATAATGCAGATGTGTGATGATGTGTATGCCAGTGCTGTGGCCACTGTACTGTGGACACTCACAAAGATGGAGTCCTTCCCTTAACATATAACACCAAAGTGCCCATTATCCAGTACAGGAAGCTATTACAAAGAAATCAAATGAACCTACCAGGGCCTTCCAGAGGACTTGGAATTGAACTGGATAATCCTAAAATAAAGGAAATTAAAAATAATTATTTGCACGAATATCCAATTTTTTTGTCTTTCCAGGATACGTTTACCCTTTTTATCTGGGAAGAGAACCCCACTTTCTAAAAGAAGACCTGTTCCACATAGTATGAGTGGAATGGTCTTGTCCATCCCTCTTCCATGCACAGAGACATGGTAAGCTACATCCTGTGTGACCCAGCCATGGTGGGGCTTTGTGGGCTGGCTCTAAGAACCAGGTAGTACCTGTCAGGTTGTTCCCTGAAAGTGAGAGTTCTCTCCTCTTTTGTGACATTGAAGATAACTGATAAAAGTTATCTTTCTTGCCTGGTATAAAAATCTGAGAATAAAGCTAAAACAGGGAGCCAAATAGCCGTCAAAGCAGGGCATTGACTTTGTCATTTGAGTACGTGGATTCTCTTACTCCTGAAACTCATCTACTTTTGGAGATCCTAGATATGAGAATCTATAAGTTCCCTTTACCTATGCTACTTGGGTTTCCATAATGGAAAGAGGCTCGCAACATTATGTAGGAGGTTAAAATAACTTTAAATATTTATCTGATTCTGTTTCCTTCCCATCTCTTTTTACAGGATGTATGCTGATGAAATTCTCTAAATTCATTTGTTTAGTCTCTGCTTTATAACTCCTAAAACATTCACAGAGTAGAAATTGGAGGCTGGATTTTGTGCTAAAACGTCTAGTAAGAAATAAACTGAGATGTGGTTTTTGGTGACTTGGTCTTTCATCAGTTTTATTCAATTTACTTGAGTGAGAAGAGGGGACAAAAATGTATGTGTATTGAGTTTCTACTCAATTCAACTCTTTCATGACATTTACCCCTTTCATGTAAGTACTCTGATTCTGACTTAGAAGATTTTTAAAAAATCAAGATGATTTTCAGAGTAGGTGCTTTTCTGAAGGTCACTGGCTGGTTAGATGTGGTCGATTTAAGATTAGGATCCTATTGGGTCTGACCTCTGAGCCCTCCCGCTCCACCATCTGGAATGCCATACAGTTAGGAAGAATGTTGACTCTTAGGTCTAAAAGCACATTTCTAACTTTTAGTCAACTGCCTTGGCATTCATGGTTTGACATTATTGTTTGGGGGAAAATTATGTTATGGAAAGAAGTATGTTGCTCTATAGGGAATTTGAGATTTGAATTTGGAGACATTAATTCTAGTTCCGTGATATATATATATATATATATATATTTTTTTTTTTTTTTTCCTACTGAAGAGCTCTGTGGTTATGAAGTTCGGTCTTTCTAGATCTTGGGCTTCCTCCTCTGTCAAATAAAAGATATGAAGGCCAATCATCTCTTAAATCTATCCTAGTCTACTTATGCTGGTACACACTTCTCAGAACTCTATACTTCTCCTATTAGAGATCATAACGCCCTGTGTTGTGATTACATGCTATATGCACTGATGTCTTTCCCAACAACGAACCCAGCATATGACAAATAATAGATGATCAATAAATATCTGTTGAGTAAATAGATGAGGGAAAGATGTCTATTCATTTTTGTACTTAGAATACTACTTTTTTATATATTTTTTCCTACTGACCGAAGAGTGATCTTTGAAATTGCAGGAAATAACCTGAGATTTTGCTGGTGAGAAGTAAAACTAAGCTAATGGAAGATTTGAGTACTATGGTGCTCAGTCCATCAGTGTGTATTTTAAAGAGGACTTTCCTTTAACTCAGAGCTCAAGATAAGCGAAGAGTTAACTCACAGTTTTCAGATAGGAGATGTACTTTAAAGTGTAAAATGGTCATTTTAGGGTGTCACTGTAATTCAGCTTTTAAGGCTTGGTAACTGAGCCATCTTGGTGAACCTTCCTGTGAATGAAACCTTCCTTAATCAGCTTTTCCTATATTATTTCATCCTGGGAAAGAAAAGCAGTAGCTAAGCCAGAAGCAAGCAGAATAACAAAAAAAAAAAAAAAAAAGGAGTCTGTGGCCAAAGCAACAGAATTACTTTTTTTTTTTCTTTCACTTGTGTTTGTGAAGGAGAAGTAAGAAACATAATTTTTTGTCTTTGTTTGGACATTGGACAATACAAATCACAAGAACATTTATTTTTGACATACTATTTTTTTGGTGTTCTTTGGGATTTGGACCCTAATTAAAAAATATGTGTTTCCTATCCCTTCTTACTGTGAAAATCCTTGGCAATATAAACAGATGCACTGGTTGGCTTTTAATTCTGACACCAGACTGTCTGAAATAATAGCTCTGAGAAAGTGTGAATTCTTTCATTCCTCAAGCTTTAATTATAAGTACTTAATTTGTTTCTCTTTCTATTGCTGACTATCATACCAATCTGTTTTATTTTTTATCTGGCTAAACATTGTGCACCTTAGAAGCCCCTTATTTGGAAAAGTTTATTCTGCATTGGAAGAGAGAAACAAGTTGGAAGTTTGAGTTATCTTCATATTCCAGTTCATATCACTGTAATCTAACAATTAACATATTAAGTGGTATTCTAAAATTTTGAGTTATATAGGTCTTTATGATGACAGAATTAGGATCTTGATAAGCAGTTTGAAAACACTGAATATTTCTCATAAAAGTTGATTCATCATTTGAAAAATGAGCCAAGTTAATAGCTTACTAAGTCATCTTGACCTTTCACAGTCAAAGATATTCTTCACTTTTTGTGTCCACCATTTTTTACACCTCGTAACCAATTTGCTGGCACATCGTTTTCAGCCACGGGACTGACTGGTGGTACTGACTTCTGTCATTACATGAAGCACCACATATGCACATTAGCCAAAAAAAGTCATCAATTTCTGTAAGTAGGTGCTTTTCTAAAGAATTTCTAGGTCAAATCTTTTTAAATATTGTCATATATCCACTTTTAAAGCTTCACTGTGTTGAGATGTGCTTTTTATTTTCTAAGAGAAAAAGGAAATCAAAGAAATGCAAGTCCTTGCTGGAACTCATGATAAACACAATGAAGAATGTCTTATGTTTTTTTCTCCAATTTGTTTCTTTCCATTTACATTTTGAGATACTTTCATCAATTATTTTGGAGCCTAATACTAAAGATGTTAAGTCCTCTTTGCAAATATGATGGAAACATGATTGTGGATAAAATGCAATGTGCTTTAGGTTAGAAATTGTTAAGTCTACTATTTTTATCTCATTTTCATTCTTGTAACAATCCTAGATATTATTGGTATTATTATATAATTAAATATATATATTATTACTTTAGATATTACTATTATTATCCTCATTTTAGAGGGGGATTAAACTAAGATTTTATCCTAGTTCACAGAGCCTGGAAGCTGTGGAAGCATAGACTTGAGCCCTGGAAAGGGTCCCTCCTGCTGCTAGACTTTGTTGTTGTTGTTGTTTAGTCCCTAAATTGTGTCTGACTCTTTTGCAACCCTATAGACTATAGCCCACCAAGCTCATCTATCCATGGAATTTCCCAGGCAAGAATACTGGAGTAGCTTGCTATTTCTTTCTCCAGGATATCTTCCCAACCCACGGATTGAACCTGCATCTCCTGCATTGGTTCAGTTCAGTTGCTCAGTCATGTCCAACTCTCTGTGACCCCATGGACTGCAGCAGGCCAGGCTTCCCTGTCCATTACGGTAGGCAGATTATCACTGAGCCACAAAGGAAGCCCACTGCTAGACGTTACTGCAGTTAATTAACCTGTTTTACACACATGATCTCATTTAATCTCCCCCTCCAAAAATAGGCTTTCCTGGTAGCTCAGTTGGTAAAGAACCCACCTGCAATGCAGGGGACCCCAGTTTGATTGCTGGGTCAGAAAGATCTGCTGGAAAAGGGAAAGGCTAACCACTCCAGTATTCTGACTTGGAGAATTTGGAGTCACAAAGAATCGGACATGACTGAGTGACTTTCACTGTCTGATACCCCCCAAAAAATATTAATATAAGGCCTATTATACACCCATTTTATAGATAGAGAAACTGAAACTCTGGTAACAGAATTTTCTCAGATTCACTCAGCTTGCACATTAAGCTGTGTTGGTGACACAAGGTTGGAAGTGAGGGCTGCCTGACTGCAGTAACCCTGTGCTCAAAACCTTTATTTTAAATGGCTTTGTCTAAATAGCATTTGTCGAAATAATAGCATTTGTTTAAAGCTTCAGAATTTACTGTTTAAATCTAGTGAAAAAAAAAAAGTCGCTCAGCCGTGTCCGACTCTTTGCGACCCCATGGACTGCAGTCCACCAGGCTCTCCGTCCATGGGATTTTCCAGGCAAGAGTACTGGAGTGGGTTGCCATTGCCTTCTCCATTAAATCTAGTAGATGGCACCAAAAATTCTTTGGTGTGCAGTGACTGAAATAAACTATTTTAGGTGCCAAAAAGACTTAAAGGTAAGGATTAATGAAATAAATGCTGTTTTTGGTGTTTTATTTTTTTAACAATGATGAGCAGGAGTCTTGGGGGATACGTATTTCCAGTGGTGAAAGCAGAAGCTAGGGATTTAGGCTCCTGGATTACTCTTCTAACTCCCTTTCACATGACACATCATTTAATTCCTTCACCTCCAATTTATCGCCCCTAAATTCAAGTTGGTCATGATAACATCTCTTCAGGAATGGTGGTTAAAAAACAAACAAACATGATGACACTCTCTTGACCTTTTTCCAAAAATACAACCACTCTTTTGTCCATTTTTCACTTTTTCCCCATAAGTCAAAAATTTGTTTACATGAACTTAGAGTTTTGAGACTATGAAGTCTCAGTTGCCCTTGAGTTTCGTGACTACATTTTGGGGCAATAGCTTATATAGCCATGTTAGCTTCTAAGTTGTTTCCTGTTTTTCTTGGTCTTACTGCAATCCTTGCCAAAGCTTCCCTCCTCCTCTGCTGCATTAGTAATGCAAAATGAAATTCATTGTGCCCATTATATCTGTTAAATGGTTTCCATTTTAACTTGAGAAAAATGTATTGACGTTCATGTGTTTGGCATGAAAAATGTGTATATCTATCGAAGATAGCAACTTGTCTGTTGGAATTACAGTGCATTATGTATAATGCTTCTTTTAGCTGTGCATGTACATTTCCTGGAATCTTATTGTGTCAGAGCTTGGAAAGTTTACACAAGCATTGGTAATCTAATTTTTGTCTGGTGGGTGGCTGTGGAAATATGGAGTATTTAAAAAAGCAAATGTCTTGGCCATCTGTGCCAGGCAGGGGTGTCTAGTCAGGTGGGGTAAAAGCACTCATCAAAAAAACGTTTTAAAAATATTGCCCCGAGTCTAACCTAAATATTAATTTCCCAAGAGCAGAAAGACTTAACAGTTACTGTAACATGGTTTTGAGTCCATTTCTGTTTATTCTTTTTAGGAGTCCTAACTGTAAGGTGGAGGAATCCATTTTATCTTTCTCCTGCCTCTTAACAATAACCCTTCTTCTGACTATATTGTCTCCTATGTCTTTTGTCTTCTGCAGACATGAGTCTTTGGCTCATGAACATCTTGTTAAGGTCTGTTGAGGATTAGGGGCTGTGACACAATTTTCTCTTGCTGAGTCTTTTTTTTTTTTTTTTAAAGTTTTATCTTTTGCTTATTTATTTTTGGCTATGCTGGGTCTTTGTGCTGCGTGTGGGCCGCTCTCCAGATGCGGCTTGTAGGCTTCTCGTTGCAGTGGTTGCTCTTGTTGTGGAGCACAGGCTCTCAGCTTGCAGGCACATAAGCTCAGTAGTTATGTGGCACGGGCTTAGTTGCCTCACGGCATGTGGAATCTTCCTAGACCGGGGATCAAACCCGTGTCCCCTGCATTGGCAAGCAGATTCTCATCCACTATGCCACCAAGGAAGTCCTTGCTGAGTCTTTTTATTGGGGATTTTTCAGTTGGTTTGTCTTGGAAGTCTTTGAAATATCTTCTATCAAGCAATGATTTTCATTTTTCTTTGTTCTCCTTAACATCGGGGTTGTATTTTGCTCCACTGTTCCTGGGGTCTGGGTAATGAATTGTATTATTTAATAGGTGAGTGTGAAATTCTGTGTGCAATAGCTGGACTGCTCTCTGCTTCTCAGAGTTGCTAAATCGTCCTCACTGCACTGCTGCTGAACTGTGATGGAGTTTTTGTTTTGTAGCTTTAACTATGTTTCAGTCAGCCATCTGAAGCTGAGTTTCTTAACTTTGGCACTATTGTCCTCTGGGGCTGTCTAGTTCTTTGTTGTGGGTGCTGTCTTGTGCATTGCGGGGTGTATAGCAGCATCACTGGCCTCTACTCACCAGATGTTAGTGACACCTTCCCCCAGCATCTGCAGGTGTTTATTCCTGATGTCCCCTGGGGGGCGTGAAATCACCCCATTTGAGAATCATTGATCTAAAGCAAGGTTGAAAGACAAGGCTGGTGTGATGTAAGGAATTTCCATAAAAAGCACTGAACTCAGGCAACGCAATGACAATGCTGAGAGAGCTTTGTGTCTTAGAAGCTATGTGGAGAAACTGTATCATACATCCCTGGAGAAAATACTGTAATAATTGTCTATAGTTTCTTAGACTGAGTAACAGAGGAGGTAAGGGTCACCTTTTAAACTGCTTTGCTTCTGATCAGCTAATTATCTCCTCACCCTGTGATGCCTTTTATCTCCCCTCTAAGCAACTTGACTCACATAAGTAAAATTCTAATTCTTCACAGATTTTCACCTTAACTACGTTTCTACCCTAACCTCCCTGCTCTTCTGTTTCACCCACCGGTTTTCTTTGGCTCCATTGGGAACATGGTGCCCATTTATTTCTTTAATCCACTTCACCACCTTATAGTACATTCTACTCTGAGGATGAATTTTAACAAGATGCCTTTTACTGCATAGTACACTCCAGTAAAGAACTAATGTTTACGGTGACATGTATCTCTATTTCAACTGAAAAGCGGAGATGCTGCCGGCCACTAGCGTGTAAACTTTCTCCTGTTTGACTTTCTCTCAGTGCCTCTTTGAGTGAGTTACATCTGTTATATTTAATGGCAGTCTTATGGGCCTGTCCACAGGGTATCTATTTGCTGCTAAAATAGCAGTGAAGATAGCCCACAAATGAATGAAGTCATCAAATGTATTTGATGATAAAATCAAGGTTATTTTTTAATTTTTTGATGATGTGAAAACTGTGGAGGGATGCTAACAAATCTGTTTGATCAATATATGGAATATAAAAAGAAGAGGAGACAAGATTGACTGATGAATAAAATGAAACTGACACAAACAGGCTGACAGCCAGCTGTAAGTCTCTTTAGGGCAAATGCAATTAACTTAGAATAATAGACTCAAATTTGATGGTTAGAAATGCATTTTTATTAACAATCACAGGCCAAATCATTATGCTCTTATGAATAAAATGGTACTTATATTTCGTGCATGTGTGTGCTTGCATATATAAATATATATACATATGTCTCCCTATGTATATACCCATGCCTCCCACATTGCTATGTGCTCTGCTTACAATCGGGATGGAAAAGTTGATTTTTAGAATAATGTACTTTAAAAAGGAAATTCATTCATAAATTGTCTCCAGGACTATAAATTCTGAATATTCTCCCAAATTACATATATAAAAATCATACTACTTATCTGGTGCTATTAGACATAAAGCCAGTGAGTCCTGGTCCCAGAACTGCTGGTCCTTTGGGGATTTGGAATTGCAATCAGGGATTTACAGATTTCATTTTGAAGAGGAGAAGTCATTACTAGAAACCTAAGCTCATTTCCTCTCCTTTAATAGCTATTTTAAATCATTCATTTAGAAAATACATTAACTATTTAGGGTACTTGAAATGCATTTCTTTTGGCATTGTCTGCATTTTTTAAAGAGTTTTCTTTTCTAAAATTATTTAAAAAAAAAAAAAAAAGATTAGAATTAGCAGAAAAAGACCAAATGACTTCTGTGTGATAAAAACTTATTCTTGCATAACATTCCCTTCTCTCATTGCCCAAGAGGAAACAATTTAAAACTTTAACAAAATACTAGAATACTGTAAGTAAACTTTTTAATGCCATAGAGATGGGAAAAAAAGTATGCCACCCTTAGAAAATTAAAAACTGGACTTTAAATATGGTTAAGAAGTAGCATATGGCTAAAAGTCTTTTTAAATGAATTTGTTAATAATTTAAATCCAAAGCAGTTTTACTTCTGTACTGATTGCTTACTATTGATACCCACCTTAACTAGGAAGTGAGTAAAAAAAAAAAAAAGAAGAGATTATAGGAAAAAATAAGGAGATTTATTCTCTACAAATAATTCAGGATATGGAGTCTTGCACAACCCTGCAGACTCCTTTAGATATATGTATTTTTTTTCAAATGCAAAATAAAGCTCCCTGAGTTATGTAATTGCTATTATTCAAAAGGACATCATGAAGGTTGACAATTTAAAATGTACTCTTCCTGTCACCATCCAATTTTTTAAAATGTCTACTGATGGTGTTAAAAACAATCTCCGCAGAAGAGGGCTGCCATTGCCAATTTAGGACACTGAGTTTGTTATTAGCGTAGGCATATTAGATCATCCTCTTGCTCTTCCTGCCTGCTTTGTTCTTTTGATATGGCAGGGAACTGAAATTGACAACAGCCTACATTTATATAACAGTAACTTGCATTGTTAAATATATATGTGTAGATAGACAGATAGAGAGTTCTTTTATTCCCCAAAGATATCAAAGTTCACTACACACCATGAAAAAAACCACAGAAATATGCAGATGCGTCTAGGGTGAACCATGACAACTATTTAAAAGCATCAAGTATTGACAGCCTCAAGATTCTGAAATAGTTCATAGTCATTTTTAATTTTGGATATTTTTATCCCTTTAGAAAATTTCTGTTTTCTTCAGGAGAAGAGGATAGAAAGGTCACATTTTGTTAACAGAAGTAGTTTAGAAAAGTGAGCTGGGAACTTAGCTGTCCAAGTCTACAAGTCTTGACAATGTTGTGGTAAACATGAGGCTGAATAGACTGCTTTGATTCAGTCAGTGTTTGATCCATTGCATTCATTAAACCACATAAAGTGAACTCAAAGTGGGGAGTCTGATGATTGGATAGGCACTCCTATAAATAGGGTTGTATGTACGTGCATTTAGTTGTGCCTAACTCTTTGTAATCCCATGGACTATAGCTCGCCAGCTCCTCTGTCTATGGAATTCTCCAGGCAAAAATACTGGAGTGGGTCGCCATTTCCTCCTTCAGGGGATCTTCTCAACCCAGAGATCAAACCCACATCTCTTGTGTCTTCTGCACTGACAGACAGATTCTTTACCAACTGCACCACCTGGGAAGCTCCACCATATTAAATTTAAAAATACCAAATAAAAATACAGGATGCTTAGTGACATTTGCATTTCTGATAAATGATGCATAAGCTTTAGGAGAAGTAGGTCCCATGCAATATGTGGAACATACTTAATACTAAAAAAATATGCATCATTTAGCTGAAGTTTAAATTTAACTAGGCATCCTGTATTTAATCTGGCAGTCTTCACTATAAAAGCAAGGCTTTGTGTACTGTTTAGAAAATAGATTATAATTGGGGTAAAGAAAGTTTTAGAGGAAAACCAATAAAACTTTAACTTTTTGTTATCCTTACAACAGCCTTACCATCTTAAAATTTTTAAGTCTCTTTTCTCCTCAAAGAATAGTAATACACAATATTATGTTTAGATTTGACTCTGCTCACAATTTTATGATTATAAGTGCTGGACAGAATATTTAACAATATAAGTCTCAGGTCATGTCATAGTTGGTGTCTGTCTCCATGGCTGCCATGAAGGATAGATAGTTTTTTAAAATGTATTGTTTGGGTACCAGATACAGTGCAAATGGTAGGAGTCTAAGCTATGCTGCTTGAATGAATTTATTCCCTCACCATTGAATTGATTTTCTCTTTCCTTCCAACTTTTTGTCATTTCCCTCCATTTTCAGACATAATGATAATATTCCCTCTATAGCAGAATTTCCATTTTGAGATATTCTTCAGCACGCACAGGGTGAAATGTCATACCATCTTAGCAGTAGGGTATAGATAGTATTTCTTATAAGGATAGAGCTAGATTAGGTCTGGGTGATTTGGAGGTAAGTTTCCTGGTGATGGGGAGAATTAGTGAAGTTATTTTTTAAGGCCACCAGGCAAGTTGTAGAAATATTTAATTTCAGCTATTCAACTATATTCTTGAGCACTTCATATGTAGTCTTTATTATTTAATGTATATTATCTATTATACACCTGGAGAAGGAAACGGCAACCCACTTCAGTATTCTTGCCTGGAGAATCCCATGGACAAAGGAGCCTGGCAGGCTACAGTCCATGGGTTAGCAAGAGTTGGACATGACTTAGCAATAGAGAGAGAGAGAGAGAGAGAGAGAGATCTATTATACAAGTGAGTTAAGCATTTTCTTAGAGGACTTTATAGAATTTTTATCTTTGGCATTGTACTAACCTTTCACTGAACCACAGAACCAAGCAGCAAGTACATTGTATTAGAATTTTGATATATAACATTATATCTGTTTCAAAACTCAGAATTTAATGACTCTTTAATAGCAAAAGGTAAACCTTTTTATTCCTATCATCATTATCACTTGATTTTGTTCCTCTTGTAAACATGCTGTGATCATTTGCCAAGGAGGTATAAAGTGAGAGAGATGTAAGGGAGAGGAGCAAGAAGTAGAATAAGTTAGGGCCTTAAAAAAGATTTAAGGTAACAAACATACAAAACAGGATTATGGTCATCAAGAAACCAGAAGCTGAAAGTTCATCGAGAACAAAAATAATATCAACTTTTTGTTTCTTAAATGTAAGTTTCCATTTACTTTCTGTGAAAAAGAGATGCTTACTCTTCTTTTAGATTAGGTTAGACATTACCTTAACAAATAAAGTAGAATTTTCAGTTAACTTCATCAAAATAAATGTCCAAACAGAGCAATTTAATCCATCTTTATATTATTTGAAGGATAGGGAGGAGAGTGGTAGAGGACCTAAACTACTATCTGCTCCATGCAGGCACTGTGCCAGGGAATGCTAAACCATAATCTCTGACCTCAGGACTCTTTGACTCATGATCTAATGAGAGAGATAGAAAGTGAATAATTACTATGCACTATAATTAAGTGCTATAAAGACAGAGTATATTGTACAGACATGGTCCAACGTAGAATGTTATCGCCCTTGTAAAGCAACTGCAGGAATGTCTTCACTGGGGAGATAATGGTTGAGTTGGATTCTGATGCAATTATCAACTGGCCAAAAAAAATTGAAAAGACATTTTATGTAGGGAGTGCAACAATCACCAAAGTGTTGGGTCTGAAGTAGTATTAGAAGCAGATTGGTTTGAGTAGAGCATAGCAGGAATTCCATGAAATGGGACTTGAGAAATAGACATAACTCAGAACTTGGAGGCCCCATAATATCATGGAAAAGAGAATTTGAAGGAGCAAAAATATGGTCAAATTTAGGAAGAGAGTGCTGGCAGCAGATGGGAGGAGACAAGGTTAGAGCACTGTTGGGCTCTTCCAGTTATTAGTTCAGGTAAGAGATTTGTTGTTATTTAGTCGCTAAGTTGAGTCCAACTCTTTTGTGACTCCATGGACCATAGCCCATCAGATCCCTCTGTCCAAGGGATTTCCTTGGGACATATATTGAAGCGGATTGTCATTTCCTTCTCCAGAGGATCTTCCTGACCACGGGAGTTGAACCCATGTCTTCTGCATTGAAGACAGATTCTTTACTACTGAGCCTGGGAATCTCTTCAGGTAAGAGATAGTCAAGGCTTAACCAAGATGTCCATTTGTAATTCACAACTTAATAAGCCAAAGAACTCAAGAGCTGCACATTCTGAAGAGTGGTGATAAACCTGGTTAACATCAAACAGGATTGCAATGAGGAGGCTGCCATATATGATGTGTTTGCTGATCGTGGCCTCTATAACTCAGAGGAAAGGATATCAAGAGAAGGAAAGTGAGTCAATTTTATTGATGGTAAATCACGTTAAAAGGAAATGGATCAGGCAGCTTTAGTTGCAGTATTCCAGCTGACAACTTCACAACCATCTTTGTCACCTCTATGGAGTTTTATCCCATTTGGCTGAAGAATACCCTGAAGCTCAGAGATGTTAAATGTAATATTGTAAATTCACAGAGCTAGAAAGTGATGGTGTGGAGGTCCCCACTTAGGCCTGTCTAGCCATAAGGTCTCTGATCTCTCCTTTAAATTGCACAGCCTAGGACTGACTTCAGAGGGATGCTTGTGTTTGGACCAAGTTGAACAAGGATTTAATTGTATGTCAGAGATACTTCAAGTAATCTCTGCTGGAGTATGAAGTAGTTTCAAGAGTTTTGTGTCTTTAATATTTCCTAACTGGCTTGAAAGTTCAGAAATGTATTGATTCATTCATTCACTCAATATCTAGTAAGTGCCCTCCTTCTTATTTTCAGTCATAATTTGGAGCGTTAGTGTCTAATGAAAGGAACTTATGCTGTGCTAGAGTAAGTGTTGGTTTGGATCCAATTTGGGAAATGCAACCATTGCTGTGATCCCCAAGTCCCAGGAGAAAAAGGAACAGAAAATAATTAAATTTCAAAATTTCCCTTCATATCCTTCTTTTTAGATGAATCATCTTTTCCCCTTCCCTCTTTCATGACTGCCCCATTAGATCACAGTGAATTTTCCCCTAAAACACAGCCTTGTAGGTGCCCCTGCTATGAAAAGGGGAAGAAAAATGTAGTGTTTTTGGCCACTGGAGAGCTGCCAATTCCAGAGTACCAGCACGTTGAGAGTCATCCTCTGTTGATTTCCTCTCTTGCCTTTTCTGGATGGTGATGAGACACTCATGTGGCATGAAGCCTGTTTGCTCCTTACTGTATTTATTTTGTTAAGATTAAAGTTGCTAAGATACGGTAGTTATTTCAAATTGTAACTGCCGATGCCAGGGGTCATAAAATAAAGAACTAAAATTCCTTTATTTGCTAATGCTAATAAAAAAACATTCTTGAGGGGGCGAGGGAATTTTCTGGCAAAAAAAGTGAGCAGTACGCAAAGTGGTCTAAGTTTTAGCACATAATTAGATCCACTAATCCAACTGATGTTGAGCTATTTTGGTCAAAAATCAAGAGAGAACTTCTGCCTTTGAGTTGTTTGTTAAAGTATTGTTTTTAAACAAAGAAATGGTCAGGTTGTGCAAATTTTGTGTCCCTTTTTCTATTTAGTAGTTAAAGCCAAGGGATTTCTTTTTCAATCTGTTGCTAGTTATTCTTCTCTGTTCCATAAATATTTTGAGGGATTTGAAGTTTTAACATTTTCTCTTAACTTCTTGAGTTGGTCCGCTTAATTCTCCTCATCTCGTGTATCTGATGCCCTAAATCTCTCATTGTATTTATTTTATTCTTAGTACATAATTTTTAAATTACTTGTAGTTTTATTGTTTCCAATGACATTCTTTTAGGTTATTGAGAAGATACCATACTCTATGTTTCAGATTTAATTGTTACTGACCAAAAAGCATTCTGTATTTTTCTTCATAATGAATGATTGTTTTAAAAACTCAGAATGTTTTCCAACCAAATTCAGTCAATTCTAGGACATTCCTTTGAGCTCATAGGTAAATATTTTCAACTAATACTTAAAAGAAAAACCATTAAACTATTTGGATGGAAAAATAGTCTTAGAACAGCCAGTTTGGCAAGGTTTATTCTGTGTATGTGTGTAATTTCAAATTACTGTATGTTTTTATTTTACAAAAATTTCCAGCTTCCCCAGGACACTTCACAAACTAATATCCAGAATTTCCACTGGCAATCCTTCGTTTGTCCTGGAAGCATCTTGCAATATGGAACCAAGAAAATACTGTGTTCCCTTTGGATTTATAGACAAGAACATATGTATTTCCCCTTCAGCACACAGTTCTTTTCAGGGGAAGCCAGGTTTAATGGGCATATTGTCAAATAATAAGGATTCCCCAAAACTACATAGCTTGTTTGGCTGAAAAAGTGATTTTCAGTAGAATTTAATCTATTTAGAGAAAGATAAACTATAAAATAATGACATGTCTCGATGTGATTTGATTAAAAGAAATATTGTGTGAAGTCACCATTTAAATACTTTTTCAGAAAGACCGAGAGAACGTGCTGTACACTATTGAATTATATTTATCAAGCTTATTTCTAATACCCAGTGGAGCCTCATTCCACAACAAGCCTGTGGTTAATTGTAATTCCATTAGAGAAATTGCAGAAAGGTGGTTTCTGCCCACATCTTTGGAGACAAAGTGACTCCTGAGTGGTCACCACAATAACCTCTGTGGTTATTGCTGTCTCAGGATTTTGAGATGCCAGTCCTTTGTAGTTTCAGTTCTAACATCTGAGTTCTTAGCACTTAATGTCCAGAAGGTAAAGTCTTTTACCACAGTCTTCAGCCTTCATATTCCATGTTGGTAGTTCATCTTTGCCATAATAAAGGCACCATCTGAATTTCTATTTTACCTGACTATTTATACCAAGGTCTAAGATTATAGATATACTGTCACTGTCTACTTTCATATAATAGTGGGTGTATATTAGAGTGGTTTATTGGTCTAAAAATTTCACTTCCTTAAAATAGCATTTTACCTGTACACCCTTGCTCTGGCTCATGATGGGTGATGGAGTTTACAGACACCTTCTTTATGGAGAGTCTAGTACTGTGAGTTGACTTGACCAAAATAAGGGATGGAATATGAGCACTGTGATTGCAAATGTGGACTCATGCCTTTTACTTTGAGAATAACATGACTAAATAGTTGATTTTCCAAGAAAAATGAGAACATATGGGTAGATCGGGACCCAGCTTTGAGCTAAGCTCTCCTGTACCCAGCCTACATTAGCCAAACTGTAGTTGTTGCACAGATGTGTAAGTAAGAAATAAACGCTCATTGGCATTTGTGACTGATATGTTGGGTAGTTTGTTCCATAGCATTATCATGGCATTGTCTGACTGAGCCACTTTGCCTGGTTACAGTTCGTTAACCAGAGCCTTCAAAACAGCATTCTGCAGAGGTGTCAGGTACTGATGTACAGGAAAACATCTCCTCTGCTCTTTTTTGGTTCTGTGCTACTTTTGAAGCTGACTTCAGGCTCCGTACAGATTTGAAACATTTCAATACATTTATGAGTCATGTGTAATTCATCAATGCCCAAACCTATTTCTTAGTGAAAGAGAACAAAATGGGAGATTTTTGAAAACTTGAAATAGTTTTTGAAGTGAAGCTATACACAGTCTGGGTGTAATTCTTACCCAACATACCACGTAGGTTTAAAAGTATGTCAAGTATTAGTTTAAATTTAAGCAGTATATGCTGTAACTTCCGCAGGAGTATGGTGGCACATACTAGTGGTTCATAAACCTTTCAAAGGACTACTTCATTTGCTTCATGTGGTATTCTTGCCTGGAGAATTCCATGGACAGAGGAGCCTGGCAGGCTACAGTCTATGGGATCGAAAAGAGTTGGATGTGACTGAGCGACTAACATATTCACTTTTTTTTTATGACCTTTTTTTAAATGAGTGATAGAGGAGGAATGAGCCTTAACTGAGGGTATAAATTGTTGTAGTAATAGCTGTCAAATGGATTAAAGTAGATTACAGTGTAATAGGTTAGAAGCATGATTCTAGTTATAATCTCAAAAGTTAAGCAAAGCCAGGCGAAAAACATAAATGAGTCAAGTGGGCCAGATGATAGGAATGCATGCTTGGCAAAGTGGATAACATGTACCCTATTTACAGGAGGTGGGTATTTGGCTCTAATTTTGTCATGCAGGGCACTGCACTGTCTTCGAACACCTACTATGTGCCGAAAACTATTCTAGATACTACAGATACAATAGTAAACAAAACAAACAAATCTTCATGGCATTGATACTCTGGTAATTAAACAGACCATAAAAAATTAAGTGAAATAAAAAAAATTTAGGTGGTGTTAAGTGTTAAAGAGGAAAAAAAAAAATAGCAGAAAAACGAGGTAACACAAAACAGCCAACAAGACTGTGGCATAACCTATTTTAGAGAAGTTTGAAGTTTTTGCTTTGAATAAACCTAAAAGGAAATATTCTACTCCATGAAATAAAAATATTTAAATATGTTAAAATGTGCACTCACATGTAAAAGCAAAACAAAATCCAAAAATTTTTCTGTTTTGCTCACTGGTAAAACTGAGCTTGTCCAGTTAAGAGAAGGGTTAAGAAATACAGATGTAAGATTAATTATGAATCTATATAGTTTGAATCTGTATAGCAGGAATTTAGTAGGCATGTTTATATTTTTAATATTCTTTTCAGAACATTAATTTGTTTGGTAATTGTACATAATAAAACCTACTTGGAATTACACACAAAATGTTGTATGCTAAATAATAATGAAAAAAACATTAATGTCAATTGCATGATTTTAACAGCTGTAATGTCTGTTTTCGACTTCTGTTGAATTTAATGGATAAATTAAAGTCATATTTTAAGACTACTTAAAAGAATCTTTTAAAAAAATCTCAGCTCTAAACACTCTAAAATTGCTTATTTTTATTCAATCTGCTATTATTATTTTGTTTTATACAAGTTTTTTTTTACGTTATTATAAACAGATGTGAGTATGATCTGAAATAATATAATCCACCTTAGATACAAAAGGTATAAAACAAAAATAAACTCCCTTGGGGATTTCCTTCTAATAAACATTGGAGAAAACTAATTTTCATTTAGGCAGCTTTGGAACACTAAATACAAGTCTATTTTCCCCAATGGTGAGGTGGCAAAGGTAGTTGCACTTACAAACCAAAATGTGGAAAGCAATTTTCTTCTATGAAATCAGTAATTACCAAGAAGTTCATTACTTAAGTTTATCACTGGGATAGAAAAGGTAGTCTTTTTCTTGCAATTATAAAATGAAATTAGAAGTCCTTTCATCACTTAATCACTTTATCAGTGGTGCTATCCTGTCACCTCCCTCCCCATGGTAGTTAAACTGTGGGCAGTTTCTTACGTTTCTCTGTACATGATTTATGCATATATTGCACTTCCCATTTTTATTTTAAAAATAAAGGCTTATTACATACAATGACGTTTATTTTTCCCTTTTGCTACTTTAACATGTTCTTTAATAATTTTATAGTATTCCCCTGTATTTGACTAGAAATAGAATTATGGCATTTAGCTTGTTTCCTATACTTTTGTAAAACAGACCTCTGATTTTATGAGTTTTGCATTTTCAGCTTCAAACAACCATGAGTTGGAACTATTTGGAAAAATAAATTCCAGAAAGTTCCAAAAAGCCAAACTTGAGTTATGTAGCATTTGCACTGCATTAGCAGCTATTCATATAGCATTTACATTGTATTAGGCGTTACCAGTAATATAGACATGGTTTAAAGTATATGAGAGGATGCACATAGATTGTATGGAAATGCTATGCCATTATTGTATAAGCTCAATATAAGCTCAGATTAGAAAAAAACAAACAAACAAAAAATCCGCCTACAATGCAGGAGACCTGAGTTCGATCCCTGGGTCGGGAAGATCCCCGGGAGAAGGGAATGGCTCTCCACCCTGGTATTCTTGCCTGGAGAATCCCATAGATAGAGGAGCCTGGCAGGCAACAGTCTATGGGTTCATGAAGAGTCAGACACGACTGAGTGACTAACACTTTTCACTCAGCAGTGGCAGACTTTGGTATCTGCAGGGGTTGTGAAACCAATCCCCCGTGGAAGTCCGGCAGGACTGTAATAATTTTTTGAATGAATGGGGAAGCAAATTGAAGAAGAAAGAAGTGCAAGTGAAAGTTATTGAGCAATTAAAAGTAAATAGTTCAATTAACAAAAGAGTAAACTGTTTTAACCATGCCGCTTCTTTGATACCAGGGAAGTTATTTTGAGGCATATCATAATACAAGTAAAAAAACAAACAAAAGTGTTAGTAAGCTATAGAATAAAGAATAGAATTGTACTAATGTATGATGCATTTTTCTGTGTGTAAAACAAAACTATGAAAAGTACTTTGTAATTTTATGGGCATCATAGGCACACAAATAAAAGAATCATAGATGAGTCTGAACCATTCTTGACACTTGGTTCATAACAAGCAAATGTGGAATATGTTGATTCTGTGACTCAGGAGTAAATAAACAGTCCATTCTTCAGCTATGCCTTAGGTACTCTCTAAACACTGAGAATGGGGGAGAAAACATGCTCCAGTTGACAGAAGCCCCTGTCACTTTGGGAAATGCTTTAGCTCCTTGGTTATGTGCAAATTGTGGATCCTGAACATTTTGTGGGGGAAAAAAGTCTTACATGGAGAATTGATAATTTTAAATATGTGAGTTAAAATCAGAACCTTCTCTCCCCCTTCTCTCCTCATAAAATTTAACCAAATACAGGTAATAATACCACGAGGAAATCTTTTACAATGCAAATAATAATGAAAATTCAGAGTTCTAGGTGATGAGGTGAGAACCAACAGGATAAAATAATTTTATCTGGTACTTTCCCCATGTTCCCTAACAACTGTTTGAAATGGGTCCTTGTCATTAAGATGGAAGTGTTAAAACAATTACATACAAGCTGTTTGCTGCTGGCAAAAATAAATCTGCTTTCTGGGAATCAAGATAACACGTATCTCTGTCACAAGTTCCCTGAGTCACACAGGAACGTGCTCATTACTTGAGAGACATGGTTTGGCCTTCTTATCAACCTTCCCTGTGATGAACCAGTGTATAAACCAATCTCTAAAGCTTCTTTAAGATAGAATGCTGACTGTAAACTGTAACTATTAAAAGCTTGTAATCCCAGTTGTAATTTGGGGTGGTATGCTAGCTCTTTGCGGGTCTCAGGACCCCATTGTTTAATTAACTCTTCTTAGTGCTGGAATCCTATTGACTTTTATGAAATTAATAGAACATTGGAAAACCTATGCCACTTTCTGTTCCATCAGTAAAAGAAATAACACATTATTCAGTAGAGTCTAAAGTTATGAGATATGTCTCTCCTTTTCCAGAGTAAGGGGAAGCAATGGAAAGGGTCAAATGATTATTATTGGTCCTCTAGTTTATTCTAAGAGATTTCCCCCTACTAATCATTACTTCCAAGTTGAGAGCTTCTAAACATGTTTTAACACACTAATACTACAATTCAAAGTAGATAGAGGCTATTTCCCGTATGGTCATAGGCAACTAGAAACTTAGATGAACTTCTGTAGGTAAATACTTGGCATTCAGCAGATGCTTTCAGTCCCTTGGGAAATGTATTAAAATTTGTCCCCACTGTGAAGCCCAAGGAAAAGCCAGACTTCGTGACTAAGCTGATTAGAGGAGCAAACAGCCAGTGATGGGAAGAACATCTGGTCAGTGTTACAAAATTCAGAGACATGATGGAGAACATCAATGTTAGAGCATAGACTGTGGAAAAGGAAAGAGTATTTATACAGTGTTTATGGAAGGGTAAACCAGCACAGCTTTTCTAGAAGGTAATTTGATAATATAGGTGTGATTATTGTACAGGACTTGGTTAATTATGCTTTTTGTCTTCCTAATGCCCTTCCCCTTTCCCCCCACCCCCACTCAGTGTTGGAAAGGACTTTCCTTGGCAAAATCTTCCTTATCTCTTAAAACCTGTTGCATTTGGTCACTCAGGGCAGTTAAGAGTAG
This sequence comes from Cervus canadensis, assembly GCF_019320065.1. NCBI lineage: Eukaryota > Metazoa > Chordata > Mammalia > Artiodactyla > Cervidae > Cervus > Cervus canadensis. The sequence goes on from NC_057407.1 coordinate 28,605,509, forward strand.
ACTTCTTGGGGAATTTCTTGACAAGAGTCAACAGGGAAAAATCTTCTTCTTTGGGACCATGAGCTTTAAGGAATTAGGTTTAGGAACTGGAAAAGGAATTTGAAGAAAATACCACTTACAATAGCATCAAAAACCATGGAATACTGAAGAGTAAATTTAAGGATGTATGCATACAATCTGTATACTGAAATCTACATTTTTGACAAAGGAGACTGGGTAATTCAATAGGGGAAGTAGTCTTTTCAACTAATTGTTAGTAGAACATCTGAGTATTCATAGAGACAAATCCCAACTTTCATCTCACCTCATACACAAAAAATTAACTTGAAATGGACTATAGATCTAAATGTAAATGCAAAAACTGTCATTTTCTAGAATTCATCATAAGAAAAAATTTTCGCAACTTAAATGTTAGGATAGATTTCCTAGGATCTCAAAAGCACGAACCATAAAAAATGAATAAATTGGGCTTATCAAAATTAAAATTATCTGCTCTTTGATAGACACGGTAAGCAATTTAAAAGGCAGATTACATATGGAGAAAATAATTGCAGTATATTTATTTGAAAAGAACTTCATTTGAGAACATGCACATGCACAGATGCTCATAAACTCTGGTTGCAGTCATAACTGTAGATCAGTCTCTATTCAGTCTTAAGAGCAGTTGAGTCTCACTTTTAAGTTAGTATGCTCTGAATGTCTGCCATTTGCACATGGGGAGTTCTGATTGGCACAATCTTTTAAAATATTCATATGCTCTAACATAGCTCTCACACTACTGGAAATTCATAAAACCTGAAAAGAAACTACACAGTCAAAGCTTTATGTATGACTGTGCGTTGAAGTGTGTTTTAAATAATGAAAGCTTTAAAATTATATAAATAGCTGTCAATAGGGGCATAGAACCAGACAATAAAATGTTATTTATCCAATAAAGTATAAACCTGGAAGGAAGCATGCAAAAATGCTGACAGTGGGTGAGGGGTGTGGTTGATTTTTTTTCTTAAAATTTTTTTGAACATATGCTAACAGTGAATCTGTTATTAAAATGTAAATGTAAAGTTTAGAAACAACTAAAAAGGTAAAGGAAGGTACCAGAGATATAAAAGAGAAAAATCTTGATGTTAGTGTTAATTAAGTAAATCAAAATAATGTACCTATCAGGTCAGGCCCTACTTTAAATTATCCAGTGTCTCCCAGATGTCTCAGGATAGAAGACAAGGTCCTTTATCACTTACCCTTTGTCCCTCTGCTCTATGGCCTCGGTTCTAGCCATTTCCCGGAATACTCTCTATTTATAGTCAATACCAGAAACGGACTAGAGAGAGTAAGGGTTAGCATTTCACATAATCTGTCAAGAAAACTGGTCTTATTCAGTCTAGAGAAAGTAATCAGTCACGTCTTGCACTTGAGCCTAAATTGTGTTGAACAAGGCCTGGAAGCACTTGAAGAGCAGGGACATAATTGCTCTATTCATGGGCATCTCAGAAGTAAGCACTGAGCAGGGCTTTCTAGATTACTCTTCTGCTGTAGATATGTAAGTATCTAATTACTCCTCCAGATTCACTTTCAACTTTTTTCCAATCATTTTTGGACCCTGCAGTTCTGAAGTGTATAGCCTGCATCAGTAGTCCCCTGTATTAGCGTCTTGTTGCTGCCATCACAAAGTACCATAAATTAGATGGCACAAAATAATAGAAATTGTTTGTCTTACAGCTCTGGAAGCTGTAGGTCCAAAATTAAGGTGTTGGCAGAGCTGTGTTCCCTCTGGACTCTGTAGTAGGGCTCCTTCCTTGCCTCTTCCTAGCTTCTAAGTAATTTGTAATATTTGGGATTTCTTGGCTTACAAGGTGAAATTATAGCAGAAAATACATATTCTTTTAAACTATTTGTGAAATATTTATTTGAAAATCCACATTCAGTATTTACAAAAATTAAAAATTGGTTCCCTGTCATATGCTGGGTAATAAGAAAATACCAATAAACTCCCTGAAGGAAAAACTGTGTTTGTTGTTGTTCAGTCCTTAAATTGTGTCTGACTCTGAGACTCTGTAGACTGCAGCATGCCAGGCTCTCCTGTCCTTCACTACCTCCCAGGGTTTGCTCTGATTCATGTCCATTGAGTTGGTGATGCTATCTTACTATCTCATCCTCTGCGCCCTCCTCTTCCTCCTTTTGCCTTCAGTCTTTCCCAACATTAGGGTATTTTCCAATGAGTCAGCTTTTCGCATCAGGTGGCCAAAGTATTGGAGCTTTCAGTCCTTCCAATTAATATTCAGGGTTGATTTACTTTAGGATTGATTAGTTTGATCTTGTTGCTGTCCAAGGGACTCTCAAGAGTCTTCTCCAACACCACAATTCAAAAGCATCAGTTCTTTGGTGCTTAGCCTTCCTTACGGTCCAACTCACATCCATACATGACTATGGGAAAAACCATAGCTTTGACTATATGGATCTTTGTCGGCTAAGTGATGTCTCTCCTTTTTAATATGTTGTCTAGGTTTGTCATAGGTTTTCTTCCAAGGAGCAAGCATCTTTTAACTTCATGGCTACAGTTACTGTCTGCAGTGATTTTGAAGCCCAGGAAAAAAAAAAATCCTGTCACTGATTCCACTTTTCCCCCTTCTGTTTGCCATGAAGTGATGGGACCAGATGCTATGATGTTGAGTTTTAAGCCAGCTTTTTCACTTTCCCCTTTCATTCTCAAGAGGCTCTTTAGTTCCTCTTCACTTTCTGCCTTTAGAGTGGATTTCTCCTGGCAGTCTTGATTCCAGCTTGTGATTCATCCAGTTCAGCATTTCACTTGATGTACTCTGCATATAAATTAAATAAGCAGGGTGACAGTACATAGCCTTGACATACTCCTTTTCCAATTTGAACCAGTCAGTTACTCCATGTTCTGTTCTATTAGTAACTATTGCTTCTTGTCCCATAAACAGATCTCTTAGGAGACAGGGTAAGGTGGTCTGGTATTCCCATCTCTTTAAGAATTTTCCAGTTTGTTATGATCCACACAGTCAAAGACTTTAGCGTAGTCAATGCAGCAGAAATAGATATTTTTCTGGAATTCCCTTCCTTTTTCTATGGTCCTACTAATGTTGGCAATTTGATCTCTGGTTCCTCTGCCTTTTTAAAACCCAGCTTGTACATCTGGAAGTTTTTGGTTTATATACTGTTAAAGCCTAGCCTGAAAGATTTTGAGCATTACTTTGCTAGCATGTGAAATGAGCACAGTTGTATAGTAATTTGAACGTTCCTTGGCATTGCCTTTCTTGTAGGTCACTATAATAAAATATGACCTATAAGAATATACAGATTATATTTTACTATGGTCACCTAGAATTAGAAATTTAAAGGACAGCAATTTTATAAAGAGCTGTCTAGGTAATAGATTTAAACATTATTCTCCAAACTTCTATTAGATCAGGGAAGAAATCAAAGCACAATTATATTGTGTTTAGAAAACAAACGCTGTGATACTAAATACCCAAACTTAAAGCATAAGTCACATATAAACTTAAGGAAAATTACTATTTTTAAGTGACAATTACTAAAATAAGTATTCGGCTCAAGAAAATTTAAAAAGAAAATGATCCTAAGTCATCAAAAGAGAAGAAAGGGGAAATAGGTTGAATGAAAAATAAAAATTGGATGAGAATGCAAAGATAAATAAATCAGAGTTTATTTTTCCTCCAGGGAGGGAAAGACACTGAGAACACAAAGGTCTGAGAAATATAGTAATGCAAACCATACAGTTATACAAATAAATGAGAAATTTTAGATTATTTTAAAATGTGGAATACATAGACAAGCAGAATAGACTGAGAACTTTGGAAAAAGTGGTTGAAGTCTCAGCTATCAGTTGGTTTTACGGATGACTCCTTTCCAATTTCTAAGATACAGTTATTTCCAGAACTTTATAAAATATTTAAAAGCAGGGAAGTTAAATCAGAACAGCTTTCAACATAATTTTATAAAGAATATATAATTCTGAACCCCAAATTATAAGTTGAAAAAACAAAAAAGAAAAACTCAGAGCAACCCCATATAAATGCAACCTCTGTTTCAGGGCTAAATGTTTCATTCCCTGGTAGATTAGTGGCTGATTATTGTAGTCTAGATCCTGGACTATTTTAATTACTGGAATTCTCTCTATTATATATATGGCTGATTCCTTAGTCCTACTCCAGTGTTTGTAAAAGGCTGCCTGGAATTTCACAACTTATGAACGTTTTCTCTTTGTGTATATCTGAGTGAGTGGCTTTGCAGGACTGATTTTTAAATACAATAAGATTTTATTCCTAAAGAGCTGGAAAGTTCTTTACATCTTGAGGTTCCCACTTATTCATCATTAATCTAGTTTAGAATTTCCAAACTCAACATGACCAGGAGACAGGCAGGTATATAAACTGAAAAAGGCCTGGGAGAAGGCAAGGGCAACTGGAGAGTATTATGCATGGCTAAACCCAGTTGTGATTTATCATTTCCAGCTAATTGGTGCCGTTTGAGATGCAGATTGTGTTATCAGATTTTTGCTTTTCAAAGATGCTAGAAATTTGAAATTTCTATGAAAAATTTCAGATTTTTCCAGTATTGCTAATTAATTCAAATATTTCATAAGAATTACACTGCATGAATTACAATACACTGGGATTTGCAAATTTGACCGAATGTTACCCATCCACAGGCCATGAATTTGGAAGTTCTGGCCTGGTCTATTACCTTCTTGTTACAGATGGCAAAACTGAAATTGTGTAAGTTACTGACGCAGCCAGGAAGGCCTCACACAGAGAGTTGGGGGCAAGGGTGTCCTTGGAATCTCAGCCTCTTGAATCACACTTGCCAAGGCTGTGTTGCAGTGAAAATCCTATCAAAAGGCACAAAGGAGTGGCATGCTAGTCCTGAATGATAATGGTTAAAATTGTGATGGTTCACTTTTTTTGTTTTAAGGAACAAGGACAGTCGGCATCACAAACAAAGGGCTGTTCAGCACATTTATTTTGGTCAACTTTATGGAAGTGTAATTTACATACAATGCACCTGAGTATGCGGTGGGGTCTTGGCGAAAGAAATCATCACCATGACCAGGTGCTTAGTTGTGTCCAACTCTCTGCGACCCCATGGAGGATAGCTCGCCAGGATTCTCTGATGGAATTTTTCAGTCAAGAATATTGGAGTAGGTTGCTATTTCCTACTCCAGGGGATTGTCCCAACCTAGGGATCAAACTACATCTCCTGCATTGGCAGGCAAATTCTTTACTACTGTGCCACCTAGGAAGCCCCTATCATCCCCCTGAATTTCCTTCTCTCCCTTTTCAGTTACCATGCCACCTACCAGCCACGCACTAATCTGTTATCTGTTCCCGTAGATTAAATTTGCCTCTCCTCAAGTTTCATGTAAGTGGAGCCATGCACTGTGTACTCCTTTGTGTCTCTTTTCTTTTGCTCAGCATAATGTTTCTGAGATTCATCCACTTTGCTGAGGTCATTCATTTGTAATACTAAGGTGTATAGTTCATCATATTAATATGAATAAACCATAATTCTTTTATCTATTCTCCTCTGATTGATGCTTGGATATTTACTGTTTAGAGCTAATATGAAGAAAGTTACTATGAACCCTCATATGCAGGCCTTTCCATGGGCATCTGTCTTCATTTCTTCTCTTGGTTAAATATCTAGGGGTGGAATTGCTAGGTTGTATGGCATGTATATGTTCAACATGTAACATATATAAAAATACTTCCTGGCACATTGTGAGTTTATATAGTGATAGTGATAGTTGCTCAGTCATGTCTGTTCTCTGTGACCCCATGAACTGTAGCCTGCCAAACTCCTCTGTCCGTGAATTTTCAAGGCAAGAGTACTGGTTGCCTTTCCCTTCTCCAGGGGAACTTCCTGACCCAGGAATCTAACCTGGGTCTCCCACATTGCTGGCAGAGTCTTTACTGTCTGAAAATGCTCAAATACCACAACCCTGTTATCCTTCATCTAAATTCTTCCATCTTTCAGCCAAGTTCTCATTGAAAATGTTTCCTGGGTCACTGGGTTAGAATGTTCTTTCAGCAAGTTTTTGGGAAGGAAAGGAAATGGAAAAGAGATCAAAGGAGGTCACTGAAGTAAATAACTAAGGACACAGCCAGCAGGTAACATTCTGCACAGACTCTCCCAAGAAACTTCCTGGCCATGTGCCTTTTTAACTGTTGCCCTTAAGACCTCAATCCCGATCACGTAACATTCTCCCTCCTCTTTCTAGCTTCACATATTCATTCTCACACTCCTGACTACCTGTTGCCAAAGAAAGTCCAGCCAGAGAGCTGAGTTTTGTCTGAGAAAGGTTATCTGTAAAAGGAAGATGAATAAGATCCTAAGAAGACTGCCAAATCTGAGATTCACCCCAGTGATCAGTGAGACATGAAAGGTATGCATGAGGTTTCATGCAGATGTGAATGCTTGTCCCAGAGGTAGAATAACAAGTGTGCTAAGCCCAGCGAGTTCATTAAAACTTACTTGACTCCACAATTCCTCTGAAGATTACTCTCAAGAAAATATGTGTTTATATAGTACTCATCACCTCTTTTTTCTCCTTAAAAAATGAGATGCTAAAACCTTTAATCCGAAGGGAAGTCTTAAAAGCTTCAGGATGAGATCACAGAATTGTTTCTCACCAGGAGTATTTTTAGGATGATTGCTATCACCTGGGAGATGCTCCAGAAAAATCCTCTCTAAAACAGTAAACTCTAGATAATACAACAATATCATATAATTGGGAAAAACTCAATGCTTGTGTAAAGTCTGTGTTATGAGGATCTTTTTTTTCTACAAAAGGAGGAAGGTGTCTTATTTTTGGTTGTAAGAGTATTTTGCTAGTGTCAGAAGGGAAAAGGCAAGGCATAGGAATACTTGGTACACATATGTTGCCATTCTCCTTGTGTTGTGCCAGTGGTAGGCATTACAAATGGATCATAGTTTTGTAAAGGGTAGCTTTCTTATAGTTGTTTAGTAGTCAGATGTACAGAGGTCTAGAATTTCCTTTTTGATACCAGAACTCATGGACCTTTTCAGAGCAAGAGGTTGGTATACATATTATAATTAAAATGAAGAAATAGCTGTGTGTCTATGTGTGTGTGTGTGTAGTGAGAGAGAGAGAGCTGGTTATTTTCATCTCAGGGAGTTCAATTAGGTGATTCTGGTTATAATATTTTGGTGCTTTTGATTGCAGGTAAATTATGATTGATGAAAATGAAACAAGGTTTAGAGTCATCACATTCAACAAAATAAACTTTTAAAAAAGAGTGAATATCTGACAGAAGTGAGCACTGATATATAATTTTTCAATGACACTGTTCATCAACTTGGTGTTATAAGATACATTTACAAAGTATTTTCTGGAAATAATGTTAAACTGAGTACAGGACTTAGGAACCTTCAAATTCAATATACATTAAGAAATGTTATAATAATTATTAGATGTTGCTAGTGATTTAACTTTAAAATCCAATCTTTTTTTTTTTTTTTTTACTATTCCTTCTGTAAGCTCTGGATTAGTTTTGTTGAAGACTTTTGCCAATTTTGTAATATGAACTATATAAAAAGGGAGAATAAAATCTATTATCATTTGTCTTGTAATAAAGAAGATTCTCAGTGCTTTGTCTTCCAAAGCAAATTGCAAAAATAAACTGTCTCTTCAGGGTGTTATAAGTCTGCGGCCGTCACTCATAACTTCCAAACAAAAATTCTTATAGTTATCAGAAACGCCTCCACATCATTTTCACTGATCTTATAATTATATCAGTGTTAGAAATTTTAACTTACAGAAAAAGTTGATTTTAAAGAATTATTCCCTATTTTATATAGTACATTTCCAAATATTGATAGTATTCATAATTATTAAAAATAAAAGCTGCAGAATGGTACAGGCTGTGTTTAAAACCTGGCCTTGCCTTTGGTTAGCTTTGTGACCTTGGGCAAGTCCCTTTTCCAACCTCCTATACCTCAGTATCCTCATCTGTCAATCTGAGATTACCTCATAGGGTTGTTACAAGGATGAAATCAGTTTATATTTGTGAAGTACTTAGAGCAGTGTCTAGCATAAGATATGTATTTATATATACATATACTATATATACATATGTATGTTATATACATGGAATTCTCCAGGCCAGAATACTGGAGTGGGTGGTCGTTCCCTTCTCCTGGGGATCTTCCCAACCCAGGAATCGAACCCAGATCTCCCACACTGCAGGCGGATTCTTTACCAGCTGAGCCACCAGAGAAGCCCAAGAATACTGCAGTGAGTAGCCTATCCCTTCTCTAGCGGATCTTCCCAACCCAGAAATCGACCAGGGTCTCCTGCATTGCAGGTGGATTCTTTACCAGCTGAACTGCCAGGGAAGCCCATCATATATATGTATATATACATATACACACATATATTATGTATGTATATGTATGATATATGAGAGCCAGGTAAGTAAAGTAAATTTCAGAAGAGGGTATTGGATTTATTTATTTTTTCTTAAGAAAATAAGAAAAATTTTGTCCTTGTCCTTATAAACAAGCAAGCATGAGTGAATACTAAATCTGAAATTTAATGCAATCAGAGATACTGAGATGTACTTTAACTGAGACATAAGAAATATTGGGGAAGTCTGTGTAATTGACTGAGCCCTCATTAGTTTTTTCAAACTATAGTTCTCTCCTTATAAGGCCTGAGAAGGCTTCAGCAATTTAAATAGCCTGTGTCTTCAGCTGCCTGGAAATAAGATTTTAAAAAATAACTGGGATTGTTGAAAGCAATAGTATATCATTTTACATATGCAATCCATTTTGTTTATTCTGAAACTAACCAAAATTACCCTAATGACTTATGTAAATGGAAATATCAGTTATTTGACTTTTTTCCCTCAGTTCTGGCCTCACACAGGCATGCTAATGATTATTTGTCAGAGTCACACTGTTTGCTTACAAGGTACGAAGGCTTTTTAGACACTATAATGACGGCTCTTAATTCACTTGATAATATTTAGAGTAAGCCATAAAAGCTGATCTCTGAACGAACAGACCGCTTTTATTGGCTTTTAGTGCTGTTACTGCTGTCATAAGTGGAAAATTGGCCTAATGCAAGCAATACTGCTGTGTCATACTGCAAAACTGCTGCTTGGTTTTATGGTTTATTTCTTCTTATGAAAGTATGACCAGGTATGGGGATGGTTCCACCACCTTCTGACCTATGGAATCTGACGCCACCATAGTCTGTGGTTACTTGAGGAACAGAGAGGGATGTACTTAAAGATGGGTGGGAACTTGCTTAATGTCCTAGGCATGTGCTCACTTGTTACATAAATGCTTGTTGAATGCTGCTGTGTGCCAGGTGTAGGGATGAAAGGTTAGCATGGACTTGACTAAGATGGAACTGGTTTTGATCAGGGGTTGATGATTGAGGGCTTGCCAGCTAGATTTCACTGGCTTCCTAAAAAAGCAAAGACATCACTTTGCTGACAAAGTTCCGAATAGTCAAAGCTGTGGCCTTTCCAGTAGTCACGTACAGACATGAGAGTTGGATCATAAAGAAGGCTAACTGGTGAAGAGTAGATGATTTTGAATTGTGTGCTGGAGAAGACTTTTGAGAGTCCCTTGGACTGCAAGGAATTCAAAGCAGTCCATCCTAAAGGAAATCAACCCTGAATATTCATTGGATGTGCTGATGCTGAAGCTCCAGTACTTTGACCATCTGATGCAAAGAGGTGACTCATTGGAAAAGACCCTGATGCTGGGAAAAATTGAAGGCAAAAGGAGGAGGAGATGGCAGAGGATGAGATAGCATCACTAACTGAAAAGGACATGAATTTGAGCGAACTCCAGGAGATAGTAAAGGAGAGAGGAAGCCTGGTATGCTGCAGTTCATGGGGTTGCAGAAAGTTGGACAAGATTTAGCAAATGAACCACAACAGCAACAAAATTTTCAAATTTTATTGAGATATAACTTACATAGAATGAAGTTGACAAATCTTAAGTATACAGATTGTTTTAATTTTTTTATGTACAGTCATGTGACCACTGTCCATCAAGATAAAGAACATTTTTAGCACCCTAGACATCTCCCTCATGACCCAGTCTAATTCAGACCTTTGCCCCAAGAGTGAGTACTCATCTGGACTTCTATCACCATAGATTGCTTTTATCTGTTTTACCTGTAAATGGGATTATTTGATGTATGTTCTTCCATACCTAACTTTATTTGTTACCCATTGTTTCTGGAAAGATTCATTCATGTTTTAATGTGTACCACCAATTCATTCATATTTTTCTGTGTACCAACAGCAGTTCATCCTTTTTTACAGCTGTGTAGTATTCCATTGTAGGGCTACACCACAATTTATTTACCCATTTTATGGTTGGGGGACTTGGCTATTCCCAGTGATTGGCTGTTTTGGATAAGGTTGCTCTGAACACTCTCATACATTATTTTGGTGGACATAAACCTTACTCATTTCTATTGAGTATAAAACTGGGTAATAGAATTCCTATATTGCAGAATGGGCTATATTGTAGAATGGGCATATTTTTGGCTTTAGGTAAATATAGCTTCGCAGTTTTCCTAAACGGCTGCAGTTTGGACATCCTTCAATAGTATATGAGAATGCTAGCTGCTGTGTGTTGTTGTCAACAGTTGATATTGTGAGTTGCAATACTGTTTCAATAAATGTGAATGCCTTTTTATGCTACATGTGTAAGAAATTCAAGAAAAAATATACTTGGCTTGGGAATATGTTTTCTAAGTACACTTTACCATGTGTAAGAGACTACCATGGGCCATGGGGAAGTGGTGAGAGCACCAGTTTTGGGATCAGAGGAATTTAGGTTGACATCTCTGTCTCTACTTTTTTATAAATGAATGGCCTGGGTAAAATAACTCATGTTCCCTATGCCTCAGATTTCTCTTTCGTAGATTTAGCAAAACACGTTAAATCAAAAGATTGTCATGAAGACAAGTGAAATAACATGTAAAGTAGTGAAATAGTGCCTGGCACATAGCTGGGACTCAATGAATAGTTCCTTTCCTCTCTTCTTAGTGGTCTGGGTGGTCACATAAAACAGTGAAGCTGCTCCAGAAAGATCTATCTCTATGTAGCTGCCTATCAGCCTCTCATTTTCTACGTTCTCAAGATTTCTTTCCTCCCAAATATTCCAGACTCCTGAATGTCTTTCTACATTCTTTCCTCTGCCTCACTCACTCTATGCAATAATGACAGAAATGAGTACCATTCTGGTTTTTTATTTACCAAGTGCTATGTGCCAAACACTGTAATAAATGCTTTACACATGTTGCTTCACTAGAACCTTGCAAAGTGCATATTATTTTCTCCATCTTACAGATGGGAAGAAACTGAGAATTTAAGAGATCAAATTATCCTTGATCACACATAGAGTTGGTGGTGGAACTAAGATTTAAAACTAGGTCCCTTTGACTCCAATGCTTTTTTGATTAACTACAATTCAATACAGCGAACTAGTCAAAAGGTCCTCTTGACAATCTCCAACACATTCCTGAGTATATAATTTCATCTTTACCTCCCTATTACCTGCACATTTTGTACACCTTCTAGGCTCCTTTAACAATGTTCTTCTTGCCAAACATGTAACGCACCATCAACTTTATTGGCACCCCTGGGGAGCTCCGAATTCAAACAGGATCAAAGTTGAAGGCTCAAATTTGCATGGGTCTCTTGCACCACATGCTGGGTCCTGTTTACATAACCAGTTCTTTTTCTTCTTTTTTCCACACCATAGGATGTGGAATGGGATTTCTTGAATAGTTGCTAAGGGCTAGACTATGCATTCAGGCAGATAAATATCTTACTCTTTGTCCTTTCATGGGTTGCTCTGAAGTATTGTTTCTCCTTGTATACTTCTCCAGAAGTCCCTTGGGTTTCAAGCCAACCCACCTCTTATGTCCTAATGTGGTTCTTCGTAAAGTGCTAGCCAGCATAGTAAGGCATCATAATACATTGTGTCATAGTGCTTTGCACATCCTTTCTTTCCTTGCTTTCTGGATTAATTTCTTAGAGCTGCTATAACAAATCAAAACCTTTGTGACATGGATTATTTCCTAGTTCTTGAGGCCAGAAACCTGAAATCAGTTTCACTTGAACACAGTTGGGTCAGCAGGGCTCTCCACTCTCTGGAGGCTCTAGGGCAATCTATTTATTGCCTCTTTCAGCATCTAATGGATGACAGTATCCCTTAACTTGTGACTGCTTCACTCCCATCTCTGTCTCCAAGGTTGTATCATCTGTTGTCTTCTGTGTATATCACCCCTCCCTCTGCCCATCTCTTATAAAGACACTTACAGGTGAGTTTAGGGCCCACTCAGGTAATCCACAATAATCTCTAACGGTCAATCATTGTTGTTCAGTCGCTCAGTCGTCTGACTCTTTGAGACCCCATGGACTGCAGCATGCCAGGCTTCTCGGTCATTTTCCTTAACTTAATGACATTTGCACATGTCTTTTTTGCTTAAAGGGTAATATTTACAGGTTATAGGGGCTAAGATCTGGTATCTTTGGGTGGTCATTATTCATTCTGCTACACTTGCCTTATTTACTTAGCTTCACCACCACAGGTATGTGCCTCTCAGATAGACCATCAAAATTGTACCCTTGCCTCAATCTCTACTTTCTAGAGCAGTTGAGTGAAGGCGTCACCTTTGCCATTAACTTGATTCCAGTCATCATTACTTCTTGCCTATATTCTTGCTGTCAGAAGTCACATGCCAAAACTCATATATCTGATCACATCATTCCCATACATAAATTTCTTCAAGGCAACCCCACATGGATTTTGTGTCAACCTTCAAACACTTCGGCTTATACAAAGGCATTCAAGGACCTCCTGATCTGTTCCGTCATCTCTCACACTTTGTTTGACTCTCTCCAGTTTTAATGGCTAAGATCACATGCTTCAGAGTTAAACTTCATTTCCTTCAGTTCTGCCTTTACCATTTACTAGTTAAGTAATCTTGAATAGATCCCTTAGTTTTTCTAGTTCTCATTTTCCTTAAAGTCCCTTTTATGGTGATTGGGTTCATAAAATGAGATCACATATATGCCTGGCACAGGGTAAATGATAAAAAAATTGCTTTGATTATGTCAAATTGCATATAGGACTCTAAATGTCAGGTAACATTTTATGTCTCTAGGTGTTTGTTCATAATTTTCTTCTTTCTGAAGAATCCTTGCCAACATTGCTCTCTGCCCCTCCCTCTCAAATTAATCCTGTTTTGTCATTGGAACTCATCTGAAGAATCATCTTCTTTGCAAAGCTTTCCTTGACCCAGTAGCTTTCCAAAGTTGTTGCAAGTGTAAGTCACTAGGGTACCTTGTTTGAAAGGCAGTTGCTTTAGCCCTGGTCACACAAATTCTGGTTTGTCATATCTGAATTGGGCTCATGGACTCAAGTTTTATAAAGCACTTTGGGTGATTTCACTGTGTGTGGCTCCTTGATCTATTTGAACGTCCTATGTATCACCCATGGCAAGTTGCTGCTTGGGTAGAAGCCATTTTGGATAGAAACACCATTCAAGAAGATGTGTCCAAGCCCATAAAATCTGTTATGTCCTCCCACCAAATTCCAAAATGGCCACATATCCACTCCCAACCCCCCAAATTTTGTAAATCAGATTATGTTACTTATGCATACTAATGATTACTCATTCCTTTTGAGCTAAAATTTAAAGGTTTCCATAATCTGTCCTCTGTTCCTCTCTGACCTTAGATTTTAGCACTCAGCCTGGCTTATCCTACTTCTCTGGCCTTGAACACGTCAAGAATTCTCTTGATTCAGGGACTTTGCACTTGCTCTTCACCATGATGGAGGTTCTTTCCCTACACAGACATGGCTGTTGCCCTCATTTCATTCTGGTCCCTGCTGGGATGTTCCCTAATCAGAGAGACCTTCACTGACTACCCTGTTTATACCCTACCTGCTTCTACTCCTTAGCCCTTTTGTCACTAGAAATACCATGTACTCATTTGCTTGTTGTCTGCCATTCTCCACTAAAATGCAAACATCGTGACTATTTTGTTTGTTCCTTCAACAGTGCCTAGAATAGTGTCTGGGAAATGGAAGTGTTCAGTAAATATTTGTAAAATGAATGAATCTGCCAACATTATCTCACCAATACAGAATAGAGGAAAGTGGAATTAGAAAATGAGACTTGTAACAATTGGGTGTTCAAGACAGGCTTGTTGACAAGACTAAATTCTGGTAACAAGATAGAATGGAGCAAGAGACGGAAGAACCAGTTGAATATATCCTGATCATCAAAGCTTTTGAGGCTTATGGTTTGGGAACCTCAGTAGAATTCTCTCCACCAGTGGTTTTTGGGTGATTAATAATCAAGCAATAGAATCCATTTCTCTGGGCAAAAAGAAGAACACTAGATGGTTGGGATCATAAGTGGTCTTATGGCAGGAGGTGCCCGTGAATCCCAGCTTTATTAGTAAGGAAGACACTGGAATAGGTTTGAGAAAGTCTTGTAACATCAGCAGTGCTCTGATTTTGGTTGATTTTTTTGGTTGATCAGCATCTTTAATGCACTGTTCTTGGTGCATAGTAAATGCTCAATAATGGCAGTATAAATAGGCCTGGATTTAGCAGAAGCTGGGATGGAATGGTTACTTTAGAGACTGATAGATGTCATTATTATTCCTGGGAGCTAAGTGCCGTTCTAAGTCACTTCAGTTGTGTCTGTCTCTTTGTGACACAATGGACCACCACCTGCCAGGCTCCTCTGTCTATGGGATTCTCCAGGCAAGAATACTGGAGTCGATTGCTGTGTCCTCTTCCAGGGGATCTTCCTGACGCAGGAGCTACTGGGGAAGCCCCCTGGGGGCTATAGCTAATACACAAAGAAGAGAAACCTTGAAGATGGGCAGAGCTCAGTTCAAATTGCACAGGTGTCACTTACTAGTTGGCAAGTCTCAGCCTCTCCTAGAGCTGGCTGCCTCAACTGGACAGTGGGCATGGTTTTCTGTCCCACCTCCATGGTGTTTGCACAGATGAAAGGGATAGATGCTTGTGTTAGACCTTCCATAGCTATGACCGTAACAAAAGTTGGGGTTTGAATGTCACATTCCCCAGAGGGAATTCAAGTTAGAATCCTGATTTCATACAGAATAAGAGAGAATAAAGAGTATGTGGCACTCATTTTTTTTTTTTTTTTTTTAAGAAAAGGATTCTGAGGCAAAGATGGCCAAATGTTAACATCTGTTCAATCTGGGTGGTGAGTAAATAATATCTTTTTAAAAGAATGTGTAAAATGTCAAAAATCAAGTACTTAATATACATGCTGTTAATAATCTTACATGATTATTACAAGATAATTAACTCTGCTTCTGATCCCTGATCTGTAGTCTTCCCACCCTCATACAAAGGGCTTTACATGTCTTTGGGTGACAGAGATACTGGTTAGTGACTTTTTAAAATCCTGAATAAAGCTTGGATTAAAGCCCAATTAAACTGGCTTTCATGAGTCTGACTCTTAAAACTATTACCTCATTCTAGTTAAAGTTCCATGAAAGCTACGGTCATGTGTTTAATTTATAGTTTTTTTATCTCATTAGACAGACTTAATAAACATTAACCAGCAGGAAAAGTGATGAAGCCAGGATATTGTACTTGTTAACCCCTGTGGTTTATTTCCATAATCCTGCCCTACTATTTTGTAGAGTTGAGATTAACTTGATTCCAAATGGTAAACTATCAAAACTGATATTTTACTCTTTGTATATTTTTCACAAAACTCTATTAACCTATCTGAAACAAAAGCAAAAACAGAAAGATACTTCTTTGAAGAGCAACAAATATCAGGAGTAAATGGATTGGTATAGCTGATTCATGTTTTTGGAGTTTCACTGATGGTGTTTTGTAGGTTAAACTTAAACCACTGTGGTTCTAAAGTAAGGAACCTTGTTCCTTACTAAGGAAAAAAACATTCTTAAAGTAATTTTACTTATCTCTGAAGAAAACACACCCAATGTTAAAAAAAAAAAGTGTTTATCACATATTTTAATGGGTAACATCTTGGGTTCTGGACTATCTAAGGTGTGCACTCTGCTTTCCCACCTATCATGTGTTGATCTGGGGCAAATTAATGTAATTAACATTGTCTAGCTCAGTTTTCTCAACTTGTTCCTCTTTGTGTGTGTGTGTGTGTGTGTGCATAGTTATAGCAGCTATCTTATATGAATTTTTGATAATTTGGTAAATTAAGACATGTAAGTATTCAGTGCTGGACACATTGTAAGCTTGCAATGTATCCCACTGTTACTGTTATTATTGTCACAAATCAATCAAGCTTACTAGTAACTCCAAACAAAACTCCTGTGTCCTTCTCTGGAATGACCTAACATCTTGAACACAGATCTGTTCCTGCACTTATCACAGTGTTCTCTGCTTTATCTACCCCCCCCCTTCTCTTTTTTAAATCTCTTTTTAAATTTATTTTTGCCTGCCTGGGGTCTTTGTTGCTATGCATGGGCTTTCTCTAGTTGTCGCGAACGGGAGATACTCTTGGCTGAGGTGCCTGGGCTTCTCATTGTGGTGGTTATTCTTGTTACAGAGCATGGAATCTAGGGTGCGTGGGCTCAGGAGTTGTGGCTCACAGACTCTAGGGTGCAAGCTCAGTAGTTGTGGCACATAAGCTTAGTTGCCACATGGCATGTGAGATCTTCCAGGACCAGGGATCAAACCTGTGTCTCCTGCAGTGGCAGGCAGATTCTTAACTACTGGACCACCAGGGAAGCCCCTTTTCTCGTTCTTTAACCTTATCTCCCACTACCCTCTGAGATTCTCCCGAGGAAGGACAGTTCCCTTAGCACAGTATTGCAAGATCAGTAGTCAAGAATGGCAAATCTTTGGCAAACATCCTTTCATTCTCCCCTCTGGTACTTCGCTGCTCCCCTTTCCTCACTCAGAATCCTCTTTAGCACAGCCTTCCTAGGAGTCACTGACAACCATTTGGAAACCAAAGGGTTCAAGATCAGTGTGTCTGTTACCTTTATAATAGATGCTCATCAACTGCTAAATGATACATAATATTTCCCTTGCCTATTGACTCATTTTTAAAATGTAATTTTAATAGAATGATAATTGTTTTACTATATTGTGTTGGCTTCTGCCATGCAACAACACGAATCATCCCCATCCACCCCCTGGCCCCGCCATCCCCTACCCCTCTAGGTTGTCACAGAGCCACGGGTTGAGCTCCCTGTGTTATATAGCTGCTTCCCATTAGTTATCTAGTTTACATTTGGTAATGTATATGTTTCAATGCTACTTTCTCAATTCATCCCCCCCTTTACTTCCCCCACTGTGTCCAAAAGTCTATTCTCTGTGTATATATATGTGTTATGGACTCCTGCCCTGCAAATAGGTTCATCAGTACCATTTTCTAGATCCCGTATATATGCATTAATATATAAAATTTGTTTTTCTCTTTCTGACTTACTTCACTCTGTATAACGGTCTCTAGTTTCATCCTCCTCACTAGAACTGACTCAAATGAGTTCCTTTTTATGGCTGAATAACATTCCTTTGTATACATGTACCACAGCTTCTTTATCCATTCACCTTTTGATGGCCATCTATGTTGCTTCCATGTCCTATCTATTGTGAATTGATGTGCTATGAACATGGGGAGTACATGTGTCTTTTTAAATTATGTTTTTGCCCAGTAGTGGGATTGCTGGGTCATATGGTAGTTTTATGTCTAGCTTTTTTTCAGGAGCCTCCATACTGTTCTCTATAGTGCTTGAATCAATTTACATTCCTACCAGCAGGGCAAGAGGCTTCCCTCTTCTCCACACTGTCTCCAGTGTTTCTTTTCATTTTTTATTGTTGGAAAAAATTTAAAGATAATTTTTTTGTCCTTTAAATTTTAAGATTTTCTTTTTAAATTTTTCTACATTAATTTTTATTTGAGTATAGTTGCCTTACAATGTTGTGTTTGTTTCTACTGTAAACATATATGTATACATATCACCTCTCTTTTGGAGTTCCTTCCCATTTAGATCACCACAGAGCATTGAATAGACTTACCTGTGCTATACAGTAGGTTCTCATTACTTACCTAGTTTATATATAGTATCAATGGTGTATATATGTCAATCCCAATCTCCCATTTCATCCCGCCCCCCGCCCCCCCAACCTTGGTGTCCATAGGTTTGTTCTATATGTCTGTGTTAAGACAATTTTTTAGAGTGTTTTTGGTAAAACAAAAATAAGAGGGAGTTGCAGAGATTTCTTGTATACCTCTGTCCCCAGGCATGCATGACTTCCTCCATTACAAACATCACGCACTAAATAGTACCTTTTCATTTTAACCAAAGGTGAACTTAGCCTTCTTCCAAAATATATAGTCTACAGACCTTGTCCTTGGCTTCTTGGCATAATGTAGAAATGTGATAGTGTGTATTCTCCCATTCTCTATCTCTTACTTAAGTTTTGTTCAATGATTTGTTTTTTGTCATTCATTTGTTAAGTTTTATCTATCATATACAAGGTGTGATGGTTTCAGAGCTGAATAAATAATCATTCTCTTCCCTCAGGAAGTTAAACGTTGTTGTTGTTGTTTAGTCGCCAAGTCTCTCTTTGACCCTATGGACTCCAGCACTCCAGGCTTCCCTGTTCTTCACTCTCTCCGGGAGTTTATTCAAAGTCATGTCTGTTGAGTTAGTGGTATTATCTAACCATCACATCCTCTGTCTCCCTCTTCTCCTTTTGTCTTCAATCTTTCCCAGCATCAGGGTCTTTTCCAAAGAGTCAGCTAATACTCTATAATTAAGTTTGTATGTTTCTACTTCTGCTCTACTTGTACCTCTGTGGCGCCCTTATGACATGGGATGTTGTTCCATGTCTCTGAATTTAAGCTTCTTTTCATGAAATTAAAATACTACCTAGAAGAACTGTACAAAAAAGATCTTCAACCCAGGTAATCACGATGGTGTGATCACTCAGCTAGAGCCAGACATCCTGGAATCCGAAGTCAAGTGGGCCTTAGGAAGCATCACTATGAACAAAGCTAGTGGAGGTGATGGAATTCCAGTAGAGCTATTTCAAATCCTGAAAGATGGTGCTGTGAAAGTGCTGTACTCAATATGCCAGCAAATTTGGAAAACTCAGCAGTGGCAACAGGACTGGAAAAGATCAGTTTTCGTTCCAATTCCAAAGAAAGGCAATGCCAAAGAATGCTCAAACTACTGCACAATTGCACTCATCTCACACGCTAGTAAAGTAATGCTCAAAATTCTCCAAGCCAGGCTTCAGCAATATGTGGACTGTGAACTTCCAGATGTTCAAGCTGGTTTTAGAAAAGGCAAAGGAACCAGAGATCAAATTGCTAACATCTGCTGGATCATTGAAAAAGCAAGAGAGTTCCAGAAAAACATCTACTTCTGCTTCATTGACTATGCCAAAGCCTTTGTGTGGATCACAATAAACTGTGGAAAATTCTGAAAGAGATGGGAATACCAGACCACCTGACCTGCCTCTGGAGAAACCTATATACAGGTCAGGAAGCAGCAGCTAGAACTGGTTCCAAATAGGAAAAGGAGTACATCAAGGCTGTATATTGTCGCCCCACTTTTTTACTTATATGCAGAGTACATCATGAGAAACGCTGGGCTGGAAGAAGCGCAAGCTGGAATCAAGATTGCCGGGAGAAATATCGATAACCTCAGATATGCAGATGACACCAACCTTATGGCAGAAAGTGAAGAACTAAAGAGCCTCTTGATGAAAGTGAAAGAGGAGAATGAAAAAGTTGGCTTAAAGCTCAACATTCAGAAAACAAAGATCATGGCATCTGGTCCCATCACTTCATGGCAAATAGATAGGGAAACAGTGGAAACAGTGGCTGACTTTATTTTTGGGGTATCCAAAAATCACTCCAGATGGTGACTGCAGCCATGAAATTAAAAGATGCTTACTCCTTGGAAGGAAAGTTATGACCAACCTAGATAGCTTATTAAAAAGCAGAGACATTATTTTGCCAACAAAGGTCCGTCTACTCAAAGCTATGGTTTTTCCAGTAGTCATGTATGGATGTGAGAGTTGGACTATAAAGAAAGCTGAGCGCCGAAGAATTGATGCTTTTGAACTGTGATGTTGGAGAAGACTCTTGAGAGTCCCTTGGACAGCAAGGAGATCCAACCAGTCCATCCTAAAGGAAATCAGTCCTGGGTGTTCATTGGAAGGACTGATGTTGATGCTGAAACTCCAGTACTTTGGCCACCTGATGCGAAGATCTGACACATTTGAAAAGACTCCAATGCAGGGAAAGATTGAGGGCGGGAGTAGAAGGGGACGACAGAGGATGAGATGGTTGGATGGCATCACTGACTCAATGGATATGAGTTTGGGTGAACTCAGAAGTTGGTGATGGACAGGGAGGCCTGGCGTGCTGCGGTTCATGGGGTTGCGAAGAGTTGGACACGACTGAGTGACTGAACTGATCTCACATAGTTGTTGTTAAGAATTAAGTGAGAGAATACACCCTACAATTTTCCTTCGTAATATTGGCAATTATGTTTAACTGATTATTTATGTTATGTAATATCTGCCTTACCAGACCAGAATCTCTGAGTGTAGTTATTTGGCTTGCCCTGTTTCATTTTATAGCTATAGCTTCAATTAGTGTGCCCAACACCTAGTAAATGCAATTGCTATTATTTTACTGTTAATCACCTAACAATAATAAAGGTGAATCTGGAAGCAATTGCATAGATGAAATTCAAGCTCCATTTCTCTGGCTCCTTTAATTTGAGAGACATTGAGTAAAGAAAGTTCATAAACTTGTGATTTCTTTTATATGTAGGAGTCTTTTATATTGTTATGTATTTTTAGGAATTTTTTAATATAGGTATTCTTGTATTGGCATGGATTTTCTTCTCTTTGAGCAACAGCACTTTTATACCACCTTAAAACTTGATATTAATAAAATCAAAATTCATTTTCAGTACTTTAGCTTATGAAATGTTCTCTTTAACAATGTGTAGACATTGAAAACCACATATTTGATGATGTGTATATTATATATATACATGTGTCATCTATAATTTGCAGATAAATTATAGATAAAAAAAGAATTACTTTTCATTTCATAGTTGCACGCTAGAATTGCAATTAAAAAGTAGAAATTGAAAAAAAAAAAGTAGAAATTGTATTCAAAATTTTCTTTTGATGGTAGAACTACCCTGGTGGGTATAAGTTCAATATAATCAGCTTTTCCAAAACAAGCTTAAAATATTTTTGGTTCAAAATTATCCAACAGGAGAAATATATGGATAATTGGTTTATGAAAACTTAAGAATCTATCCTTTTTGCAGAAGTAAAAGCTGTTTGTAGAAAGTGCAGTCGACTTTGATTTTTGTTGTTGAGAAAAAGATAGCATATTGTACATTGGGAGGTGCAGACGTTCAGTCTTAGCTGACTCTGCCCCCTCCTTACTTTTTAGATTTCTGAACATGTTCTGCTCATTTGCATTTCCTTAGTTCAAGTGTCCTTAATATTGTTTTTTGAAGCCATGGAAGCCTGGTGAAGGCTAATAACCATGTTTTAGAATCATGTTTTAAATGCATAAAATAAAATCCATGGGGTTATAAGGAAACCAGCTACATATAATTATCAAAATATTTTTAAATTGTTGATGAAGTTATATATGTACCTCTTCATCAAATAAACTCAATGTGCTGTGCTCAGATGCTCAGTGGTGGCTGACCCTTTGCAACCCTATGGGTTGTAGCCCACCAGGCTCCTCTGACCGTGAGCTTCTCCTGGCAAGAAGACTAGAGGTGGATGCCATTTCCTCCTTCAGGAGATCGTCCCAACCCAGGGATTGAACCTGCATCTTTTATGTCTCCTGCTTTGGCAGGAGGATTCTTGACCACTAATGCCACCTGGGAAGCCCAATAAACCCAATAAGATCCAGAAAATGGATAACTAGTGATGAAATAAAAATAACATTTTGAAATATCGGTAACAACTTTAAGGTAATGTGAAAATATCCATGATTTCTGTTTTTCTTATAGTCACAGTTGTTACCAATACAAATTATTATGATGTTGCCTTTATTTATGATTGAAAGGAATTCTAAAGTTTTGGTAGAGTTTAGTGAAAAGTTTAGTTGGGTGTTGCAGTGATATAAAATGGTGTTAGCTTGGTATTTGTCCCCAAATAAGATTTTCCTGACAGGCCTCATCCTTTTCTTCCTATTTTCTCTTTTCAACACAATACTTGATTCTACTAGAAGTAACAGTTTTTTATGACACTAATATTCATCCAGATAGGCTTAAGAAAGAAAAAAAAAAAGATGAATGACTATCTGACTCTTACTGAAAAGAGAGGGGGAAGAAAAAGGCCTGCTTATGAACCTGCTTATATTTGCTAATTGGTACAATTAATTGCACTGTTTTCTATTTTGTTACTTAATTTTTGTGTTACACATTGAGGCCTAAAGAGACTCTTAAAGCCAGAAAAAAAAAGTGGAATTGTCTGATCAAAGAGTGTAGAGGAACATTAAAAGCATAAGCTGTCACTCAGGAATATGAATATAAGATCAAGGATGGTACCTTGGGCAACAGTTGAGTGAATTTTGAATATTTATCAATTTTTATTAAAATTGGTAAGTTTATCAATTGATAATTGAAAGCAAGTACACCTTTCTTTCATAAAGACATTTTCATGTTCTAAGTCTTCTCATCTGAGTTTCTTTTTCTCAGTGCTTTAGAAATGTCACTTGTTCAGAACAGTATTGTTCTAGCATTTAAAACTTGGTTCATGGAAATTTATATTTCTTTCTAGAGTGAAAAAGATAGCATTCTTTAGAATAAAATGTACATTGATTTTCCTCATACTATTCTTTATAAAACATATCCTTTTTTGCTAATGAAATCTGTCCACTCTAGTTCATTAATAGACTTTTGTAGTACAATGAATGAAAATGCTTTGATTCAATTCTATTTCATTTGATTCTATTCTATTTCACAATATTTATAAGCCCTTTTTGTTGACAAACGCTGTTGTAGGTATGTTGGGGAATATAGAAAGGACTAAGAAACCACACATTCCCTGTTGCTTTCAAAAGAGTTAGGAAAGAGAGAAAGAGGCTTAAAAGGTGATTATGAAAAAAAAGTTTAAAGTATAATAGTAGTTATTATTGGGTATTCAGTACTTTCATTTTTATTCATTCTGCAAAGTAGCCATCAGCTGAAAGTAACAGACAATTCCAACTCAAACTTGCCTAAAATCTAAGATAATTTATTTCTTATATGTCAGTTTTAGAGGTAGACTGGCTCAAGGGTTGATTAAATCAGTGGCTCAGACAACCCACATAAGAACACAGATTTTTGTTTCCTTTTTTTCCCCCTGTGTTAATTTGGGTTGGATGTGCAGCTTTATAATTAGTCTGACTTTCCTTTGTGGTTATAAGGTGGCTTCCCACTTTCCTGCATCACATAAAGACTTGACGGCATCCAAAAGGGAGAAGAACTTTTCTTGTAAGATTTCTTAGGATCCAAATAAATCTAAATAAAAATGAATAAATAAAGCAATCAACTCACTTTTCCTTACACAAAATAAAACGAGACAAAAACCTATACCAGAAGTCTCCAGCAGATTAATGTCTCATTGTCCTGAATTAGTTCACAAACTATTGTCTAAAACTGTTACTGGCAAGGGAAAACAGGACCACCATGATTGGTTAGTGTTAGTGTTAGAGTTACTGAGTCACTTTCACTTTTCACTTTCACACATTGGAGAAGGAAATGGCAACCCACTCCAGTGTTCTTGCCTGGAGACTCCCAGGGGTGGGGGAGCCTGGTGGGCTGCCGTCTATGGGGTCGCACAGAGTCGGACACGACTGCAGTGACTTAGCAGCAGCAGCAGCAGTGTTAGAGTTAAACCAATCAGAATTCATTTCACTTCAGGGACTGTTGACAGAGCTAGCCTCCCTAGAAATGCATGGCTGCATTGAAACAGGTGTTGTTGTTACACAGTCGCTAAGTGGTGTCCAACTCTTTGAGACCCCATGGACTGCAGCATGCTAGGCTTCCCTGCCCTTCACTATCTCCCGGAGTTTGCTCAAACTCATGTCCATCGAGTTGGTGATGCCATCCAACCATCTCATCCTCTGTCACCCTCTTCTGCTTTTGCCTTTGATCTTTCCTAGCATGAGTGTCTTCTCCAATGAGTCAGCTCTTTGCATTAAGTGGCCAAAGTATTAGAACTTCAGTCTCAGCATCAGTCCTTTCAGTGAATAGTCAGGACTGATTTCCTTTAGGATTGACTGGTTTGATCTTGCTGTCCAAGGGACTCTCAAGAGTCTTCTCCAGCATCACAATTCAAAAGCATCAGTTCTTTGGCACTCAACCTTCTTTATGGTCCAAGTCTCATATCCATACATGACTACTGGAAAAACCATAGCTTTGACTATATGGACCTTTGTTGGCAAAGTAATGTCTTAGTTTTTTGAATGTCAAGTTTTAAGCCAGCCTTTTCACTTTCCTCTTTCACCCTTGTCAAGAGGCTCTTTAGTCCCTCTTCACTTTCTGCCATTAGAGTGTTATCATCTGCATATCTGAGGTTGATATTTCCCTTGTAATCTTGATTTCAGCTTGTATGTCAATGCTGTATATTGTCACCCTGCTTATTTAACTTATATACAGAGAACATCATGCCGAATGCTGGGCTGGATGAAGTTCAAGCTAGAAACAAGCTGAAATAGGTGGGTTCTGAACAAAATTGAGGTTCCTTAAGAAGAGATGGTGGAGAAGGAAATGGCAACCCACTCCAGTATTCTCGCCTAGAGAATCCTGTGGACAGAGGAGCCTGGTGGGCTGCTGTCCATAGGGTCACATAGAGTCAGACATAACTGAAGTGACTTAGCATGCATGCATGCATTGGAGAAAGGAATGGCAACCCACTCCAGTATTCTTGCCTAGAGAATCCCGTGGACAGAGGAGCCTGGTGGGCTGCTGTCCATAGGGTCGCATAGAGTCAGACATAACTGAAGCGACTTAGCATGCATGCATGCATTGGAGAAGGGAATGGCAAACCACTCCAGTATTCTTGCTTGGAGAATCCCAGGGACGGAGGAGCCTGGTGGGCTGCTGTCTATGGGGCCGCACAGAGGCAGACACGACTGAAGCAACTTAGCAGCAACAGCAGCAGCAAGAAGAGATGGAAAATGGATATTGGGTAGACAATCTACTATATCTGCTGCAACAGCCTTTATTATTTTTGATTTATAGCTTTGGAAACTGGAACTCAGTGATGTTAACTGATTTGCCTAAAATCACCATTTAATTAGGAGTAGAACCTGATTTTAAATACAGGTCATTGTGGTTCCAAAGACTTTACTCTTGATGGCATTATCCCCAATGGTATAAATTATGCAATGGAAACGTTTTTAAAGTTCTATATTTTTTTTTTTATTTCAACTACAGAGGGCAGGTCTTTATAAAGTTCTATATTTTTGATCATGGTATCCTTTGATTCATACTGAATATCTGAGGCAAAAGTGTTGTATCTTTGTTGTTGATACAGGCTTTAATTAATGAAACTAAGTATGATTTGGTAAAAACACTTGCCCTACATTTATTTCTCTTTGCTTCCCATACCTGCTCATTATCTTCTTTCATCTTGATGGAAATAACAAAGTTACATTATGTATAATAGACATAGACACAGGCTTATAATAAAAATAGACACAGGCTTGATTTGCAAACCTCATAGCCTCTATTTACCCCATTATGACTATGTCTAATGTGTGAGTCAGCCTGTTGAATACATCAACAGAATTCTAGATCTCTTTTATATCTTATCATTCATTCTAAGTAGCAACATTTTTACTGATGGGGAAAGAGTGAAAGCTTTACTTATCAAGATATTTTCTTTACTTTGTAATAACGTGAAGAGAAAATAAATAAGTTTTGTATACCTATTACTAACCTTAAATTGGACTTCCCTTGTGGTTCAGATAGTAAAGAGTCCGCTGGCAATGTGGGAGACCTGGGTTCAGTCCCTGGGTTGGGAAGATCTCCTGGAGGAGGGCATGGCAACCCACTCCAATATTCTTGCTTGGAGAATCCCATGGACAGAGGAGCCTGGTGGGCTACAGTCCAGGCGGTCGCACAGAGTCAGACATGACTGAGTGACTAAACACAGCACAACCTTAGATTCCTCTTCCAATGCCTACAAACTTGTAGTTTAAAATATACGAATCCAAGGAGCTTCATTTAAACCCTATGCTTCTTTTCCTTCTCCAGATCTTCCGCTTGTTATCTCTCCAACTTAGAAACTGAAATAACTCTAAATATACTGCTTCCTCCCTATTAACTTTAGCATCCAGAAACTACTCGAAAATGTGATGCACTCCATTTTAGTGTCTGCAGTCTAAGAAATACTCAACTTCCATTTCTATTAATAGAACCCAACACTTCTAACACCCTGACATTGGTGGACATACTACTCCAAATAAGGTAATTTTAAAAAGAAAAACACTTAGTTATGTAACTCACACCAAGTGAAATACACATCACAGCTCCTGTGTTTCCAACTGAGCAAGGACCTTGGTAGTTGACCCAGCAACTTGGATACTGTCCTTGACCTTTGTCTCCTTCATCTGTAGGACCAAGTTACCAGGAAGTCCTTACAATTGTAATTTTCAGCAAATTATCAAAATTTATTTTCTCATTCATAGTGTCATTTAAAACATCTCTACATGAGCTACTATGAAGCCTGTCACATCCACCCTGCTGCCAGAGTAGCAATGACTTATACACACCACCGTGTGTAAAATGGATAGCTAGTAGGAAGCGGCTGTGTAACCCAGGGAGCTCTGCGACAACCTTGGGGGCTGGTATGGTGGATAGGGTGGGAGGGAGGTTCAAGAGGGAGGGCATATATGTATACCTGTGCCTGATTTGCATTGCTGTGTGGCAGAAACCAGCACAACATTATAAACCAATTATCTTCCAATTAAAAAAAAAGAAAAAACGTAGTGGTCTTTGAAAAAAAAAAAAGCAAATCTCATAATCATCTTTCTGTGTTAAAGGCCATTTACTGTTTTCTCATTACCCTTCAAGTAACTTCTTTCACACAGTTAATAAGTACACGATGATCTACTTCTCTGGTCCTGCCTATTGCCAGGCTTTGATCAGATACCCCCTACCCCCGCCCCCAGTATATCATGGTTTTGCCAGTGATTTCTGATTGACTAATTAGTATATGTATTATTCCTCATGAAAATCTGAAATGATACAAAGCTATTTCCCCCTGATCTCTGCTTAGTTTTAACAAAGAGAACAAACTAAATTTACCTTTAAGTGCAGTTCTCTCCTTGTTTTATTTAATATTGTACAGTCTTAATAATTGTGCAGATATTTTGTTTCCCTCTGAGTAGTTGGTTATTGTAAAGTGAGTCCTTACAAAAACAAAGCAAAAGAACCAAAGAGCCTACAAAGTTTAGATAGAGGTTGTTAAGAAAATTGCTTCAGATCACAAAGACTAGATGACTTGGTGAAAATTAACAGTTAAGGTATCTGAGCCACTAGAGGGCTGTAATTAAACTCTACTTCTACTTAACCCCAAGTTATTCAATTAGCTTCTCTTATTACTAATGCCAATTTCATATAATTGCCATAGTTTCAATTGGTTAGACAGAAACAAGAATGGTTTTCATTTCCTATGTCTAGGTGCTTTGTGGAGCAGGAAGTGTACTTGTGTAATCAGAATTCTTTGAGTTATATTAAACTTCCTAGTTTCCTTTACTATGTGAAGTGAGAAATTAAAATCATTCCTTAAGCATTTCATTATTGTAGTTGTTTTCTTTTTGTGGGACAGATGGTAGGAATTCACGTAGTTTGTCAAGTGCTGTTTGATCACTTAAAAATTTAGCTTTATTATTTTAACTAAAAAATATTATTATTGTAAACTAGCAGGCTTCTGATCACCTAAGTATAATCAAATTGAATTTGCAAATGAAAAAGACGATGGGTGAAGTATCCATAATGACTATCTGAAATACATTATGTTTGTTTCTGGCTTCAAGCTTTTATTACAGAATGGTGTCTTTTATTCTTTGCTAAAATCATTTACTACTATATAAAGATTTAAGGAGACAATTTTTAAAAAAATTCTAACTACAAGAAGAAAAATTAAGGTCACATCTAAGATTGACAATGGGATGCTACTCACTGAATATGAGAAAGCAGGGCTATGTTTAATGTAATTTTCTTGCTGGAGAGATGGTAAAATGAGATAGGGATATTTGAAAATTAAAGTTAGATTTTGGATCCAAACATCCTTAGTTTTGCAGGTTTTTGATCTGTTTATTAGCCATGCAAAAATATATTGCAATTTCTTAATCTGATCATGGTTGATTCTGCCACTGGAGTTATTTCCCCCCCACACTTTGATGTGATATGTTTTATTTTTCAAGTGTTTGTTTCACAAAGATCAGCAAACAAAGTGAGATTTCCACTTTCCTCCTCCATCAGCAATGTTTTTTATTTGGTTAGCCAACATCAATAGGAAGATATTAAAATGATTAACTCTCTTGTGTCTTAAATGACTGGATATTATGTGAGCTGAACTCCCAACTTTATCTCTTAAATATGAATGTGGCAATATTACAGTGCTGTGCTTCATTCTGAACTATTTAATCATTGCAATCTGTAGATAAGTCGTTTTCTGAATCTTTGCCTAATGTCATAACTAAGTCCTCTTTACCACTTAAATCACCATGTCTGTGCTGAAGACAGGTATGTAGAGAATCCAACTAAAGGAATTAGAGGTTTAAAGATACATTACCCACAAGACTTCCCCAAACTTTTCAGTTTCCTTTTAGTTTTAATTGTCCTAATGAGTGATGGTGAGGGATTATTGGTTATACCTTCAAGTGTATTTGACAGCAGAGTCTGTGATGGAGAAAGCACTGGATTAGGGATCAGCATGTTGAGCTTGAAATCTGGGGCTGTTATCTGTGAACATTTTAAAAACTTCTCTGACCTTTACACTCTTCTGTGCATGGCTGTTATGAACATACAGTGAAGTACTGATACGCAGTAGATTGTATAGTGTTCCCTGCCAGCCAAAGGTAAGGTCTGAGGACTATACAAGGTACTTCTGATTAGTCCATTTAAAAGGAAATCCCAATAGATATTGTATTCTTTTGAGATTTCAAAGCAAAAAAAAAAAAAAAACAGAAGTAACCTAAATATCTGAAAGCGAGGAAATGTTGATGTATATATTATTACTTCAATAATGGAGCACTGTGTGTATAGCCAGGCTTCCCAGGTGACTCAGTGATAAATAATCCACCTGCTAATTCAAGAGATGCAAGAGGCATGGGTTCAATCCTTGGGTCAGGAAGATCCCCAGAAGAGGAAATGGCAGCCCACTCTACTATTCTTGCCTGAAGAATCTCATGGACAGAGGAGCCTGGCGGGCTACAGTCTATGGGGTCACATAGAATTGGACGTGATGAAGTGACTGAGCGTAGCACAGCACAGCATACAATACATATAGCCATTGACATGATGCTGTAAGTCTGTATTTATCAACCTGGAAAGGTACTGATGTTCATTTATGAATAAGAAAACACATTATCAAATATATTACGTAATCAGATTTCATTATATTTACCAAGTATTGTGTGGTATACATATAAAAGAGAAAAAGAAAGATGTACAGTGGCTACCTCTGGGTGTTAAGATTTGGAGTAATTCTTTTTGTCATTTGCATTTTCTAATTTTTCTGAAATAAACAGATTACTTACATAAGGACACAGACACACACACACACACACACACACACACACACACACACACATATTTCAGTTTAAATCCTGAGGATTTCTAGTATCTCTGACAACCACTCTGTCTCTTACGCTCTAACATCTAGTCCGTGGCAAAGATGTTGGGTCTACCACTCTCTTCATTGTCAATCTTTGTTTCCATTGTTCTGGCAACCAGTAACTCAATTCAGAAATCATTCTCATCTGTGGTTGCAACAAGCTTCTAACTTGTCACTCTATTCCACCCTTCACCTCTCTTTCTACCCTTCAGTCCATTTACATTAAGGTCCTCAAATCACAAATGTTTTCTAAAGCACAGAGTTTTCTCCCATCTTTAGATCCTGTCCCCCTTCCCAACCCCTATCCCAGATGTATATGATAGCTTCTTTTTGCCCTAGAACTTTCTGTGTATGCTCTTCAGTCTAGTATTAAAAGTCTTTCATGATAGAGCCAGTGTTTATTTCTTCCTGAAACACACGTACCCTTGACTCAGCCAAACTTAGCTACTGTTCTCTGAACAACTCAGACTTCTCTGACCACTTTAGATCATCATATTCCATCAGTTTGTAATGCTGCTTCCTATTAAAACTTTGCTTATGATGTATAACCCAGCCACATCCCCAGTTTCTCTGAATTCTAGATATGTTCTTTCCTACTTACGAATCTCATATCATCTTTGGAATATATTTATATATTCATTCATTTATTCATATCATTTTTTTGAGTATCTGCTATGTTTTAGGGGCTATCTGGATTCCCAGTTATAGAAGTAAGAAGTAATACACCCTTATCCTTGAACAATTAACAAGCAATTAACAATCTAATACTTAACATTTCTGTTTTATTTTATCCATTTACTTATGGTAGTTTCCTTTTCTACTACCTCTTCCTTATTTTACACACACACACACACACACACACACACACACACACACACACACACACACACAGAGGTATATCAATGTACATTGTGAATACGTGGAGTGTTATTTAGGTGTCATAATAAAATACTCTGTTACAGTCTTAGAAAGAGAAGATAGTCAAGAAATGTATTGTGTTAGAAA
This sequence comes from Cervus canadensis, assembly GCF_019320065.1. Taxonomy (NCBI): domain Eukaryota; kingdom Metazoa; phylum Chordata; class Mammalia; order Artiodactyla; family Cervidae; genus Cervus; species Cervus canadensis. Next base: position 28,636,430 of record NC_057407.1, read on the forward strand.
GGCAGAGAGAATAATAGAATAAAGTATTTTGTTCCATATATATATATATATATATATATATATATGTTAGCTACATGACCATATATTTTATATGTAATATATAATTATCTAATTTTTAACCATGTCACTTTTCCCCCTTCAGAGTTTTCAAAAATTAAATTTGATTTCTAATTGGCATTGTTAACCTGTGGAGTAGTGAAAACAAGTTATTTCTCCTAGTTGCTAGGGGACTTCAAGGTGAGACTGATGTCCTTAAGAGACTGAAGCAAAACCTGCATTCTTCTACTAGAGAGCAAGTGATGGATTGAGTTTAGAACTCAGACTTGGTAATTTGCCCTAGAATGTGGAGTAGCTTCTTAATTAACCGTTGTTAGCCTACAGAATTTTGAGCTTTAATAGTAGTATATTGGAAACACCAGTATGTTCATGACCTATGAATATGCTATGCCTCCAAGTTGTAATTTTTTTTTTTTAGGTCCTTAGTGCAGTTTTCCCTCTTCACTAATCATTCATGTTAGAATTTCCCCTGGAGACTTAAGTGAAGTTCCTTACTGCTTATTAAGTATCTCTGTCTTTCCATGTTATAGTTTTTGCTCTTTTTAAAATAAGGATATCAGTTGTTTTCTTTTTCTTTCCCCCCTTTTGTTTTGAAGAAAAAAGACTGGCTAATACATTAAGGAATATTTACACAAAAGGTCTTTTTTTTTTAAGGGACATAGGTAAGAAGTTAATATTTCCATATGAATCCTGTTTTCAAGGGGATTTTTAGTACAGTTGTTTTAGCCCAAATCTGCTATATACATTAAAAATAAAGGAAACCAACCAGCTCTGTTTTAATTTTAAGAGAAATCTGTATCTGTTTAAGGAAATGTGTGTACCCATTTGGTTTGCTGTATGAGAGATCCGATACTGAAAAACTGCTTCCAAATTGGTTGTGCACATTGCACTGTGTTTCAGATACAGCTGAAAAGCTTGCTCTTGTCTGGTCTGAATCCTAATGGCAAACGGGATATGTTGCTATTTTATTTCCCCAACTGAATTTTAAGTTCCTTGGGCTCAGAAGTCCTGGTATATTATTTGTGCAAGTTTGTGCCTTACAAGAAATTAAAACATTTGCTAATTTGGCTTACTTAATTATATATTATTTTGTAAAACAAATGCCTCTTTTATGGTATGAATCATTTTGTCTTATCAGTCTGCATTTGGTCTAAGAAATTAGTTTGAAGACACATACATAAAGTGGAATCTTATTTATTGAAGGTGGATAGAATATAATTTTTGATGAATTATTTTTCATTGTTCAGAAGAGTTTATTTGTAGAAACTTTATATATTTTAATGAAATTTACATTCAGAATGTTTTAGTATTTACATAGGCCTTTCAGTAACTGTTAGAGAAATTTGGTTTCCTGTCTATAATGCTGAATATTCTTAATATAAGAGAGAAAAAAATGACAAATGAAAGAGCTAAAGTGCAGGATGTTCCTCTCCTTTTGTCTATTCTTTGAGATGAGACATCATGAAGTACCTTTCTTAGCTTCTGCAATGTAGCTGTTTCTTTTCAAATCTATACTAGTGTGTAAGTTCAGCTCAAAGGGAGAAACTGCCTGATGTCTTATTTAATCCTATGCCTCTAGGAGTTGTTCTCTCCTTTCTGAAGTTAGACACTGGCAAACTACTGTCATTGCCCTTGCTTTTTGCCTTTGCTTCACATTTACTTTTTGACAGGCTTAAATAATGGCTAAAATGGTTGAAGTGATTTATGCCTGTAGACTGATGTCTTCATTTGCTCGCTTCACATTCCAATTTTTTTTTTTTTTTTTTTTTTTAACTAATGGTCTGGTGCACACCTACTGCAGGTGCATTTTATTAGAGAGTATATTCCCTCTAAATGCTGTTCCTAAGCTGAAAGAAATGGGCCATAATCATATAAAAATAAAGTATCTCTTTGTGAAATTTACAAGAAATGGAATGTCCTTATTCCTGAGCCATAGCACATCAGGGTCTTTTCTTCCTCTCTCTCTGTAAGATTGCTCTTTATACTAATGTTGATTAAGTGAGTCACACCAACAGCTGCTGTGACAGAGAGGAAAACGAATGAGTCTCCTGAAAATCTCAGTTGAAAGGAGTAAATCTCTTGAAGTTTCTAGTTAGCTACAATTTTCTTTTTCCTGTTGAGACAGGAAAGATTGGTTCCCAGTCTCTACGGATGGCTTCACTCCTAGTTCATAAAATTGCAATTAATAATGGTGAGCTAAGATCATTCTGGATTTGATGTACTGCTCTATCATCATTGAAAAAGACTCTTTAAATCTGCTGTTTAACAACTTATAGGGACTTTGCACTGATTAATTCATCTGGTTATAGTCTCATGGCTGACATGGCATCTTCTAGGCCTTCCATTCCATTGGGATCAACATCATCATTTTATAAGAAATGAACTTACTACTTTATAGGCTTAGTTGGAGAGAAATTTCAACCGTCAGCTGTAGGATATGCCACGGGAATTTAATTTGTTGACCTATAAGAACACAGAAGATCTCATCTTTTACTGAACATTCTCCACATAAAATAAGGTTATCAGAGAATCAAAATGATTCTGACATTTGAACTTTAAGTAGAACGCCAATACATTTAAAGTAGGTACTGTCCTTCCTGAAATGTTCAGCGTTCCAACAACAGCACATGTCAGGCTCTTAAAAAAATATCATCCCTTATGGAGCAAAGTACTGAAAATTTGATAGTGGGTACCAGCCCTTAGAGTGCACTTTATTTGGAAGCCACATAGCATTTGTTCTTCTTCTGTTCTGGTGTTAGAGCACTGAATTTCCTCTGAAGAAGCATCTCTCCCCCATCATGTGTAGCCTTGTGGTACTGTCAGCCAAAGTACCCTTCCTTGCCTCGCCAGGATTGGGACTCATAGCCAAATCTATTGAGCTTTCTTCCTTGAGATTTGAAGTCTTGAATATGGATGGAGGAAAGGGCAGAAAAAGTGTGTGAAGCTCATGTTTTAGGAGTTAAATCTTGCCATCTGGATCACCAGAGTTAGATTACTCCCTGCCCATCCTGGACCTGACTTTTCCTTGTCAACTGCAGAACAACTCTGAGACTTCCAATAAATTCCTCTTTTCATTAATTTAGCTAGAAAAAGTATCTGTTACTTTCCTCTCAAAAACTATGTGATGATTAATTTTATGTGCCAACTTGGATGGGCTAAGGAATACCCAGGGAGCTGGTAAAATGCTATTTCTGGGTGTGTCCATGAGGTTGTTTGAGGGACTAGATTGGCATTTGAACTGATAGTCTGATTAAAGAGAGTATCTTTCCAGAGTGAGTTTAAGGCTAAATAGAATGAAAATAAAGAGAGAGCAGATTTGCTCTCTCCACTGGAGCTAGGACATCCATTCCCTGCCCTTGGACATGAGCTCTTCTGGCTCTCAGAACTTCTTACTTGCACCAGGGTTTACACCACTGGCTCTCAGAAGTTGGGGCTTTAGCCTGGAGCTACACCATTGGCTTTCCTGAACCTCCTGAGCAGACCATGGGATGACCCAGCCTCCATAAGTGTGTAAGCCAGTCCCCCATAATAAATCCTCTATTATCTGTGTACCCATCCATCCATCCATCCATCTGTGTTCTATCTATCCATTGATCTATGTTCTATCTGTCTGTCTTATTTTTATTTCCTATTGGTTCTGATTCTCTGGAGAACCCTGATTAATACAAACTATGAAAGCCTCATTTTATAGTTGTGATATTTTGAAAGTAGTACATTATCCTTTGATTTGTTGTTGTTTTTCAACTAAGTCATGTCCAACTGTTTGTGACCCCCATGGTCTGTAGCATGCCAGGCTCCTCTGTCCTCCACTATCTCCTGGAATTCACTCACGTTCATGTCCATTGAGTTGGTGATGCCATCTAACACCTCATCCTCTGCACCCGCTTCTCCTTTTTTGATAGTCCTTTACTTAACTTTCATTTGAGGATAAAATGCAGTGGGATATGTTTTAATACAAGTTAAAATATGTCTCTAGTAGGCACTTCCAGGGTGGAAAGTTTATTGGAACCAAAGATGCTGATCAAGGTCTACAAAAGCTTCAAGGCTCTGTTTCTGGGCAAACTCCCCATGCTCATCAAATGCCAACCTTCCTTTGGGTCAAGATGCTCCAGCCCCTCTTATTTTCATTCACTTCTTGGAACATGACACGTTCTTTCCTGCCTTAACCCTTCTACTTGAAATGGTATTTCATTTCCTGTATTCTGCCATCAGCAGATGCTTTCTCAATCTTCAGGCCTAAAGCAAAATCTCTAGCCAACTTTCCCTGTCAGCATTACTTAAAGTAGACAGCTGATCTCATGTATCCTATTGCCCAATTTATAATCTTCATGGGATGTCACCATTTCACATTTAATGGGACCCAACCAAATCTTCTGATTCCTCTATCTCCAGCCACTTTTCCTCTTAATCTTCATGCATCATTATCATCATGCAGGGTCTCAAGCCAGGAGTTAACTTTGCCTCCTTTCTTTCTATTGCCTCACACCAGAGCACCAGCCAGTTCAATTAATTCTATCTACAAAATAGATCCTGAATTCTATATTACCTCTTTCACTTTCACAGTTTTAGCCTGTCCCGTTTATCATCTTTTGCTTGGTCAATTGCAGGGTCTTCTGTTTTATTTCTGCATATATTCTTTACCACATCCAGTATAAATACTTGCTTTTATCCCCTACTTAGAATCTCCAATGACTCCTAATTCAGATTAGGGAAAAACAGCTTAATTCCTGCCTATGGCCAGCAATGTTCAACATTATTTATGACTTGAACGTGTTTTCCCCTTCCCTTCCTTACTCCCTCCCTCCCTTATTTTCTTTATTCTTCCTTCCCTTTCTTCTTTCTCATCCAGTCATTCTGAACCATACAGTCATTATACAGGCTCTTTTCCCTGTTGGAATGCTCTTCCCAGACTTTGGACAGCTGGCTGCTTCTTGTTATTAAAATTTCAGGTCAATAATCTTTCATTCAAAACTTCTCTGACGGCTGCTTCTGAAAGATATTTCCCCATGCCAGTCTCTTTCATATCATCTTGTTTTAACACATCAAAATAATTACCCTGTGAAATGATCTTGTGCTTGTTTACTTCTTTAAGGGCATATTTTCACATCTAATTTCTCCTTTCATCTCTGGTTAAAAACAAAACAACATTCTCTTTGACTGTTACCTTCTCCTTACCTGTGTTTTGGTTATTAGGTAACACATGTTCACAAGTCCATGGAGACTACAGAAATAAGAGCTAATGATTCTATTTCCTGTGTTCACATAATAAAAGGAAATCAAGATATACTATTGGTGCACATTAACAATTTAAAATAGACATTATTGTGGCTTAATTTTAAAGCTAGACACACAAAAAGTAGCCCCTTTAAAACCAAAAATTATCTGAATGAGAGAATTAGCATGGATTAATATTTAGTCATTATAATAAAGCACTTATATAAATGAATTCCTTGAGGGCAGAACCTGTGGCATTTTTGTTTTTTCACGTCTTTGTTCTTTGCCTAATATGTTATCTGCAAGATCAAGAGGAGCCTCTTCAAATGCTTGCTGAATTGTATAAAAACGCATTTTGGAATTGTCTTAATGCTTATGATCTGAAATTATTTTTGAGCAAACAAAATGAATTATCTTCACTTAGAATTAAGGGAAGTTTAGTGAATTTATGAATGTCAGTACATGTAAGATTTATGCTTTCTCCATCTCATTTGCAAACAGACCTTAACGGAAATGAGATGGGATTCTTGTGTTATGCACTTCAGGTTTTGGATTATATTGAGAAGAGAATTTGTGGAATATGGCTTTTTGAATTTCTTGGATATTTTCCAATATCTTGAATTATTGGTCTCTAATGTTCATGAACTCTGATTAAATGATAACCACTGTATTCAAACTGCCAGCTCTTTGGTGACCTGACTTCTCTACATTGATACTAAAGTTTAGGGACATTTTCTATAAATATATCTATATAATGATTTTTAAATCATCAAAGATTATAGTCACTATGTGACTGCTTATAGAAAAGTATCTATAGTTTGTTCAGAATAACTACAGAACTTTCATATCTTTTTCTTCCTGGCATTTTTGGAAAGTGAGAGCCAAACTTATTCATTGCCCTCCTCCTCCACCCTTGCCATTAAAAAAAAAAATCAAGTATTTTCTATAATATTAACTTACCCTGTGTGGCCCCACCCAGTGTAGCAGCTGTGGGACTGGGTCAACATCTGGTCAGAAGATGATAAAACTCTATGCCTTATATGTTGAGGACACATTTGTAACTTGGGATAATTTTATTCTTCTATTTATTACACCCATAAAGAGACTGCTTCACGAAAACAATCATAGAGAGCTAGTCTTCTGAAAGACAAACAGTTTTATTTCAACTTTCTTAATTTTATATGTTTAGGTCAAACCTTTGTTTTGACTTTGTGTGTGTGTGTGTACACATATATATAGAGAGTAATATTTATGGAAAACCAGTTTTCAGGAAATTGTAATAGATTTCACTGAGAGATACAAGCTTTTAGAACAGAAGTTACAAACTCTTGAGCTGAGCTAGACTCACAGAATCTGGTTTATTTGTCCTGCATGGTGTTTTCTTGTAACTATCGCTGTTCATTGTTATTAGTTAACCTTTAGAATTCATGTGATGTCATATAGAAATCCAGTTTCTCCTGAAAAATCAGGAGACACTCTAGGAAATTGTGTGCAGTTCAGACACTGGCGATGCTGTGATTTTAAACTGCAAATGGCAACAATTTAAAGGCTCCCATCCCTTCATTTCGCTGTTTCTCTTCCGTATCAAATGGTGTAAGGAGCAAGCACTGAAATGGTTACCCAGAATGCTCCCTGGCTTAATGGGGTATTACATGCCATCTTATTCCACCTGTAATTCCACCCCCCCCCAATTTCTATGTTATATCAATTTTTCCTTCATAACATTTTTCACATTTGGGCCTATTTTCTTCTTCTCCTTGTTATGACTTTTATGCCAGTTGTGTGGCCCTCTTGTCTAGGCTGTTGAATGCATTGCTGTCTTAGCCATCATCATCCATCTTGCCTTAAACTTTCCTCTGCCTGTCCCATGCCAGTTTGCACTCTAGTTACAGATGTATATGCCCAAATCACAGTTCAGTATATTGGTCCCTGACCTCAGACCTGCCTGCACTGACAACTTAAAAACCCATGCCCAACTACTTATACTTGGCATTCAGTCTTTTTATCCTCCCTTTCTTGTGTTAACCCATACACAGGTAACTAGTCAACATGCCCATTTCCCTGGCACCAAAGTGGGCATCACATCATGCAGCCTCTGATGCTTTTGCTCTCGGCATTAACTCCTCCTCTCCCCCTGTGCAGATAGCTCATGGCCATCTTCAATACTGGCCTTTCAAGACCATCTTGGCCCACAGTTACATAACACAGCTCATCTTGCCTGGGTACATATTTCACAATCATATTTTGTTTCTCTGGTTGTCTTAAAACAGGTTTTCTCTGAGTATGGTCCCTGAGCATGTTACTTCATGTTACTTGCTCTTAAGCATTTATATCCTCTCTCCATCTATATCCTGCTGAATTCCTTAAGTTGGGAGTCAGGAATTTGATCAATCTAAAATTTGAGGAGTCAGGAGTTCAAAGGCAGTAGTGATACAAGATTGCCTGGTAGTTTGATAGAAGATAAAACTAGATTCAGTTAGTTTTATTCTGAATACATTTTCAGGTTTATTGATGTGTTTCTTAAACACTGTTTACCCTAACTGTTAGTAAGAAGCTCTGGATGTTGCTTCAACCAACCCTTTGAGAGAAGTAGAAAGCAAAGAACCTTTTCACCTTTCAGGCCAAAGCAGGACAATTAGGTAAAATTCTTGAGTGCAGGACTGTTTCTTTCCTCCTTTTTTTTTTTTAATGTGTGCTATTATGCTCATGCCTTGTCTCTGTTGATAACTATTAATAAATGTAAATCAAATTTGATACACTGAATGAGTGTTTGAAGATGAAAAGTTAGAAAGAGTATTAGTACTTAGGTTGGAAGTGACGATGCTGACTCTTCTTGGTCCCACTCTCACTTCGAGGTCAGGTGCTGTGGTAACTGATTTAGGTAGATAAACCCAGTGAGCATTTGCTCCAACCCTAATCCGGCAGTGCTATGATTCCCTATATTTTAACTGTGGACAGTATTCAGCTGGAGTTTCAGAGGGAGGCAAGAGACACTGTGACGGGAGAGGCAATTAATTTGTTATTCATAAAGAAGGTTTTGAACAGCTTTCGGATCTCTACATTCATCCCTCCCTATCCACAGGTTCTGAATCTGCAGACAGAGAGGGCTGACCCCCACACCATCTGGTATGAGACTTGAGCATCTTTGGAGTTGGTGTCTACAGTGGGGTACTGGAGCCAGTCCCCTGGTGGATACTGAAAAGTTACTTTATTTCTTTTTCTTTTTTAAGGGGGAAGGGGTTTTGATCAATTATAAAGAGCCCTAAAATATGGTGGAGTAGAAGGATGTGTGCTCATCTTCTCCTGTGAAAACCCCCAAATTGCAAGTAACTGCTGAACAACCATCAACAGGAGAATGTTGGATCCCACGAAAAAAGATACCCACATCCAAGGACAAAGGAGAAGCTCCAGTAGACAGTAGGAGGGGCAAAATCATGTTTAGAATCAAATTCTATACCCACGAGAGATGTTTGGAGGGCTCAAACAAAACCTTGTGCACACGAGGACCCAGGGACCCCACAAGATGCTGAGCCAAACCTGCCTTTGAGTGTTTGAGTGTCTCTTGTAGAGGCATGAGTTAGCAGTGGGCTGCCATGGGAACAGGTACTCAGGCTGCAGCCGACCTGAAAGGTATGGTGTGTGAACCCAACTACAGAGCCACAAAGCAGACAAACTACAAACTGGAGAATAATTATGCCAAAGAAGTTCTCGCACTGTTAAAGTTCTAGGATCCACAACAGATTTCCCAACCTGGGGATTCAGCAAAAGGACTGAGAACCCCAAGGGAATTTGACTTTGAAGGCCAGTGGGATTTGATTACAGAACTTACACAGGATGAGGGAAACAGACTCTTGGAGGGCACAAACAAAACCTTGTGTGCACCAGGACCCAGGAGAAAGGAGCAGTGACCCCATAACAGACTGAGCCAGACTTGCCTATGGGTGTCCAGGAGTCTCCAACAGAGGTGTGGGTCAACAGTGCCTTCCATGGGGTCAGCGCCACTGAGTACAACAGTCCTGGCATAAATCCTTTTGAAGGAGGTCACCATTACCATTAGCATAGTTTGGCCTCAGGTCAAACTACTGGGAGGGATCACAGCCCCACCCATCAACAGAAAATTGGATTAAATATTTACTAAGCTTGGCCCTGCCCATAGAGCAAGATTCAGAGTCCCCCACAGCCAGTCCCTCCTATTGGGAAGCTTCTACAAGCCTCTAAGGAGCCATCAGAGGGCAGACAGAATGGAAACCGCAATTACAGAAAACTGACCAAACTGATCATTTGAATCACAGTCTTGTCTAACTCAATGAAACTATAAGCCATGTCGTGTAGGGCCACCCAAGACAGACATGTCAAGGTGGAGAGTTCTGACAAAATGAGGTCCACTGGAGAAGGGAATGGCAAACCACTTTAGTATCCTTGACTTGAAAACCCCATGAACAGTTTGAAAAAGCAAATAGATATGACACTGAAAGATGAACTCCCCAGGTTTGTATATGCTGAATATGCTACTGGAGAAGAGTGGAGAAATAGCTCCAGAGAGAATGAAGATCTGAGCCAAAGGGAAAACAATGCCCAGCTGTGGATGTGACTGGTGATGGAAGTCTGATGCTGTAAAGAACAATACTGCATAGGAACCTGGAATGTTAGGTCCATGAATCAAGATAAGTTGGAAGTGGTCAAACAGGAGATGACAAGAGTGAACATTGACATTTTAGGAATCAGTGAACTAAAATGGACTGGAATGGGTGAATTTAACTCAGGTGACCATTATATCTACTATGGTGAGAAACAATCCCTTAGAAGAAGTGGAGTAGCCATCATAGTCAACAAAAGAGTCCAAAGTGCAGAACTTGGGTGCAATCTCAAAAACGACAGAATGATCTCTTTTGGTTTGGTTTCCAAGGCAAACCATGCAATATCAAAGTAATCCAAGTCAATGCCCCAACCAGTAATGCTGAAGAAGTTGAAGTTGAATGGTTCTATGAAGACCTAAAAGACCTTCTAGAACTAACACACAAAAAAGATGTCCTCTTCATTATAGTGGACTGGAATGCAAAAGTAGGAAGTCAAGAAATACCTGGAGTAACAGGCAAATTTGGCCTTGGAGTATAGAATGAAGCAGGGCAAAGGCTAACAGAGTTTTGCCAAGAGAACACACTGGTCATAGCAAACACCCTCTTCCAACAACACGAGAAGACTCTACACATGAACATCACCAGATGGCCAACACTGAAATCAGATTGATTATATTCTTTGCAACCAAAGTTAGAGAAGCTCTATACAGTCAGCAAAAACAAGACCAGGAGTTGACTGTGGCTCAGATCATCAATTCCTTATTGCCAAATTCAGACCTAAGTTGAAGAAAGTAGGGAAAACCACTAGACCATTCAGCTATGACCTAAATCAAATCCCTTACGATTATCCAGTAGAAGTGAGAAATAGATTCAAGGGATTAGATCTGATAGAGCGCCTGAAGAACTATGCTTGGGAGGTTCGTGACACTGTACAGGAAGGAGGGATCAAGACCATCCCCAAGAAAAAGAAATGCAAAGAGGCAAAATGGTTGTCTGAGGAGGCCTTACAAATAGCTGTGAAAAGAAGAGAAGCGAAAGGCAAAGGAGAAAAAAGGTATACCTATTTGAATGCAGAGTTCTAAAGAATAGCAAGGAGAGACAAGAAAGCCTTCCTCAGTGATCAATGCAAAGAAGTATAGGAAAACAATAGAATGGGAAAGACTAGTAAATGGCTACCCACTCCAGTATTCTTGCCTGGGAAGTCCCATGGTAAGAGGAGTCTGGTGGGCTACAGTCCATGGGGTTGCCAAAGATTTGGACATGACTTAGAGACTAAACATTTATATGAATTTGTCAGTTTATGATATGTGAGTATTGTAAGAAGCTAAATAAATAAAAGCATTTTTTGTGATTAAAAAATAAAACTAGTTTCTCTGAGCCTTTGTCTTTTAATCTGGAAAATGGACCAATATCCAGCACACCAAATGGTTGCAGGGACAAAAGGAAGGAATTTACATGAAATGCTGTGAGAGAAACAATGGCAGGAATGACTGAGGCATGCAAGAAGGACCTCCATGTTTGCTGCCCATGCTGAGCTTTGACTGAACATGGGAAAATAAAGCAACTGAATAGTTGGCTGAGTTGCCAGAAGGAAAGAATAGTGCTAAGAACTGTGCTTTTTCTGTACTAAGGAAATCCCATCTACCCCCAGTAAAAGATAAGTAAGCTCGATAGCCGAGTCATGTGTGGAACAGATTTACTCTCCTGTCCAGATCTTCAGTCACAAGCTTGTGTAGCCTGCATGATCTTCCTCTATTCCCCATAAACCCCCTGCCCATTTTCTGTGACCAGACACTATTCTGGTTTCCTCCCAAATCTGATTTGGGAGGATTCCCCAAACTGCAATTCTAAGATCCCAGATAAACTGCCTTGTCGCCTCTTTATAGAGTTTCTTTCTGTTGACAGTGCTGTAAAAACATATAGCACTGATCGTAGTGCTCATTGTTCAAACTATGAACCAGAATCTCAAAAAATAATTATCTGATTTTGAACCATGCTTTAAAGAGGGGATAAAAGACACGAAATAATGGTCTATCTTCCCCATAGTTTCACAAGGTAGATATTATACTCCTTGGCTAAGGAATCTGAAGCTCAGAGAGGTTAAATAACAGTACAGTCACCAGCTAGCAAACAAGTGAGCAGAAAATTTAAAACTTCACCTGCCTGACTTCAAATCCTCTATTGTTGCCACTGCACCAGTATATTTTTTTTTAATAAGCCAACATATAAACTTTTTCTTAACGTTAAATGAAAAGACATTTATGTTCAAAAACTAACTCCTCCTGATAATTCACAGTTAATGAAATACAGTAAACATAATTTGAGTGTAGATTAAATTGTGTCCAATTGGGATAAAACAGGTCACCTGGGAAATTAGATTTTGTAGAATACAAGAATTCAATCCGAAGTTGTACTTAGTAGAGACAGTTTTTTAAAAACAAAAATTTTCAGGAAGCAATTGACTAGTCTATCAATTTTGTCATTATTTCTCTATGATACATCTATAGCATGGAGCAGCTAGAGCAAAACAAAAGAAGATAAACTTTCCTATAAGTAGCAGTAAAGAACTCCTCTGTCTTGGTGGGTTTGGTCTTCCCAACAAAAACACAGGGGGATCTTTAGCCTAAGTTCAGTTTTTGTTTTTACTTCTGTTTTTTTTTAAGATTGTATTTAAAAGATTGTTTAATTAAAATTAAAAAAAAAAAAAAAGGATTTCTTAGCTCTGTGGCTTTTGGAAGGAAATGATTCTGAGAATACTTCATGTCTGTACCCACTTTTATCCTGAAATAAAGTCTTCACTAGAGATGAGTCCCAGCTATTAAATTTTATTATGGGGCCCTGGGGCAGAAGGATAATCTTTTTTAAAAGAGTGAACAGTTGAAAAATGACAGTGGTGGTAAAGAGCAATTAAGAATAAGAGTGGATGGAAGATGTATATGTGAAAGTGAAGGTGTTGATTTAAACACTTCAGGAAGGTTTTTGAGCACAATCATGTCCTGATAAGTGACTTAAACATCTTTTCTTTGAAACACAGTGAAAAGTGGTAGTTAAATTTATATGCTACGGAGTCTTAGGGTCTGGGATCAAATCCCAGCTCTGTCACTTCTTATTTTGTAATTTTAGGTAATTTACTTAAACTCTTTGAGATTCTGTTTTCTCACCTGAATATTAGGAGTAATTAGTGCTTTATAAGGTTGTTTTGATGATTCAGCATAATCACTAATGCACATTGTCATTGTGTTTGATGTATTAATGATGATGATGTTTGATGTAATAGAACTTATTTGACATATATATTAAAGTCTCCTGTGACCTTAGAAAACAGTTTTGAGGAATGACAACTACTTAAGAGCCATCTTTTTACAATTGAATAGATTCAGGAAATGGTGTAAAAGAGACAACTTATCTATTTAAATAAAATATCAAATCAGTTTCCTTTAAGAAACATTAAAGGTATTTATAAAAAGAAAAGATTATGAAATAAAGCCTTCTAGTAAATAATCATGAGTTTATACGTGTTTTCGAAAGTGCACAAATTTGTACTCCTCCTAGGAGGACTTATCGATTTGTGTATGTATTTCAAGCAGGCATCTTACGCACACGGTGCTTGTGGCCGACAGCACTCTCCCCTGGGAAGGTGGCTCTGTAATTGCAGTGAATGACAATTCTATTTGTAGACATGACTTCCTACAGCCTGCACTCCTTTCTGTGATTATTATTTAAAAATTACTTGTCCTCAAATGATTTCATCTTCCTGGCTACAAAGGAGAAAATTCTCTAGCACAACAAGAACCTTATAGGTAACGTGTATCTGAATTGGAAGTATATATTCCCCTACCTATAAAATCATCTGAGTGTCCTGCAGCCTAAGATGTACAAAAAGCATTTCAATACTAAACACCCTCAATCTACCACTTAGGCCAAAAAAAAAAAAAGAAACAGAAAACCAGAAGTATTAATATCATTTGAACTGCAGGGCATTTTTCCTCCTTCTGCCTGCTCTTTTTTGCTTATAAACAAAGGCACAATTTTCACATTGATAGAAAATCAACAGTAAGAGAACTTACCTTCCTTCAACCAAGAAATGTTATTTTTGTCATTTTCAAAATGCTCAGCTGTTCTGACTTTTATCTTTTCCAGCTCAGTTTCTGACATCTAAGTGGAAACAGAATTGATGATATAAAAAATTCATTAAGAACCCAAATTTATAACATGAAACCTTATATTTAGAGACGACTGCCATATTATAGGAACATTTTATCTCTGTAGTTTTTCAGCTCCCTGTCTAATGTTAAATTTTATATTTTATCCACGTGTAGTATTTTATAACACTACATTGAAAATGAAACTTTAGATGATATTTTACTTTCAGCAGTCAAGATTGCTGTCAGCTCTGATTTCTGAATACAAAAGAAAAACAGATGAACAACTAGCCTCCGATTTGTCAAAATGCAAACATTCAGTGGCTGTTTCAATGTTTTTCTTAACAGTCTAGAGAAAAGCATGCTTCAAAGTGATACACAAAGATAGAAAAGCTAAGAAACGCAGGACCTTTTTAGCAGTGTGGTGGAAAGAATGAGAACCCTATGACCTCAGCCAGGCCAGGTTGAGCTTCCTGAGGGTGTTGAGACCTAGTAGGCATCCTCAGTACATTGCACTTGACTTCCTCCCTGACTTGGTCACAGTGAGCTAGGATGCTCCACTTGCATCAGCACCTCAGTGTCCTTACCTGTGTGTTCACAAGGGAGGAGGCCCAAGGCGAGGGATAGGGAAGCAGCGTGGCAATGTTCTGGACAGCCTCCCTTCTTGTCTCTCGATGTCCAGCATTCCTCTGCCCTGCCAGAAGTGAGCGAAGAAGCAAATACGCTCCCTCCCTGGGTGGTGCTAGATTTGTATTGCTGCCAGAAGCATCCAACTTGCAGCTGAGAGGTTTTCTTTTTTTCTTTTAAGGTAATATAAAGCCTGTGGTTCAAAACAATAAAAACCTTCTCCTGGCTAGCACTTATTTAAAATGACACTCTGCAAAACAGGGTAAAAAGAATGAACTCTTTTCAAATGGATGGGGTTTCTCCAGTCCCCTTCCTTCCACACCCGCCATTCATCACTTTTGGTTAATATAAAAAGGTATAGAAAAAAGAGATCGAAAAATATATAGAGACTACTTGGGTTAACAGAAAAAAGAAGGGGAGCCTCTCTGGGCTTGCTTTCTAGATGTTCACCCTGCAGCTGCTATTTTGAAAGGCAAGTGTTTCTAACATTTTATAGGTAACAAGAACACATTTCAAGTTCTTTTGAGAGTCTTCAAATATTCCAAAAAGAATTTGAAATCACATTCCGAAGAGGATTTGTCATTAGATACTTAGGCAAAGATACTGTTTTCAACAGAAGTTTAACAACAAAAAGCATAACCCTTAGGAATGTATGACAATAAATCATCCAACATTCCTAAATGCTGTTTTTTCCATTATGAAAAAATAATCTTTATTTTTTGACCCTAAGTGGTTTGCTTCCTCCAGTGTCTTTAACATAGAAACTGCTATCTGATTGTCTTGTGTCCATTTCACCTCTTTTTCCCAACTTCATTTCTTCTATTTTGCTCAGTTTTATCTGAAAATTGACTGATCAACATAGTTTTTGAAAACAATAAAACTGGGAGCAAAGATAAATTTCAGATTCCTGTAACAGCCAATAAAAACCTTGACTGATAAGAATCTATAACGTTATTTTCACACTGTGGCTTCAAGTTTCAAGATTTCTCCACGTCGCCTAACCTTCTTTCCACTTTAACCTAATTGTAGTGCTGCAGTTCCTTGAACTTATCTGCTTCTGTTACTAACATTTCAGAATGTTGCCTCAGAGTCCCATCTTCACCTCCACCTTGAAGTCTTCTTAATCTCACTCATTTAGAAATGATCATTCCCTTCTCTTGGGACTTCTGGCATACACATATCCATTGTGGTCTTATGTAAACTTGCTTTATTCTTCTGATAAGATTATAACACATAACACTTCCCCCCTCACCCCACTCCCACCTAAGGGCTCAGACTCCCCATTGTATGCCTCTTTCTCGTAAAGACTTCTGACATGATCAGTTCAGTTCAGTTCAGTCCTGCCTGACTCTTTGTGGCCCCATGGACTGCAGCATGCCAGGCCTCCCTGTCCATCACCAACTCCCCGGGTTTACTCAAACTTATGTCCACTGGGTTGGTGATGCCATCCAACCATCTCATTCTCTGTTGTCCCCTTCTTCTACCACCTTCAGTTTTTCTCAGCATCAGGGCCTTTTCCAAATGAGTCAGTTCTTCTCATCAGGTGGCGAAACTATTGGAGTTTCAGCTTCAAAATCAGTCCTTCCAATGAACATTCAGGACTGATTTCCTTTAGGACTGACTGCTTGGATCCCCTTGCTGTCCAAGGGACTCTAGAGTCTTCCCCAACACCACAGTTCAAAAGCATCAATTCCTCAGCACTCAGCTTTCTTTGTAGTCCAACTCTCACATCCATACATGACACCTGGAAAAACTATAGCCTTGACTAGATGGACCTTTGTTGGCAAAATAATGTCTCTGTTGTCTAGGTTGGTCATAACTTTTCTTCCAAGGAGCAAACATCTTTTAATTTCATGGCTGTAGTCACCATCTGCAGTGATTTTGGAGCCCCCCAAAATAAAGTCTGCCACTGTTTCCATTGTTTCCCCATCTATTTGCCATGAAGTGATGGGAACAGATGCCATGATCTTAGTTTTCTGAATGTTGAGTATTAAGCCAACTTTTTCACTCTCCTCTTTCACTTTCATCAAGAGGCTTTTTAGTTCTTCTTCACTTTCTGCCACAAGGGTGGTGTCATCTGCATATCTGATAGACATTTCTTTCGGCAATCTTGATTCCAGCTTGTGCTTCTTCCAGCCCAGGATTTCGCATGATGTACTCTGCATAGAAGTTAAATAAGCAAGGTTACAATATACAGCCTTGACTTACTCCTTTTCCTATTTGGAACCAGTCTGTTGTTCCATGTCCAGTTCTAACTGTTGCTTCCTGACCTGCATACAGGTTTCTCAAGAGGCAGGTCAGGTGGTCTGGTATTCCTATCTCTTTCAGAATTTTCCATGGTTTGTTGTGATCCACACAGTCAAAGGCTTTGGCATAGTCAATAAAGCAGAAATAAATGTTTTTTCTGGGACTCTCTTGCATTTTCAATGATCCAGTGGATGTTGGCAATTTAATCTCTGGTTCCTCTTCCTTTTCTAAAACCAGCTTGAACACCTGGAAGTTCACGGTTCACGTACTGTTGAAGTCTGACTTGGAGAATTTTGAGCATTACTTTACTAGCATGTGAGATGAATGCAATCGTGTGATAGCTTGAGCATTCTTTGGCATTTTCTTTCTTTGGGATTGGAATAAAAACTGATCTTTTCCAGTCCTGTGGCCACTGCTGCGTTTTTCAGATTTGCTGGCATATTGAGTGCAGCATTTTCACAGCATCATCTTTTAGGATTTGAAATAGCTTAACTGGAATTCCATCACCTCCATTAGCTTTGTTTGTAGTGATACTTCCAAAGTCCTACTTGACTTCACATTCCAGATGTCTGGCTCTAGGTGAGTGATCACACCATTGTGATTATCTGGGTTGTGAAGATCTTTTTTGTCTAGTTATTCTGTGTATTCTTGCCACCTCTTCTTAGTATCTTCTGCTTCTGATAGGTCAATACCATTTCTGTCCTTTATTGAGCCCATCTTTGAGTGAAATGTTCCCTTGGAATCTCTAATTTTTGTGAAGAGATCTCTAGTCTTCCCCATCTATTGTTTTCCTCTATTTCTTTGCATTGATCACTGAGGAAGTCTTTCTTATCTCTCCTTGCTATCCTTTGTAACTCTGCATTCAGATGGGTATATCTTTCCTTTTCTCCTTTGTTTTTCACTTCTCTTCTTTTCACAGCTATTTGTAAGGCCTCCTCAGACAACCATTTTGCCTTTTTGCATTTCTTTTTCTTGGGCATGGTCTTGCTCCCTGTCTCCTGTACAATGTCATGAACCTCTGTCCATAGTTCATCAGGAACTATGTCTATCAGATCTAGTCCCTTAAATCTATTTCTCACTTCCACTGTATAATTGTAAGGGATTTGATTTAGGTCATATCTGAATGGTCCAGTGCTTTCCCCTACTTTCTTCAATTTAAGTCTGAATTTGGAAAGGAGTTGATGATCTGAGCCACAGTCAGCTCCTGGTCTTGTTTTTGCTGACTGTAGAGATTCTCCATCTTTGGCTGCAAAGAATATAATCAGTCCAATTTCAATGTTGACCATCTGGTGATGTCTATGTGAAGAGTCTTCTCTTGTGTTGTTGGAAGAGGGTGTTTGCTATGACCAGTGCATTCTCTTGGCAAAACTCAATTAGCCTTTGCCCTGCTTCATTCTGTATTCCAAAGCCAAATTTGCCTGTTACTCCAGGTGTTTCTTGACTTCCTACTTTTACGTTCCAGTCCTCTATAATGAAAAGGACTTCTTTTTTGGATGTTAGTTCTAGGTCTTGTAGGTCTTCATAGAACCGTTCAACTTCAGCTTCTTCAGCATAACTGGTTGGGGCATAGACTTGGATTACTGTGACACTGAATGGTTTGCCTTGGAAATCAATAGAGATCATCATGTGTTTTTGAGATTGCATCCAAGTACTGTATTTCAGACTTTTTTGTTAACTATGAGGGCTACTCCATTTCTTCTAAGGGATCATTTCCCACCATAGTAGATATAATGGTCACCTGAGTTAAATTCACCCACTCCACTCCATTTTAGTGGCTGATTCCTAAAATGTCGACATTCACTCTTGCCATCTCCTGTTTGACTACTTCCAATTTGCCTTGATTCATGGACCTAACATTCCAAGTTCCTATGCAATATTGCTCTTTACAGCATTGGACCTTGCTTCCATCACCAGTCACATACATAGCTGGGTGGTGTTTTTGCTTTGGCTCCATCCCTTCATTCTTTCTGGAGTTATTTCTTCACTGATCTCCAATAGCTTACTGGGCACCTACTGGTCTGGGAAGTTCATCTTTCAGTGTCCTCTCTTTTTGCCTTTTCATGCTGTTCATGGGGTTATCAAGGCAAGAATACTGAAATGGTTTGCCCTTCCCTTCTCCAGTGGACTACATATTGTCTGAACTCTCCATCATGACCCATCTGTCTTGGGTGGCCCTACATGGCATGGCTCATAGTTTCACTGAGATAGACAAGGCTGTGGTCCATGTGATTAGATTTGTTAGTTTTCTGTGATTTCTAGTTTCCATTACTAGAATTAAATTGGTTGATTTTCTGTGATTGTGGCTTTCAGTCTGTCTGCCCTCTGATGGAGAAGGATAAGAGGCTTATGAAAGCTTCCTGACAGGATAGACTGACTGAGGGGGAAACTGGGTCTTGTTCTGATGGATGGGGCCATGCTCAGTAAATCTTTAATCCAATTTTCTGTTGATGGGTGGAGCTGTGTTCCCTCCCTGCTGTTTACCTGGGGCCAAACTTTGGTGGAAGTAATGACAGTAATGGATACCTCTTTCAAAACATAGCATGCATTGCTACACTCAGTGCCCCCAACCCTGCAGCAGGCCACCACCAACGCACGCCTCTGCTGGAGACTTCTGGACACTCACAGACAAGTCTGGGTCAGTCTCTTGTGGGGTCACTGCTCCTTTCTCCTGGGTCCTGGTTGCACACAAGGTTCTGTTTGTGCCCTCCAAGAGTCTGTTTCCCAGATCACCTACAGATTAATAATGGTTGGATATCCAAAACCAGGATATCAAAAAACAATGTTGTTTTCCTTGTCCCAAAGGGGACCTGATTAAAAGTTTCTTTGGTTGTCTCTTTTCTCTAGTTAAAGCATTTTATATCTCTTCATCATAAATTTGGAGACAATATCTAATGCCCTTAGTAGTTTGGGCATTGACCTTTGGAAAAGCAAATTATCTAAATTTTAGGTATTAGTGGGGTCAGAAAGATATTTGGTAAATAGCAGTGACAGTAATCTTAAAACAGTGAACAGAGATGTCATCTGAGCTAAAGAAATCTAAGGTGCAAATGCTGTCCAGATAAGAAGAAATAATCAGGAGAGACCGAGTGAACCCAAAACACTGCTGATCATATTATTCCTCCTAGTTTATTTTCAGTTATATTTTAATATTAGACTATGTGATTATTCATGTTACTCCTAAATGGAAACCATTTTTGATTCACCATGGCTTTAGATCTAAGTTTACAAATCATATAACCTCTTATTCTGTGCAGTTTCTGAGAGACCCTACTCCTACTTGTGTGTGATGATGAATCCTTACCTCACATTCTGTGATTGTTTTTATATATTTTATTTATGTTAAACTATCCTAGTTTCCAATCATCTGTCCCTAGAGAGACACTTAATTCAAATCTTTGCCCACATTTTTACTTTGGAGGTTATGGATTATTCCTGAAGTGAAAGTGAAAGTCACTCAGTCATGCCCAGCTCTTTGTGACCCCATGGACTATACAGTCCATGGAATTATCCAGGCCAGAATACTGGAATGGGTAGCTGTTCCCTTCTCCAGGGGATCTTCCCAACTCAGAGATTGAACCCAGGTCTCCCACATTGCAGGTGGATTCTTTATCAGCTGAGCCACCAGGGAAACCCATGGATTATTCCTGATTGTAATTTATTCTTGGATTATTCTTGATTTATACATATTTCCCACTTGTTTTACTTTTGCAGTTACTGTGATATAGTTATTTGTATTTGTTAAATGAATCACAAACTTTAAACTCCTTTGGATAAATAGTTCTGAGGAGGGAATTATTAATAAGCTAAAATTCATTTCTCATTTGGAAATACTATCCAATTTTGACTGATATATTTTAATCATGTTTTAACAGTTAAAATATTTCTCTTGTTCCATTTCATTATTTTTCTCTCCTTAGCCTTTTGCCACCCTCTGATATCACTTTTGCTCTTTGAATTTGGCTTTTTTTTTTTTTTTTGAATACTGGATGACATTAGTTAAATTTTCTATATGGGATTTTTTTTTTCTTCACTTTGAAGAATACCATATTTTGAAATCAGACAACTCATTTTAAATTATTTTCTCGTCTTTGTATTAGCAATAATTTTTAATGCAAACTGTAGAGACATTAATGGACTTCCCTAGTGGCTCAGTTGTAAAGAAGCCACCTACCAATGCAGGAGATGCAGGTTAGATCCATGAGTCAAGAAGATATTCTGAAGAAGGAAATGGCAACCCATTTCAATATTCTTGTCTCTGTTCCATGGATAGAGGAGTTTGGCAAGCCACAGTCCATGGGTTCACAAAAGAGTCGGACACAACCTAGCAACTAAACGACAACAAACAACAATATAGACATTAATAAACATGATATTTGATTTTTTCCACCTATTTCATCAGGAAAGAGTTTCAACTTCAGCATCAGTCCTTCCAATGAATATCCAGGGTTGATTTCCTTTAGGATTGACTGATTTAATCTCCTTGAAGTCCAAGGGACTCTCAAGAATCTTCTCCAGTACCACAATTTGAAAGCATCAATTCTTGGGCATTCAGCCTTCCTAAAGACTTCCCTGGTGGCTCAGATGGTAAAGAGTCTGCCTGCAATGCATGAGACATGGGTTCAATCCCTTGGTTGGGAAGATCCCCTGGAGAAGAAAATGGCAACCCACTCCAGTACTCTTGCCTAGAGAATTTCATGGACAGAGGAGCCTGGCAGGCTACAGTCCATGGGGTCACAAAGAGTCGGACACAACTGAATGACTTCACTTTCTTTCTTTTCTTCCAAACTTCTTAATGGTCCAGCTCTCACATCCATACATGACTACTGGAGAAACCACAGCTTTGACTATGTGGACCTCTGTTGACAATATGATGCTTATGCATTTTAATATGCTGTTTAGGTTTGTCATAGCTTTTCTTCCAAGGAGCAAGCATCTTTTGATTTCATGGCTGCAGTCACTGTCTGCAGTGATTTTGGAGCCCATGAAAAGAAAATCTGTCACTGTTTCCACTTTTCCCCCTTCTATTTGCCATGAAGTGATGACATTGGATACCATGATTTTAATTTTTTGAATGTTGAGTTTTAAGCCAGCTATTCATTCTCTCTTTCATTCTCATCAGGAATCCCTCTAGTTCCTCTTTACTTTTGCCATTAGAGTGGTATCATCTGCATATCTAAGGTTGTTGATATTTCTCCCAGCAATCTTGATTCCAGCTTGTGATTCACCTAGCCTGGCATTTCTCTGATGTGCTCTGCATATAAGTTAAATAAGCAGAATGTCAGTATACAGCCTTGTCATACTCCTTTCCCAGGTTCGAGCCAGTCATTTGTTACATGTCCAGTTCTGTTAATAACCTTTGCTTCTAGACCCACATGTAGGTTTCTCAGGAGACAGATAAGGTGGTCTGGTATTCCCATCTCTTTAAGAAATGTTCATAGTTTGTTGTGATCCACACAGTCAAAGACATTCACATAGTCAGTAAAGCAGAAGTAGATGTTTTTCTGGAATTCCCTTGCTTTCTTTATGATCCATTGAAGGCTGACAATTTGATCTCTGGTTCCTCTACGTTTTCTTAACCCAGGTTTTGCATCTGCAAGTTCTCAGTTCATGTACTGCTGAAGCCTAGCTTGAAAGATTTTGAGCATAATCTTACTGGCATGTGAAATGAGTGCAATTCTATGATAACTTTATCCTGAATCAACTATAAGCCACTAGTGTCCGTTGACTGGAACTTACAGGCATTCCATATTGATGCCAACCTCTAAATCATTCATTCACCCACCTAGAGAAGTACTTGGCCCAAATAATTCTCCATCTGGATGATGGAGTCTAGTTTGGACTGGATTTAGTCTTTTGAGCTAGACTGGGCCTTGGGATGAATAAGATAAACCACAATTGATGATAGGAAGTAAAATAGAGTTAAGTCTAGTGGATTCCAGGCAGAGTAGACTTGGAATAGATGGTCCAAAAGGATGCTTAGACATGACTGGCCAGCATCTAAAGTCAGACTGGTCTGACAAAGCTCCAAGGAGAATAAGCACATTTTTAAAAGAATCCCCTGTCTAAATTGTGTTTCTTGTGCTCATTTCAAATAATGAACTAAACAATTCAGACCCAGGAATGCAGTCTCCAGGCTCATGTTTTCTTGTTAAATTCTTTTTTGGTTTTCTTTTCTAAAAGGATATAGTTTGAGTGTACTTTTATTTTGTTATTTCTTTCCTTTTATTTTGACTCATGCAGCATAATTTCTAGTTCCCAGTCAAAATCTGATCCAGAGATAGAATCTTTAAGGGCAGAGTATCCAGTATAAGGCTATCTTTGACAAACAAATCTCTGCCAGATCATCATGTGTTTCCTCTTCTTGTTTCTTTTAAAATAAAATTGAGTGTGTGAAGCTAGAGCCTTGTTTAACAAACAAATAGTTATATGCTGCCATATTAGTCTTTTGTGGTTGTCTACAAAATCATTACATTGTCTCTTGCCATTGCTTTTATAACAGTGGTATTGTATGTATAATGCACAATATGATGTTAATCAATGTGTAGAGAAATCACAAACGTGGATTATTGAATTTGAGGACTCATAGAGTACATATTTTTGAAGGATTAGTGAAAATGAAAATGGTATAGGATGTGCACTACTCCTTTGAAAGTATGTTTTCTGCTATAGAATGGAATCTCTATATTATTTAGAAAGTTAATTAACGTTTGTAGTAGCCGTTCTAATGACCATTATATGCCATCACATTTTACATTTTAAAATTCTCTTTGAGATTATGTGGTGTTGGAACAAAAATACACGTGGAATAAATAAACATTGGTCCAAAGTATCAAAGGCAAAGGCAAATAAAACAAGAAGAAAATTCCCTATTTGTAACACAAGCTTTCTCAGTTGAAAGTTACAGCTAACATCACAAGGCATACCAATTCAAGGATTTATTAGATGTTAGATCTTATGAAGAGTTTAGGTTTAAGAAATGACACTTGGGATATAAAATGCATTAAGTTTTATTCATGTTTCATGCCAAACCATTAAAAAGATGCTGTTTACTTTGACCTAATTATTTTTATACCTTATAGTTTCTTTTACTGACATAGACCTTGATTGGCACTGAGAAAACATGTAAGAAAAAACATGTGAATGACACTTGCTAGTGGGTTATAAAGATTTTTGTCTCTTTGGGG
This sequence comes from Cervus canadensis, assembly GCF_019320065.1. Classification (NCBI taxonomy): domain Eukaryota; kingdom Metazoa; phylum Chordata; class Mammalia; order Artiodactyla; family Cervidae; genus Cervus; species Cervus canadensis. The sequence continues at coordinate 28,660,478 of NC_057407.1, forward strand.
TTATGGTATATATCCTTTAACTTACTACTGTCCAGTTAATGTAAATATTGTTCCATTTCACGTCAAATGTAGTAACTTTATATAATTCCATTAACACACTCTCACTTTTGCACTTTTTTTTATATATATTCTGTGCATCTACAAATGTTATAATCTGACAGGCAGTGTTCCTGGGTGTGTGTGTGTGTGTGCATGTGTATATTTAAATAGTCAACTGTCTTTGAAATAAATTAGGAGAAGGAGAAAAAAAATTTTTTTTAATGTTTACCCACATAGTTGCCATTTCTGGTTTTCTTCAACTCCTTGTAGTAAACCTGAATTTTCATTTGATTTCATTCCTCTTCAGCCTAAAGAACTTTTTTTTTTTTTTTTTTACTACTTATTAACATTTAAGTCTGCTGGTGACAAACTCTTTGAGTTTTTGTTTATCTGAAAATGTCTTGAGTTTCCTCTCCTTTGTGAAGGGTATCTTGAGTATATAGTTCTTGTTCACTAGTTTCATTTTTTCCTTCCCTCCTCCTTCCTTGCACCTATCCCTCCCTTTCTACATGCCTTTATTTTAAATTTTACATTCTTCCTATTATTGTTCCCCTATATCTATCATGCCCTTTCCACCTCTCCAGTCCCTTTAATTTTTTTTTTTAATCTTTGTTTTTCAGCATCTGCTCTATGATGTGTTTAGGCGTAGTCTTTAAAAAAGTTTTTTTTCCTGCTCTGCTTACATTTTCTGAGATTCTAGATTTTGCAAGTGCATGCATACACACACACACACACACACACACGTATTACCAAGTTCAGAACATTTGGGGCCATTCTTTTTTTTTTATGAATTAATTTTATTTATTTATTTTTTTGTCTTTGTGATCATTTTGTTTCTAAATAAATAAAATTTATTTATTTTAATTGGAGGCTAATTACTTTACAATGTTGTAGTGTTTTTTGCCATACATTGACATGAATCAGCCACGGGTGTACATGTGTTCCCCATCCTGAACTCTCCTCCGACTTCCCTCCCCATCCCATCCTTCAGGGTCATCCCAGTGCACCAGCCCTGAGTACCCTGTCTCATGCCTCAAACCTGGACTGGTGATCTGTTTCACATATGATAATATACATGTTTCAGTGCTATTCTCTCAAATCATCCCACCCTCGCCTTCTCTCACAGACTCCAAAAGACTGTTCTATTCATCTGTGTCTCTTTTGCTGTCTCACATACACAGTCATTGTTACCATCTTTCTAAATTCCATATATATGTGTTAGCATACTGTATTGGTGTTTTTCTTTCTGACTTACTTCACTCTGTATAATAGGCTCCAGTTTCATCTACTTCATTAGAACTGATTCAAATGTATTCTTTTTAATGGCTGAGTAATATTTCTTTGTGTACATGTACCACTGCTTTCTTATCCATTCATCTGCCGATGGACATCTAGGTTGTTTCCATGTCCTGACTATTGTAAACAGTGCTGCGATGAACATTGGGGTACATATGTCTGTTTCAATTTGGTTTCCTCATTGTGTATGCCCAGCAGCGGGATTGATGGCTCATATGGCAGTTCTATTTCCAGTTTTTTAAGGAATCTCCACACTGTTCCCCATAGTGGCTGTGCTAGTTTGCCTTCCCACCAACAGTGTAAGAGGGTTCCCTTTTCTTCACACCCTCTCCAGCATTTATTGTTTGTAGACTTTTGGATAGCAGCCATTCTGACTGGCACGAGATAGTACCTCATTGTGGTTTTGATTTGCATTTCTCTGATAATGCGTGATGTTGAGCATCTTTTCATGTGTTTGTTAGCCATCTATATGTCTTCTTTGGAGAAATGTCTGTTTAGTTCTTTGGCCCATTTTTTGATTGGGTCATTTATTTTTCTGGAATTGAGCTGCAGGAGTTGCTTATATATTTTTGAGATTAATTCTTTGTCCATTGCTTCGTTTGCTACCCATTGTGAAGGCTGTCTTTTTATCTTGCTTATAGTTTTCTTCATTGTGCAAAAGCTTTTAAGTTTAATTAGGTCCCATTTGTTTATTTTTGCTTTTATTTCCATTACTCTGGGAGGTGGGTCATAGAGGATCCTGCTGTGATTTATGTCAGAGAGTGTTTTGCCGATGTTTTCCTCTAGGACTTTTATAGTCTCTGGTCTTACATTTAGATCTTTAATCCACTTTGACTTTATTTTTGAGTATGGTGTTAGAAAGTGTTCTAATTTCATTCTTTACAAGTGGTTGACCAGTTTTCCCAGCACCACTTGTTAAAGAGATTGTCTTTTCTCCATTGTATATTCTTTCCTCCTTTGTCAAAGATAAGATGTCTATAGGTGCATGGATTTATTTCTGGGCTTTCTATTTTTTCCATTGATCCATATTTCTGTCTTTGTGCCAGTACCATACTGTCTTGATGACTGTGGATTTGTAGTAGAGTCTGAAGTCAGGCAGGTTGATTCCTCCAGTTCCATTCTTCTTTCTCAAGATTGCTTTGGCTATTCGAGGTTTTTTGTATTTCCATACAAATTGTGAAATTATTTGTTCTAGTTCTGTGAAAAATACTGTTGGTAGCTTGATAGGGGCAGCATTGAATCTATAGATTGCTTTGGGGAGTATATTCATTTTCCCTATATTGATTCTTCCGATCCATGAACATGGTATATTTCTCCATCTATTTGTGTCATCTTTGATTTCTTTCATCAGTGTTTTATAGTTTTCTACATATAGGTCTTTTGTTTCTTTAGGTAGATTTATTCCTAAGTGTTTTATTTTTTTCATTGCAATGGTGAATGGAATTGTTTCCTTAATTTCTCCTTCTGTTGTCTCATTGTTAGTGTATAGGCATGCAAGGGATTTCTGTATGTTAATGTTATATCCTGCAACTTTACTATATTCATTGATTAGCTCTAGTAATTTTCTGGTGGAGTCTTTAGGGTTTTCTATGTAGAGGATCATGTCATCTGCAAACAGTGAGAGTTTTACTTCTTCTTTTCCACTCTGGATTCCTTTTATTTCTTTTTCTGCTCTGATTGCTGTGGCTAAAATGTCCAAAACTATGTTGAATAGTAGTGTTGAGAGTGGGCACCCTTGTCTTGTCCCTCACTTTAGGGGGAATGCTTTCAATTTTTCACCATTAAGGATAATGTTTGCTGTGGGTTTGTCATATATAGCTTTTTATTATGTTGTGGTATGTTCCTTCTGTGCCTGCTTTCTGGAGGGTTTTTATCATAAATGGATGTTGAATTTTGTCAAAGGCTTTCTCTGCATCTATTGAGATTATCATATGTTTTTTATTTTTCAATTTGTTAATGTGGTGTATTACATGGATTGATTTGCAGATATTAAAGAATACTTGCATCCCTGGGATAAAGCCCACTTGGTCATGATGTATGATCTTTTTAATATATTGTTGGATTCTGTTTGCTAGGATTTTGTTAAGGATTTTTATGTCTATGTTCATTGGTGATATTAGCCTGTAGTTTTCTTTTTTTGTGGCATCTTTGTCTGGTTTTGGTATTAGGGTGATGGTGGCCTCATAGAATGAGTTTGGAAATTTACCTTCCTCTGCAATTTTCTGGAAGAGTTTGAATAGGATAGTAGGATATCCTACTCAGTTTAGAACTCTTCTCTAAATTTTTGGTAGAGTTCAGCTGTGAAGCTGTCTGGTCCTGAGCTTTTGTTTGCTGGAAGATTTCTGATTACAGTTTGGATTTCTGTGTTTGTGATGGGTCTGTTAAGATTTTCTATTTCTTCCTGGTTCAGTTTTGGAAAGTTATACTTTTCTAAGACTTTGTCCATTTCTTCCAAGTTGTCCATTTTATTGGCATATAGTTGCTGATAGTAGTCTCTTATGATTCTTTGTATTTCTGTGTTGTCTGTGTGATTTCTCCATTTTCATTTCTAATTTTGTTGATTTGATTCTTCTCCCTTTGTTTCTTGATGAGTCTGGCTATTGGTTTGTCTATTTTATTTATCTTCTCAAAGAACCAGCTTTTGGCTTTACTGATTTTTGCTATGGTCTCTTTTGTTTCTTTTGTGTTTATTTCTGCCCTAATTTTTATGATTTCTTTCCTTCTACTAACCCTGGGGTTCTTTATTTCTTCCTTTTCTAGTTGCATTAGGTGTAGAGTTAGGTTATTTATTTGACTTTTTCTTGTTTCTTGAGGTAAGCTTGTATTGCTATGAACCTTCCCCTTTGCACTTCTTTTATTGAGTCCCATAGGTTTTGGGTTGTTGTGCTTTCATTTTTGTTTGTTTCTATGCATATTTTGATTTCTTTTTTGATTTCTTCTGTGATTTTTTGGTTATTCCAAAGTGTGTTGTTTAGCCTCCATATGATGGAATTTTTAATAGTTTTTTTTTCTCCTGTAGTTGACATCTAATCTTACTACATTGTGATCAGAAAAGATTCTTAGGATGATTTCAATTTTTTTTGAATTTATCAAGGCTGGATTTATGGCCCAGCATGTTATCTATCCTGGAGAAGGTTCCGTGTGCACTTGAGAAGAAGGTGAAATTCATTGTTTTGGTGTGAAATGTCCTATAGGTATCAATTAGGTCTAACTGGTCCATTGTATCATTTAAAGTTTGTGTTTCCTTTTTAATTTTCTGTTTAGTTGATCTATCTATAGGTGTGAGTGGGGTATTAAAGTCTCCCACTATTATTGTGTTACTGTTAATTTCCCCTTTCATACTTGTTAGCATTTGCCTTACATATTATGGTGCTGCTATGTTGGGTGCATATATATTTATAATTGTTATATCTTCTTCTTGGATTGATCCTTTGATCATTATGTAGTGTCCTTCTTTGTCTCTTTTCACAGCCTTTATTTCATAGTTTATTTGATATGAGTATTGCTGCTCCTGCTTTCTTTTGGTTTCCATTTGTGTGAAGTATCTTTTTCCAGCCCTTCATTTTCAGTCTGTATGTGTCCCTTGTTTTGAGGTGGGTCTCTGTAGATAGCATATATAGTAGTCTTGTTTTTGTATCCATTCAGCCAGGCTTTGTCTTTTGGTTGGGGCATTCAACCCATTTACATTTAAGGTAACTATTGATAAGTATGATCCCGTTGCCATTTACTTTGTTGTTTGGGGTTTGAGTTTATACACCTTTTCTGTGTTTCCTGTCTAGAGAAGATCCTTTAGCACTTGTTGAAGAGCTGGTTTGGTTGTGCTGAATTCTCTGAGCTTTTGCTTGTCTGTAAAGCTCTTGATTTCTCCTTCATATTTGAATGAGATCCTTGCTGGGTACAGTAATCTGGGTTGTAGATTTTTCTCTTTCATAACTTTAAGTATGTCCTGCCATTTCCTCCTGGCCTGAAGAGTTTCTATTGAAGGATCAGCTGTTATCCTTAAGGGAATCCTCTTGTGTGTTATTTGTTGTTTTTCCCTTGCTGCTTTTAATATTTGCTCTTTGTGTTTGATCTTTGTTAATTTGATTAATATGTGTTTTGAGGTGTTTAACCTTGTGTTTATCCTATTTGGGACTGTCGGGGTTTCTTGGACTTGGGTGGCTATTTCCGTCACCATTTTAGGGATGTTTTCAACTATTATCTCCTCAAGTATTTTCTCATGGCCTTTCTTTTTGTCTTCTTCTTGTGGGACTCCTATGATTTGAATGTTGGGACATTTGACATTGCCCCAGAGTTCTCTGAGTTTGTCCTCATTTCTTTTAATTATTTTTTCTTTTTTCCTCTCTGCTTCATTTATTTCCACCATTCTATCTTCCACCTCACTTATCCTATCTTCTGCCTCAGTTATTCTACTGTTGGTTCCCTCCAGAGTGTTTTTGATCTCATTTATTTCCTTATTCATTATTGATTCTTTTTTATTTCGTCTAGGGTCCTTGTTAAACATTTCTTGCATCTTCTCATTCCTTGTCTCCAGGCTATTTATCTGTAACTCCATTTTGTTTTCAAGATTTTGGATCATTCTTACTATCATTATTCTGAATTCTTTTTCAGGTAGATTCCCTATCTCCTCCTCTTTTGTTTTTTTTTTTTTTTTTGGTAGGCATTTATCATGTTCCTTTACCTGCTGAGTATTTCTCTGCCTTTTCATCTTGTTTAGATTGCTGTGTTAGGGGCCTTTCTGTATCCTGGCAGTTTGTGGTTCCTCTTGATTGTGGAGGTTCCTCCCTGTGGGTGGGGTTGGACAAGTGGCTTGTCAATGTTTCCTAGTTAGGGAAGCTTGTGTTAGTGTTCTGGTGGGTGGAGCTGGATTTCTTCTCTCTGGAGTGCAATGAAGTGTTCAGTAGTGAGTTTTGAGACATTTATGGGTTTGGTGTGGCTTTGGGCAGCGTGTATATTAAAGCTCAGGGCTATGTTCCTGTGTTGCTGGAGAGTTTGCGTGGTATGTCTTGCTCTGGAACTTGTTGGCTCTTAGGTGGAGCTTGGTTTCAGTGTAGGTGTGGAGGCTTTTGGATGAGCTGTTATCGATTAATGTTCCCTGGAGTCAGAGGAGTTCTCTGCTGTTCTCACGTTTTGGATTTAAGCCTCCTTCCTCTGGTTTTCAGTCTTATTCTTACAGTAGCCTCAAGACTTCTCAATCCATACAGCACTGATGATGAAAACACCTAGGTTAATGGAGAAAAGATTCTCCCACAGTGAGGAACACCCAGAAAGGTTCGCTGAGTTACATGGAGAAGAGAAGAGGGAGGAGGGAGATAAAGGTGACCAGGAGGAGGAGAGGGGGAATCAAAAGGGGAGAGAGCAATCTAGCCAGTAATCAAATCCCTTTGTGCTCTCCACAGCCTGGAACACTCAGAGAGGTTCATGGAGTTACATAGTGAAGAGAAGAGGGAGGAAGGAGATAGAGGTGACCAGTACGAAAAGAGGGGGGTCAAAAGGAGACAGATCTAGCCAGTAATCAGTTCCCTAAGTGTTCTCCACAGCCCAGAATACCCAAAGAGGTTCACAGAGTTGGGTAGAGAAGAGAAGGGGGAGGGAGGAGATAGAGGTGACCTAGGGGAGAAAAAGGAGAGTCAAAAGGGGGAGAGAGCAATCAAGTCAGTAATCACACTCCTAAGTAAAAATGGGTCCTGAAGATTGGATTCTTAAAGGTACAAAATTGATAACAAATACCAAAAATCAAAGATTAAAAATCTAGGGTAGGTTAGACTCTGAAAAATACAATATTAAAAAAACAAAACAAAATCACAAAAATTATAAAAAATGTACATGGAATTTGCTTTAAAAATAGGGTCGTTTTTTTGGCAAGGTAATAGTAGGTTATAAAATGAAAAAGGAGTAATAAAGAACTTAAAAAATTAAAAAAATTTTTAAGTGATAATAGTAAAAATATATCTAGGAATTTCTCTGGAGCTGTTGTGGGCAGTGTGGGTGAGTTCAGTTTCAGATAGTTCCTTGTTACAGCTTATACTTCTCAAGGTTTATAGGCCCCTTCCAGTGTAGTCGGTGCTAACTACAGGGTTTTACTCTGTTGCACCTTTAATTCCACAGCAGTTCCCTCTGTTTATTTTGGCTTCTTCTGTTTGCAAGTCTCTTCAGTGTCTAATTTCCGCCCTGACACAAGGGGCCAAGGTGGTCACTTTTTTAGGCTCCCTTGTTCAGCTGTGCTGTGGGGAGGGAGGGACACTGCAGACAAACATCACTGGTGTGCATGGGGAGTGCTCATAGTGTCTCGGCCACACTGGGTTTGCCCCCACTCAAGGCATGTGTGCTTTCCCAGTCTACACTGCTCAGGCTCCAGGTTGCTCTGCTGGGAACTGTCTAAGGCGGGCCCTGGGTTGTGTGCGCTTCCCAGGTCTAAGCTGCTCAAGTTCAGGTTCTCGGGTACTCCACAAAGGGACAGACTCGGTTGGGCCTGCGTTTTGTGCCCTTCCCAGGCTGAGCAGCTCAGGTGACCAGGTGCTTGGTGAGCACACTCTCCCCACGTGCGGTGTGTCTTATCACCTCCCCTATTCCAGCTGCTGGTTTCCTGGGTGTGCAGCGGGAGCGCCTTCTCAGATGTGCCATGTGTCTCCTCTGGGGAACTGATCTCTGGCTGCAACCCTCCTGGCGGATGTCAACCGTCCAGGATCCCAGGAAGACTTGGTTAGCACCTGGGAACCTGCTCGCAGTTTGGTAGAGGATGCCGTCTCTGGGGCCGAGATTGCCCCTTTCCCGCTCTGGCTGTCGCCACCTGCCCTGCCTCTGGTGGGGGATGGGCCAGTCCACAGCCAGCTAACTCTCCTCTGGTATTCGCTCAGTCCTTTGTTCTGTGAGCAGGCCCGGCACTACCTTACATTAGAGCTTTTTGAGGGAAATTTCTCTCTCTCTCTTTTTTATCTCTCTCTGGCTAGCCCACTGTTTGGGTTGCTGTCTCACGTTAGGTCCCTTAGGTTGTCCTCAGGGCATTCAGGCCCAGTCTTTTACCCTAAGCAATGCAGCCCGCGCCTCCCTGTTCAGCCCCAACTTGCTGGTGGCAGATGCGGGCATCTGGGCTACTTCTCCATTAGGAGTTGCCGTTAGGCATGCAATCTGTGGGATTTATTTATTTATTCATTCATTCATTCATTCACTTGTTTATTTATTTATCCTTCTGGTTATGTTGTCCTCTGATATTCCAAAACTCCCCACAGACCCACCAGTGAGAGTGTTTTCTGGTGTTTGGAAACCTTCTCTTTTACAACTTTCTCCCTGGGATGGGACTTCATCGCTAACTCTTTTGTCTCTCTTTTTATCATCTATATTTTGTCCAACCTCCTTTTGAAGACAATGGGCTGCCTTTTTGGTTACCTGGTGTCCTCTGCTAGCATTCAGAAATTGTTTTGTGGAATTTGCTCAGCATTCAAATGATCTTTTGATGAATCTGTGCGGGAGAAAGTGGTCTTCCCATCCTATTCCTCCACCATCTTAGGACCACCTCCCCCATTATTTCTTTAAATATTTTTTTCTGCCCACTTCTCTGTCTTCTCTTCCTCCATCATTCCAATTATACATATGTTACACCAGTTAATATTTTCACAGAGGTCACAGAGACTGCATATTCTTTCTCTAGGCTCTTGTCTCCATTCTTTGGATTGAATAATCTTTGAGATTTGCTTTTAATATCACTAGCCTTTTCTTCTATAGTCCACAATCTATTACTCTTAAAGAATCTTGTATATTTTACATTTTAAACATACTTTCAGTTCTAGAATCTACATTATATTTGGTTCTAATAGTTCCTACTTTTCTACTGACAATGCTCAACTCTCATTTTTATCACCATATTCCCCCTTTACTTTCTTGATTATTATAGTTAGTTGAAAGTCATCATTTGGTGATCCTAGTGTCTGGATCTTCTATTAACTTGCTTGCTTATTCTATTAACTATTCTTGCTTATTCAAGTATCTAATAATTTTTTATTTACATTGAATATTTTCAATGATATATTTTGGAGAGTCTGGACAATGCTGCTTCCTTTTGTAGGATATGGAATTTTGTTCCAGCAAGCAGTTAAACTACTGGTGTATCCTTTGTATCCTGTCAGGCTTGGTTTTAAATTTTGTTAAGTCAATTTCCATATTTTTCTTAGTCTTAGGAGATAGCTCATACTCAAAGATCTGGTTATTGTAGCCAAGTCATATCCTTTTTCAGGACTCAACTAAATGTCCAGGTTGTTCAGTGAGGTATGAGTATCTCCAGTCTAGTTGAACCAGAGTATGATCTAACACTGCTATAACCCTTGTACGTGCATTCATTGCTTGGTCCCACAGAAGCTACTTTTTCAACATATTTGAAGTCTCAAAGTACATATGAACAACCCATACCCTATCCAGGAATGCTAGAGTGAACTCTGCCCCTTCCCTACTTTGTGCAGCTCCCTCTTCTCTAAAATCCTGCAGTAACCATTCTAGTCACTTGAACAGACAAAACTCCAGTCTCTGCGTCATCAGCTCAGTCAGTATGGATGCCACTCTGCTTGGGCACTTCCCACTTGCGCTATCGTAGGGAAAGGGCTGCAAAGTCAAGAGTTGAATGAAATACTTAGCTCATCTTTTGTGTTTCCCTACTCAAGAATTGTTCTTTCTAGTGTCTGATGCTTAAAAGTATCTTCTTAATTTATTTTGTCAGGTCTTATAATGATATGTGAAGACATACAGTTCAGTATCATTTATTCCATTGAGACCAAAAGTTAAAGAAATTTTGAAAATTATTTTACCCCTATCCTTCCAATCAGTCAGACATCAGAGATAGGTTTTGCCATCCCCTACTGCAGGGCAGATGAGCCAAGAACAAAGGATGGCTCTTTTTTGAGATTCACATTTCCTCAAATTTCCTTTTATTTTCAACTCATAGAAGAATCAGAAAGCAGGTCCTTTTTATGATAAGTACCAAAGAACTGAGATCACATTTAAACCATAAATCATATGTTAGGCAAGACTAAAAAAATTGCTTAAAAGTAATGTTTGAGCTAATCACCCCACCAAATTAAATTTTGACAAGTGAGTAGAAAGGGAATTTGAAGAAGATGTGTGACTATGGTTTAGATGCTGGATGTTCATTAAAATAGGAACTTGGTGCATTGTTTTAGATAATTTTGAGAGATTGGAACAATAGGATCCCTGGATAATCTGGAGACTACTAGGGCAGAATAGATCTTTGCCCCCTTTCCTAGATGTATCTTGGTAGGTTTCAAGACCTAGAGAAAAATCTCTGCATCCAACATGACATCTAATTATCAAGAGCAGACAAAAAGACTTGATGAAAAGATTTGAGTATTTCCATAATACAGTATATTCTAAAAACACATGGGGAGAATTCCAAACTTCCTCCAAATTTCAGAAAAGTGCTGAGGGCCGTTGAACAGAAATAAGGCTATTCATGCCAGTAAGAGATGCCATTAGTGGTTGCTGCATAGTAGACAATCCAAACTAGAGGCAATGGAGGGGTTATTGACTTTGGGAGAAGAAATAGTGGAGAAACAGATGATTCCCAAAGACCATTAGGAAGTGTTCTCTCTAAGTGAAAACCAGCAGTGACGGAGGATTATCATGTATTAGATTTGCTATCCAGGGTGATCAAGGAGGGATTGTCAACAGCCTGAAAGTCTCTCTTTGAAGCAGGAAGAGACTGAATTAACTTGAACTGATAAGTTTGTTTTCCACCAGCAGTAGAATGTAGGTACAAATGCTAAGTTATTATCAGATGTGGAGAAGTAAAATCACCATACATTTTGTTGATCTGAACACATATCCCTGCCTTATACATACTTCCATCTCCTCTACTCTCCTGAGATCTCCAAAGACAAATTCACCAATACAGTCAACATCTAGAAGTGGTATTTATAAGTCTATTTAGAATTGCTTTCTTCTTAGAGAATGACTACCATCATTCGCAGAGGTGGGTGCAGCACTCTATTCATTGACCATAATAGATAGTATTAGAAATAGGTGATTCAAGCTGGGAAATCCAATATTCTCTCCCAAAATTTGGAAGTAGATTACAGTCATTAGGGTTAAGTAACTTAAGTCAGCTAGAGTGGCTTGTTTGTGTTGTAAGAATGTAGAGAAATTGGGCAGTTGGAGAGAGCAAAGTGGGCAACTTATTTGTCACAGTTTCTTCATCTTTAAAATGGAAATAGTAATTATTGTACCCACTTTGGAGTTATTTGGGGATGGTTATATTGACTATGCCAAAGCCTTTGACTGTGTGGATCACAATAAACTGTGGAAAATTCTGAAAGAGATGGGAATACCAGACCACCTGATCTGCCTCTTGAGAAACCTGTATGCAGGTCAGGAAGCAACAGTTAGAACTGGACATGGAACAACAGACTGGTTCCAAATAGGAAAAGGAGTACGTCAAGGCTGTATGTTGTCACCCTGCTTATGTAACTTATATGCAGAGTACATCATGAGAAATGCTGGGCTGGAAGAAGCACAAGCTGGAATCAAGATTGCCGGGAGAAATAGTCAATAACCTCAGATATGCAGATGACACTACCCTTATGGCAGAAAGTGAAGAGGAACTAAAAAGCCTCTTGATGAAAGTGAAAGAGGAAAGTGAAAAAGTTGGCTTAAAGCTCAGCATTCAGAAAACTAAGATCATGGCATCTGGTCCCATCACTTCATGGGAAATAGATGGGGAAACAGTGGAAGCAGTGGCTGACTTTAATTTCTGGGCTCCAAAATCACTGCAGATGGTAATTGCAGCCATGAAATTAAAGGATGCTTACTCCTTGGAAGGAAAGTTATGACCAACCTAGACAGCATATTAAAAAGCAGAGACATTACTTTGCCAACAAAGGTCTGTCTGGTCAAGGCTATGGTTTTTCCAGTGGTCATGTATCGATGTGAGTTTGGACTATAAAGAAAGCTGAGCACCGAAAAATTGATGCTTTTGAACTGTGATGTTGGAGAAGACTCTTGAGAGTCCCTTGGACTGCAAGGAGATCCAACCACTCCATCCTAAAGGAGATCAGTCCTGAGTGTTCACTGGAAGGACTGAGGCTGAAGCTGAAACTCCAGTACTTTGGCCACCTCATGCGAAGAGTTGACTCATTGGAAAAGACCGTGATGCTGGGAGGGATTGGGGGCAGGAGGAGAAGGGGACGACAGAGGATGAGATGGCTGGATGGCATCACCAACTTGATGGACATGAGTTTGAGCAAACTCCGGGAGTTGGTGATAGACAGGGAGGCATGGCATGCTGTGATTCATGGGGTTGCAAAGAGTCGGACACGACTGAGCGACTGAACTGAATTGAACATATTAATAATGTACAGGTGGCACTAGTGGTAAAAGAACTGGCCAAATGCAGGAGACATAAGAAACATGGATTCAAAACCTGGAGTAGGAAGATCCCCTGGAGGAGGGCATGGCAACCCACTCCAATATTCTGGCCTGGAGAATCCCATGGACACAGGAGCCTGGTGGGTGACAGTCTGTGGAGTTGCAAAGAGTAGGACATGACTGAAGCGACTTAGCACATAAACACACACATATTAATGAGTGTAAATAATTTAGATAAGAGCCTGAACATATACTTAACACTCGGGTGAAGATTTAGAAATCATGTTTTTATGGGTGATTTGTTTTTCAACTTTATTGAGGTATAGTTGACATAGAGACACATATTTAAGATGTGTGCCTTGAGCAGTTTATATGTGTGTGTGTGTGTGTATACCGATTAAATAATCCCTACACTCAAGATAACAAAGATCCCCATTTAGAGTTTTATAGAAAACTCTATAAGTTTTCTCATCCCTTTGTAAACCAACCTGCTCTCCACCCTAATTCTCAGACAAACATTAACCCCCCTTTTTTTTGTATTCTCTATAGCTTAATTTGCATTTCCTAGAATTAAACCTAGATGGAATCATGCAATATGTATTTTTTGTTTATTCTGCTAAATTTTTAAGTTCAGCACAATGACCTTAAGATTCATCCACATTGTTGTGTCCCTAGTGCACTTCTATTGCATTTCATTGTAGGGACCTACCACAGTTTGTTTATCCATTCACCTGTTGATGGGTGTTTGAGTAGTGTCTCATTACAACTATTACAAATAAAGTTGTTGTAAACACTTACACACAACTCTGTGATCTTACTTTGTGTTTGGTTTTAGTATGTGTTGAATTAAAACAAAGGAGGGGAAATGAGAAAAACTCTAAAATAAATAAAACTGATGAGAAAATACAGTTTTAAAAATAGTATTCATTAGCTTGCAAATTAATTTCATCCTGGAATATAAAACTTTACCTCTAAGGGACTAGTTGACATCTAAATGGTGTTAACAATGCCTGCCTTTATATTTGATTACTATGAGAATTTTGCTTAATTAATATCTGCTGGAAAATCCTCTAAAGAGAAAAAAGATGGCTTATAAAATTCAAGACAATAAGACCAGATACTGTCCTTTAACCTCTCAAAATTGTATTGTAGAAATGAAGAGGCATAATATCTTCTTAGAAATGTGCACTATTATGTTTTGAAAAGATAATTGAATTTTTCATACAGTTAAAACATTTGGTACAATTTATTTTAAAAATAAATTACAGAAATGGCAACTTTGTTTTCTCACTAGAAACCTCAATATTTTGAAATATTTTGATGATAGTTATTTCAGCCATATAGAATGTTGCTTACTGAGTTTGTATTATAAATTACTTTAGAATTATTTATTAATGTGAAGGGATTGATTTATTGGATTCTTACATTATAGTACCTTTTGGTAAATTCTTAATATTTACTTTAAGTAATTCTGTAAACTAAGATATAATTGATGGAGGTATGGTAATGCTAAAACAAAGTTGTCTTCAATCAGTACAATAAAATCTACTCTAAAATGTTACTATCTGGAAATGTTTTTCTCTTTTGGATGAGAGGCATTTTTTGACTATATGAAGTTATTTGCCTCCTCTTTGAGTCTCCTCATTGTCAAGTTCTTTGTCATCTTCTTGACTTTGTCTTGGCTTTTTTAGTTCTGAGGTCTCTGTAGCCAAGTAGGATGGACAACTGTGATTTCTTTCATACAGTACTTGGTTTTCTACCTACATCAGTGAGGAATGCTTTTTTCCTCCTTTTTTTTTTTTTTTTTTGCTCCTTGGAGAGAAAGGAAAAAAAAATATGTTATCTTCATCCGTCTTTTCTCCAGACCACCTCTCATGGGTCAGTCTTAAAGCAGGACATTTAAATAAATTGAACTTCAAATACAATTTCAGTTTAATAGGACTTTTTGGATTCAAAGAGAAATTCTAACATTTGATCAACTATTCACAAATGATGTCTTTGTATCCTTTAAAGAACTATAAAGCAAATAAAAGATTGTAAGCTGTTTTATTTGATGTTATCTGAGATAAAATAATTCTTTGAAGAGCTATAGAGACTAATTGGAAAAGAATATCAGTATATCCCTAAATTATGAACTTAGTAAAGTTAAAACCACACAGGATCTACATAGGTAAGCCACAGTGAGCTAAGAATACACAATTGTTAATGTTGTACAAATTCTAAGGGGAAAAAATGAATTTCTTGGAGAAGAGATGAGAAAATTTTAGTGGACAGAGATTTAAAAAGTAATGGTTGAATATAGGAAAGGAATAGGGTATAGAAGATAAAAGGAAAAATTCTCCTTCCACAAATTAGATTGAAAACATAATTTTCTTTGTTTTTGTAATAAATAAAAAGTAGTAGGTATTTTGTTGTGATTTATAAATCTCCTCTGAGATCCACAGGACACAAGAAAATCTTGGCTGATGTCAAGAAAAATATTTTAAGAAAATCCCAAAGATTTTTGTTGTTATAAAAGATGTAAAGAAGCAAAATCATTATGAATATGTTCATTTTACACTAATAAGTGGCAGAATTGGGATTTCCATGCAGGCTTTATTGGTCTTAAATTAATACCATAGAAAGGGAAATTTTCAACACTCACTGCCAGCTTATTTCTTTCAGTTGTCAATTGCTCTGATGTGATTATATGATGTCACCTAGGGTAGTCACCTACATCACCATGTACATCCTCTTTGCAGCCCTTATCACAGTAGGCAAGTTACTATGGTTGCTTGGTTAATGCCATGAGGCTAGACATATGGTTGTTTAGATTGTACACTATAAAACTTCAAGGTGCATGATATATCAGCTTAGCTAGGCTGAACTTTGTTTCCCAGAATTCTTTTCCATGTATATTTCCAATTAGGGTGAGCTACAAAAAAAAATTTTGTTATAGATTTTGAAAGACATAAGTAAAGCAGCAGCTGTACCGTTTTTAACTTAAGATGGTTCGGGTAACCAATTTTGTAGTTCTGTATATTGTTCCTTATCTGCTGGTTCACTTCCTTGATGTGGGGAACAGCCAGTCCACAACTTTAAATTGTCCCCTAAACCTCCTCCAGTTTCTCCTGGGTTGATGGTGTGTCTAACTCCATGATGAAGGACATCGGCTTCTCCTGCAGGATATCTGCTTCTTTAGGGTTGGAGATAGTGAAGATTAACACAGTTTCCAATCCAAACTCATGGGTTCCGGCACAAACTCAAGGATATCAGTTTATCCTTTTTAAGCCTCTACTTTACATACCTTCTTGTCGTCCTGATTACCTGCTCTGCCAATTTGAAACTCCAGCATCAGAAGCAAAACAACAGCTTTATAGAGACTAGTCAACATCACAAATTATTTAAGGTCAAACGCCTATAACACATACCTTAACTGTATAAACCTCTTAGTGATTCTGCATCTCTGATTGAACTCTGACTGATTAAGTGCTCCATTCCCATTCACCATATAAATGAAACCATGCACTTGTAGTCCTGCAGTGCACTGACCGAGGGCTGAATCAGCAGCCCTGGAAGTCTGTATTCCTGTGGCTTAAGTGGCTTGAAGACTGGAATTACTAGTTTTTGTTTATTGCTCCAGTAACAGATAGGAAAAGATTCTTGCTCCTTGGAAAGCCACGGCATACCTAAACCGCATTTTATAAAGCAGAGACCTCACTTTGCCAGCAAAGGTCTGTATAAAAAGCTATAATTTCTCCAGTGGTCATGAATGGATGTGAGAGTTGGACCATAAAGAAAGCTGAGTGCTGAAGAATTTATGCTTTCAAATTGTGGTGCTGGAGAAGACTCTTGAGAGTCCCTTGGACTCCAAGGAGATCAAACCAGTCAATCCTAAAGTAAATCAACCCTGGATATTCATTGGAAGGACTGATACTTTGGCCACCTAATGCAAAGAACTAACTCATTCGAAAAGACCCTGATGCCGGGAAAGATGGAAGGCAAAGGAGAAGAAGGTGGCAGATGGTGAGATGGTTAGATAGTATCACCAACTCAATGGACATGAATTTGAGCAAACTCAGGGAGATAGTGAAGGATAGGGAAGCCTGCCTGCTGCAGTTCACGGGATCACAAAGAGCTGGATACAACTAAGCAACTGATCAAAGACAAATAGGTAGGAAAATCGACTTTGTAGCCAAGTACATTTGGAAAACACTGAACTTATTCCTCACCACCGTACTAAGATCCTACCACTTCACACAGTAAAGGCTCTATAAATCCATGTAATGGAATAGTTCTTTCAGTCCATCCTTCTCCAAACTTATTTGACCATGGAATCATTTTCTGAGTAGCTCCTGTTAACATAGCCCTGCAACCAGTGGTTATGAAACACACTTTGAGAAATAGTGGAATACATTCTGATAAGCTCAGTCATTTAACATTTGACTCTCAACATTTCTCAGTGTTAATGTAACTTAAAGTCCCATTTAGACAGTCAAAATTAAATGCATACAGGGAGTGTGATCATAAGAAAGCAATGAAGAACAATGCTTGCTGATTTGCAGTGTAACTCCTTCCATCCCTTTTCAGGAGATCTTGAACCACTGGAGAAAGGCTGATGGCAGAAGATGCATGCTGCCATAGGAAAGGCACAGTGCATGGTACCATGACAAAGAAAGGAGGTTGTGGAGGGACTGTTTCTCCTCCTCTCTTCATTCTATATTCCTTTTAGTGCTGACTTAGAAGATGAATATGTGAATGCAAAAAAGGCTATGAGATAATGAACAGAAGGCATAAAATGTTGAAAGCTGAAACCAGGTTAGCGTTGAATGAAATGGAGGAAAGTCAGGCTCAGAGCTAATCATACACTTCATTTGTATCTTAACTCAGCTGCAAGGTCATGCTGCAGGGTCAGCAAGGCAACAGTGTAAAATAGAAAAGGTTAATTTTTGATGGCATTTGTTTCTCTTGGTGAAGCCAGCAGTGGTTCTCAAAAGGAGTTCTTTGGGTGGCCATAATGACTGGGGAACATCACTAGCATGTCAAGGACAGGAGCTTAGGATATAGAACATCCTGTTGTGGAAGGAGGATTCCACACAATAAAGAAATGACCTCCCCAAAATGAGTTTCCTCTGTGTTGAGATACACAAAAAGAACTTTGTCTGGGTCTGTTTCCTTTTCTATTCCAGTGTTTTCAGTATGTGTGTATCTCAACTAGGTGTGGATCTGATAAAAAGTTATTGCAGGAAGATTGAATAGGGCTGAACTTTCAAGTGTTCATTTACATTTCAAAACAGGAAATAATCAACCCCAAAGGGTCTCTAACTAATTGAGGCTGTTAGAGGGAAAAATATATTAAAATATTTTATTAGAGTAGTAATGCAGTCCAATTCTATGGAGATAAATTTTGAGATACTTCCTTCCTCTGCAGTTTGTTCACTTCACATTCTTCTTTCTCTCTCTATCCTTCTATTCACGATACTTCCCTTCCAAGAAATCACATGTGAATGGCTAACATTGCACCTGCATGACGTCAACCTTTAGTTTTTGTAAATACGTGTTTATAAAAACAAATACCCAGTACTTGGAGAGAATGGGTAGGTACATTAGATTGTAAA
The DNA here is from genome assembly GCF_019320065.1 of Cervus canadensis. NCBI lineage: Eukaryota > Metazoa > Chordata > Mammalia > Artiodactyla > Cervidae > Cervus > Cervus canadensis. The sequence continues at coordinate 28,678,777 of NC_057407.1, forward strand.
TCATGTCTCTGTCCAAGTAAAGTAAGTTTTCTCTGAACTACTAACTTAAACCCTCTAGGAAAAATAGATAGTCAGACAATATAGCAGTTTCTGATTTTTCCTTCTTACCTACACCTGACCAAACCAAAAATATTTCATATTCGGCCTTGGTTAATGGTGTTATAACCATTCTGTATTGTTTTATATCTTGAACTAAGGGCTCCACAAGTAGAAGAGTGGGGGTAGTTGATGAGTTATATTACCAACTGTGTGTATGTAAGGAAATGCTGCCCTCAGAAATGTGCCATTATCTCCATCCTCAAGATAAAAACCTGAAGCTCAGAAGGCTTAAATATGTAATGCTGAGGAGCAGTGGAAGTAATGCTGAGGAACAGAACTGACCTCAGGTCCGCTTAGTATCTGAGGTCATACTTTTTGTCTATACCCTACAGTATACAAGTCTTTTTAGTTTGCTTTATAGGCTGTCCTACATAAATATCTATGTTCTAGATAGTTTTGCATATAACCAGCTATTCAACAGACTACTCTAAGTATAAATAATCAGGGAGGTTTTGCTCTAGTTGGAGGGATGTCACATGGAGAGTGGCATATGCATATGGAAATGTAGCCAACAAAACATGGCATGATATTAATTAGTGCCAGCTGAGATGCACATTCAATAACTGTAGGATTTTAGCAGGGAAGAGCTCACTAAGAGCTGAGGTAATGGCACTTCCGTAGTGTATTAGTTATCTCACTGAGTTGAGGTAGTCTAGGAGGAAGTCATGATTAGTTTTCAGACATGAGATGTTACTAATATTAGTCATGGTGTACGCATTTTCAAAAAGTGTGATGAGCATTTAGTATGTGTAGACCTGAACTAAACTCTGGGAATACAGTTAAAGGGGTGGACAGAAACCTTGCCTGTCTTGTGACCTGTTCCTCCCCAGGCCCTGATGTTTCTTATGCCTACAGAATCACCTGGGCATCCTGGTGAAACATAATTTTTAATTCAGGAGGTCTGGAACAGACCTGAGAGTCTGTATTTCTAACAAGGTCCTGACAATGAACATGCTGCTGCTCTACAAACCATACTTTGAGGAGTGAGACTCTTGAGGAGGGAGTATATCAGTGAATGAAGAAAGCAGTAGTGAGTGTTTAACTTTAGCAAATATAACTACAGATCTGTCAAAAGCATGTACCCATCTACCCTAGCTTTCAGCTCCTGTCTCCACAGAGACCAGGCTACTGTTGCCACCTTGTTGTGGCCTGGATAGACCAAAAAGATGAGATTAATCATTTTGGTTTACTAGCTGAGTGCCAAAGAATTGATGCTTTTGAACTGTGGTGTTGGAGAATACTCTTGAGAGTCCCTTAGACTGCAAGGGGATCAAACCAGTCAATCCTAAAGGAAATCAACCCTGAATATTCATTGGAAGGATTGATGCTGAAGCTGAAGCTCCAAAACTTTGGCCACTTGATGCCAAGAACTGACTCATTAGGAAAGACCCTGATGCTGGGAAAGAATGAGGGTGAGAGGAGAAGGAGATGACAGAGGGCAAGATGGTTGGATGGCATCACTGACTCAATGGACATGAGTCTGAGCAACCTCCAGGAGATGGTGAAGGACGCGGAAGGGAAACCTGGTGTGCTGCGGTCCATGGGGTCACAAAGAGTTGGACATGACCGAATGACTAAACAACAAGATCTGTATATTCAATGGATATCTTTCCTTTTGTTGAATTGTTTTCCCTCACTTATTTACAATCCGGGAGATTGAAACAAATTGTTGTTGTATATCACCTTTTCACTCTTGCTTTCCTAGTATACCTTTCTCCATATGCTAAAAAAATAGATAGGATTTCAGCTTGACCCTGGTGTTATTGGAATCAGTCCAACTACAGAACATTTCTGATTTTTGTGAATTTCTAATTTTATTTTGTATATATGCTCTCTCTCCTCCCTCCCTCTTTCTCATCTTCTCCTTTCCCTTCCTGCCTCCTTACCTTTCATATCTTCTGTTTTTTTTCCCATCATTCTGTGTTTTTTATCTACCCTCAGAGTGAAACATTGGCAAATTAGTAGGGATTCTTAATATAGCACCAAAATGATGAGGCTTCGCCACTTATTAGTTTTCTTACTTTGGGGTAAGTTATTCAACATCTCTGTTTTGCACTTTCCTCATCTTTTAAGTGGGGATTAAAAACAATGGCCATCTCATAATGTCATTGTGGGATTAAATAATTATTGAACTAGAACTTGGTAAATACTGTATAAATGTTGGTGGCTATTGTTATTATTATGCAAACTTTTCTTCCTTCTTATGGGATGACAGACTTTTCCTTTATTGGACAGTACAGATGAACATGGTACTTAGGCACAGAGTTCAGTGTAGTTGTTATCTTTGATGTTCTGAGGAAACACTTGGAAGGTCTTAAGGGTTTTTAACTTCTATGCCTTCTTCCTCCATGTCTTATCAACTTTTGAACATTTTTTCCATTTCATATATATACCTCTCCTTTATTCTCATTATTCAGTTACCCCACAAATGTATTTTATATATGTGTAGCTTATGTCATGATGGCAAGACTGTTATGGATCAAAGTTGTTTCACTAATTTTTGACAATGATGATGATAATTTCTACTGTTTCTAGTATTAACATCCATCAGGTATATTATAAAGGACTTCTGCTTCTAGCTATAATGGAATAAGGAGAACCAGATTTAACCTTCCACTTTAAACTACTGATAAAGAGTTTAGACAAACATATAGCCAATAATAATGAGACACTGAAACAGGAAGTACAAGACAGCGATACTTGACAGAAGGAAAAAACCAAGATGAGCCTAATGAATACCCCATCTTGCTTTCCAGAAGGATTTTACAAGTTCATTGCAGGCTGAAAAACCTAAACAGAGCCTGGAAATCTCTCAGAGCTTAGGAGACGTAGTTCAGAGATGAGGAGAGCCAAAACAGAATGCATATGGCAGAGTCCTGGGGAGAAGAGAACCACACACTGAGTGAATGTTTTCTGTCAGGAATTCAGATAAATGTGGCTCAGTGCCTACCTGTGAGGTAACTACGAGAGTCCAGGAAGGATTATCAGAAAGAATTAGGCAGAACAATACCTGCAGCTCACACGGGGTCAGGAAGAGTTTATGTTCTCACCAGCCAGAGTAAAAAGACCTACAACACTGAGCATCAAGTACATTCTCAGTGTAACAGAGTATAGAGGCAAGCTACAAAAGGATCAGATTGTTTCCAAATAACTTAGCTGTGTCTGAGAACAAAAATGAAAAATGTATCTAGGAATTAAGTATCCTCCATCATTCAACAATGTAAAAGACAATGTCTGACATCTAACAAAAGTTTACCAGGCATACCAAGAAGCAAAAAAAGACAATTGATCAGTACAAAAAAAGTCAGTCGTTGGAAATAGACCCAGAACTGCCATAGATAATAGAATTAGTAGATAAGAACATCAGAACAGCTGGTAAATGTATGCTTCACTTGTTTTAAAAGGTAGAAGAAAGCATGCACATTAAAAGAGGGAAGTTCTAAAAAAGAATCAATTTGAACTTTTTGGAGATGAAAAAGTTAACTGAATGGGATTAAATGTTTATTAAATACTGAAGAAGAAAAGATCAGTGACCCTGAGGAAGTAGCAATAGAAATTATAAAGAAAATAAAATACAGAGAGAAGAAAATAGAGGAAAAACAGCAAAACATCATTTGCGTTATGGAACAATTTAATTAGTATAATTTATGTGTAATTGAAGCTCAGCAAAAGTTAACAAAGAGGGGAGACAGAAGAAAATGTATATTTGAAGAGATACAGCTAGAAATCCAATTTTTTAAAAAACTGAATTTCCAAATTTGATGAAATGTATAAACCCCTAGATTGAAGACGGTCTATGAGTCTCAAGCACAAGAAACAGAAAGAAAACTACACCAAAGCATGTTAAAGTACTTAAAACCAGTGTTAAGAAAAAAATCTTCATGTCTCTGAGAAAAGACACATTATAAATAGGGTACAGTAGATAAGTGACCACATGCAACAGCCATCCCATCTAAAATAAAGCAAGATGGAAGACAGTGGTGCACCTTTTTTTATGTATTGAAAGGGGGAATGTCAACCTCAAATACTATTTGTTGTTCATTTGCTAAGTTGTGTCACACTCTTTGTGACCCCCATGGACTGCAGCATGCCAGGGTCCCCTGTTCTTCAGTTTTTCCTGGAGTTTGCTCAATTCATGTTCATTGAATCGGTGATGCTATCTAGCCGTCTCTTCGTCTGCCTCAAATTCTACACCTGACAAAAATCTGTTTTAAAATTAAAAGTGGAACCAAAAGTTTTTCAGACATAAAGCTGAGAAAATTAATCACTGGCAGACCACAATTACATAATACAGCAATGTGCTAAGCATTTTATGTACTTTTTTCCATCTATTATTTTCCAAAACCTATATAGTATTGGCACCCTTACTTTATGGAGAAGGGAATTAAGTTTGTGAGATCTCAAAGAAACAGCCGTGATGTAGCCAGACTACAGAGCTTCCCCTAATATACTTCAGGCCAATATGAAAAGGCTGTATATTGTATGATTCCAACTATATGACATCCTTGAAAAGGAAAACTCTATTATAGAGACAGTAAAATTATCAGAAGTTGTAAGGAAATGGGGATGGAAAGATCAGCAGATAGACCGCAGACAATATTTCGGTCAGTGAAAGTACTCTGTAATACTATCTGATATAACGATAGATACATGTTCCTGTATATTTGTCCGAAGCCACAGAATGTGCAATGTCAAGAGTAAACCCTAATGTTAAATAAAGGTTTTGAATGAGATTGTGTGTCAGTTCATCATTTTCAACAAATGTACCACTCTGGTGGGGGATGTGGGTAATAAGGCATGCTATGCATGTGTGAAGGTAGAGTCTGTCTTCTCCTCAGTTTTACTGTGAACGTAAAACTGCTCTCAAAAATTAAATCTAAATTTTAAAAAAGTCTGCTGTCCGTATATTTGTTTCTCTAGTCTAAATCCAAATCTGTAACCAGGAAATAGTTTTTTGGGGCATTTGACAGGAAATGAGACTGTCTCAATTGAAATCATGTGTCCAGTAAATATTTTTGACAATTAAGCTATTAAAATCATCACTTTAAAGAGGGCTCATATCTACTAATGATGTTTGTTACAAGGAAAATTTAAAGAAATTACTTCATTAGCTATATTTTAGTCACAGTCCAGTGTATGTTTTAGGCAACACAGCACAAAAGTTTAGATAATCAATTACTTCTTAGATTCAATCATAATCAGTCATCTTACTATAATAATGATCACAATAAACTTTCTGAGGTAATTAGAATTAAGGGAGAAAAAGATGTAAAAATTCCTTAAGCTTTTCAGTCGCTTAATAAAAGTGAAGTGTTGACTTTATATGTTTGATCAGTTATTAGATTTTAAAAGCTCTATTATAAAGCTATTAAAAGCTCTATTAACATTTGCATTTATTTTTTCATTAAAACATTCTAAATTATCATTTGTGAACAAGTAAATAGATAAGCTATTTTATTATTATTTTCCTCAGTTTTCTAAACAGTTTTGAGTTAGGAGAGATTTGTCATTCAGTTTATGTCTGGTTGTATTACTCAGTTAGTAGTAACTTGATTCTGCATACTGAATCTCAGTAAGAATTTGTGGAAAATTGCTGTTAAGGTATTGCAATGTAGAAAAAAAGCCATGGGGTTCTATCATTGAAAATGTAACTTCCATACAAAAAGTTTTATGTTTTAATGACAAATTTTCAAGTGATTCTGATATGCTTAAGAAAGGAGAAATCACTGCCTATGAGAAAAAAAATGAGAACATTAACATGCTTCATGAAAACTCGTTGTAGATGTATTATCTGAGATAAAAGAAGAATCATATGATTTAAAGAATTTTAAAGACTTTAAAGTTTGGAAGAAACAAATTAATATTATTTTTTCTCCTTAATTGCTTACCTGAAGTTTGTCAAAACTTCATCGGAATAAAAAGTTTAATTGGATAACAAGACATTTTTTAGCTAGAGATGTTCGTCTTCATAGTTTGTAAACTTTGATACACTTCATACACCTATGAAGCATTGGTGAATTTGTGAAACCTGAAGTAGTTTTATATTCAACAGGAGGTTGTTTAAATTTTAAAATTCAGAAAAAGCATAATCTAAGTTTACATAAAAAGGTGGCTGTAATTCTTGATTCTAGTGTGGAAAAGGAGTGCTAACTCTCTTGAAAAAGAATGAATAATCTGTAAATAATTATATGAGTTTCTTAATGATAACTAATCATAAGTCTAATTCAGAAAGAATATATAAACTTTAAGAGAAACTTCAAAAGTGATCCAAGCAGTAACTAATAATATTAATATTTATAAATGTGTTTTTACATTTTTAAAAAGTCAAATCATTTAAAAATCTTAATAATGAACTGATCTAAATCTTTCAAAACCCACATACCTTTTTCTATAATTAGTCATAGAACTTTGAGAACTTATCAGTAATCTGATGCACATAAAAAGTGAAATGAACAATTAAATAGCATATTCAGACAAGCTATCTTTATCTTTGTGGTATATCTATATTTGTCCTTATATAATACCAATGAATACAGCATTTAGATTTCCTGAGGTCCTTTATAGATAAGAGAGAATACCAGAAAGTAATCAAAGGAGGGGGAAAACCCAATATTCACTAATCTTTAATAGATAAACATTTGCTTATTTATTAATGCAGTCATTATTTAATTTATAATGTTTTCATACCATTTGTGGCTCAACTGGTAAAGAATTTGCCTGCAATGCGGGAGACCTGGGTTTGATCCCTGGTTTGGGAAGATCCCTGGAGAAGGAAAAGGCTACCCACAATTTCATGGACTTTATAGGCCATGGGGTCGCAAAGAGTCAGAAATGACTGAGTGACTTTCACTTTCACCATTTAAAAATAGTTGTTTACGTATTGTACTTCATAATCATATACTCTGATTTTACAGTGTTTGAGTTAGTGCTGCATGTTTGAAAGTAGGTAAATTAAAAGAAAGGCTGTTTGGGGTTTTTAATTAAATATAAAAGTAATAGTAAATTATAGTGAATGACTAATTTAATACTGTAATTTTCTCACATATCAATAAAATATTGCAAATAGAGTAAAAAGTGTTTAAATTTGTATAGAAAATTTTATAAAAAGACATTTATTGTCTAAAATCTGAATGATTGAAGTGATAGAAAATGAATTACAGGCAATTCATTATATATGACTTTATAGAGTTGTAAGTGAAAATTAAACAAAATTCCTTTTATATTAGACTAAGTTAAAATTTTCCATATCTTAATTTAGCTTTATTTCTGTTGATAACAATATGTATTAACTATTCTATGGGGATATGAAACTTGGGAGATTAAGATTCCCAAACTGAAGCTTTTTTCCTCTTAGAGAACACACAAATATTTCAAAGCTTCAACTCTGTAGATTGTTTAAATGTAGGATGAGGGTATCTCATCCTACATGTTGGGGATAGGTCCTATAGCATTATGTTTATTTCCATCACTTTTCTGTATTTTTTTCTCTCCAATGCATGATTTTTCTGCTACTGTGAACCCTCCTACCAGGCCCAATCAAAACTTCGTCCCATGAAGTAATTGGTCCTGGTGGATGGGTGATCTAATATTGTGGACGGCTAGAGCTTATGTGCAGCTTATCTCCTTGTGGTACTCCAGGGGGAGAAATGTGTGTTTTCTGTTTCCTTCTTATCAAAACGAGACTGGGGGTCACCTGATATCAGACCCTAGATTTTACCTCCCTCACAAATCCAATTTATTCAATCTATTTTGGACTTAAGCATTCCACATAGCCCTTGACACCTCTCTGTACTTTATGATAGATAAGGTAGGAAACTCAAGGGGCTGTTGATGAAAATAAAACAACAAAGTCTGCACACACACACACGTCTTGCCAGAGAAGTGCCTTGAACTATTTTAAAATAAATAAGTTTTACTTACTGAAACTTTTCTAAGCAGCTTATTTATATAAGTGATAGAATAAAGTATCCCTGTTTTTAATTTGTAAAAAAATTGTCAGATAATTTGCATTCTTGCCCTTTATCTTTACTGTTATTGAAGTCTCAGTGGAATAAAGTTCCATTTGCTTCTATTCACAGAAGACTGTCATATTCAGATAATTTGGCAGAATGCAAAATTTATCTCATGCCAGGAGATTATAAACGTTAGTGAAACAAAATGGTATTAGTGTGAGATTTTGGGAAGAATTTCATGATATTTGGTACAGCAACTTCACAATTAAAGTACTGTTTCACTACTGTCTGCAGACAAAGGGAAGTGTGGCTCTTATGAATTCAGTATTGATAGTCTATCAATACTGAACACTTTGTGTGTAATGTGCAGACTGGCACTCTTAGGAATGATCTAGAAATTAAAAGATCCATTGTTTAGGTCCAATGTGAATCTGTTCAGAGAGTTGCTTTCTCTTTCACTGTAGAAATATTCTAAGAGACGGACACAGTGATGTAAGTCAACTAAGCAGACATTTTAGGATGACTTTCTTTAATTCAAAACACACAGAATTCAAAAGAGAAAGATGGGTTTGGGAAAGCAAGAGCTCTGACCAGAAGCTCGTTGTAGATTGGTGTTTTCTCTTCACTAAAACTCTCTCATGATAGGCTGAGACGTGTAGAATGTCTCCATGGTGTTGAAACGACTCTGTTTCCGTCCTTGGCCCTCTTGGCCAGCTGGCCTCCCCTGGGTTAAGGTCCTTTGGGGGGCTTCTTGGCGCTGCCTTGCAGTGCTCATCTTGGTGACAGACGAGACACAGCTGCTGTCTTCACTTTCCTCTTGGATGTTCAGGTGTCATCTCAGACCTAGTACCCTCCAGACCTAGGTCATTACCTTCTCTGGGAAAAGAAAAATATTTCCTCACAAGGATTTGCGTGAGAATTAAGTAGACCATGATGGATTTAGCACAGTTCCTGGCACTGTGTAAGTTCCTAGTAAATGCAGCCAGCAATACTATTTTCGGATATGGTGGGTCCTTCTGTGTTCTCTGTAGTATCCATATTATTATCTTTCCCTGACCACTCAGCCTAAAATACTTGAAGTCGTTTTTCTTCCTTTGTCATCCTCACTCAGACTCTCTTCCTTGGTCACAAATTCCTCTATGTTCTATCCTTCAGGGATTTCTTTTTTCCTGTCATTCTGCTTCAGGTACTGCCCAACCAAGGACCAGTCTCCACTCCTTCCTTTTAGACAGAGCCTGTTTCCTACTTGGGAGACTGAAATGCCATATACAGGCATTCCATAGAGGTATTTCAGGTTTGGTTCTAGACAACCACAGTAAAGTGAATATACTGAAGTGAGTCACATGAATTTTTTGGTTACCTGGTGCTTATAAAAGTTTTATTTATAATATACTGTAGCCTATTAAGTGTATAGGAACATTATTAAACACCATATATACCTTAATTAAATATCTTATTGGTAAAAACTGCTAACCATTGTTTGAGTCTTTAGTGAGTCATTAACATCAAAGATCACCGATTACAGATCACCATAACAAATAATCATGAAGAAGTCTGAAATATGGTGAGAATTACCAAAATGCAACAGAGACACACGAAGTGAACAAATGCTGTGGGAAAAGTGACACTGATAGATTTGCTTGACACAGGGTTACCACACCCTGATTTTGGGGGATATATGGAAGCCATCTGGCTCTTAATTTTATTTGTCAACTTTTATTTAGAGCCTGGAGTCTATCAATTGGTCTTCTCACTGGTCTGCTTGTTTTCTTCTTTTATCCTGCCAAACTACCCTGCCCCTTTCTGCTCAATAGTGCTCTTTATCTCCCCTTTTATTATATGTCAATCCTGTTAAACATCTTTTTAACAATTTTCCATTTCTGTAGTAGTGGTCTCCAAGTAGAGGGAGATGGGCAGTACCACCCAGTTGAGCATGAAGAAACTGTTAGAAATTATATGTCGATGGGAAATTAAACTTTACCACTATTTTACATATCAACTGTCACTGGTTTTTTCACCGGATCATTTATCTGATGGTCACGTATCACTCAAGGTGAGAATTCTACATGGGGAATCTATAGATGAAGCACTCTTACTGATTCAGTTACTCTCACATTATTTTGAAATATTGAAGGGTACTTGAGTTTCATTAAGTAGATTCATAGATTATATAGTTTTTTCTAAATTATATAAAGTGACATCAAGAGATGTTTAAATCACAGTACTTGAAAATGGATTTCGTTCCAGGCTGACCTAGACTCTAATCTTGGTGCTTCACCCCCATAAATGAGTAACTTTGGGTAGGAAGCCACAGTTCATATTTAGAATGGGCATAAATGACATTCTTCAGATAAGTTTTAGTTTGAAGTTTTAGTGGAATAAAGTTCCATTTGCTTATTCCAGTGAACACACATAACCTCTCATTTACTGTTATTTTCTTGCCTTGTCCAGGGTATAGCTTGTTTTCAATTAGAGCGCACATTCCTTGAGCGTGAAGTATGGATATTTTACTATTTGTTTCTTTCAGAATATTATATACATGGAAAACACAGTGCATGTTAATACAGCTTTGTAGTTAGCTCCTCGATTCCTCAAACCTCCAAATGTTATTTTGTTTTGTTTTGTTTGAGGATGATTGTCGTAAGCAGAACAAAATACATATGCCCGTTTTTTTTGGGGGGGGGGTTTGTTTTTGTTTTTTCGTCTGACCAGTACGTGATCACATTTCTTAAGGTTTTCATCAAAATTTTATCTATGTGTTTTTTCTTAATACCACACAAAATATTTCTAAGAGAAAGAACTCAGTTAGAATTGACTGTTTTGAGGCTGAATAACCAAAGTAACCACTTTGAAATAAAGACAGCCTATTTACTTGGCCTCTGTGGGGCTGTCCGATGTTATAATCCTGAGTGGCACTGACATACTGAAGGTCTCTTGAACTTGTGCCCACTCCTATCTGGGTAATTTTTCATCAGTATCCTAGGCTTATAGCACACTTAGGAAGTAGAGAAGTTAACTCACTTCACCCATGAGGAAACAGCTTTACTATCATATCAGCAAAGAGTAAAGGGGCTTACTCTGATTTTTTAAAAATAGGAATATAAGTCTACAAACTCCTCAAATAAATTTGAAATGTGTTGGTAGTCTCAAATTTATCTTCCACACTATGTGATTATAGCTGTATCAAAACAGGAATTTCCATCTTGAAAAATCAAAGAGAATTCCATGGCCAAGGGTATCACAGTCTAGGCATATCTTCTCATATAAGAGAAGTTTCAGACTGAAGTTAGAAATTGGCATCATCAGCAACACCCACATTTCTTCCTAAGAAGGGAGCCTCAAATTTTAAATTAATGGAGCCCCAATCACTGTCTTTAATATTTAAAAGAGCCACTGTGCAAAATAGAACTCAGCATAGAGAAAGCATATGAGCTCAGACATCATCCAGTCTTAAAGCTTGATCCAGTTATATATTTTAACTTGAAAATGTCATCAATTTTTTTGAATATCTAAAAACTGCATGGTAAATTATGTAAAAGAAGGAAAATAAGTAGAGCCTGAGTCTTTGAAGGCAGGGCTAATTTGATGACTTTCTAAAATTTTAGCATAGTTTCTTTGGAAGCTGAGTGTTTTACAAGTATACTTTTAGACTGGTAATTGTAAGATGAGTAATCAGTGTAATGATGTGATGTGTATTTCTAAAGTTACACAATAATTTACTTCCTTTCTGGAGTTTTCCATGTAATACAGAGTTCCCCTTTCCCACTCAAAGATGTATCTGTCAATCAGGGAGATTTGTGGGAGAAACTTGTAAGAGTCAGAAAAAGTCAAGCTTCAGGAAACTAACATTTTCTGGCTCTTCTGATTGGTATGGATATCTCCTACTTAGAAACAACTTTTGTTCTTAATCAGTCTTGTAAAGTATAAATAATCCACAGCATTATAATATGTGAGATGGGACTTGGTAGAAGAATTCCGTAGTGTACTTTATGAGCAACATTTTATTTTCTGTGTTGTCCTAGTCTAATGAATCCTTTCCTTCAGAGAGACTCATCATCTTTCCTTTGGAACGTTTTGTTGCCTGAGTCAAACATGGTGGACAGTTTTGTTGTTATTGTTGTTGTGTGTGTGTTTGTGAGAGGAAGATAGAAGTTCTTTTCATAGAAGAATAGATTCCCTACTGAAAGGTAATAGTTTATCTGTTTCTAGCTATTCCCAGATCACCACCAGTGAATCAAATATTCTTCTTATTACAGAAAATTTAAATAATATCTGAATTTAACAGGAAGTTTTATATCCCATGTTCTTAGGTATTTAATTAAAAATAATTGCTCTGGTGTTCCAGGATTTAGAGCCATAAAGAGAGTACCAGATCCTCTTTGCATCGTGGCTTCCTGCTCTCACGGTGGGCCAGCAGAGTTGGAATGCAGTTACCCTCTTAAGTGCTTGTTTTCCCTATTGTAGATTCTGTACTGTGGCTACATTTCAGCTGTCAGCTTTCCCCAAGGAAAAAGCAGTAAGCAAAGAATATGAATAAATAAATGCTCAACATCTTGCATGTCCAGAGTTTATTATAATTTCTTGCAATAATGATAGACATTTTGTAAGCTTTATTTAGGGAGATTTTGTGATCACTTGGCATAACCATATGCCATAATTGATATTTGAAAGTGCCTGTATTCCTGCTAGGATATGGAACTGATGTGCTAAGTTAAATAATGATTGTACATTTTATAAGCTGATCTTAAAAATTTGATTCCCTAAATGGAATTCTGCTAGTCATGCACTCAATGAAAATTTGAATAAATAAACTTCAAAATGGTAATATTTATCATGTTATCTTCTATTTAATATTTAGTTTTGTTTTTATATTTTTCTCCATAGATTACTTTGTAGACTGAACCTCTACTTTTTGTTTTTATTTAAAATTCAGTTTCATTGTATTTCTCTAGTTTCTTGGAAATATATTAATTTGTAGATATAAAAAAGTTTATGGTTGAAATATTAAACCCTTTTGATTGTGTATGTTCCAATATGTAAAGAGTAGAGTCATGTATTTTTATTGCTCAGTGATCAAAATTTTTAATGTATTTATCATATGATCAATTTTATAAAATAGTGTATTGTAATGTGGGTATTTGACTTTAACATTTGGACAAGCCTGTGTTAGAATCCCAGTCCTGTAGCTCCTTTACAAGGATTACTATTTTATCTAAAACAAGGTATATTAAGACTGTGAGTTCTCCCCCAACCCTTTTTTGAATCATAACTAGTTACAAATATGCCAATAGCTACTCCTTTTCTTTTTTAATGTGAGAAATTCCCTTTATTATATTCAGAAAGGTAAAAAAAAAAAAAAAAGGCCGGGCAGAGTGATGGAATATAGGAACAGAGTACCCAGGCTCTAGTCCAGGTTTTTGTCTGATATTCTAGATCTGTAATTGTGCAGAAAAGAGTTAATAGCAGACCCGAAACTGCTGTCCTTAAAGAGCTCTGCTTGAAATGTTGGCGTTTAGCAGGTATGTGGGAACTTGGATTTGGGGAGCTTTCCTACCATCCTAACTGATAAGAGTGGCTGTTTTTGCCTAGATTGTCTGTATAAACAGTGTGGTTGATGATGAGCAGCTGCCTTCCTTCAGGGACTCTGGCATTTTGGTATGTGCTTGGCAGAGCATGCCTACATGACAATCCACCAGCAGAACCCCTGGGCACTGCATCTCTAATGAACTTCCCAGAAGACCACACTTCACAGGTGTTGTCACAACTGGGAGAATAAAACATACGTTGTGTGATTTCACAGGAGAGAACTCTTGGAAGCTTGCGCCTGGTTTCTTCCACGTTTCACCCACATACCTTCTCCTTGGCTGATTTTGCTTTGTATCTCCTCCCTGTGCAAAACTTAGTTGTGCATATGACGATATACTCATGCATAGTCCTGTAAGTCCTCCGAGCAAACCACTGGACCTAGGGTGGTTTGGGGACCCTGACCTGATCTGGCGCAAGTTAATATACCTCTCTGAGTCTGTTCCCTGTTCTGTGAAGTGTGTATGATCCAGACATCTCCCTTGCAGGATGACTGCCAAGTTAAAATATCTGCAAAGTGTCATATATATGTGAGTTGTTGCCATTCCTGTTATCATTGTTGTTAATATTATTCTATTTGAATCATTCTGTTAAGACCTCTTTCAGGTTCTTTTTGGTATGCTTTCTTGATGTAGGCAGGCTTGATGATGGGGGCAGCCTGAGGCATTCAAGTCACTCCTCTTTCTCAGATTGGCCCTAGTATGATTCCATAAATAGCCCGAAAGAGACGAAGATAGAGCTGAAAGGACTTGCATGTATTGCAACCTGTTCTCCCCAACGAGATTCTTAGAACTGCATAGCAACCCTAATATTTTATTATTATTACTTGCTTGCTGAGCAGGCAGCTAATACCATCTTATTTTCCATCTGTCACAGCCCTGATATTTTTCATGAGGAGGGTAAGACTGCTTAATCTCAGGTTCTTATGCTAGCCCAGAGGATGAATCTTGGTTAGTCAAAATAAATGATGATAAAATAATCTCATTCCTTTTGACCACTGATCAGTCTAAGAAGGCACCGTGACTGTGTTGTGATTTACAAGATGTAGGAGTAAGAATACTAGGGACTATATTTCCCTTCCCACATAAGAAGATAAAGCCTTATGAGGCAAAAGCCCTTTACCCCTTGCCTCTTTTCTCTTTCTTGCCAAGAACATGAATGCAATGACTGGAGGTACAGTGGCCATTTTGTGTCCACGAGGACACAAACTACTAAAGGAAGACTGTTCAAGCAGGACAGAACATCCTTTGCCTTTAATGTTGTCATGGAGCATCACAATGCTTTCTTATTAGGAATACAGTGTGCAGCATGAGATGGGGATTTCAATAAGAGAAATTTTAAAAATATTGCTTTATTAGTATTGATATGTATGCTATTTATAGTATACTGGAAGTATATAAAGTCTGTTAATATATATACCCCTGTAAATCAGTGAATTTAGCATATTTGAAGCCAAATTTGCCTGCATGGCTATTAGAGCCTTGCTATAAAACTGCCCTTGTTTTAAACCCCCAAAACAGGCTTCTTGTTGGATTATTACAAGGAAGCAAACATTTTAAAAGCAGAAGTAGAAAAGTGCATTTGGAATTACAGCCTTTAATAGAAGTGCTTTATTCTGTATGTACCATTACAAGTTATAAAATACTATTACAGTTGAGTGTTTGGGGGTCAATTTGTTTGAAACAGAAAGAGTGATGACAGAAAGCACAAAAAACCTGGGAAGAAGATCACATGGTGTCTATAATAGGAAACTTTAGGTGACTCACTTCAAACTCTTCTCTTCAGTAGCTGCAGTAAACACCTGCTGTCATATTTGACACTGCTTGTTAATAAGTGGAAAATTTTTAAAGAATCTGTATCTTAGCATAACTGCTTAGCTGGCGTAGAATTTGTGAATAATTGATGATGATTTTAAATTGAGATGCATCGATGGTGTGCACCAGCATAGTTGGCTTTACACCATCCTCTTTCCAAAGTATTCATCTGAGTGTCTGATTAACTTCCGAGGAACCAAATGCCACTTTCCTTTTGCTAAATTGATTGATTAATGGATGAATGTAAGCTACATTTTTTAAAGAAATCCCAAATGTCCTGTCATCTTTTATAAACTCTGCTTTAGAGTGTAAGAGGGAATTTGTGAAATGTACACCTGTTCTTTCCAGAAACATTCTCTCCAGGCAGAGGAAAATGGCCAATGGCTGAGGTCAGCATTGGAGGAGGTCCCTGCTGGTGACCCTGGTACTTCTAACATAAACACACTTGTGTTTCTTTGCTTCATTGTCTCTCTTCATATTTTTCCCCCTATCCATTTTTCTTTGGCCCATTGTGTACTGTGGCAGTTACAAGTGACGAGGTGGCTGACTTCTTAGTTCAAGCCACTCAGCACATGGGAAACAGGAGTAGTAGGTACTGAAAGTTAGTGGTGGGTATAAAATTCTCTGAAGAGTTACAAGTGCCTAACAAGAGAGAACTAGAGGTATTATTCTTGTACGAAGACGAGTTTGTACTTGGAGCCAAATCCCCATTGCTTTATAAAAAAATAAGCATTTTATTCTAGGATAGTGTTGCTTTTACAGAAAAATTGAGACAATAGTGGGGAGTTCCCTTATATCCCCTACTTAGTGTCCCTTACTCTTAACATCTTATATTGGTACAAATATTGGTACATTATTATAACTGAAGTTCTTACTTTATTTAGGCTTTTTAGTTTTTACCCAGTGTCCTTTATATGGTCTACATTCCCATCCAGGACACCACGTAACATTTAGTTGTCATGTCTCCTTAGATTCCTCTTGGCTGTGGACCTTGACAAATTTATGAAGCAGTGGTTAGGTATTTTGTAGAATGCCCCTCCACTGAGATTTCTCTTACATTTTTCTTATGAACAGATTGACCTTATAGGTCTTTTGGAGGAAGGCTAAAGTCTGATGCTCATCACATCATATCAAGGGTATATACACTTCCAACATGGCTTGTCACTATTGAGGTTAACTTGCATTACCTGGATGAGGTAGTGCTTGTCTAGTTTCCACTATTAAGTTATTCTTTTTCTTCCCCCTTCCTTACTGTACTCTTTGAAAGGAAGTCACAATGCCCAATCCACACTTAAAGGGTAGGGAATTATGCTCCACCTCTTGGAAGGTAGAGTATCTATATCAGTTATTTAAAATTCTTGTGCATATCGGATTTATGTCTTCTTCACCATTTATCTAGTCATTTATTTATTTGGATGCATGGATATTTATTTTATACTTCAGCATGTAAGCCAATAATACTTTGTTGCTCAGATTGTCCCATCTTTGGCCATGGGGAGCCTTTTCAGTGGGCTCCTGTGTTCCTTGGACACACCTCCATCATTATGGGTGTTTTTGAGCACTTCCTTACTTTCTGGTGGTTTAAGATGCACCTGGCTCATCTACTATATTTTCTGCCTCAGCCATAATATTAGCCATTTCTCCAAGGATTTCTGACCAGAAATCCTTTTACTAGAAAATGGTATCAGAAACCAAGATCTGGGTACTTACTCTGCTTGTTGTTATTTTATTGGGGGAATCTTTGATTCTGGACCATCTCAGCTTAGATAACAAAGAAATATGTGTGCCCTTACTCTTGTATATATTTACATCTTTAAGTATTCCTGCATGTAATAATGTTATCTATGTTAAATTAAGCATGAGTTCAAATGAGTATCTCCAACTTTAATCCATTACTACATGGATCATACTAACTTTCTTCCCATGTTTAGCTATAACTTCCCACTCCAACGGTAAGAAATCTGGTTGCCAGAATTTTTCGTCCATTTACTAAATTGTTCAATTCTAGCATACATGTAGAGTGATTTCAGAAGAGATAGCCTATGTTCCCATAGGAAACAACCTTTATCAAGTGTAGTTCAGTGCTTATGTACAGTTCCTTTTACCTTTAGTCTTACAGAATTCAGTAATTTTAAATGTTACTTAGAGCATTACCTGTTTACCTGACCCCTTTTGGTGAAGTTGCTTCGTGTAATTATAATACAGTCAGATAGTTTTGTCACATTATTCATTGCATCCTTTGATTTTCCATCCTCCTAAATTATTTTTTCTTAATTTCACGTGTTAAAGCTCATTCTTTGATTTTGCTATAAAGTTCTGTGGATTTTGACAAATACATCATGTCTTTTATCTACCATTACGGTATCATATAGAAGTTTCATGGCACTAAATAAAGTCCCTTTTGCTTTATCTATTGAACCCCTACCCCCATCCTCTCTAGAACCTCTGTCAATCACTGATCAGTTGACCATCTCTATTGTTTACCAATTTCAGAAAGTGATATGACTGGAATCATACTCTGTAGTCCTTTCAGACTGGCTTCTTTCATTTATCAATAGCATTTTATATTAATCTATATATTTGCATGACTTGATCATTTTTTTATCACACAGTTAGTATTCTGTTATATAAATGTATCACATTGATTATCTATTCATCTGTTGAGTTTTAGTTTTGCTGATTTTGAAGAATGTGTCCATAAATATTTAAAAATTTTCTTGTACTAGTTTTTATGTGGATATAAATTTTGAAATGAGTTGGATAAATACCAAGGGACACAATTATTGCATCCCATGGTGAAACTTTGTTTAGCTTTGTTGTAAAGAACCAAACTGTCACCACGAGTGGTTGTATCATTTTGCACCTCACCAGCAATGAAGTAGAGTTCCTGTTGCTCTGCATCCTTACCAACAATTGATATTGTAAGTTTTTCTTTTAATTTTAGCCATACTAATAAGCATAATTTTCACATGTTTATTTTCCATGTGTATATCTTCTGTGGTAAGGTAACTTTCCACAGCTTTTGCTCAGTTTTAAATAGGTCTTTTTGCTTTTGGTGTTGTATATTAGACAAACCCATCATTAAATCTAAAGTTACATTGATTTTCTCCTATGTTCTCTTATAAAAGTTTTATTTTTCCATTTTCCATTGAGGCATATGATACAGCTTGAGAATGTTAATTAAGATTTGCATCTAAGTTTATTAATTTACATGTGGTTGTACAGTTTTACAACACTGTTTGCTGATAAGTCTATTTTTCTCCATTGGTTTCCTTATCTGTTTTGTCAGATATCAATTGATTTTGTTTGTGTAAGTTTGTTTCTGTGCTCTCAATTCTATTCTGTTGACTTGTGTATCTGTTCTTTTCTCATACCATCATATGGTGATTATTGTAGTTTTATAGTAAGTCTCAAATTAAGTAGTGTGAGTCTTCCAACTTTGTTCTTCTTCTCCTTTAATGCTGTATTGACTACTCAAAAACTTTTGCTTTTCCATATAACATTTAGAATTAGTGCAGATTTCTAGAAAGTGTCTTGCTCTTATTTTGAGTGAAATTGTGTTGAACTTATAGGTCAAGTTGGGAAGAATTGACATTGAGTCTTCTAGTTCATTAACATGGAACTTCTTCTCATTTATGTTCTTTCCTTTTTTTATAAGGTTTTTTTAAAAAAATACTTTAAATTATTTTTTAAATTATGAAAGTATGATAACATATTTGTAGGAGATTTAGAATATGCAGAACACAGTTACATATAGTTCCTCTGTATTTTACAATTATTTTTTAAGTAGATAAATTAAGATTTTCAGTTGGAGTTTCAATTTCAGACTCTCAGAAATTAATAGAATGAGTAAACAGAAAATCATAAGGATATGGTAGACCTGAAACGTACTTTGAACCAATTCAACATAATTAAGACTTATAAAATTTTCACATAATAGCAAGATACAAATTCTATTCAAGTTCCCATAGACTACAAGCCAGGAGACACTAGAACATATCTAGGGATGTAAAACAAGGTACAAAAATTTCATGGTCTAAAGTGTTGAAATCATACATAGTCTGTTCTTTTACCACTGTTCTTCCCATTTGTTTTCATCTTTCATTATGTTGTAATTTTCCACATACAGAAGACTTGTACATATTTTAGATTGATACTTCATTATTTTACTTTCTGGTGTGATTATATGCATCTATTCTAAAGCTAAATTATGTTGTTATAAATTCTTATTCTCATTGTTTGCTAGCCATTACTTTTGTCTAAGAAAGCAATTAATTTTTGAATATTATTTGTATATTCTACAACCTTGCTCTAATTTACATCATTCATTCCAGGAGCTTTTTGGTAGAATTTTGGATTTTCTGGATAGTCATGTCATCTGTGAATAAAATCAGTTTTATTTCTTCTCTTCATGACTTTTTAACAGTATAATATCAAGAAGTCCTAGAACATAACGGAAAGAAACAAACGATTCTTTTTCAACTCTGTTAGGTTTCCTGTGAAGAGTCATTTTTGTTCAAGAACTATCAGCACGAATACGTTTAAACTTTCCTCTGTCCCATGTACACTGAAAAAAAGAGGGAAAATCGTCTTACATGTTTATTTAAGGGAAAAATTTTCTCAAACAGAAGTTTCTCAGGAGGAAATGAAAATTTAGGGAAGATGTCATAACTTTCTCAAAGTTAATTGAATGTTCCAAGTCCTCCCTTTGATGGACTCCCCCCCCCTTTTTGTAATATAATATTTAATTCTAAAAATTCTTATAAAACATGTATAACATTCCTTCTTTGCAGGAACACACTTGGACATTGTAAATGTACTGTTAGTATTTTTTGTACTTGTAATCTAGTCATAGAACATCTCTTTTTCGAGGGCAAAGTAATAAACTATGGTGTTTTACATGTAAGCTTTGAGCTGTTGATTTCTTTCAGGAATTCCAAATAGATCTTGCAGTGAAATTCATGCATAACCGTTTTGCAAAGACATATTTTGATTACACACTGATGATATATTGATTACGGATCTTTGCAGAAGAGAAATGGAGATTACCACCTAACACATGAATTGAGCCATTAGGTGGATTGCCCTGTGCTAAAATAAGATCCACAAATACTGACCTGCCACGTACAGAAATTAATTTAATAGTAAACCAGACTAAGATAACACAGGCAAGTAAATACATCATCAGTCTGAACTTCTGACTGTAAGTAGTGGCAATACAAATATTCCTTACTGTGGAGCTGATTAGCAAGTTACATTTCATGTAAACAAGGTTGCATTTATTTATTGAACATAATTGTGTGCATTATATACCAGGCATTGTGGCAGATCAAGTGAGGGTGGTTAAAAGATAGAAATTAATGAACTTGGCTTTGGCCTTCTTAAATGTGTTAATTACATTCTGAGTTCAAGCTCTAGTGATTTTGGGGACCTAACTGTATAAAGAGAAAGGTTATTTTATAGGAGTGTCTAACATAATAAGAGGAAGGGTGGAGAAGGCCCTCGGGATGGCTGTAGAGCCTTGACCTTGGACAGTGAAGGATATTGCAAGCTCTCTGCCTCTGCCTTGCATCTCTGTCTTCTTTTTTTCTATCTTTCTTTTTTCTATTGAAGCATGGTTGGTGTACAATATTAATGTAAGTTACAGGTGTACAATATAGTGGTTCTAAATTTTTAAAGGCTATGCTCCATTTATAGTTTTTATAAAATTTTAGCTATATTCCTCCTGTCGTACAATATGTCCTGGTAGTTTACTTTACACCCAATAGTTTATACCTCTTACCCACTACTCCTGTATCATCCCTGACTCCTACCCTCTCCCCATTTGTGACCAGTAGTATTTTACTCTAGATCTTTGAATTTTCTTTTTTGTTGTATTCACTACTTTGTTGTATTTTTCAGATTCCACATGTGGGTGATATCATGCAGTATTTGTCTTATTCTGTCTGGCTTGTTTCACTTTCATAATGCCCTCCAAGTCTATCTATGTTACTGCAAATGGCAGAATTTCATTCTTTTTTATGTCTAAGTAATATTCCAGAGTGTGTGTTTGTGTGTATACACATCCATGTATGCCACATTTTCTTTATCCATTCTTCTGTTAATGGCACTTAGGTTGCTTCTATATCTTGGCAATTATAAGTAATGCTGCTATGTACATTGGAGTACATGTATCTTTTCAAATTAATATTTTCATTTTATTTGGATATATATACCCAAGAGTTGAATCGCTTGGTTGTATGGTAGCTCTCTTATTCATTTTTGAGAAACTTGCATACGTTTTCCACAGTGGCTGCACCAACATACATTCTCACAAACTATACGAGGGTTCCCTTTTCTCCACATCCTTGCCAACATTTGTCTGACTTTCTTCTTGTAAATTTAGTTGATGCTTCTCTTTAGTGTCTGGCCTTTTCAACTCCTGGTGGATACTAGAATATAGTGGTACATTTATTTCAATGTACATTTCAAACATTTATTGAGTGATTATCATTCCAAGCATGTTCTAAGTACTTGAATGCAGACTGTAACGAAGAAGAGATTAGAAACACCTGCTCTCCTGGAGTGTATGCCCTGATGTGTGGAGATAAACACTGAACAGTAAACATCAAGAATAAGATATAAGAAAAATGTTAGAGAGTGATAAGTTCTGAGGTAAATGGTAAAAATAATGAGAAGAGACTGAGGAGGACTTAGTGCGCTGGGAATAGGTAAAGGAGGTTACAATTTTAGTCAGAATGTCAGGATAGGATAGATAAAATGAATAAATTTTCTCAATTATAAAATGGATAAAATAACACTGCACAGAAAGACTGAAGGAAGTGTGAAATTTGGCCACACAGGTATCTGGGGAAGAGTCATGGCAGAGGAGATGGTGAAGGTCAAGGTCTCTAGGTGGACCGTGTCAGGGGCATTGTGGAATAGCATGGAGTCCCACGTGCCTGAAGCAGAGAGCAGGAGGATAAAGAGGTTAGAGGAGAGATGTAACAGGGCCACTGATTTGCAGACTGTTGTTCTAAGAACTTGGTTCTTTCTCTGGCGGAAAACAGGAGCCAGGAAAGGGTTTTGAGGAGATGAACAATCTGAGGCATTTTCAACGTTAGCTCTCAGTGTCTGAGCTACGTGGAGACAGGTGAGTGGAGCAGTCAGTCTTTCCCCCAAACCTTCTTTTTAGCCTCTGTTACAGGAGAGAGAGCTCACTTGCCCATCCTAGGCAAGTCATTGACTTCTGAGGAGCTGTGGTTTGGTGAGTGAATTTGCTTGCTGGAGTGTACTTCCTTTTTTTTTTTTTTTAATCCCAGATTTTAAAGCTTATGTGCAATAGTTTTAATAAAGAGTTTTGCATATCGTACCTTAAATAAAGTACAGCATGTTTTCAAATTTAAATACTCTCTGTATGTACAGTGAGTGAATAAGCATATATTCTTATTAAAGATAAATTCAAGTTTCTGTTTGTCAGTTCCAAAATGCATGTATATAGGTTGCTAAATCTGAAAATAGAGTGAGGCATAAAATAGTCAAGTGTTCTATGTTATCAGGAAGCCACCTTTTAGCAATCTTTTCTCCCTTAAAAAGTTTCAAAACCTATACATTTCTAAGTTTTGAAAATATCTGTTAAAAGGCAACATTTCAGGTTAAACAACAATTCTTATAGTCTATAGTAATAAAACTAGATATGTGTAGATATAAATATGTGATTATGTCCATATACACATTTGAGTTTCTCAGACACGCATACCCAGGTCACATCCCCATGTGTGTAGAATAGGGACGGGGGGACGAGGTATGGGAGAACAGTTTTCAGAAAGTGGGGAACAGTTGGAGGGAAGAGTGTAAGGAAGCTGGCAACCTTATTAGTTGTTCATCTTGTGTCAGTTAAGATCCAAAAAAATAAAAAGTGTTCATAAATATTTTCTCACTCAGATTATAGCTAACTGCAACAAGAGGGATATTGGTAAAGCCTGAAGGGAGGTGGAGAGGAGGGAAAATCACTTTTTAAGTGGGTCATTAAGGCACTTGAGCTGGAAAGACAGTTTGGATTTGGCCACACAGAGATGGGAGTGGAGGCAATGGTGGGAGAAGAGGTCACCTAATGTGAAAGAATGTGCCCTCTCCAGGGCGGGGGTAGGAAAAACACTGCGGACAGGATCATCTGCACAAATTATGCATGAGTTTACCCAGGAGGCTGCTGAGCTGCTTCACAATAATGGGTAATTGCCTTCACAAACGCATCCTCCTTTCCCTGGTTCACCCCAGCAGACACTTGCAGGGAAAGGTATTAAGAACAGATGTCAATGCGAAATACATTATTTTTATGAATATGATTGTTGCATTGAGCCTTTGCAAAGCAATCTTCTATTAGAAAGTCTACAGAGGCATTGATTAAAGAAGTAGGAAAACTTCCACTTAAACTTCTCTTTTGGATACTGAATGCTGAACGCTAATACTGGGCACACAACTATAGTCCAAATTCTAAAAAAGATGGAGGCACCAGTGTCTTCTAAGCCAGAGAGAAATTCACTGGATAATGAAAATTTTCACAGTGTTAAGCTTATTCCTTAAAGTTATCATTTAAAAATATAGTTTTGTTTATTCTGATTTTCTTTGACCTCCCAAAGATTCTGTACTAAAGCTACTACTCTTTTGTTTTTTGGCAATAAATACATACATACATACATATATAAAATTTTCTTCCATTGAGTTACATTGAAATTCTAAGGAATAATTATCTTTTTGGCCCTTCTCTTGAACAAAATATGTTAGACATTTTATCTCAAAATTTGCTACATACATTTTATAGAGATTCTGCTCTTTCATTTTTATTAAACAGTAGTAATGGTTTATATGATCTGAGTTTTTTCTTAATGTGTATTTAAGTAGATTATGATATTGGAAATATCATGGATCTATTATTATATGATAAGCTAAGGACTGTATATGAAAGACAGTTCCATGTATAGTAGTTTTTATTCCAATTCTAAAATAATTATAATTATAGAACTGTTTTATATGTGTCATACTAGTTATTTATTCATTCATTAAAATTAAGTTTATTTATTATTAAATATATGCTCTAGAGAGAGGATAGAAAACAAATGTAAAATATATAAGTTCATTAGCAAGATAATTTTAAATATTGAGACATGCTATGAAGAAAATAATGTGGGATAATGAAATCAGAAATACTATGCAATGGATGGACTAATTTAGGTTGGGAAGTCAGGAGCAGCATTTCTAAGCAAATGGCCTTGATTTGAGACCTGAACAGGGGTGAGAAGGTATCAGTCTTCCAAAGGTATAATTGAAGAGCATTTCAGATGTTAGTTTCAGCCTCTAAAATTGGAATGAGTTTGGTATATTGAAGGGTCAGCAAGAAGACTTGAGTAGAGATGTCATAGAACTCATAGTGTGTATCTGAACTATATCCTATTTCAGGTATTGTGACTAATATATGATTATAAAATAAAACCCTGAGGGCAGATTTGAATTTAATGTATTAAAAAAAATCCTATATAAAAGTGAAAATTGGCCAGGTATGGTTCATATCATCTGTTCCTGTAACTCAGAAACAAAGAGAAGTCTAAGAATAAGTAAGGTAACACCTGGAGAATAAAGGAGAACTTATAAATTTTATCAGCAAGTTGCTGGATAGAACTTGTGGGGAAGAAATGCTTACCTCTTATAAAAGACTTGTTACAAGCAAGATTCTATACCAGAAAGATGGAGAATATGGTATTTGAGACAGGGAATGAAAATATATTTTTAAAATGTTCTAAATAAAAAGAAGTTCAGTTCAGTCGCTCAGTCTTGTCTGACTCTTTGCAACCCGATGAACCAGGCCTCCCTGTCCATCACCAACTCCTGGAGTTTACTCAAACTCATGTCCATTGAGTCGGTGATGCCATCCAACAATTACATCTCTGTTGTCTCCTTCTCCTCCAGCCTTCAATCTTTCCCAGCATCAGGGTCTTTTGAAATGAGTCAGCTCTTCACATCAGGTGGCCAAAGTACTGGAGTTTCAGCTTCAACATCAGTCCTTCCAATGAACACCCAGGACTGATCTCCTTTAGGATGGACAGATTGGATCTCCTTGCAGTCCAAGGGACTCAAGAGTCTTCTCCAACAACACAGTTCAAAAGCATCCATTCTTCAGTCCTCAGCTTTCTTTATAGTCCAACTCACACCCATATATGACTACTGGAAAACCATAGCCTTGACTAGACAGACCTTTGTTGGCAAAGTAATGTCTTGCTTTTTAATAAGCTGACTAGTTTGGTCATAACTTTTCTTCCAAGGAGCAAGCGTCTTAATTTCATGGCTACAGTCAACATCTGCAGTGATTTTTGAGCCCCCCAAAATAAAGTCTGTCACTGTTTCCCCATCTATTTGCCATGAAGTGATGGGAACAGATGCCATGATCTTAGTTTTCTGAATGCTGAGTTTTAAGCCGACTTTTTCACTCTCCCCTTTCACTTTCTTCAAGAGGCTCTTTAGTTCTTCTTCACTTTCTGCCATAAGGGTGGTGTCATCAGCATATCTGAGGTTATTGATATTTTTCCCAGCAATCTAGATTCCAGCTTGTGCTTCATCCAGCCCAGCATCTCGCATGATGTACTCTGCATAGAAGTTAAATAAGCAGGGTAACAATATATACAGCCTTTGCGTACTCCTTTCCCTATTTAGAACCAGTCTGTTGTTCCGTGTCCAGTTCTAACTGTTGCTTCTTGACCTGCATACAGGTTTCTAGGGGGCAGGTCAGGTGGTCTGGTATTCCCATCTCTTTCAGAATTGTCCACAGTTTATTGTGATCCACACAGTCAAAGGCTTTGGCATAGTCAATAAAACAGAAATAGACATTTTTCTGGAACTCTCTTGCTTTTTCGATGATCCAGAGGATACTGGCCATTTAATCCCTGGTTCCTCTGCCTTTTCTAAAACCAGCTTGAACATCTGGAAGTTCATGGTTCACGTATTGCTGAGGCCTGGCTTGGAGAATTTTGAGCATTACTTTACTAGCATATGAGATGAGTGCAATTATGCAGTAATTTGAGCATTCTTTGGCATTGCCTTTCTTTGAGATTGGAATGAAACTGGCCTTTTCCGGTCCTGTGGCACTGCTGAGTTTTCCAAATTTGCTGGCGTATTGAGTACAGCACTTTCACAGCATCATCTTTCAGGATTTGAAATATCTCAACTGGAATTCCATCACCTCCTCTAGCTTTGTTCGTAGTGATGCTTCCTAAGGCCCACTTGACTTCACATTCCAGGATGTCTAGCTCTAGGTGAGTGATCACACCATCGTGATTATCTGGGTCATGAAGATCTTTTTTGTACAGTTCTTCTGTGTATTCTTGCCATCTCTTCTTAATATCGTCTGCTTCTGTTAGGTCCCTACCATTTCTGTCCTTTATTGAGCCCATCTTTGCATGAAATGTTCCCTTGGTATCTCTAAATTTTCTTGAAGAGATCTCTAGTCTTTACCATTCTATTGTTTTTCTCTATTTCTTTGTATTGATCACTGAGGAAGGCTTTCTTATCTCTCCTTGCTGTTTTTGGAACTCTGCATTCAGATGGGTATAGCTTTCCTTTTCTCCTTTGCTTTTTGATTCTCTTCTTTTCAAAGCTATTTGTTAGGCCTCCTCAGACAGCCGGTTTGCTTTTTTGCATTTCTTTTTCTTAGGGATGGTCTTGATCCCTCACTCCCGTCCTTAGTTCATCAGGCACTCTATCAGATGTAGTCCCTTAAATCTATTTCTCACTTCCACTGTATAATCATAAGGGATTTGATTTAGGTCATATCTGAATGGTCGAGTGGTTTTTCCCACTTTCTTCAATTTAGGTCTGAATTTGGCAATAAGGAGTTTATAATATGAGCCACAGTCAGCTCCTGGTCTTGTTTTTGTTGACTGTATAGAGCTTCTCCATCTTTGGCTGCAAAGAATATAATCAATCTGATTTCAGTGTTGGCCATCTGGTGATGTTCATGTGTAGAGTCTTCTCGTGTTGTTGGAAGAGGGTGTTTGCTATGACCAGTGCATTCTCTTGGCAAAAGTCTGTTAGCCTTTGCCCTGCTTCATCCTGTACTCCAAAGCCAAATTTGCCTGTTACTCCAGGTGTTTCTTGACTTCCTACTTTTGCATTCCAGTCCCCTATAATGAAAAGGACATCTTTTTTTGGTGATAATTCTAAAAAATCTTGTAAGTCTTCATAGAACCATTCAACTTCAGCTTCTTCAGTGTTACTGTCATGGCATAGACTTGGATTACAATGATATTGAATGGTTTGCCTTGGAAACGAACAGAGATCACTCTGTTGCTTTTGAGATTGCATCCAAGTACTGTGTTTTGGACTCTTTTGTTGACTATGATGGCTACTCCATTTCTTCTAAGGGATTCCCACTCACAGTAGTAGATATAATGGTCATCTGAGTTAAATTCACACATTCCAGTCCATTTTAGTTTGCTGATTCCTAGAATGTCAACGTTCACTCTTGCCATCTCCTGTTTGATTACTTCCAATTTACCTTGATTCATGAACCTAACATTCCAGGTTCCTATGCAATATTGCTCTTTACAGCATTGGACTTTACTTCCATCACCAGTCACATCCACAACTGGGTGTTGTTTTTGCTTTGGCTCCGTCTCTTCATTCTTTCTGGAGTTATTTCTCCACTGATCTCCAGTAGCATATTGGGCACCTACCGACCTGGGGAGTTCATCTTTCAGTGTCCTATCTTTTTGCCTTTTCATACTGTTCATGGGGTTCTCAAGACAGGAATACTGAAGTGGTTTGCCATTCCCTTCTCCAGTGGACCACATTCTGTCAGACCTCTCCACCATGACCTGTCTGTCTTGGGTGGCCCCACATGGCCTGGCCTAGTTTCACTGCGTTAGACAAGGCTGTGGTCTGTGTGATCAGATTTCTAGTTTTCTGTGACTGTGGTTAAATATTTCTTCAATTTCTAGGAAAATGGAGTAAATGTTCTTTCTCTATTTCTTCTGCTAAGTTCAACGAACCTCCCCTCACCCCCTAACCTGGACATTATACATTTTCAGAAGCCTATGAAGAAAAGTAGACAAAGAGGAAAGCCTGGCTATTTAGAGATTAGAGAGGTTGAGGGACAACATGGAATATGACATTCCACTCCAGTCTGTCAACAAGCGTTACTCAGTTTCTAACCAGTTCCTAAATGTTAGTGGACCAAGGTTCACCAGCTGTTAGGGAAAGCCTCCAACAGGGAAGAAAGACACTGAAATGAACAAGTGGAGCGAGCCAACAGGAGTCTTACAGATAGAGTTGGAAGATGAAAAAAGGGCTGAGAAAGAAAACTGTTTGTAATCCTCAAAGATATACATGACATCTCTTCCATGAAACAGGATGCTGTGTTTTGAAATAAATAACCAGAGAGGAAAAGAGAGCTCTTGAAAATAAAACAAAAGTTCTTGTAAAGAAATCAGTTTTGATATGGAAAGATATGGTCATGGTTATTTTTCAGAAAGTAGAACAAAAGAAGGAAGAAAATGGAATATAAGAGAAAAATATTTTAAGAGAGAGAAATAGAGGCCAAAAACATGATTAAATAAAATAATACAACATAATTTTCCACAACTGACAAATTAAAAGTGCCCACTGAGTGCTCAGTATACAGAAGGGTGGTGATGGTGGTGTGTGTGTGTGCGTATGTGCCCTCAGTCGTGCCTGACTCTGTGATTCCATAGACTTCTGGCCACCAAGCTCCTCTGTCCATGGAATTTTCAAGGCAAGCATACTGGAGTGGGTTGCCATTTCCTCCAACAGGGGATCTTCCCAACCCAGGGATCAAACCTGCATCTTTTATGTCTCCTGCATTGGCAGGTGGATTCTTTACCAAATCTACCTCCTGGAAAGCCCAGGGAGTAGGAGTTGGGCAGGGAGTGGTAAATATCATATACTATTGTGAAATTCCAGCAAACCAGTAATAGAATACCTTTAAATCTTTCATTTGAAACAGTAGAATCACTATCATTTTATTAATACTTAAAATATCCAAATAGGAGATAATGTATAAAAAGTGGAAAACTTGCATGATACAGTGAAGGAATTCTTCATATGCTTAGATGGTTTGTGAAGCATTTGACTTGTTGCACATGATTTTGCATAAATGTGCATTGTTCTAGGGAGAGGCAGAATTTCCCAAAGCTTTTCTCATGAGTCCATGATATAAAGGAATAGATAGATGGGTGAATAGATTCATGGATAGATGCCTGGGTGGATAGATAATAAATAGACAAAGAGACATGATGGATGGATGGATATGTAGCTAGATAGGGTGAAGAAACCATAGTTAGAGAGAAAACTTGAGTTTCTTCACATGTATCTGTCTAAGTTTTATAGTATTTGCTTTTTACTTTTAACTCAATTTTATGATTTGGACTTTCCTTGGTATTACTAAAGCAAGAGAAAATACGATTAGGACATCATTTATCTATCTAAGGAGATTTATCTGATAATATCTTATGTTTGGAACACATTCACAAACTCTAAACTTGGAGAGTTTTAGATCTGAGGGAAATATATGATAATACTAACATAAACTGTTATTGTTTTTATGATAGTGTTTATATGAATCACATTCACAGCCATGATTTCATTTGTTCCTTCAACAATCTTTTGAGTTCTGGAATCCTAGTTTTCTTATTACATTTGATTTACAATTTTTCACATGTTCTAAGAAAAAGTCAACAGAAAAGTACTCAGCAAACAATGACAAAAAAAGATATAAATTTGTCATACTCATTGCAGAGAAGTTTAAGGCAGCGTTAATCGATGATAATAGATCGGAAATGATGTGTTCTTTATGTGAATCTGAATTGCTAACACTTGATTGAAGATCTAACAATAATGACTCAATCAATGACATTGATAGAAGCAGATGTAATTTTAAACAAAGTTTATGAAGAAGTGAAATTTTCCCCTTAATCTTTTTTTTACAACACACGTGGTTTTTTATGGATTACAAAATAGCACATGTTCTTAGAAACTTGAATATTATCACACAGAAGGACATTAACAGCACCTGTAATCTTAAATTAAAAAAAAAAAACAAAACGTTAAGACTTTAGCATGTATTTATTCAATTTTTTTCCATGTCTCCAAAACAAAATCATCAAATTGTGTAAACATTAACCAACTTTAATAAATTTTAAACAGGTTGATAAGATTTCTTAAATATACTATATGCTAACCTGTTAAATAAGCAGATAAGCAAACATATCTTAAACTTTCCTTGATAACACTGAGTCCTGTTTCTAGTTGTTTGTTGACATTCTCTGTACCTACTGAGAAGTGTCAGCTCCTGGATCTGATGCTCCACAGCCCCTCACTACTTTTACTTTTAAAAACCTTGTCCATGATTTGGTTCTTACGGGTTATTTTCTGTGAGCAATCAGGAATTAACTGATATTAATACTTCTTCCTGCCTTAAGAGTAGTAATCCTGGGTAGTGTCTGTCTTTTACTAATTTAATGCATCTAATTTGCTATGGACTGAGAAACCAAATAGCTAATTTTATTAGTAATCCTGCCTCCACCTAGAGCAGTAAATATAGCTAGCTTTTTTTTTTTCCCTAGCACTTTCTCATTCCAGGAAATTTCTGTGATAAATGCTTTTAATCTTCAAAATAACTGACTTGGAAACTCAGGATTAGCAGAGATTAAGTCATTTCCCCAAGTTTATACAGACAGTGACTCTTTAATACATTTACTTTATTGAAGTATAGTTGATTTACAATGTTGTGTTAATGTCTTTTGTTGTTGTTCAGTCATTCAGTCATGCCTCACTCTTGGCAACCCCATGGACGGCAATACACCAGGCATCCCTGTCCTTCACTATCTCCCAAAGTTTGCTCAAACTCATGTCCATTGAGTCTATGATGCCATCCAACCATCTCATCCTCTGTCATCCCCTTCTCCTCCTGCCCTCAATCTTTCCCAGCATCAGGATCTTTTCCAGTGAGTCGGGCTTTTGCATCAGGTGGCCAAAGGATTGGAGCTTCAGCTTCAGCATCAGTCCTTCCAATGAATATTCAGGGTTAATTTCCTTTAGGATTGACTGGTTTGATCTCTTTGCTGTCTGCTCTATACACCAAGGTGATTCTCCTTCTTGACTGCCTTTTGTTTCCTTTTCTTGCTTGTCTAAGGTCTAAAAACCAGAAGGTCTAGTATATTCATGGTGTGCTAGAGTCAGTTCATACCAGCTCCCAAGAGCTGACTTTTAAACCTTTTGTGAGTCAATTCTTAAATATAGCCATTATTAAAAATTAAATTATATAAACTTTAAATTATAAAGGTAATAAATACTCAAAACTCTTGAAGTTATTTATATCTACTGTAACTCCAGGTTGGAAATATAATCTCGTGGTATGCTACCTTGCATCTCTTCCCAGTCCCATGTTCAGCAACTTCATGTAGGCAGTTCAGAATCAACCAGCTGGGAATATTTACACTGTGGAAATTGGCAAAAGCAACAAATCAGGGTGTTTTCCTTCTTGAGAGGTGGTTATTAAACAATTACCAGCAATAACCAGAGTAAAAGGGACTGAACTTCCATATCTTAGCCATGTGACTCCTGGGGCAGTGTTTCTCTTTGGTAGTAGAAGACCTCTTTTCAAATGAATAGATGGTAAGGAGTTGAGAACATACTTACCAGGGACGGCAGATAGGAGCTGTTAATCATGTTTTAACTGAGCATTTTGTAGATGAGAAATCCCACCTCTTGGTACAGAATATATCTTATTTTTTTTCCTGTGAAAACTGAATCCAGCTTCCTTTTATTTCTATTTTTTTTAATTGAACTGTGTTTATTTCAATCATATCTTGGCGAGGAATCATATTCTTCAAAAGTTTGATTACTTTCTTCAGTGATGTGAACTTATTCTTAAAATCCATAAAATGTAAAAGACGCCAAAGTAGAGTGATAAAAATGTCAGTTGTTGTAACAGAATTTATGGCTTTGGTTTTAATACTAGGAGTGTTTTGAAAATATCTTGTATCTTATCTTGTGCACATAGTGGCTCTTATTCAGCTGAGAAAGAGGTTAAGTGAGAAATGAGTTGGCTCGTGAAGGATACATTTTTTCCACCCACCCCAACCCCTAACACACATATACACTCACACACATATACCCTGATGTTAATTTGATTTGAAAAAATATCAGGAAACATCATCATCAATTTCTCCTCTTGCAAAACTGATTATTCTTGCTTGACTGCCCTCTGCTGGAATTCCTGAAAATATACACTTTGCCTCTACTTCCAGGGACTAGTTGTAGGCCGGATGCAATTTAATACAATGTGCGCAGTCTTTTCAGGGCATATTATGTGCAGAAGCCCAGGTATGCAGGATTAGAAATAAAACTGAGTTAAGCATTAAATGCGGTGGTCAAGTGTTTATTTAATTAGCCATGAAAAATAGCCAGGTTTTGAATGGATCAAAGAAAACAATTATACATAATGGGTGAACTGAAAACAATTGACTATTAAGGAAGGAGAGGAATGCTTTAATTAAACTAAAAGATATACCTATGTTAAATGAGGTGGTTACAAAAGCTCCACAAGTAAAGCTGCTTAACTGCTGAGTATAATATGAGAGATCAGAAGGAGTGTTTAAATGTACCTAATAAAAAAATGCAACCTTATTAAAATTGTATTGCTATTATTTAAAACTATAGTGAGCTTTCTCTGTTATTTAAGCTAAGCCACCACATCTAAGAATATTCATTTACTGGTTTAAAATATTTAGGTTCCTCATTTATTATTAATTCTGATAAAAGATATTGCTTGTGTGTACTTAAGAGTATATTTCTTGTGAAATTTAAAGAGAATTCTTTTAGAGAGGATAATGGTTATGGCATATCAGTCCTTATGATGTACTAGTTTAGCATATACTTATCTCTATATTTGTCAGACTCTCTGGAGTTAGACGAATGGAAATCCACTGTCAAATAGGTTGAGTTGGTGGTGAATTGGCACCTTGGGACTCATGCTTGAATGGTATTACTGCGGAATATTGTTAGTATAAAGATCAGATCCTCCATCTGCAGAATTTGAGCTAGTAAATGAAACAGACTTCTGTAAGTACATTTGCTGTTCAATGTCTGAGCCTTTATTTCCTGCCCCATTTTTTTTTTTTTTTTTTTGGTATCATTAAGAGGTAAACAGGAGATTAGAGAGGAAGAGATGGAGAAGAGATGGTGATCTATCAAAGAAGTAATAGAAGGGAGAAGAGCAAAGGATCCCGCATCTCCTCACACCATCTTGTTTCCTTTGTGTCCCTCATGTGGATTAGACTCTATAAAGTTATGCTTGTAAAAAGCCCAGTCTTCCAATTCAAGATAGGGATTCTGCATCATTGAACATTACGACTTAAGTGTACGATAAGGACAAGACCTTCTTAGAAGCAATGCTAATCAAGTGGTTATAGATGTTAATCTTTTTGCAGTAAAAGCTGATTCTATCCAAGTCAGTTATTTTTCCTATTGTAAAAATGACAGTTATGTACTTTACACTGAGGCTACAGAGGGAAGGAAGGAGGTTATAGAAACTCCTTCAATTCACCAGACTAAATCCAGTTGATTCCACCGCCCCCACCAGCGGTAGCACACCCAGCATGCTTCCCAGACTCACCTGAAAAGAAGGTGGGGAGACATAGTAAGATGGTTGACCTGGAATTTGATTTGACTTTTTGAGTGTCATAAGATGAACCCTTAATCATGGAAGTTTTGAATGGAATAAAACAGTCTAAGACTCTTCAGAGTAAGATATGATAAAATAATAATATAAGTGGAAAAAGCCCAGGTTTGGGGAAAGCTGGTATGTTCCAAACTTTGTTGAAATTATACATTGATATTTCAGGCTGAACATATTAAAGTATTATTTAGTATAATGTCATTCTAAATGAAGAATAAAGTCTATTTTATTCAAAGGAGAGAGATTAGTAAAAGAAATATAATGAATAGCTACACTGTTTTGTATTTTGAAGTATTCTGTCACTGTGCTAATCATTTAATCAGCATTATATCATTTAAATTTTAAAAACTTTGCTGTGAGTTGGGTAGTTAATCATGCCCATGTTACAGATAAGAAAAATCAGGCTGGGAGGCCCAAGGTCATAGAGATGCTAAGTGCTAAAACTTGGAATCTCATCCTGTTTTTCTGACTCTGAGGGCAAAGCCCTTAAACACATAATGTATTAGTGGTAATGTTCTTTGCAAATCTTTGTCTCCTTATGAATCACTATCCTGATTCTAAGACAAGGAATCGGCAGAGCTCCTCTGTTTTTGTACCTGGGAAATGTGAACACTTGGGTCCTCTTAACTAAAGGCTACCACATGTGACATTTCTAGATTACCAATTTTCAAAGAATTATCAAAAAAAATTATACACAATACTGAAACACTGTGGAAGAAAATCTTCATCCTCTTTGGATAAATGTGCGTTGTCTACAGGCCATCATCTTTGTTCATGTTTCCAGAAACCTATTCTGGGGAAATGATCTGACAGACAGGCTGCTCCCAGAGCTGCACGCCCCTTTCCCCACTCCCGTCTCTCTGCAGCATCTGCATTGGGCGTGAGCCCGGATCCATATTTACGAGACATATGTAGACACTTTTCCCTTTCTTGGCAAATGCATAAATAGAATCCTAATGTCTACATGTAGGTACTATATAAATACAAAGTTGTGCATACTCTGTGGATGTCATGCATCATTTATCTATGTATTTTTAGCTCACCAACACATTTACATACGCTGTCACGTTTCAGACTGCACCTCGATATAGTGCCTTTTTCAACTTGAACTCGGCAGCAGGCAACATCATTCTTCTAACATTTTCACCACAAATGAAGATCAAAAAGCAAGAAAATAAATCCAAAGATAGAAGACACATTTTAAATGGGTAACACTTTCCTAATATGCTCTGAAGTTACTATAGAATTATCTAGAGCAGAGGAGTGAATCTTTTGCTCTGTAATTAGATTCATGCAATCATCTTAATGTATCTATTATGCCAGGATTTCCTGAGATGAATGTTTACACCTTGGCCGTTGTCTAAGGGAATATAGACATGTAAACCATCATTTCCAATTCTCTGTTAAAAACCTGTGAAGTACAGTAGCAGAAAGGGAAAGATTCTTTAAATATGACTTGACTGAAGATGTTAAAGAATCTTCACTTGGGGATATAATATTTGAATTGACTTTTAGAGGATGAGTAAACCTTTGGATTTTCTTTTGTGTCAAACATTAGAGGAGGTAGAAATCAGTTGACCTAAGGGATCAAGTCTTAAGATCAAACATAAGAAATTAATTGATCTAAGAAATAAAGTCTATGATGTTTGGATTTCTCGACAGGGATCAATTTTACATTTCAGAAAACTAGAAGAGAGCAGATGATTTGCTTTTCTTTCTTTTATTAAAACCCTGGGCATATCTATCTTTGACCTTATATTTCTGTGTACTGTGGATATGGCAAATCAGTTTAAGAAGTTTGTGGTAGAACCCTACCAATAGTTTTTCAAGCCTTTTCCTTGAGAAGTGTAACATTTTATTAAATGAAAAATTTCATGAAATCCTAAGAGTGAAACAGATAAAGGCAGACAGTTGAACTTACTTCTGGTTGAAGTAAGGGATAGGGGAGGAAAAATACCACCTGAATGGTACTGTCCCCGAATTTGGTTAAAAAAAAAAAACAGAAAAAAAAAATCAACAGAAAACCACATGTGTGTGTGTCTGAGATTACCCAAGTCCTTAAATTGCTTTAATTGTCCATAGATTGTATCTTTAAAAACTGATTCTAACCCAATATCTTTACCTAATTCTCTGGAGTTTTGAAAACACAGGAAATATCTGTTCTGTCTGTCCTTCATCTCTTCCTTCCAGTGGCTACTGAAGGAATAAGTGTTATGTGTTTGATTCAAGAGTGGTTTTCACAATTTAATGTGAACAGTAATCTTCCAGGAAACATGTTTGTTGCAGATTCCTGGACCATCTCCCATAACATTGATACGTATAGATCTGGGGGAGAGTCCAGGCATCTCTATGGATGCCAGTTGCATGCCACATAATTCTGAGGCAGGGGTCTATCAGATGAGTGGTTAAAGTATAGACTGCAGTGGAGGAAAAAAGAGGATTGAAAGAATAATGAATTGAAAGGAAAAGAAGAGCAGTAAAGAGAAAAGAAAAGCATACACTAATTGCAGAATGCCAATAACAATTGCCTAGCTGGCCACATTGCTACCTCTGTTTTAGAACAATAATTAAAAGAAACTTGTAAGGGCACTAAGGTATGTTTTCGCAAATTGGGAGCATTTAGTCAATCTCCGTGTATCTCTTATTCTCTCTCTCTTTGAATCTTCTGCTGCTCCTCCTTATTTCTCTTTTAAAAGAAATTATTGAAGTTTATTTAAAAACTCAGCAAAGTTTTTGATAAACATTTTCCAGAGTTTTAGTAATACATGTGCCTTGCTAAATGTTTTTATGTAGCAGCAATCATAGAATATATCTGTATATGTTTGATGTATTTCTATTTTATCTCAGTGTTATTTTGTAGGCATTTCTGTATCATTATATATCTTTTTATAGTATCTACTGTAGTACCATAGCAGTATGAGAATTAAAATATTTAGTGCATGTAAAACTCATAAGGAATGACAGACACTTACTATTCCATAAATTGCAATATTGTTATATGTCCTTTTCTAAGCTCAAAATTATCCTTTTATAGAGACCTAGATGAAGTTACTAGGTATGAACATTTTTTTTTCTGTATAAACATTTGAAAGTCTTAGTATAGGTTTTTTTTTTTTCCTGATATTTGATACATTGCTTTTCAAAGAGTCATTTTCATCTTCAATGCCACTAGCATTGTTTGAGTGTGTCCATTTCACTGACCCTCATTAGTATGTACACTTTATCATTTTTTTAAAAGGTGGTATTTTTAATTGCATTACTGCATTATATTTATGTGTATGTGTGTGAAAGAGGTAGGGAGGGATTTATCAGCAATCTATTCCCATATATTTTTTGAGATTTTAATATCTTCTTACTGCTTTACATAGGTTATTTTGTGTAGTGTGAGCTGCAAGTGTATTTGTAGCATATTTTCTCTTTAGTTTGGCTCTGAGTCTTAAAAAACTTATAAATAATGTTTTTCATTTTCTTGAGGTTTTATCTTGCCTATCTCAGTCCTCCGTCCCTCTTTCCTTCCTAATAGCTCTTATTTCTATCATTTCTACAATGTAGAGCATGCAATGTTTATGATTAATTCCTGTGTTTATTTCCATTTTACTTCTACAGTGAAACCTATTCAGTGCCCACTAAAGTCTCTTTACCACAGTTCTTCAATTATCTCTTTGTTAGAGGAAGTTTGTCCTCTGTTAGTTTCATCAAGAAGGGCTCATGAGAAACATCATCTCTGAGTTCTTCTATGTTCGAAACTGTGTGTGTATGTATGTGTTTTAACAGCCTTATTCTTGGAGGAATATAAAATCTTTACATCACCCTTCACTTGAGTTTTTTCTTGATGTTGTTCAACCCTCTTCTGGTATTAAAAATGTCAACATGAAGAAATTTGAAGCTAACTGTATTTCTTCCCCTTTCAGAAGTGAATTTACCTTTTTGTCTTATGGCCCCCAAAGATTCCTATATCTAAATTCCAAAAATTTATAAAGATGTGTCTTGGTGTTGACTGTTTCTGGTCAGTTTTCTATGGTCCGTATTACATCTTTTCTTTAAGGAGATTCAACTTGTAGTCTATCCAGGACATTTTCCTTGCATCAAATCTTTAAATATGTTAATTTCCCATTTTTCTGATCTCCTTTGTGGGACTCTAGTAATACAGATGTTGCATATTCTTTTCCTGCATTCTATAGCTATTTTTTTTCAAACTAAGCTTCGTTTTTTCTCTATCTTTTGAATTGCCGTCCATGTTTTCCATAATGGCTGTTTCCCGATGTAATCCTTCAAATTTTATGCACATTTATCTGGTAATTTTGGTGGGGGTGGGGGTTGGGTAGTATTAAATTAAACTTTTCATTTTGGGATATTGTAGATTCATAGGCAACTGTAAGAAATAATAAAGAGAGAACCCTTTACACATATATCTCCCCGTGATAATATCTTACAGAACTATGACACAATACAGTACCACACTGATACTATATGATACTATACATACATCTGTTGGATCATCAAAAAACCAAGAGAGTTCCAGAAAAACATCTACTTCTGCTTTATTGACTATGCCAAAGCCTTTGACTGTGGGGATCACCACAAACTGTGGAAAATTCTTCAAGAGATGGGAATACCAGACCACCTGACTTGCCTCCTGAGAAACCTGTATGCAGGTCAGGAAGCAACAGTTAGAACTGGACATGGAACAACAGACTGGTTCCAAATAGGGAAAGGAGTACATCAAGGCTGTATTTTTTTCACCCTGCTTATTTAACTTATATGCAGAGTACATCATACGAAATACCAGGCTGAATGAAGCACAAGCTGGAATCAAGATTGCCGGGAGAAATATCAATAACCTCAGATATGCAGATGACACCACCCTTATGGCAGAAAGCAAAGAAGAACTAAGGAACCACTTGATGAAAGTGAAAGAGGAGAGTGAAAAAGTTGGCTTAAAGCTCAACAGTCAGAAAATGAAGATCATGGCACCCGGTCCCATCACTTCATGGCAAATAGATGGGAAACAGTGGAAACAGTGAGAGACTTTATTTTGGGGGGCTCCAAAATTACTGCTGATGGTGACTGCAGCCATGAAATTAAAAGACGCTTGCTCCTTGGAAGGAAAGTTATGACAAAACTAGATAGCATATTAAAAAGCAGAGACGTTACTTTGCCAACAAAGGCCCCTCTAGTCAAAGCTATCGTTTTTCCAGTAGTCATGTATGGATGTGAGAGTTGGACTATAAAGAAAGCTGGTGGTGTTGGTTGGAGAAGACTCTTGAGAGTCCCTTGAACTGTAAGGAGATCCAACCAGTCCATCCTAAAGGAAATCAGTCCTGATATTCATTGGAAGGACTGATGCTGAAGCTGAAACTCCAATAGTTTGGCCACCTGATGTG
Organism: Cervus canadensis; assembly: GCF_019320065.1. Classification (NCBI taxonomy): domain Eukaryota; kingdom Metazoa; phylum Chordata; class Mammalia; order Artiodactyla; family Cervidae; genus Cervus; species Cervus canadensis. Next base: position 28,718,333 of record NC_057407.1, read on the forward strand.
AAGAGCTGACTCATTTGAAAAGACCCTGATGCTGGGCAAGATTGAAGGCCAGAGAAGAAGGGGATGACAGAGGATGAGATGGTAGGATGGCATCACTGACTCAATGGACATGAGTTTGAACAAGCTCTGGGAGCTGGTGATGGACAGGGGGGCCTGACGTGCTACAGTCTATGGGGTTGCATAGAGTCGGACATGACTGAGCAGTTGACCTGAAGCAGGACAATGATGTGGATACAGTTAAGATACAGGGAGTTTCCATCACCCCAAAGATCCTTCATACTGCTCTTTTATTGCCATACCTACTTCATTCTTCCCTCCATGCCCCCTATTGAATGTGATTTTAGCAACCACCTGTCTCTAATTGCTCTCTATAATGTTGACATTTCTAGAATGTTATAGAAATGAAAACATACTGTATATAACATTTAAGGTTTACTTTGGACTAAGCTTTATTCTCTGGACTTTCATCCAAGTTCTTGATGTGTCAATTGTTTGTCCCTTTTTATTGCTGAGTAGTATTCCCTGGTGTACAGGTATCATAGGCTGTTTCAGCATCTACCTGCTGAAGAACAGCTGAGCTGCTTTCAGTTTTGGGCTGTTACAAACAAGTCTGCTAAAAATAATCATGTGCAGTTTTTGTGTGACCATGAAGTTTCATTTCTGGGTTTTTTAAATCTATTAACCATTTGCTGATATTTACTAAAACTTTCATATTATATCTTTGTGTTGATGCTTTTTAGAACTTTCTTAGTACTCATCTGAGTGAAGTGTCTCTTTGCAGATTTGCTGTGGTGTAAGTGTTAAGAATGGGGAAGAGCTAGGAAAGTCCTCCAGGCTGGTAACCTGAAAGCTGTCTCCTTTTCTACTACCAGGGACAAATACACAAACATGACACTTCTAAAAGTATGACATCAGTGTGATTATTTGTATAGGGCCACCTCATTTGCTTCTGTAAATTGAACCAGGTTGAAGAGTTTTTCCTGTTTCCAGCCCTGTCTGCTTTATTTTCTGCCCCTGAACCAGATCTCCTGCATTGCAGGCAGCTTCTTTACTGCTGAGCCATCAGGGAAGCCCGCCTTATTGCTGTGTTAGATATAGATCTTTCACCACAGGGTGAGGCTCTCACCTTCAGGAAGTGTATCATTCCTGACTCTTTCTATTATCCACTGTTGCTGGGCCCTCTCAGGAATCTCATTTTTTAAAATCCTCCTCACTTTTACCCTATTTAAGCTGTTTCTAGCAGATCACTTACATGTCTCTGGGTTACATCTATACCTTAGCTTCATTGTAAATGAAATTTGCAGACTTTTTTCTCCTGACTTCTTGTTGTTGTTGTATGTTTTCCAAGAGGAGAACGTGAAAAAAGAAATGTTGATTTAGGGAGATATTTTCATAGCGGAAAATTTTAACCTGCATTTGTTGAGTACAAGACAGCATATTAAAAAGCAGAGACGTTACTTTGCCAACAAAGGTCTGTCTAGTCAAAGCTATGGTTTTTCCAGTAGTCATGTGTGGATGTGATCGTCAGACTATAAAGAAAGCTGAGCCCTGAAGAACTGATGCTTTTGAACTGTGGTGTTTGAGAAGACTCTTGAGAGTCCCTGGGACTGCAAGGAGATCCAACCAGTCCATCCTAAAGGAAATCAGTCCTGAATATCCATTGGATGCTGAAGCCGAAACCCAATCCCTTGACCACTTGATGCGAAGAGCTGACTCATTTGAAAAGACCCTGATGCTGGGAAAGGTTGAAGGCCGGAGGAGAAGGGGACGACAGAAGATGAGATGGTTGGATGGCATCACTGACTCGATGGACATGAGTTTGAGTATACTTCGGGAGTTGGTGAAGGACAGGGAAGCCTGGCGTGCTGCAGTCCATGGGGTCACAAAGAGTCAGACATGAACTGAACTGAAGTATTAGTCTTTCATTTTCATACTTCAAAAGAATCAAAAGAAGACATGTACTGGAAGATGAGACAACAAAGAACATGTTGATAAAATTTGTTCAGGGGTAACAATTTTCAATTGGCAATTTACCCTTCATCAATATACTTTTTAGAAAATCCACAGAAATTTCTTTTGAGTTAACTAAGCATGGTCTCTGGTTCATTCTTCAACTAGTTGGTGATTTTAGGTAAAGTGCTTTCAAATTTTCTGCATGAAGCATTTATTATAAGTTGGAATGAAGTTATAAATGCCTGATACACTAATTGTTATTACTTCCCATGAACTCCAAAATAATACTTATGTTGGAAGATTGAACTGGTATGCTTATTTTAGAGTTTCTGTTTTATAAGGAAAGAAACATTCTATACATAAAATGGTGCTATGTAATTTGACTGAACCCATCAGACAACTTGTCACAGGAGGTTTTTTATAGGTCCTTCTGTGATAAAATGGGACTTTGGCCCATAACAAGAGTTGCCACTTATTTTCACTATTGATTCTAGGATTCCAAATTCACTGTGTCTTTCAGTGGGCAAAGAAGGCATGTTTATATGCTTTTCTTCCTCATCCAGAGTCATGCTGTAGGTTGAGCCCACAATAAAAATTTGAAAGCTACAGAAAATTATACAGGGTAAATAAAGGTTATATACAGATTTTCCACTCAGACATGTCACATTGTTCTAGAATATTTCCTGTCAGTCTCTTTGTGTACATTTTAACTTGGTTGGCATCATGCTGTCCATGTAATTTTATTTCTTTGCTTTTATTTGATTTAATATTAAATGTTATTTTTTGTCATTAAAAGTCTTCATCAATATCCTCTTAATCACTGAGTATTTTTATTCAGTCTGGTTGAAGTCCATAAAATAGACCACAAGAAAGCAAGGCATAGCTTGGATAGCAAGATGTATCTTAAAAATGTCAATTGTCCAAAAATTAATGTATTAATATATAAGTAAAATACCATCTCAATTAGAAATTCAAAAGTTTTTCTTAACTATTTTTGGAAATGGTGGAAAGAAAAAGGTGAAATGATTTTAATATCCATGAGGAAGAGTAAATATTCAAAACATCTAAAAATTGTATTTAAAAAATTACAAGAAGTGATTAGCTTCTGGAAATTAAAATCTGTATTTTAGTATGATAATAAAAATATAATATTAGCAGAGGAGCAGACAATTATGCCTGGAAAAAGACATCTGAATATACTTAGAAAATTTAAAAAAATACAAAGAATATGATACTGTGAATCAGTAGAGAAAGAATGGCTCATTTATTTATTAAATGTGCTTTTAAAACTGGCTCTCCACCTGGATAAACAGCAATCTCAGACCCCTCAGGTCACATAATAAATAGAAATAAATTCCAGGTACATAAAAGGGTTAAATTTTTTTTTCTTTTTTAAAATAAAACAAAAATCCTGATAAGAGAATTTAGGTGAATGTTTTTATAATGTTAGGGTGAAAGAAAGCAATTTGAGCCAGACTGAAAACTTGGGAGTCATAATAGAAAGGAGACATTTAAATTTCCATAAAGTAATTTTGTATGTTAAATTACACAAAAACCAAATCAAAAGACAAATGAGAATTTGTAGGGAAATGTTGCAACAAAAATGACAGGAAAAGAATGTTAGCTGTAATATTATAAAACACAATTACATAAGCAAAAGCAGAGTGCCACAATAAAAGAATGTTCATAGGTTATGAATAAGTAATCAAAAGAAGAGGAAATTCAAAAGACCAATAAACATATGAAAGGATGCTTTATTTCATTAGTAACAATGAGATATTACTTCTCACCCATAAGATTTGCAAACTTCTCACCCCTCAGATTGGCAAAAATTTAATAAAGTGCTGGTGAGTACATGCAGGTGAGTCTCTCAGAGACTACTGGTGGGAGTGTTTATAGGTATAGATCTTTAAAGAGTAATATGGAAATATGCATTTCAAATTTAAAAAGTACAGCCCTTTTCACAAAGCTTCACTCCTAAGATATTGCTCTATCAAAATAAAATTGCTCACATGTAGTAATATGTATAAGGATGTTTATTTCAGCTTGGAGTCACAAAATAAAAACTAAAACCTGTTTACCCTGAATGCCAATAAATAGGAGAATGATTAAAATAAAATTTCTTTCACTCATATTAGGAAATAACATTCAGCTAATTAAAAAAAAATGATTTAGAACTAGATCTGGTGACCTATGTCCATGTGTATGACGTTGAGTGAGAAAAGCCAGCTTTGGAGAAATGTCCGTAGAACACATATACAAAAATAAGCAATGATAGAAATGTCCTCTGCATATAAATTGAATTTGTGCATATAATTTATATGAACCTGGAGAAGGGTAAAGGGAGATACAAACTCACTGGTAGATAGGGTAATATTAATAGGGTCAGAGTAACAGGTAAGAAATACCAAGGCAGTAGCAAAATAGAAACATACTTATGGTATATTTTATAAAGTTTAGAATATCAAGTTCTAATTTACTGTAACTTTGCACAAGTTATATACACATGCAGAAGGGTTCTCCATAAAAATGGAAACTTGGAATGGTTGATGAAATTCTGGAGAATTTTCCTTTGAGTTGTCATTGTTACTTTCATAGTGGGTTTGAATTAATTTTTTTTGAAAATAGCATTTATTTTTATGATCGCATACTATTTTATTTAAGTGTCCAAAATGTGAGATATGAAAAACTTGGTATGTAAATTGTACATATTTCAGAATATTTTCTTAGAAAACATTTTAAAAGCATAAATATAAAACTAAAATATACAAATACTTTGAAAGTTTCTAATATCTGTTGCCAAATGTTTTTAAAAATTATTCCTTCTATACAGTATTCAGATCTTAAGAGAATATTTCAAGCTTCTGCCTACTACTCCTCTACCAGTTTCTGACTTGATCACACTCTTTCTTTCATTTTGGGGAGAATTTGTCCCTTTTAAAATTCAAACTATGTTGTGAAAGTGTCAGTCACTCAGTCATGTCTGACTCTTCTGTGACCCCCATGGCCTGTAGCCTGCCAGGCTCCTTTGTCCATGGGATTCTCCAGCAAGAATGCTGGGGTGGGTTGTCATTTCCTTTTTCAGGGGATCTTCCCAACCCAGGGATCAAACCCAGGTCTCCTGCATTGCAGGCAGATTTTTTATGTCTGAGCCACCAGGGAAACCCAAATTTTATTGTAGACACTTAAAAATAACTGTAGTAATTTTAAATATGTGATGCATTGAAAAAAAGACACAAGCTGTGGTAAGTCTAATCAATAATCCATGTTATCAAGAGAAACATTGCTAACAATTTTTTCATCTTTCTCATCATATCACACTGTTATTATCAAGGGAAATTGGTAACATCTAACAAAATGTTAATGGCAATAATCAAATTGCCAACATCCACTGGATCATTGAAAAAGCAAGAGAGTTCCGGAAAAACATCTACTTCTGTATAATTGACTATATCAAAGACTTTGACTGTGTGGATCACAACAAACTCTGGAAAATTCTTAAGGAGATGGGAATACCTGACAACCTGTCCTGCCTCTTGAGAAATCTGCATGAGGTCAGGAAGGAACAGTTAGGACTGGACATGGAACAACAGACTGGTTCCAAATAGGAAAAGGAGTACATCAAGGCTGTATATTGTCACCCTGCTTATTTAAATTATATGCAGAGTACATCATGTGAAATGCTGAGCTGGATGAAGCACAAGCTGGAATCAAGATTGCCGGGAGAAGTATCAATAACTTCAGATATGCAGATGACACCACCCTTATGGCAGAAAGCGAAGAAGAACTAAGGACCCACTTGATGAAAGTGAAAGAGGAGAGTGAAAAAGTTGGCTTAAAGCTCAACAGTCAGAAAATGAAGATCATGGCACCCGGTCCCATCACTTCATGGCAAATAGATGGGAAACAGTGGAAACAGTGAGAGACTTTATTTTGTGGGGCTCCAAAATTACTGCAGATCGTGACTGCAGCGATGAAATTAAAAGGCGCTTGCTCCTTGGAAGAAAAGTTATGACCAACCTAGACAGCATATTAAAAAGCAGAGACATTACTTTGCCAACAAACACCCATCTAAGTCAAAGCTATGGTTTTTCTGGTAGTCATGTATGGATGTGAGCATTGGCCTATAAAGAAAGGTGAGCACTGAAGAAAGTATGTTTTTGAACTGTGGTGTTGGAGAAGACTCTTGAGAGTCCCTTGGACTACAAGGAGATCCAACCAGTCCATCCTAAAGGAAATCAGTCCTGAATATTCATTGGAAGGACTGATGCTGAAGCTGAAACTCCAATACTTTGGCCACCTGATGTGAAGAGCTGACTCATTTGAAAAGACCCGATACTGGGCAAGATTGAAGGCCAGAGGAGAAGGGGATGACAGAGGATGAGATGGTAGGATGGCATCACCAACTCAATGGACATGAGTTTGGGTAAACTCCAGGAGTTGGTGATGGTCAGGGAGGCCTGGCATGCTGCAGTCCATGGGTTGCAAGAGTTGGACATGATTGAACGACTGAAGTGAACTGAACAAAATATCATGTACATTTACTTTATAAATATGGCAATCCCATTTCTAAGAATATTCCTCAAAGTGCATTGATAAAAGTATGAAATAGTATGTGTACAAAGTTATTCATTGTGACATTGTATATAAAGACAAAATTATAAGTATCCCAAGTATCTCCCAGTAGATTCTTATGATAAGTAGCAATAAGAATAAAGAAAAGATATACACAAGTGCAGAGTGATCTGTAGCTTATATTAAGTGAACTTTGTACTCTTTGAAATAGTTGTTCAGTCGCTTTTGGAACCCCAAAAAATAAAGTCTCTCACTTTTTCACTCTCACAGTGGAAAAGTTTCCACTGTTTCCCCATCTGTTTGCCATGAAGTGATGGGACCAGATGCCATGATCTTAGTTTCATGAATGCTGAGTTTTAAGCCAACTTTTTCACTCTCCTCTTTCACTTTCATCAAGAGGCTTTGTAGTTCCTCTTCACTTTCTGTCATAAGGGTGGTGTCATTTGTATATCTGAGGTTATTGATATTTCTCCCGGCAATCTTGATTCCAGCTTGTGCTTCATCCAGCCCAGTGTTTCTCATGATGTACTCTGCATGTAAGTTAAATAAGCAGGATGACAATATACAGCCTTGATGTACTTCTTTCCCTATTTGGAACCAGTCTGTTGTTCCATGTCCAGTCCTAACTGTTGCTTCTTGACCTGCATACAGGTTTCTCAGGAGACAGGTCAGATGCTCTGGTATTCTTATCTCTTCAAGAATTTTCCACAGTTTGTGGTGATCCACACAGTCAAAGTTTTTGGCATAGTCAATAAAGCAGAAATAGATGTTTTTCTGGAACTCTCTTGTTTTTTCGATGATCCAGCAGATATTGGCAATTTGATCTCTGGTTCCTCTGCCTTTTCTAAATCCAGCTTGAACATCTGGAAGTTCATGGTTCACGTACTGTTGAAGCCTGGCTTGAAGAATTTTGAGCATTACTTTACTAGCATATGAGATGAGTGCAATTGTGCAGTAGTTTGAGCATTCTTTGGCATTGCCTTTCTTTGGGATTCAAATGAAAACTGACCTTTTCCAGTCCTGTGGCCACTGTTGAGTTTTCCAAATTTGCTGGCATATTGAGTACAGCACTTTCACAGCATCATCTTTCAGGATTTGAAATAGCTCTACTGGAATTCCATCACCTCCACTAGCTTTTGTTGTAGTGAGTCTTCCTAAGGCCCACTTGACTTCAGATTCCAGGATGTCTGGCTCTAGGTGAGTGATCACACCATCATGATTATGTGGGTCATGAAGATATTTTTTGTATAGTTCTTCTGTGTATTCTTGCCACCTCTTCTTCATATCTTCGACTTCTGTGCTTTATTGTGCCCATTTTTGCATGAAATGTTCTCTTGGTATCTCTAATTTTCTTGAAGAATTATCTAGTTCTTCCCATTCTATTGTTTTATCAGTGGTGCTCAACTGGGAGCATTTAGCAGTATCTGGAGATATCTGTAGTTGTTATAGATAGCTGATGCTACTGACATTTAGTGAAAAATTATTAAACTTATTAATAAATTAATGAATGAATGAAAACCAAAATAATATGGTTCTTAAACCAGAAAACTTTGACAGATCATGACTCTCCTCTGATGACCTTAAAATTTTTTTTATCAGAATATTTCTTCAAGTAGATACATTTCTTTATGTTAGTAGGTAGATATTTGTACAGTAGTTTATATTAAAGTAGGAGTTTGAGACGGTGAGGGTTTTTTGTTTTAATGACTGTATCACAGAACAAAATGCATTGTAATGCTGGGATTCTTAGCTCTAAAGTTTTATTCTTAATTTTTGTTTGAGCCAATGTGTAAAATTTCCATCACAGTTGCTCAGATATGGTTCAGATACACAGTTCTTGGTCTAAATTGTATAAATCTTTGAGCCCTTTCCTTTGTGGGCCTTGAGAAGGATTGATTTGAAAGAAATGTTTTTGAGAGTAAAGAGAATCTGGTTTCTTCCAAACTAGAAAATACTTCTGGTTTGGAAAATGAAAATTGTTGTGTTTCACGCTGGCTTATTTTTTACTTCTAAGTGAAATTTTCTCCTTTCTCCCTTTCCCCATTCTTTTCAACCCATGTCCCTCTTTTCTTTGCTTATTCTCTGATAGGAGATTAGATGTAGAAAATCCTGAAGCATAAATTTTTTATGTTTTTCAGTAGTTTTCATTTGCATTTTTTGCATTTAATTTTTATACCTCTCTGAAAAATCATAAATCTGCAAAGTAATTCATTACCTATGAAAAGATACACAGCTCTACCGGTACCTAACAGGGCTTAAACACACATTACCATTGCTGACCATTCTGCATGGCTAAGAGTGTAGGGGTGTTCTTATAATTTTCCTTTAAAAAAAAGAAAAGAAAAAAAGAATGAAAAGAAGAAAAAAAAAAGAAAGAAGCACCTGTGGTCCTCTCAAGCCTAAAGGGTAAAAGCAAGAAGTTTCATATTGGGAAATAGCTTTCATTTTCATAAATGCTGTAATTAATCATTTGAGGAATAAAACTATTGGCGGTGACCCCTTGTGTTCTTTGAAGTTTCCACACCCACTTTCTCTATGAATTGCGGTGTTAAGTCCTAGTGTCAGTGCCAATTCTAACTTAGAAATTACATTCTTCCCACTCAGAAATTCCTCCTGCCGTTTCAACAGGAGAAATTATTCTTCATTTTCTCTCCTGAAAACTGTTGTGTAATATTGCTGGCAGAGAGAAGATGTTTGGTTCCACCTCAGAGGTAGCTGGATTTCCGTGGAGGTTGGAGTGATATCTATAAATAGAATGTAAAAAGCCTTAGGCTAACTGTAGATGAAAAGTGTTATAGATAGGTAAGGTGTTATTACTACGAAAGCATTATTTTCACTTTGCTACAAGTTACAACGAGCCTTTAAATCTGCCCAACAGTATTGTAGCGAGGCATGCTTTCTGCCTTCCATTCTTCACCTCTAACAATTTATTTCTCTTGTATCAACACTACTTGTCAATTTTTATTAAGCCCAGTAATTTGAGGCATTTTGAATTTTTTTACTCTCAATGTCCTTGGTGGGGAGTGAAGTGACCAACAAAACCCTTGGTTAAAGCTTCAACGTCTGAGTACTACTAAATAAAGGAGCAGAAAGTCAGCCTTGCCTAGAGATTTAAAAAAAAATAGGAAAAAATAATCTACTTCAGTCACACTGAGTCTTAAACACGATTCAGTTGCTACCTGCTGATTTAATCAATCCTTTTCAGTTAAAAAATAGAAATTGGAGTGTAACATGCGTGATAAAAAATTTTAATAAAACACATTGGGATTTTTTTTTTTCTTCATAGGAAATGAAAATGATCTGAAAGTAGCCAGTGCACCTTTTAAAACCTCCTGAAAAAGGAAAATCAAGTAATATGAATGTATTGGAGTCTATTTGCAGTTCTGTATACATATTGTAATATAGAATCTTTGATGTTTACATCCTTAGAATCAGAGAGATAAATATGGGTCAGTTTAATGACATGGGGACCACCTTTTGGTTGAGGTACCTTGACCTCAATCTGTGAGTAGATGAAATGGTTTTGTTCTTTTCTGGACATAAAACTGGTTGGTGAACTCTCAAATTGCAAATAAAGGTCAAAGAGAAGAGCTTGAATACAAATTATTGTAAATCCCTTTCCACTATCACCAGCAAGGAGGAGCATTCGGACCTCTGACTGAGTATGGGGCCAGTAACACATATAAACAAAAATGTAGCATTTTGATCAATAAGACTAAGCTTACTCTAAATTACCTATCCTCTCTCATTTAAAGGTGGTAGAATTCAGGTATTCTAGAGTCCTAGAAAATCCAAGTTTTTCTTGTAAGCAAGTGTTATCTGATAAAACTCCCTGTGATGGTGAAAGTGTCATGTATCCATGCTGTCCCAATAAGGGACTTAGCAGGCACCGGCCAGTGGTGGCTCTTGGACACTTCTGAAATTAATTTTATGTACTTTTTCTTAATTTTAATAGCCATCTATGCTTAGTGGTCAGTATATTTGATAACATAAACAAAGTATCAAGGTAAAGAGTTAGTCAAAATAGTAGGTATCTACAACCTAGGGTGTATCCATCCTTTCTAAGTAAAGGCTGGACATACACACTTTTACAGGCAGGATGATGTAGAAGGAAAAACAGAGGTTATGGAGTCTGATCATCACGGTTCCAATCCTGGCATTCTGCCCTTTGCACAAGTTTTATTTAAGGCTAAATTTCTATAAAATAAAAATAACAATACTTTACTTGTTGTGAAGATGAACAGATGTTCTTAGGACAACCAGCAAAAGTCCTGCCCTGAAAGAGGTGCTCATCAAGTATTAATCCTTCCTCTCAATCATTACAAATGTGTAGGCGATTGAAGACCTAGGCCTAAATTGGGCATAGACATTAGCCAAAGAGTTTAAATTATTGTAGGTATTGTTTAAACTCATCCAGAAGTTAGATAAATTCCACTCACTCATGCAGTTTATATTTTAGTGCCAGGTTGTAAGACAGCACTGTGAGGGTGACAAGAAGACACCAAGAGTGTTGTCAGCTCTTGTGTTCTTTGGGTGTGTAGTTCAGGACAGTCTGTGATTATGTGAATTGTGAGTGGTGAAAATTTTGACTAATGATGTGACCTATGCAGTGACCAGTGTCAAAAACAGAGCTACTTGATTTGTGACGGTAGTTCAGTATATCTCCTTTTTATTCACTCTTGTCGATTATTGATTTTATGCCCCTAGAAAGACAACTATGTTGTCCTCACTTGATTTACATAGTGGGAGAATTCACATTCCTTTTTCAGAAAATTCCTCTGGATGATGGTAAAGATTAACCAGTGTCAAATGATGCTTGAAGAGCACTATTGATAGTCCCTTTTCAGCTGTGCTTTTGAACTAGCAGTATGATGCCGTGAGTTTGAACTAACAGTGTGATGACCAGGACAAATGTGGTAAACTTTTGAACAAATATCCAAACTCAGGGTCACAAATCTGCGAGAGTTAGAATATGCATTCACCGTAGGGAATCACACTGGCTGCTTGCCTCCGTGCATGCTTAGCGAGTAGGACCGTACAATACCATTGGCAAGAGAGTTTTGAAGCAGACTGGCAAATGTGAGTGAGAAATCCCAGCCTTATGCTGTCAGGTCAACAATTTAAATTCACATCAGACACACAGTGGCAGAAACTCTCCTGATGGCCAAGGTCCCTAGCTCAGCCTCTTCTCCCAGCTCAAAGTCAACAGCTCTGCGTGACTCTGACTCCAAGAGGGAAGTTGGATTAGTGACCACTGTTCCACCCAAGCTGCTTTTCTTGGGGTCACTTAAAGTCAGAAAACATGTGCTGTAGAGATTATATTCCATTCATGAAGGGATGTAGTTTTATAGAATGAGAAAACCAAATCCACTTGAACATTAATGCTTGGTAAGATTTGGTAAGTAAAAAACAAACCAGTGAAATCAAGATTGTGTATTGCCCTCCCATATCAACTGCCTAAACTATAGGTGATGCAGGAACTGCATCTCATGTTAAGTTTTTGAAAGATGGAGAATGAGGAGGTATTCATTAAGCTTAATGTACTGGGTTGGCCAATACATGAGTTCAGGAAAATCTGAACTAATGTTTTGTCCAACACAAAATTTTTAAAAAGTAATTTTGAAATTCAGTGTAGCTATCAATTGATTTGAATGCTAAATTCTCAAAATCCTGGTGTAGATCCATGAGAGAAGTTTCATATACTGGATCTCTTTTTTCTACCTTGTAACAGATATAACAGGGTAAAGGGAGGTAGCCTAGAAGAAAATGTCCAATAGAGTTTTACAGTTAATGATAAAAAAAAAAAAGACACAAAAAAAACCTAGGCACAAGGCAGTTGATTTCTCAGTTGGGATGTATTTCAGGAAAAGATGGCAGCGTGCCTTCCCCATCAGGACTTGGTAATCATTCCACTATTCATGAACAGATGCCTTGGTCAGATCCCCAAGTGTAAGTGAATTCATTAAAAGATCTAGGGAATTGGGGTATTAATTCTAAATCATTACATATTATAGATTTTCTGGCAACATGTAGAGGTACATGGCAAGGAGAGGAAATAGTAGAGACTATATCTAACTCTTGGCCAGAAGTTGGTCTCATGAGAACATCACAAGAGCTCTTTTTAGCATAAGAATTAAACTCTTAAAAGATTTAAGCAGTTATTGTCACAGTGTAGAAGGTTGATGTAAGACAAAGTAGAATCATGAAAGCCACATGACATATATGGAAACCTTTGGAAATAATCTATCAGATAAAGGAGAAGGCACTAATTATTTTGTTCTTTGCATACTTTTTTAAAAAAAGAACTTTTCTGAGATAGTTTTTGTGAAGGGAACTCTGTCCTGTAGAATGTTTTAAATAATGTTGTTTGTAATAGTAGGAGTGCTAAATATATTGTGGCATATTTTTGAATTGGGGCTTAGTTGTGCTCATTCCAGATTTTCATTTGTTCACTCAGACAGTTTGGCACTGGTTGATGTGTGGGTGGATGTATATTCTCACCTGCACAATTAACTTGAAGTTATTTTTGGAATCATTTTCATTTTCAGCTATTAGGATGATACCATACTTGGGAAAAATGCTGTTGAGTTTAAGTTAAGAGATGCTGAATAGCTAAGGGCAAAATGTAACCGCTGGGGCACAGGAAGAATTTCAAAACACCATTGACACTGCTTTATTGAGGATAAAGTTTTTGTGTACACAGGTCAAATCAAATAGGTTTGCTCCTTCATGTTTTATGGCCGTGTTTGTATAAATCACATCCTAGCCATCCTACATGCCTGGAAAATCCCATGGACAGAGGAGCCTGGTGGGCTGCAGTCCATGGGGTCGCTAAGAGTCAAACATGACTGAGCAACTTCACTTTCACTTTTCACTTTCATGCATTGGAGAAGGAAATGGCAACCCACTCCAGTGTTCTTGCCTGGAGAATCCCAGGGACGGGGGAGCCTGGTGGGCTGCCGTCTATGGGGTCGCACAGAGTCGGACACGACTGAAGTGACTTAGCAGCAGCAGCCATCCTACAGGGTCTCTATTTAACCATTCTGGCTACCTCTGAATATCATCAAGATACAGGAGTTACTTGAAATGCCTACATGAAATTTTATTGTAGAAGATGACTCAAATGCCTTATAAAAATGTTTTATTTCTAGAATGATATCCCAACTTAACATGTGCTACATTTAAGCCTGTTTCTATTTGTTTTGTTATTGCTTATTTGTTACCTTCTACCTCCCTAGAAGCAATGAAATGATGAATGTTTCTCTGGTTCAAACAATAAGTGTGGTTCTTAGCAAAGAGAAATCATTTGAGTAGAGGTGTGGGCCCCTAGGGATATGTGTGAGTTAGACAAATGTTTCTTCGAATTATCATTCTAAAGCAGGGGTGAGCAAACTATGACCAGTGTGGCCAACTGTGGCCCACCACTACTACTTGTTTTTTCAGATAAAGTTTTATTGGAAGGTAGTCAGGACCTGTTAATTTACATATTATCTAAGCCTGCTTTTTCACTATAATGGCAGAATTGAGTAATTTTGAGAGAGATATATGACCCTCAAAGCTTAAAATATTTACTATATGGTCTGTTACAGAAGAAGTTATCCAACTCATGCTGTAAAAGATAGTATTTGGTTTGTTTGTTCTGTTTTGTCTTGGGTTTTTTCTTTTAAATGTAGTAATCACTGGAGATTCATCCAGGCAAGAATATTGGAGTGGGTTTCCATGCCCTCCTCCAGGGGATCTTCCCAATCCAGGAATCAGCCCAGGTCTCCTGCATTGCAGGCGGATTCTTTACCAGCTCTTCTACCGGGGAACCCCTTTATACATTTTGCATTTACAGAAGTTATCCAACTCATGCTGTAAAACATAGTTTTTGGGTTTGTGTCTTTTTGTTTTGTCTTGTATTTTTCCTTTTAAATGTAATAATCACTGGAGATTCATGAATACACAAACCAGTCCAACCACTTCTCTGCTGCTGTGTCTAAAATATAGACTGGAAAAATCTACACATTCAGTTTCCAATTTTCTTTATACTTAACAGCAGTCATATGCCTCAGTTCTAGTCCTTGATATGGAATGAAGGGTGGATGTGGGATTCTGAGAACAACTGTGGCCAGTACAACGTTCTTGCTTTGAATCTGAATCTGAAACCTTGATTTGGGGCAGCTATGTTGATCTATGTGGGAAAGGTCAAGGAAAAAAGCAAAAGAACCAGTCGCTTTTTGTTAATCACAATCATACATTAGCCTATCTACCATGAAATATTAATTTGAAATCTTACAAATCTCAAATTTGTGGTGATATAGGGAGGGGGAGTAAATGGAAAAGGAGAGTCACCACAAATTAATCTAAAATAAAAATAGATGGTCTGATGAATTCTGAACATCTTGTTGTAAACTAAGACTAAACTCTCTAAATGGGATATTATCCTTTTTATCTTTTTATCTCTCCATCCACCTGTGTACTTCTGAGGTCCGTGCCATAGTCTCCAAAGCTGGCTGTCAACAGCTCCTTCCCTCCCTGCATTCTCATAGAGTGGAGTCTGCTCAGCCAAGACTGCCCTTATGACTTGCTTTGACCAAATAAATGCAGTGTAAGTAGCATTATCAGACATCTGAGCTTCAAGAAGACTGGCAGATTTTTCTGGAGGACAAGAGAAGAAAGTGTTATTCAAAGAGGAAGGTGTAATCAACTGTAAATGCTGTTGACAGTTCAGGTAGGAAGAGGACCGGGAAATGGTGGTTGGATGTAGTAAAGTGGGTGTCATCTGTGACCACAGCTATAGTGATCTCTGTGGATTGCTTGGAGCAATCTCCTAACTGAATATTATTTAAGAAAAAATTGGAAGAAAGAAAGAGTAACTGAGCAAATGAAGGAGGGACAATGATACATGACAAGAACAATTTTTTGAAGACAGCAGAAGTGGTGTCAACTTGTCTTGGTTCCTGTATTACAATTCTTGGGTTTAACCTGTAGTTTAAAGGCAGTATAGATTCATTGTAAAAATAGAATTCCTCAAAGCAAGGTTAATGCTTAGCACGTAATTTCTTGGCAAAGTATCTTCCTTATATTTCAGTTTCTGAATTTGTAATATGAATAAAAATGATCATTTTATAGAGTAATTGCCCTGATAAAACTTCTTCATTTGTGGTTTTAAGTTTGATCATTCTCATTGTTCCAGATTATCCTGTTTGAACTTGGTATAAAACATAAAAACAGATGTCAAGAAACATTATTTTATTTATTTATTTTTTTTTTAAGAAACATTATTTTAATAAACACATATTTTTCTCTATTTAATGAAGCGAGGTACCAAATAAAAAATAATCCTTAATTCTTATGATTTCCTCAAATTTTAGAGGAGCTATAAATTTAAAAGTGGGAGGAGTATATGTGGGAGATGAAAATATTAAAAATATTTAAAACTAAAGAAGTAATCATCTATTGTTTATTATGGGGGTATGTGTGCTCTCAGTCCTGTCTGACTCTTTGTGACCCCATGGACTGTAGCCCACCAGGCTCCTTTGTCCATGGAATTTCCCAGGTAAAGAATATTGCGGTGGGTTGCCATTGCCTTCTCCAGGGGATCTTACTGACCCAGTGATTGAACTTGCATCGCCTGCATTTCCTGCACCAGCAGGCAAATTCTTTACCACTGAGACACCTGGAAAGCCCATTGTTTGCTATATTCAGCAATAAATTTATATTAGGTTAACCCTATTGTAGCATTACAATCCTTCAAAAATATGTTACCATATTTTATCACAGTCAAGCCATATCTTGGATAGAGTGTCTGGCAATAATTGAGAAAGAGCCACTGCAAAAAAAAAAGAATCCCCTTACCTCTGCAGTTGAAGCCATATATTTTAAATTACATCTACTTTTTCTGTGTTTTCACTGGTGGCTCAGCAGTAAACGGTCTTCCTGCAGTGCAGGAAACACAGGTTCGAGCGCTGAGTTGGGAAGGTCCCCTGGAGAAGGAAATGGTAGCCCACTCCAGTATTCTTGCCTGGGAAATCCCATGGACAGAGAATCCTGGCAGGTTACATTCCATGGGGTCATGAAGAGTCAGACATGACTGAATGACTAAACAATAACAACCATCATATTTCTATTTCATTTGAGATCACCTCTTAAAAAACAGTAGTTTAGAAAGTAAATCCTATTGCTCTTTTGACAAAAATGTGATTAAAGCAGGAATGGATAAATGAGTAGAATATTTTGAAGTTAAAAGATTCAAATTAACTGAATAAATATTTATAATCATTTTGATGCATTCTTTAGAAGTATGCCCTTTCTGGCATAACATTTTGTAATATTTTGTGTTCAATTTCAGGTTCATTTCATGTTGGCACCTGTTTTCTGGGTTCTCAATGGCACAACATGTGTTTTAGGCTAGTGCCAGTAATGTTTTTATATGATGTCTTTCATGGTATTTGTAGGGAAATTCTTCTTGTAATTGCAAGACGGAAGTTGTCTGTAATCCAATGATATGTGCATAATTGTCTGTGTTCATTATAGCCAAAGTTTGATTGTCAGCAGTATTGAGGGTTATGTTTTTGCTTCCTTTTTATTTTAATAATTAATTATATTTCCTCCTAATAAAAAGGATTTGGAATGGAGTTTTATGTTTTTTTTCCCCCCAAGCTCATTTGTTTCAATTTCCTGGGGTTAAGCTAAACTATATCCCCTTAAAGAGAATGGGACTTTTAATTATACCAATTAAAATGCTCTTTGCTTTTGTTACAAAGGCAACCTTACGGACCCATCGTGGCGAGTATCTTTGGCAATGATCTGATAAATTTTGTATGAAATAACAAAAGTCTTTTCACTTTCAAATAGACCCATCAAACAGTATTTACAAGATTTATTGGTTCATTCTTATTAGATGCCAGATAGTCTCCTGTTGCATCAGGGGAGCCCTGCTATTAGTCTCCCTGAGTGATCAGTGCATCTGCTCACAAATACCAAGCTTCCTGGGCCCAGCAATGGAAAGAAGTGGGTGCATCTTTGACTAGCCTGAGACAGATTGGAAGTTGATGTGATTTTGTCTTGGGAACTTTTTTCTTCTTTTGGAAAATATAAATAGAGCACTGAAGAATATTAAAGATCTTAATCACAATAATACTCTGATTTTTGAATATTTAGACTCTGTGACAAATACCATACAAAGTGTTTTTCATCAAGTAGCTCATTCAAAGTCTCACCAATCCCATGGAGGGTAAGTGCTATTTTATCCCCATGCATCTGAAGCTCAGAGAGGTTATGTAACTTAGCCAGGGTCACACAGGAAATTGCAGCAACACCTAGGATTACTTGACTTCAAATCCCTTGCAAGTAAACAATACACACATGGCCTCCTGGGAGAAAGAATTGAGTAACGGCAGACACCTGGGGCTTTGCAGCCTCATAAGACTCACTCTGGCCCCAGAGCAGTCCCACAGAGCCACCCTGAAGTATGTTTGAGGGGAAACCAAAGGGTTAAAATCATCGCACTGGTGTTTGAATTTTGTCTCTACCACCAGCTTCGTGATTCTGACTAAAAGATTTGATTCCTAGTATCTCCATTGTAGGGTAGAAATAATGGCAAGATTTGTCTCATAGGGCTGATAAGGGATGAAATGAAAAGGAACCAGTGATCATTTTGACTCAAGCCAGGTGATGAACGACAGTACCAGGTAAATTCAATTTTTAACTAATTGAGGTGGTAGCAGAAGCTGCAGAGGACCATGGGATAGTCGGCAAATGCAGGCTTTGCAGCCAGGCTGACTGTGAATTTTGCAAGTTTGGGACTCTTCACTGAAGATTTTGCTTAGAAAAGGTAATTCCTATCTCCTCCAAAGAAACGTGATTCAAGAAGGAAGGGAGGAGGGGCTGACGGAAATGGTTTTGATAAAAAGCTTGAGTATCTGAAAATGCTTTTAAGAGACTCTCCCATATTATGCCCTTTTATAACTTGTACTGTTAATATTCGTGGTAAACTTTTATGTTCAGTCTGCACTGACACATTTTTCTGGATTCTCAGAGACAGGTCCACCAGTTTTTAATTCACAGAGCTCAACGTGCAGTGTTTTTGGCTTAAGGCAAATCCATAGACCATATAAACCTCCATTTTCTCACCTTAAATTGGGCCATTAGTATTAGACAGTATATGGAAAGTGCAACAGTTAGCACTTTCAGCACAATCAACACAGTTGATTGGAACTAGTGGTAGCCCTCTTAGTGTTTTTCCTAAAAGCTGTTTATTCATTCAGCCCATTGTTTGAGCACCTACCATATACCATAAGCAATGCTTAAGGTTGTGGATGTGGAGCGCGTGGTCCCTTAATTAGTAGCACTTGCTTTCTAGAGGTGGAGAGAAGTAAATATAGAAGCCCATAAATAGAATGATATAATTACAGAAGGTTTATGATAAGAAGCTCTAAAAAATAATCTGTGAAAGAATAATTTAGTGCTCTTCTCTAAAGAAATGAGACAGCTGGAACTTTGAGGAGTGGGAAGGGGTCAGCAAAGAGCAGAGGGACCCCAAGTGCACAGGGCTGGAGATGGGAGTGAGCTTCACTGTTCTGAGTCCAAGCAAAGCAAAAACATAAGACCCGGGGTAATGGATGAACTCAGGGAAATGTGCTGGGGCTGCAGTCCAAGGTTTGCTGAGGAGGTGGATTTATTCTACATAGAATCGTCACTTAGGAGTTTTTAGCTGGGAAGTGGTTTGATGCAATGTTGTGTAAAGATGCCTTTGGTACCAATGTGGAGAATGGATTAGAGCGAGGCATGTCCAAAGTTACTGAGGAGGCACTTGTAAGCAAGTGCAGATGAAGGATGTTGATGACTTGGGCTCAAGCAGTAGTCCTGGTCAGAAACCTTTCAGAATCATTGGAGGTTGAACCCACAGGACTCCCTGCTGGATTGGGCATGTGACTGTGAAGGAGCCGCAGCCACTGATACTTTGTTTATCCCTGGTTTTCTGTATTAATTTTCTTTTTAAAAAATTTTTATTAGAGTATACTTCATTTACAATGTTGCACTAGTTTCTGCTGTATGATTTTCTTTTTTTTAAATCATGTGCTAATATTTATTTTGACTCTTGGGGCTTTTTGGATCCTCCTTTAAGTATTATGCCCAAGGTAGGATCCTCACTTACCTCTCTGTTTATGTTGAGCACTGTCACCCAACTTCTTAGCATTCTTGCAATTAACTAAGCGACTCTCAGAAACATACCTGTGTTCAGGCTCATTCTGGGGAACAAGACACATTTTCCTATGTTGCTTTTGTGTGTATGTGCGCTCCACCACTTTAGTCGTGTCCACACTCTTTGTGACCCTATCGACTGTAGCCTGCCAGGCTCCTCTGTCCATGGGCTTCTCCAGGCAGGAATCCTGGAGTGGGTTGCCATGCCTCCCCCAGGGGATCTTCCTGATCGCTTAGGTCTCCTGCATTGGCAGGTGGGTCTTTTACCACTAACTCCACCTGGGATGTTGCTCTTAATCCTCCTTAATCCTGCCAAAGGTATCTGTCTATCCTCCCCCTGCTCCTCTTCTCTCTCTAGGATGCAGCCAACAAGGGAGAGGCTTAGGAGCCCATCGCCTGCACCAGTTTCCCTCTCCCCAGCTCTCTCTTTTTGTCATTGCCCGCTCTGGTGCTTCTCGGTTGCCCATAAAAGACTTTTATCTCTAATCTGTGTGGCAAGAAAAGGGCTTCCTGTCTTCAGTCCCCAGTCTGTGGTTTGAATTCTACACTCTGGGACCTCTAAAGTTGTGATACTGATATTCAAACCAGGCTTTAGAAATGCCAGCAAAACTCCTTCTTAATTTTCTCCCTAAAGTCCCTAGTTTTTGCATGTTAAAAGCACCTTGGCATTCAGATTATTACCTCTGCTATAGTTAAACAGAATCCATTCAGAAATTTATTGAATGGCTTTATTGTAGGCTTTACGTGACCTTCTCTGAGGCAACTAAATGGTTAGGAAGTGCAATGGGTTCAAGGAGCCTGGAGTGGCAGAGACAACCATGTAATAAGCCCAATATCATCATCCCACTAAGTAAGATTAAATAAGTTTAAAGTGAAGTATCAAGTGCCTCAGGCCAGGACTCAGTTCTTCACTAGGAGGTTGCATTGTGTGGGATTTAAAGGCATAAATTAGGGAATCAAGTGACCTGAGTCTGACCTTCACTCTGTTCATCCCACCCCTCCTATCAGATAGTAGGTGTTACTTCATCTCTCTAAGCCTGTTTCCCCTTTTACACTTTCTAATAATCTCCAGTTTATAAGCCATCTAGTTCACAAGGATACTAAGCTCCTCCAAGCCTATTTCCTAATCTTTAAAATGTGATTTTAACACTGAGGGTTATACATGATCACACTTGCAAAGTGCTGGGCATTGGTGTTTCATATATAATAAGTAAATAAATGATAGGGATGATTATTGTCTCAATTGATAACAGGAGAAAAGAATACCATCTATAGCCAAGTCACAGTTTATTGCAGGACTGAAGTGGTGTCATAGGTAAAAAATGGTGTTATACGTTATAAGGGGCTTATATATTATAAACGGTTAGGCCAATATAATGGAGAATGCAGTGGCAACCCACTCCAGTACTCTTGCCTGGAAAATCCCATGGATGGAGGAGCCTGGTAGGCTGCAGTCCATGGGGTCGTGAAGAGTCAGACATGACTGAGCAACTTACTTTCACTTTTCACTTTCATGCATTGGAGAAGGAAATGGCAACCCACTCCAGTGTTCTTGCCTGGAGAATCCCAGGGACAGGGGAGCCTGGTGGGCTGCCGTCTATGGGGTCACACAGAGTCGGACACGACTGAAGGGACTTGGCAGCAGCAGCAGGCCAATATAAGGGGTTCCTTTGTGATTTCCAAGTATCATTCGGTGACTAATAACCATAATTGTAGAGTACTCAAGAAATCTGAGCCTTTAATGATCCTTAGCCATATTGAGTTGTTCTGTGATTGCAGATACCCATGGGCCCTCTGGGCAATAATTCATATATATATTCATCCAGAAAATATTTAGTGAGCATCTCCTATGTACAAGACATGATTCTAGCATTGTTCTAGGCATATGGGTCAATGAGTAAACCAAACCCAGACTATTTTAGGTCTTGGATAATAAAATTGTGAAAAGCCTATAAGATATCCAAATCAAGATTTCAAGTGGGTGGCTAAATGTAAGATTCTTGTTTGTTGCTCAGTTGCTGAGTAAGGTTCAGCTCTTTGCGACCCCATGGACTGCAGCACCCAGGCTCTTCTGTCCTCCTCTACCTCCTGGAGTTTGCTCAGATTCATGTCCATTGATTAGGGCTCTAGGGTTGGTCATTGCTAAGTTGTGTCTGACTCTTTGACACCCAGTGGACTGTAACCTGCCAGGTTCCTCTGTCCATGCTATACTTCTCCAGGGTTGTAGAAATATAAATTCAGGAATATTCAGAGTACAGCATGTCTTGCAAAGTCAAATTGGGCATCATCTTAAAATTTAATTCAAATTTCCAAATTAAAAAATTTTTTTCTTAAAATGATCAAGAAAGCAAGGGATCATCTCCTGTTTTTATCACTGAGTGTTTCCGGAGTGAGAGTTTGCAAAAGGAAGAAAAAAATCACTGAGAACAAGTTAAAGGAAAATCATACTTGCTTGTCTAATTTTTAATTTGGCTTTGAGTGAAAAAAGGAAATTTAATAACCTTAGTAATGCTTAATGAATCCTTTATTTGGACTGTGGTCCACTACATAAAATCATAAAACAATGAAAAAGTATTTCAAATTGTTATATATGTGTGTGTACATTGTTTAGTAGAAAACATGATAATCTCCACAAATCTCACCACTATAAAATTGTCAACATTACAACATTGAAGGATTTTCTCACAGTTCCTTTTTAATAAGCAATATACATAATTTTGATTTGAGATTTGAGTATTGTTGTATTTTTTGTTTAGTATTCGATTTTTAGCTTACTGTTATATCAGAAGAGTCTCTAATTTTTCAGCATTTATTTTTCTTAATAATCTTTAGATTTTTAATAATCCTTAGAAAAAAAATTTTAATGTTGGTTAAATGTTTGATGGGGGCAATGTACAGTGAAATATTAACAGTTCCTCAGCTGCTGAAAACTAAGTTTGTTGCCACTTTACAATTCTATGCATGTATATGTGAATATGCATATATATGTTTGTATATATATATATATATATAAATGTATGAGCACATATACACATATATATGTATATAACTTCATCTTATTGTCTTAGAAGAAATCCTAAAAGTGAAATAACTGTATCCAAAGGTATAAATATCTTAACATGCATGATCCAATTATCTTTGAGTAAGATGATATTAGTTACAGATTCAACATTGGAGAAAAGAGAGTTCAGTTCCCAGTACTACATGACGGTATTTGGTTATTACTTTGCTCATATATTAGACAAAATATAACAATCTTATCTTTGCATTCTTTATTATGAATAATGTTGGATGTGAATTCTGATTTTTTTAGCTTTTCTAATATCTTAGCAAATATTCATGATTCTGTATTTCTTATTTCTAATAACTAAATAATTTTCCTTACAGAATCAATTATAATTTCCAAAATAGTGTTAAGTAGCAGTGGTCACAGTGGTCAATGTCTAGAAGCACAATCTCTGCAAGGAAATCAGTGGTACAGAACAATTACACCAGAGCAGCTTGGGAACCAATTACATAAGTTACAGAGCAGATGTTAAAAGAAGAATATAAAATTACACATGCCTATGGGTGGCTTAAATATGTTTGTCCTTTGAGAAGAGAGATATTTACTCATATTGACTTTAACCTGCAATCATTCTTACTGATCTCAGTGGGGAAGGAATGAAGTTTTCTGTATGTTTCGGACTAAGTCAAAGTCTTTTCATCCAAAATGAATTCAAAATTATATATTAAGATGTATATGTTGCTGCTGCCATAATTTTCAAAACCTGGTTCCTACCACAGATCAACAGAGAAATTTCTAAAGTCACATATTCTTTTTTAACGATCCAAATAAACATAGCACAATCTTGTTACTAGTTTCTTTCTCAACAGCACATGTCCTTGTGATCCTTACACAAATGATTTAAGTAGATAGATGTTTATTAAGCACTTTTTCACATAAAAAGAATACATTACAAAATAGCACTTTTATGACCTAAAATTTTTCTTCGTAATTTTTGGCACCCTAAAAAGATCCTGTAAATTTGATAACCATCTCTTCAAATTTGACTTTTCGTTTCATGAACAACACAGGGAGTGTGTGGTAAAAAATGTAAATGCTAGGGCTCTGCTGAGACACACATAAATATAGATTTGTTGGAATTACTACAGCTATCTGTCAGCCTTGTGGCTTTTTGAGCCAAAATTCCCTAATTCCAAAATTATGAGCATCTGACAAAATCCGATTTATATTGCTTTGTGAAACTAGGGCCTCCGTATACACAAGGTAATAGACTGAAAAAATGGACTTGGGCAAATGAGAAGTGCATCTTAATCTGTTGTTTAGAGATCATTTGAAAACGTGTCTTAGACTCATTCTGTTTTAGAGCGAGAAAAATCTGAAAGACAATGGATGAATCTTGTGGTTTTAGTCTCCGAGATATTTACAATGGAAATACAGACAGAGATGTTTTTACTTGGAGTCAGCAACCGGCCCACTTTCACTCCCCCTTTCTCTTCTCCTCTTGCTGGTTGGCAAGCCCACCCCTTCATATCCCACAACATTCCTGTTGTTTTAGTTCTTAGAGGGAGACTTTCTGACAGGACGGCCCAGCAGGCAAAGTCCAGTTAGTTACTCCTAAGTGAATTGTTCAAATTCTCTGAACAAGTTTTCCCATCTGTAATGGAGTAGGGTAGGGAAGAGGGTGACAGAAGCACCAGATTCATTGGGTTTTCATGTGAATGAACTGTGTTTAAGTCAAGAGCCTGATAGGATGCCAGTAAATGCGACAGTAGTAAATTAAAGATTAAGTTGAGTATTCCTTACTCTTAGAATTCTCCTAGGCTAGAGGCCAACTAGAGGTTCATGCAATTAAAAGAAAACCTCAACAAATATATCTGTTGATAACATTTTACTAAAATGTTCACAGTTATTAAAACACTTTCATGGGTATGGTTTTCTCATTAATGTGAAGGGTACCTTTCTAATACAGGGTAGTAAGTAGAGTATATAATAGTTTTATGTGGTATGTTACAACATTTTTTAATAATATGGTTTTTAATTTAAAATAACATCAAAATATAGCTGGAACACCAAACCTTTGTTTTCAGGGTAATAGGAAGTTTTCTTTGTAAATGCATTTAATCAAGAAAAAAATCAGATTGATTAAAAACAATTCAACATTGCATACAAACATGGCAAGATTTTGATTTTGATACATGAGTCCCTGTGACTTGGAAACCAATAACCTAGGGGAATTTGAAGGGAGTTAGAGATAGTTGTCACTGAGAGTCTCCAAAGAGAATATATAATAATTTTATATTATAGTTAAGGATTAATGTCAAAATAGGGTCCACCAGTGTTTTAAACTGTTTTATTAGTCTTATTCCTTTTAACTTTCTTGTTTCTTTCATTTCTGAAGTTGAATTCTTTTCCACTTCATACTGGCAACTTATAAAATAGGTATTTTCTTTCTCCCCACAGGGAAAAGATTGTGTCTCCCATTACAAGTTAGTGGAGTCCAAAAGAACATAGATTTTTCTGGATAGTCTTCATATTATTATATAATCCAAGGTAGGAAAGTAAAAATGAAAAACTAGAATTCATTTTCTAGATTAGGCAATAAGTTGTGTAAATAATGAAGTTGGCAATGCTAAAGAAATTCTAGGCAATCCCAGACTGCATGTTTCAATATAGATTCTTGCCTTACTTTCACATAAATCAGTCTCCAGTATTAATACTTTGGGTTAAAGAATTCTCATTAATATTCTTTGGATAAAATATAATCCCTAGTAATTTGGACAGAGTTATTCAGTCATAATCTTAATTATTTTCTTAAAATAGTATGAAAGAGAAGTACAAATTATTTTTTTAAGAAAAATTCTTTTTGCTAATGCTGAATTTTAGTTTTTCAAGACTTTGTTCTAATTCTTTTTTAATTTTTTTTCCTATTTTCACTTTCTGCAATTCAAAAACATTGTTGAAAATGTGGTTAAGATTTAGTCTGAGAAGCTATTTCTTGCTGAAAGAAATACAGCTTTTAGCTTAGGTTTCCTTTTTGAAAAAGCTCAAAAGCAGATTTATTGGCAAAAATCTCCCTTTTGCCTAAGGCAAAAACAAGTGAAATTATGCCATATGAAAAAGATTATTAAATATTTTATTTTGCTTTTTTGAAAAAAATGCATGAGCAAACATTTACAAGGTTCTTCTTTATACTGAAATTTATAAACCTTGGCTAAAGCATTTATTGTTCTTCTCTTCCTAATAATATTTCTTTAGTATGTCTTTAGTACTCACTAAATTTCAACAGGTTATTAACCAGCCCCACTTTTCCAGGTTACATATAGTGTGACCCTGTACACTTCATTAAAATCTCTCTTATGTCCTTGTCTTTCAATATTATTCATAATCTCAAATCTGTTCTACAGAGGTGATATGCACATTTACGTTGAGGACCTTCTAGGGGAATATGTGGCTATTGGCAGAATTTTGGTTCCTTTTATAATTTCAGTTGTTACTCATTATGGAGTAATAGAACTAGACTTAAGGAATTTCTTAGTGAAACACTACCTGGAAATACACATTTACTTCATAAATTGAATTGGCCCTGTTGGTATTTTCTCCTATATTTGATATGTTAGAGTAAAGAAATTCATGTTTGAATGCCTACCATATGCCATGTAGTTCAGTTCAGTTCAGTCGCTCAGTCGTGCCTGACTCTTTGTGACCCCGTGGACTGCAGCACGCCAGGCTTCCCTGTCCATCACCAACTCTTGGAGCCTGCTCAAACTCATGTAGTATCATGGGCATTTTCTGTATGTTCTCCTAATTAAAATCTCACAACAACTCAATGTTTTATGAGGCTCATCACACATGGGTTAATTTGACATATTTTCCTGAAAACTTTAAAAAATACTTTAACAAAACTGGTGGAATATAGAATATAATCTCAGAATTTATTTCAAAATTAGAAACTGTGTGTATGCTGGACATTTTTCCTGAATCATCCTGATATTGTCCAAGACTACTAATTTACAGTCACAGATGTCCAGTTCATAAATCATTTCCCTTTTGTTACTGAAGTTAGTTTAGGGAGGTGCAGGAAAAAAAAAAAAAAAAAAGGATAATTTAGAAAACATTCTGCATAATCTGTGAAATTCAAATAATGGTCTTAAGAGGTCACATGCCCGCCCCTCATCTTGATCAGGATAGACCCTTCTAAGATTTGGGACATACAGACAAAATCATGTTTGATTATTTTTCCTGAAGCAATCAAAGCAGGAAAAAGCTGGAGACAAGAGGCCTGGTTAATTTTTTTTTTCCCCTAAAGAATTGCTAAAGAGGCCAAATACCCAAAGCCAGGAGTGGGGCCAAAAATGAAGATGAAGACAAGCACAAAAATGGATTGAAATGGGTATAGATAGAGAAGTGTCTGAGTTGATTTCTAGCCCTTGAGTGTTACTGATACCCTCTTGTTGGCGCTTATACAAGGAATGGGCGCCAAAGTTTGTCTGAGTTCTTGAAAGCTGGCCTGAGATAATGCCTAGATAATTTTAAAATGACTTTAGGATTTGTGCTGTACGTCACGTATTAGCAAATTATGACTCCCAGGCCAAATCTGGCTCCTCACCTTCTGCGTGAGCAAAGTTTTATTGGAACACAATCCCACGCATTCATTAACTGATGTTTTATGGATGCTTTCACACTGCACATTCAAGCACATGTGACAGATGTTTTGATCACAAAGTCTAAAATATTCTCAGTAAAATTTTTTACATAAATGTTTGCTGACTCCTGGGCTGCCGTCTAAGGGGTCGCACAGAGTCGGACACGACTGTAGCGACTTAGCAGCAGCAGCTGTAAATAAATCTCATAAAAGAATACCAAATGTTTTCATTTTGATAATCTGATCATAAATATAAATAGATGTACACATATGTGTTTATATAATATTTAAGTGTGTTTGTATATTTGTGTGTGCATGTAGTATATGTGTGTGTGTATATATACACAGAGAGAGAAACTTATATTTGCTAACGTCTAGTGTTCTTGACATAGAACAGGTATGTTTTCTATCACATTTCACTTTCAGGATCTACATGAATTTTCTGTATTTTGACAATAGCTTATAGTTTTCAAAATACAAGAACCTCTTTGGAAGCAGTCTTAATTTTTTCTCATCTACTTTCAAAATAATGATTATATTGAAACATTCAAATGAGTTGTACATGAATTTTTGACTGTCTAATATGAGTGATTAAACTTTTACTGCTATTACATTTACTCTAATTTAGCATACTAAATTGTATATTACATAATCACGGATGTTACATAGTTTATTTTCCTGGTCTCATTACCATCACTATCACAATGTTTGCTTATATTCTTTTGGAGAATTTGTTGATATTTAAGGTCATGCAGTTGAGAAATGACTCATTATCTGTGACTTTGAGACCAAGGAAAGTTGTGCATCAAATTTAACCCATATAAGACATTCATGAACCTTATATTGACCTGAACCTGTGTAGATATCCCTCCATATGGCATATTTGATCTTGTCAAGATTCAGAGATACCCGATAGACATAGAAGACCAGATGGGAAGGAGCTATGCTGACTTGATATAATTAATCTTCTTGGGATTCAAGCATAAGAATAAAACCCATAATAAGGAGTGTGTACAGTTTGAATTATGTGAGATGTTATCTTATTAAGTAATTATGATTCTATTTTACTTCTGAATATGGTGGAGGGGTGGTACCAGATTTACGCTTCTGTCATTAACAATCAGAATCTGAACAAAATAGAAGAAATCAGGTAAAATGCTTTTCAAGCCTGCAGTCTGAAAGAGGAAAGAAGCAGAAAAGTAAATCCTATACTTGCCTTTGATTTCTGTATGAAGACATTTCTAACAACAGGTATAAGGTGGGAAACATAAGCAAAGCCCAACATTTTGCCTTGGCTGAGGGTACAGAGTTCAGAGTTGGTGACCCTGAATCAGCTATAGTTTGATGGGCAAAGCATAGACAAAAAGGAAAGACACCCAGAAGTCTATAAAGGATTACCTTGAGTCTTTGGCATAATGCTGAACTTCATGTGTAGGGTGAGAATCCATGAGACCATCAAACAGAAAACACTAGTGAAAAATTAATGGTTAGGTAGGTTAAGTGGAACAATTCCCAGAGCTCCCACAAACCTAGGAGATTTTCAAGTTCCAAACAACTAAAGTGGCACAACCTTATTAAACAATGGAATGTTTGGTAGATACCAAAGAACAATCACACCATAGTAGTAGGCAACGTACACAAGTCCTAAATTATTCTAGAGTTGCCTTAGCAAAGTTTTAAAATAAGACCCAGAGGATAAAGCTTAACTATTGGCCAGGAAAGAAAAAATCCTTGACAGTTTTTACAGAAATGAAAATACAAACACTCAGCAGTATTTAAAATTATCAGAACCTGATAAAAAAAAATTACTGCATGTAGTCTGATAGAGGAAGCAGGGAAATGTGACCCGTGACCCGAAGAAAAAAATGTCCAATAAAAACAGACATAGAAACGACAGAGATGATAGTACTTGGAGATAGTTATTATGAACATGTTAAATAATTTAAAACATAAAAGTGGAGAAATTAAAATCATCAAAGGACAACCAAATATAAATTCCAATGTAGAAAATACAATAGCAAATATAAAAAATTCACTGAATAAGTTTAATAGCAGATTGGAAACTGCAGAAAGAAGTTTGAAAACATAGCAGTAGAACAGAAGCTATTCATACTTAAGCACAAAGAAAAATAAAATAATGAATGGTGACTCAGTGACTTGTAGGACAAATCAAGTAGTCTAAATGCATGCAGTTGGAGTTCAGAAGGGAAGGGAGTAGTAATAGGTGTCAGGAAAAATGTTTAAAGAAATAATGGCCAAAATTTGCCCATGTTTTCTTCAAAGTTGAAACACAAAGAGCCAAGAAACTCAATGAACCACAAGCCAGGATTAACAAAAACTATATCCAGGCACATCATAACCAAATTTTATAAATGAATGATAAAGAGAAAAATCTTTGAAGAAGGAAAAGTCATGTTAAATACAGAGAAGTAAAAATAAGAATCACTGCTAACTTCTCATCAGAGGCAATTCTAACCAGAAGGCAATGAAAAACATCACTGAAGTGATGAAAGAAAAATATACAGTTAACCTAGAATTCTGTATCCAATGAAGATATTCTTTAAAAGTAAAAGTAACTTTTAGACAGATGAAATCTGAGAGAATTTGTTGCCAACAGACTTGTATTTCAAAATATGTTTAAGGAGTCCAGAAATGGTATATATGGAGCAAATTAAAGACTTTACTTTCTTGGTTTTTAAAATTCCTTGAAGATAATTGACCACTTAAAAATAGCAATAATGTATTGAGAGAATATTTAGAATATGTAGAAATAAAACTTATGATAACAAGAGCACAAAAGATGATAGAAGAGAAATGGAAGATTTTACATTGTACATGGTATACAATATTATTTGAAGGTTAGATGGTGACAGGTTAAAGATGCTACTGTAACCCTAGGCCAACTATGCAGAAACAAAGCCAATAAGGACAGCAGAGAAAGCTGATAGAGAAGATTAATTGGATTCTAAAAGAATTTAATCCAAAAAGGAGGCAGGAAAGGAGTAAAAAGAGAACAAAGAACAGAAGTGACAAGCAGGCAACCATCAGTGAAATGACAGAGTGCAGCGTTGTATCATCAAATGGTCATACAATGGAGGACCTTGCTGTGAGTCTGTATTTTGATGATGCAACATGTTGGTTGGTACCTTTATTTTATTTTCTGACAGTTTCCCTAAGATATATTTTGTTGTAAATAAATTAATTGAATCACATAAGGGCACAATAATTGGGTACTGGAGTTTTAATTTTCTTGGCGATTAATTTTATGAAGTATGATTTCATTTTTAAAACATCATGAGTAACCAAATTTTTCAAAACTGAAATCTCTTAAAGAATAAAAGTCTCAAAAAACTAAAATGCCTTTCCTATAAGAAAAGAAGAAAAAAATATTTAGTTGCTGACCAGGGAAGATATTCTGGTTGGAACATCGTCCTCAAGTGACTGTGTGACTTAGCCATGTCATTTAACCTTTCTGATATCTGGTATCCTTTTCTATAAAATGAGAGTAGGGTGCATATTATTAAGGTGCTTTGGGACCAGAAATCAAATTAAGGCACAGTTAATATATCAGTAATTATCTAATATTTAAAAAAAATGTTCCCCTGCTTTCATTATCCTTTGTGGCTTCAGGAATTAGAAGAGGAAAGTCTCATAGGATATATTTAACCCTGGTGTCATTCAGAGACTTGGCCTTTGATACTCAGGACTCAGACTTTTGAACTTAAAAAATCTTTTCTCCCTGAACTGTTCTTCATCGGATTTTCCAGTATCCTATTACCTCTGCATCTGCCTTGTGCTATTGGCATCCATATTTGACCTCCTCCCTAGGTTCTGCTTGTAATCTTTCCTACAGCCTGTTTTCTACCAAGCTAAATGCAGTATTCTGCTAAATCAGGTCCCTTGTTCCTTCTGTCACTACAAAAATGAAGATGACATAGCCCTTTGTCCCGAAGTTTTGACTGACTCACTCACCCTGCCCCACCGCCCCACTCCCTAATCATTCCTCTGGGCTTGTCCTCTGCTAGGATATTAAAAAAACATATAAAGCATTGATAGTCAATGGTAGGAACCCAGAGACTTTATGTTTTCTGAAAAGAAAGAAAAGGGATTCAGAAGCAAACAAGTCAGAGAGACATTGGGGTGATTAAGACAAAACAGATTTTCTGACTGGAGAACTTTTTAGAATTTTCCACATGGTAATAAAGATTGTGGATGGCAATAAAGTAGAAACTTCACCTTTTACAGCTTGCTATCACTTAAGTTGGTGAGGTTCTAGCCTCTCTGTATTATTAGTATAACCACTTCCTAGACTGTATACTGCTTGAGGACCAGAATGCCGTCTCATACATCATTATATCTAAGAAGTGGCAGAGGTGGGGGGGCAGGGTGTTGAGACTATCTACTACCTTTGAATTTCCCTCTCTTACATCTTCCCAGCGGGATTTTGGTTCCTCTGAAGGTCACGGCTGATTTACCTAAAGTTGCGCAGGTGTTAACTGGAAAGCTGGTCCAGTGGCAGTACTGTAAAGTCAACAGATGCCAGAATTTTGCAGAATTGTTTAGGCTAAAAGGGAGACAGACTTATTGAGATTCAGAGTTCATTTCCAAAAGGGATTTTTGCATTTTGTTTGTCAGCTTCAATCTGTCTTAGGTGGCTTAGCTTTGAGTCTTTCTGGAGATAGATTTTAAATCAGTGAGCTAGTTCTTACTCGGTAGATAGGAATTTGATTTTATGGAAGAATCTTTCTTGAATATTTTAGTTCAAAGCTTTTCCCTACCTCTTAGTTAGATGAGAAATGTTTGATGTGTCCATTCATGATAACAGAATCTACAGCTGTTTTCTTCACTGTTTATTTCTAGACATTGAAGTTTTCGGTTTTGGCACTAAGTGGATCGGACAGTATATGTGTAATGATGAGAATGATTTTGCTCGTGTTTTATAATGAAGGAAAATGTATGTAC
Organism: Cervus canadensis; assembly: GCF_019320065.1. NCBI lineage: Eukaryota > Metazoa > Chordata > Mammalia > Artiodactyla > Cervidae > Cervus > Cervus canadensis. Next base: position 28,750,660 of record NC_057407.1, read on the forward strand.
CTGTGGAATATGTAACAGAAAGTACTTTGAATGTGTGGAAGTAAGAAGGACATTTCCTCCTGGTTTTGAATAATTTTAATGATCTCATGGCCCATTCTTTTCACTCTTCCTTTCAATTTCCTTTCACATTAATGAGGGGAAGCTTTTAAAGGACTAATTCAACACTGATGAAATTAAAAGAAGCAGTTAAACTTCATGAATTGAATATGTAAAAACATATTAACCATGATGTACTTTTCTTACCAAAGTGGTCAGACAGACTTCTTTAAATGTGATGTACTGTGGGAGTCAGGTCCACATCACATCACAGGTCCATTCAGTTTAAACATATCAGACTGTCAACTGTCCTGTAATTGCATTTAATGTTTTCTCAAGGTGTGGTACATTTAATGAAATATTTGATTGTTAAAATTGTTTTTGAAACAAGTACAAGAGTGCAATATCTAGATGTGCACCTTTTCTTTAAACTTTAGGGAAAGTTTTGATGTATGCAAAGTGATAGAGCCAAAAGCCCATTTAAAATGTATAAAGAGTTGTCATTTTACTGAGTGGTTGCTCTGTAGAATAACGAATGTGCAGAGATGTGTGTTGCAAGGTACAAGTAGGTTTGCTTGCTGGGTTCTGACTAGGACTTGAATAACAAGCTCAACAGCATGTTCACAGTGTTTAAACGCAGTATCTTCTTTGCCTGCATTGATGTCAGACTAATGCACCTGCTGTGACATAGCAGAGATTAAACAGAATATAGTTGGTAGGTTTGAGTTGTCTTAGAAGCCCAAGGGAACTCATTTAAACACCTAGAATCAAGCAACTGGTGACATCCTGACTGAAGTAAGGGACTTAAGTTACTATGCTGAATAAAGGTGCTCTTAACATATCACCAATATTCCAGTGTCTTACTCCTAGAGGTTGTAAAAAACAATTTTTTTTTTTTAAAATTTGCCCAACCACAAGATGACGTTTCACCTCAGAACTGAGGCCTAGAAAGCCAGCTTGGAGAATGACCGCATCTTCAGCTGGACAGTTTTGTGTTTTGTTTTAATTATTTTTTTTTATTAAAGGATAATTGCTTTATAGAATTTTGTTGTTTTCTGTCAAACCTCAACATCAATCAGCCATAGGTAAACATATACCCCCTCCCTTTTGAGCCTCCCTCCCATCTCCCTCCCCATCCCACCCTCCAGGCTGACACAGAGCCCTGTGTGAGTTTCCTGAGCCATACAGCAAATTCCCGTTGGCGATCTGCTTTACATACGGTGATGTATGTTTCCTTGTTACTCTTTCCATACATCTCACCCTCTCCTCCCCTCTCCCCAGGTCCATAAGTCTGTTCTCTATGTCTGTTTCTCCACTGCTCCCCTGTAAATAAATTCTTCAGTATTGTTTTTTTTTAAAAACATAGAATCTTCAGTTCCTAAGAAAATATCCTAAAAATAAGTCTTTTCAAACCTGTTTGAAAAGACTAATTTAAGAAAACTGAGAAAAAGGAAATCGAAATATTAAGCAAATGGAGGTAATTTCGGCTATTTGGTGTGTCCTGAAGCCTCGCCCCCTAAAAACTCTCTTTAAACACTGAAATTCTAGATATCCACATGTGGAGGTTCTTTCTTCTTCTTTACTTATCTGTTCTAGACTTCCAATTTCTTTCTTTCTCCCCAGAAAGCTAAACTTTATTCCTTCAAAAGACTTAGGCTACACTTCATTCGGGCTGGGCAAATATCCCTGTATCATTTGTTCTCTGTAACTCTGCTTTCTAAAAACTCTCCTTCTGTGTGTGATAGCACCAGTGAGCTTCTGCAAAGTCACCTGAAAGGAACCAGAAAAAGATCAACATCCAGCTGAAGTGCTTATTGTAAGCTCGTCCTACTCAAGCCAAATTAATCGTTAGAAGCGGAAAATATATGCAGAGTAATCAAAATACAACCTCAAATATATTAAAATTACATGAAAAGCAGCTGAAAGCTAAAATAGCCCCCATCCCACCCCAGAGGGCACAACCACAAATTTGTCCTCAAGACATTCCTGAGACAAAAGGAACCCAAATACTTCTGACAAAACATTTCGTGGAGATTCTGCTTGCCATGCATATTCTGTGTGTTTTCACAAATGGTGTGTATAAATAGCGTGACAAAAGAGGGCACTATTTAGGGAAAATAATAGGCATTAATTAAAATATGGACAATAGGGAATGAAGGTTCTTCGGTTTCTAAAATTAGAGGAAGATGATTCAATAATAAATAGCTCTGCCATTATTAGTTGGCGGTCGCTTCTGTTAATTGTACCTTTTGTTACCTTTACAGTCTGTCTAAACATACTGCACTTGAAAGCTTGATATTGTTTTCCAGCTAGTCCTTTATAGAAGCTGTTCTGCAGCTTATCAGGCAAAGAAGAAGTGGGAGAAGGGGGAATCCAGTCTTTTGTAGCAAAGAGCTTAATAAATAGAATACCAGAGTAATTTTTGTTATCTGTCCTACATTTGTCTTAGACAGTTTTGTTCTATTGAGAGGTCTCTGAAAATCTCTAGTTTCTGATCGTTAGACAGTTTGTAAAGGCTTGTGTGAGGTGCATACATTTTGTCAAGTAATGAAACAGATTTGCCCTGGTCTAGAACAGGTAAAATCCCATTATCATGGGGTCATTTCAGCTCATCCCAGGCACAATCTCTAGCCCATTTCTAACTGGATTTATTGACAAGTACAGTGAGATGAGAGTCTTTATCAAAGTGATCATGTATTTTAGAGGTGGGGGAAATGACGGAAAATGAAAGTAAAAATACTAATATGAAATATAAAAATGGAGATTTATATTTTTATCAATAATTTAACTACTATGATATTAAAATAAAGGGAAACTTATAGAGAGGTGTCCATACTTGCAGTCAGTAAGGCTGTCACTGTATGACCTTGGGTGAATGAATTATCTTCTCTGAACTTGAATTTCTTTTTGTATAAAGTGGCAGTAGCTAATACCTGGTTTTCCCATGAGATTTTGAGGTCGTCAAAATTAGAGAGTAAAATACACGGAAAACAGTTCACTAAACAATATTTGAGGATCTTAATTGCCTCATTTGTATTTCTCAGTCATGAGATGAACTCTGATACCTTTTAGTGTCAAGAAAAATAATCATTTGAGTTCTGTGAAAAGTAGTATTTTTTTAAAGAAAGAAATTTTAAAATTAAACATTATTTTAGGTAAGAGTATTTCAAATCAGTCAAAAAAATTTATCGTCCCAGTGGCAGAAACTTGACAATTGCAACTTTATAACAGAGCGGGAGAGGAGAGGGGGAAATATCCATGAATATAGAGGGGGGAAAATGAGGAGAATGGGAATGGGGGATGGGGGACAGACTCTAACAATTACTGTCAGCTGTAAGTGGGAGGGATCAGAAGGGGGAAGTGGAGGAAATTACATCTCTGTTGACTTCTGCCAACACAGCCCCTTTCCATTCTGTAGAACAAAGGTGAGTGGAGCGTGGCTGATAATATTTAAGATATTATGAATTCATTTTGTAGACAAAATTTAGACTGAGAATGAGGACTCATCTGTCATCATTGCATCTTCTGTCAAATGCATGTTGCCCTTGGCAATGGGTCTGCTGTTACTAATTTCGTTTTTTGTTTAGAAGCTTGTCTCTCTTTGGTTCTCTGAGTTGCTATGAATTTAAAAAAGAAAAAAAAAAAAAAAACCCACAAAAGAAAAATGTCTTTGATTGATTTCTGATGGTGGCTCTGACACGATTGTACTTAATGTCAGTGCCAACCTGATTGTTTGATGTTTATTACATAGGTGAGTGGGAGGAGTTCCCCCTCCTTTTTGTGGCTGCTATTGTTATGACTGGATCCCATTTTTAGTTAGATTTCAAGGAGAAAAGCAGTAGCTATTAGCCTGTGACAATTGGAAAGACCCAGTTTTAGTCCAGCCTTTCACTATGGTAATATTTGGTAAAAATGATCAGGAGAGGTCAATGTCCTAATCAAATTTCACTGTGTTTAGCCCTGAAAAAATTTCGGATCCTTCTTCTAAAATATGGGACACTATCTTCTAAGAACTAAATCACAGAACACCCCAGTTCTACCTGAATTCCTTTAAGCTAATTATCAAATATACTGAACAAGTCATATTGCTAAATGTTGCATACCGAGCTGCCCTTTAATTACATAGTCCTATAAATGGCCTTTTGAAACAATCTTCCAGTATATATTCACTTTTTTCTTTTTTTTTTTTTTGCTGTTGAGCTTGAATTCTGTGTACAGCAGAATGCCTATCTTGTTCTTCTATCTATGATTATTTTGCTGTAAAGACAGCAGAAGTTCTACTTTAAATTATTCATAAGCTTTAGATAGAAACCTAAGCAAATTAAAATGTAGGCCAATATAGAGGAAAATGATAATGGGCATATAAGTATTTGTAGCTACTGTAGCTTCCATTGGGACAATCATAAAATTAATTTCATACCTTGCACAGTAATTTCAATGGGAACAATTTCTTAGTTCGTGGTCAAACTTGTTTCCAACACTGATGGAGATGAACACTAGAGAAAGTATTGAATTTTCTTTCTAATTAGCTTTTTCTTGTGAAATAGCTTCTTAATAATTTCCTTTCGTGTCCAGTGCATAAAGGTATCTATTCCTTTTAAACTGTATGTGAATTTAATTTATATGCCAATGATGTTTAATGCATTGTCTTGTCTGCATCTCATTACTGTCATTAATAAGCACTGGAGTACATCTAGTTACAAGGTTAATTGGGACAAATCTGGCCTCCTTCTTTCTACTGTAAATATGCTGTATCTTAGCAGTGTGTTACCCACAGATGGGTGGTGAAAGTTACAGTATTTTGCATTACATTTCTCCTATTGTCATCCAAATCAGTCTAAATACAATATGAGATGATTTTACTGTCTATGTTGTGCAGACCTTGGTCAGTTTCTTTTTTTAAAAAACTGGCCAGATGATTTTATAGCTGATTTAAATAAAATTGCTTCTTATCTATGTGGTATATAACCATTCCTCTGTCCCCTCCCTGAATCCTCTCTCATTTTAAGTTGTTGGAAAGGATATATATCACCAGGAAGCACCCCTTTCAATTTAGTGAAATTTGTAGGAATTTTCCAGGAGGAAGTTACAGGCCAAAGATTAAATCTTTGTTTAGTTGTAATGTTTGATATTGCAAATTTACATAGCAGAAGCTATTGAATTTCTTCACTGACCCAGGAAATTCGTGTTGGAATAAGTCATTGCTCGAGGGCTCTGCTTTTGAAAAATAAGACTCTATATTCTGCAGGCAGAAATAGCAAAAACTCTCAGCTTAGTTCTTAACATTTCCCCCTCTAACTCCTATGACAATAATCAGCTGAGACCTCTTTTTCTGTTGAGCTCAGATCCAGCTTCATAATGCTTTTCTACAGACTGTTCCAGGCAGCCACCTGGAACAAATGGCTTGGCCCAAGAGTAAAACCCAGCATCTTTTCCAGAATAGGGAGACTTTACCCCTCAGAGCATCTTGCCCTTTTGCCCATGTCAGTCATCATGGGGCTTAGTCAGCCCACTTTCTAGAATCAAAATATCAGTCAGGTGAAACTGATTTAGGATACAGTTTAAATGAATATCATTTATTAGCGTAAGCCCTTAGCAGAACAAAGTATAAAATCATTCTATGCAAGTGTCCTTTACTTAGGGGCCCCCAACTTCTAGGATCTAATGCCTGATGATCTGAGATGGAGTTGATGTAATAATAATAGAAACAAAGTGCACAATAAATGTAATGCGCTCGAATCATCCCAAGACCATCCTTCCCTCACCCATGTCTGTGGACAAATTGTTTTCCACGAAACTGGCCCCTGGTGCAAAAAAGGTTGGGGACTGCCGTCTAGCCTTCCCCAGGGCAATTATCAATTTGAAGCCACCTTATTTTTCTCTTTGTAATAGTGCCTTGAGTCCTTCTTTAATTTGGTGTTTTAGGAATACTATTAATCAGAACTTTTGGTACCAAATGACAAATAACAAAACTCCCACTGACTCAACTAAATAATGGGAATTTTTTTCAGGGGCTCAACTAAGAGCACCATCTCTCCTCCTCGCAGTGGTATTCTCTTTGACTTTCTTTTCTTTTTTAGGAAACTGTTCTCTCCATGATAGTAAAGACCAGTAACTGAGTGTCTTTTATGATCATAAAGACTTTGAGGGCTTTATTTTCTTCACACTCTGCAGCAATTATTATTTGTAGACATTTTAATGATGGCCCTTCTGACCCGTGTAAGGTGACAACTCATTGTAGTTTTGGTATGTGTGTTTCTCTAATAGTTAGTGATGTTCAGTATGTATTTCTGTGCCTATTGGCCATTTGTCCATCTTCTTTGGAGAATTTCTATTTAGGTCGTCTACCTATTTTTTGATTGGGCTGTTTGTTTTTTGTTATTGAGGTATGTGAGATATTTGCATATATTAGAAATTAAGTCCTTGTCGGTTGCATTGTTTTCAAATGTCTTCTCCCAGTCCATGGGTTGTTGTTTTGTTTTTGGTTTGCTGTGGAAAAGCTTACGAGTTTTAGGTCCCATTTATTTTTGCTTTTATTTTTATTGCCTTGGGAAACTGATCTAAGAAAGCTTTGCTGTGCTTTATGTCAGAGAACGTTTTACCTGTGTTCTCTTCTAGGAGTTCTAAGGGATCTTGTCTTAAATTTTAAGTCTTTCAGACATTTTTATTTTAATTTTGTGAATGGTGAAAGGGAGTGTATTAGCTTCATTGATTTACATGCACCATGGCCAACTCTTAGAAGTAAAATGATATTTTGATATTCTTTTGAATATCAAAAAATTACAGTGGATCTCAAAACCCAAAAATTGAACTCTGTTTTCTTTGTCCTATTAATATTTACCTTCTTCACTGAGTCAATGAGGTGATGCATGGAGATAACAAGTCCTACTTAAGATCTCCAGATTTCATCCTGCTGCATTATACCCCCACATGGTTCCTTTCTGTTTGATCAGTCCATCAGGTTAGTTCTGTGACTAGGTGTTTTCATATTTGCCAATCTGGTAAACTGATGGGAAGAAGCACTTGAGAAAGTCTATTTCAGGATATAGGTTAAGTAGGAAATGGAAACAGATTCCCCAACATGTGAAAACCCAGCCACAATTACACTTTCTGTAAAATGGTATTACACATAAATAGAGCTTCTTCTCTCATCTTGGTTTATTGTCAGATTCCTTGTTAAGAATGGGACTAAGAATTTTCCAAATACCTTTGAGAGAGAAGCAGAAGAGACTAAAGAGAAGCATATGCCCTGTATGAAGCACCTTTCTGGTGAAAGGCCTCCAAATTTTGTGACTCATTGGCCATGTCCTAGGTCGCACAGGCTAACTGGCTTGTAGCAAACGTAATAGAATGATTTGTTGCCTCCCATGTCCTGCTTCCCTGGTGACTCAGTGGGTGAAAAGTCTGCCTGCAGTGCAGAAGAACAGTGTTCGATCCCTGGCTTGGGAAGATCCCCTGGAGAAAGAAATGGCAACCCACTCCAGTATTCTTGCCTGGAGAATTCCATGAACAAAGGAGCCTGGTGGGCTCCATGGGGTCACAAAGAGTGAGACACGACTGAGTGACAAACACTTTGTGACACTCATAATGTCCTCTTATATACCTGGTGGCTTATGGTATACTTTCAAAGTTGTTTCCACTGTGTCACAGAACTCACGAACTGCAGACCAGGAAAAACACACATGTAGACCTTTCTAAACTCAATGCAAAGTCAGAGGAATTTCAGAGGATTTTATTGCATGATTTTAGGAAAAAAACATTTGTTTTCAGAAGTATGCAGGCAGTTGGTGGGTCCACAATTTGATTCTGCTTTCATCAAAGTGGAGAGAGCAACTGTTCCTTAGTGTATGTTTTCCAAAAATCAAAGAACGATAAGAACAACTATTCCCTACGTTATCATTAATAATTAATACAGTTGAATGTAGTATTCAGTTATTTCCAGTGACAGATGATCATAATGATTGATTAGGAAAAACAGCTTTCCTAAAGGCTGTTTGAACATCTCTGATGTGGTAGTATTACAGTCAAATTTCTTAAAGGTTTATTTTTAAAAGTTTATTATAAAAATATTAAGTGAATACAAATCAAACTTTTGTTTATAAAAAAAAAACATCCTAAAATAGCCACCTCTGTCTCCAGAGAGACTCATAGCAATTTTATCTCTTTTTGCTTACACTGAGGACAGTTTAAGATGGTTTAGTTTCAGAAATAACCATTGTGGGATCTTAGATATTGTTGCTTTATTGTCCTTATTGAGGAGGGTTAATAATACTTTTCCAAAAGCATTTGAGCTGGGAACCAGCAAGGCTGAAAGGACATATATGCTGGTGGTGGAGAACCCAGAACAAGGATCATGAACTCAGTCTGCAGATCATTGAAAAGCATGAACAGGGCCATACATAAAACAACAATTTAAATTTAATTTTTTCTGTACAAGCTAGTTCATTGTTGTCTGGAAGACAAAAGGTGTTAAAATATTTAGATAAATAGTAATTACAACATTTATTTATGTCTAAAAGACCCCAGGTTTTTCATGAGATAATCTGTTTATCTCATTTAACTCTTGAAATCTCCTCTCCCCAAAACAAGGAAAGATTTTATAAAGACACAGGCAAAGTAACTTGCTCAGTTTCGATTAGCAAAGGCATTTTTACTTTAATGTGTCTTTTATGCTAGTCATACTAGCTGGCTACAGGCGTAGAGAAAAACAATAAAAGACGAAATGCTGCATATGCTAAAATTAAAAAGAAATATATTCATCTGAGAAACAGCTTTAGATCTAGAAATACATCTTCAGGACTAACTTATACATAGGCTATAATTATTTGGTAATTAATACTCCCAAATTAATCCCTTTCCTAAAGAACCTCTGGTGGTTCTTATGCTCCAGTTGACATGGAAAGCTAGATCTTAGGAGGATTTCCCTCTAAACTCAGAGAATGTTCATCCATGCAAGTTTCCAAGGGCCTACAAATAAAATCTCATCAGGTCTGAAAGCAATCAGGTCCAGCCAATCAGAAATCAAGCTGTGGGGCAGAAAATCAGGATTTAAATAAAAGTTGCAATTAGAACCCCCAAAACTGGCATGACACTCGTTTGAGTTCCTTAGCGCTCAGAGACAGTATGGAAATTACCTCCACAGTAGGAATAAGAAGGGCTGGTGAAGATTTTTGCCTCCTGATAGAATATTGAAAATTATCTTCATCAGTGGGTTAATTGGCTTAATTTTCCTTCAGATGGTAACTTTCAAATGCTTGGTCTTAATTAGCATGGGTAAATGAGAAATGTAGGTGATTCACACTTTTCAGTTTTCTGCCTCTCTAGAGATCTCCATTCCCTTCCCTTAAGAACCTGAAATGGCTGAGGGCTACATTGATTAAAATAAATTACACCGGTATTTTACACCAGTAAAAAATGTAGATGGAATTGACTCATGCCTGGTCCATTGAAACAATAAAACCCACAGAAACCATTAAGGAGAAAATCAGTGTATGGTACTTAAAGACATTGTATTTAGTATGTTAAAAATTATAAAAATGTAATTTAAAAATATTGTGTTAGATAAGGTATGATGTTCAACTGAGAAAGTTAAAAAAAATAGAGGCACTTTGTGTATTTAATAAAGAATGTGTGAGGGAAAGCTCATAGAGGACAGAAGAACAAAATGGGAAATATATAGATTGTTTGTCTTTGGTCATTTTGTTTAATTCACCTTTACCTCAGACCTAACTCCCAAAACTTCAGATTTACCTCTAACAAAGAGATAATCAGCACCAAATACTGCTTTTAGAATCTGTATATAGTTTTTATCTATTAACTATCACACATTATATAATTGCTTTCCTTTTTCATATTAATCAGTATTTTATTCTAAACATGTTATCTCTGATTCATAACATTCTGAGATTATGAAATCTGAACTGGAAGAATTCAAAGGAACGGTTTCAGTTATTTGGCCCAAATATATTGTGTAATAGTATCTGAATTTAGAAAATTAAATAGCTACATTGTAATGTGACACGTAACAATTTCTGTAAGTTATCTGGCAAATTTAAGGCTTTCTCATTTCATTTCTCTTTGATTCATGTATGGAAAATAATCAGGGTGATAATAAAGCCAAGAATTCATTTCAGAAAGTTTAAAACAAAAATGATTTTAAAATTTAATGTAGTTGTATTTTTTCTTCTGTTAGTACCTACATAAATAATAATTAAAATTAAACTTCTAATTTTATTTTCATGTATCATAAAATTTGACATAAAAGCAAGCAATTATGCATTTTTATAATTTTGTTGTATAATTAATGAAATTCATGTTTATGTGTTTATAATAAAATTCACATATTTATGATGGAGTTGCCAAAGTTTTTAGTGATATGGGAAGGATATACTATTATATGAAGAAGCAAGCTACTAAAATCAATGTATACAAGGGATACTAAAATGTAAGTTTGTTTAAATAAATATGTGTATATTAAAAAAGAAGACAGATAAACAGAGAGAGAAACATAGATCATTCATCTAAGAGAGAGAAGAAAAGATGTGTGTATATATATGTATGAAAGATATATATATATATATCATACTATATATTAGCAGTGTTTACCTGTCGGTCTGGAGATTTTTACAGATATATTTTGTGTTATTCTTTGTACTTTTCTATATTTTACAAATTTTCTAGAACAAATCTATTTCTCTTTTAATTAGATAAAATTTTATAGAAGTTCTCCATGCCTTTTCATGGGAAAATAGGACCAAGATGCTTTATGACCTATAAGGATTTCAGTTCTAGAAATACTGCTGCATCCTTAGAGGTAGGCATGCAGAGCACTCAACATGAAGATCACATTTTACCTTTCTGTCTAATAGCATCTCCGTTTCCAGATTGCTCCCCAAATAAAAACAAGCACTGAACTTCCAATCAGTGATGATAATTTAATTTCCCTCTCAGCTGTAAGTATCAGAAAACAGTCAGGCAATCAGTGAGAGAAACGTGTTCTCTTGGTTTATTTTTACATTAAGTAATTAACATTTTCCTTTCTAGCTCACATGAGGTCTGAAAAGTATAGGCTTAGCTGACCTAATTGTGTAGGGCTTCTAAGAAACAGAACTGTGTGTGTATTGTTGTCAGGAGGAGATAGACCTGTAATAAAACTTGGAAATGTCTCTGAATACTTCTAAGGATTCTTCATAATACTGAAACTTCCAGGCTGAGCTTGTGAGGAGAAACAGTCAGTGACTTGGAGATGGACAAAAGAGATTACTTGGTGTCTCTCTGTGGAGTCCTGGACATTGTTTAGCAGACCTCCCTAGTGTGGGATTATGAGATTCTACAGGCATGTGCATAGAAGTCATGTGCTAGGTTTTTGTTGTTTTTTTTAAATTGGGTCTTAATACTTGGAATATTTTATTTGGGGGTTATGACAAGCAATTCAGAGCAAAATGTGGTCCATTTAGGAATCTTAAAAATGTTTGATCTGGATCTCACCTTTAAACACATTTTTACATATGTTTTTCAATAATAATGAAAAACAGCAAATGGACTAAAACGTGTTAAATACTAAGTTTTTTTTTCCACAGTGAATGTCACTGACAGAGTAACTATGGGTTTCCATTGAATGACTTCATAAGATGTAAAAATTAGAGATCTGTGCTCATAAAATCTATGTAAATGAAAAACTGCTTTTATTTACATACTGGAGTTATGTATAAGAGATTATTAAGAATATAAAAAATTCTACCCTAAAAGAATACTATTTTAAATTATACCCTCCTTTAATCATTGCAGAAAGGAACTAGAGCAGGCTCTGTCAATTTCAGCGCTATCAACATTTTGATCTCCCAGAGTGATCCTTTTTGTTACTGTTTGGGTGGAGGAAGGCTGTTCTGTACATTATAGGGTATTGAACAGCATCCCTTGGTTCTACACCATAGATGCTGGTAGCACTTACTCCACAGTTGTGACAGCCCAGAAGGTCTGCAGACATTGCCCCCCACCCCGGATGGACAGAATTGCCCTCATTTGAGAACCACTGAAGTAAAGGAGTGAAGAAGAAAAAGGATGGTGGTGGGGGGAAATAGAGAAATGGGAGGAGGAGAGGAACAAGGAACATTTGTAGGAAGCAGATTGACCCCATGTGCGCTAAATCATGTGTCAAGAGATGAGTATTCTAATCACTGCCCTGTTTAGGATCAGTGATGAGAACATGGTCACATCATTTAATTTCCTTGGTACTCAGCTTCTTCATTTTTGAAACAAGAATGTTGGACTTAATGATCTCCAACCTCACTCTTAGCACTACCTTTTTTTATTAGGAGGGTCAAAGAAACTGAACCAAGAAGTTCGCTGTCACACTCAAATTTTTCTTGTGTACACTGTTAACCAGTGGACTAATGGCCTAGTCAGCACTGTCTGTTTTCTGTATTAACTGGTGAAAATATCTAGAAATACTAATTTAACAATTGTCGTAAACTAAGGCCTGTGTGAGGACTCAGGACGATTAACCTTTAAAATTTAGTTGTATGTTATTTAAAAGAAAATATTTCTAATAATTCTCTTGCAGTCAAGTTCAACAGAGAGTAATATTTTTGAAGCTACTTTTGTGTGGTCTGCATCCATGGCTCTTTAAACTCAGTGATATTGTCAAGAACTTACATTGACCTTAATTTATAGTTTCCACTAAAAATTTAACAGAAGCAATATTGATTGGGAAAAAGTAAGTTTTCGAAATGTAGCGTCTGGGATAGTTTCTTATTTACTAACTGTTTACTTAAACCTTGATGAATCACTCAGTAATTCAGTAGCATTGGGTCCTTTTACTGAACATGGAAAAACATGACAAATATTAAGAAACTTGGCAAGCCTGTTGTCCTCTGTCATCCAACAGACTGTTTCTCCAGGCAGAGTCCTTTGATCCTGACCATTTGCCTGGCAGTGAAGAGACCAAATGTGACAGCTTGGATGAGGTTCCTTTCCCCAAATTCCTAAAACTCAACAGAGCAGATCTTCTGTGAGAAGCAATAGTATATTTCATATGACCACTGTAATAACAGAAGCAGAGATTCAAAAAGGAGCTACAAACACTAAAGCATTTTGAAGAGATGACTTACCTTTATCAAGGAAGTCTCCCCTGTGAAATATTTCATAATCCTCAACCCATTATTCTGGGTTGAGGATTCTGAAGCTGTTAAACATTTAGCATGGAAAGGCAAGGATTTTGTTTTCTCCACCTCCCTTCTCCCCTTCCTTCTCCTCCGCTTCTTCTCCTTCTTCCTCTAATAAGTGTGACAAAAGATATGGTCTAATTTCCTCTCTCCCCAATTGTTTTTTTTTTAATAGCAGAATCGCCCCCATGCCACTCGCATGACTAAAGTTTTTATAAGATAGGGGGTTATTTGTATGTCCTGAGGAACACAAGTCTATTTTGGACTCTTGGCATCTTTGAGAACTTAAATGCAGGAAGGATGAGTGTGGAATTATGAAGAAGAAAATTTAATCTGCCTCACTAACTGGATCACCCAGAAGAATGCTTAAACAATTAGTTGAGCAACTGATCCTACAACCGGATCACCTTCACATTCAAAATTTCCCAAAAAGGCTATATTCATATTGCCCAAGGCAATTATGGAATAAAGCTGTAACTTTTGCTTAGAAGTTATGTATGATAACTTCATAACTCATAGTTGGGGAGCAGTATAAATTCTTAAAGTTATCCCACTGACTCCTCAATCGCCATATGTTTTAAGACAAAGACAAATCATGTAACACATGTTAAATCATAAAAGGTGATCAGACCGAAGAGATGAGTAAGGAGAGCATTCTAACATCTGAATTTCTACTAAGGCGGCACAGAATATTCTAAAATCTGTGGTGGCAGTTCAAACTTCCTGTATTCAGAATTGATATTCCAAACATTCATTGTTTATTAATATATGCATTTCATTTGTTCAAATATGATTAGTTAGTGGTGTCTACTAGATGATGTTTCTGTAAAGTTTTGAAGTTTACAATGTCTATGTCTTCCACATTTTCTCATTTAGGCAGAAGAGCTGAACAGAATGTTCAAGTGATACAACTATAGTAATACCTAGAAATATCTATCCTTGTAAAAATGAGTCAATATATGTACACTCTGCTGTGTTTAGAATGGGTAACCAACAAGGACCTTCTGTAGCGCACAGGGAGCTCTTCTCAAATGTTATGTGGCAGCCTGGATGGGAAGACAGTTCAGAGGAGAATGGATACAGGTATGTGTATGGCTGACTCCCTTTGCTGTCCATCTGAAACTATCACAATATTGTTAATTGGCTATACTCCAATAGAGAATGATAATCTTTTAAAAATGTATCACTCATCTCTATTATTCATGCTAATTGTAAAGTTCTGACATTTGTGGAATGTCTCGCTATCATTGATAACTTCAAGGATATCTTTATCAATTAATGTAGAATACATTTTTTTAAGACTGAAGGATATAATATCAATATTTAAAATCAATTGTGTTTCTAATGAACTACCAACTGATAATCAGGAAATAAAATTTAAAGTAGAAATTATATACCATTTAAAATAGTATAAAAATATATGAATTACTGAGGAGTCAGTTCAGTTCAGTCGCTCAGTCGTGTCCGACTCTTTGCAACCCCATGAACCGCAGCACGCCAGGCCTCCCTGTCATCACCAACTCCCAGAGTCCACCCAAACCCATGTCCATCGAGTCAGTGATGCCATCCAACCATCTCATCCTCTGTCGTCCCTTTCTCCTCCTGTCCTCAGTCTTTCCCAGCATCAGGGTCTTTTCCAATGAGTCAGCTCTTCGTATCAGGTGGCCAAAGTATTGGAGTTTCAGCTTCAACATCAGTCCTTGCAATGAACACCCAGGACTGATCTCCTTTAGGATGGACTGGTTGGATCTCCTTGCAGTCTAAGGGACTCTCAAGAGTCTTCTCCAACACCACAGTTCAAAAGCATCAATTCTTTGGTGCTCAGCTTTCTTTATAGTCCAACTCTACATCTGACAAAAATACAAAAGAAACCATGGCCTTGAATTGTTGTAAAATATTGCTGAGAGAAGTTAATGAAAATCTAAAAGAATGGAGTTATATATTTTGCTTATGTTATGAAGGCTCAATATTACCAAGGTTACTTCTTCCTAAATTCATCTATATATTGTACATAATCTACTCAAAATGTCAGCAGGTCTGTGTACAGATTGCCAACTGATTCTAAGTTTTATATGGAAATACAAAGGGCCTAGAATGTTCAAAAAATTTTTAAAGAATATAAAGTTGGGGGATTGAAACTACCTGATTTCAGGAATCAGTAATCAAAATGGTATAGAATTGGCTTCAAGGCAGATAAATGAATCATTTGAAAGAACTAAGTTCAGAAATAAACCCACATGTAGATAAACCACTGACTTTTGACAAAGATACAAAGGCAATGTAGTAGAAAGTGCTCTTAATAAATGGTACTGGAACAACTGGATCATTTTGTGCAAAAAATTGAACTTGAAATCTGATGGATATCATTACTGAAGATGTTATAGTCTACAAATGGAATTTCTCTCTTCTTACTTGAATATCTGAATAGGTCACTAGTATAGAGTCTTGAGAAGGCTTTTATATGTCATCTTCTTATCTCATTGTGATGATTCATTCATTCACCAAAGAGATTGGACCTACAGTGATGAACACAGGAAGCATTGTCTCTGTCCTGCTGGAACTTTGAAGATAGTTAAATGATGGAGAAACACTAAATGAATCATCACAGTGCTAGTTACATAAAAATCAAAGTATGTTTGATTGCAAATTCTAAGTTGTTATGATAGCATGTGATTTGAGAATAACCTAGAAGAAAGACTGAGAGTGGGGAGCATTTAGGAATGATTTCTTAAAGAAATGATGAGTTTGAGGCCTGAATGGTTCTTAGTCATTAGTGTTTGCCTTATCCAGGCAAAGAGTGTGCAAAAAATCATAATTGGAATCCTTGAGTGCATGAAATCAGAGTTAACAACCTAAGTCCTAAACTGTAACCTTCTCACCTTGAAATCATTAAAGACCATTATTTTTATTGTTCATAGCAGCACCAATGGCTGTCACTAGGCACAAACTCAGATAAAGTCAGGTTTTAATCAGATTCATCATGAATATGGTCTTAAATATTTCAGATATGGTTTTGCATTTGTGCCTTATCACGGCATAGTTATAATATCTACTCAACCTTTTTTATCTTTTCATTTTGGTTTTGAGATAATTCCACCAGGATTTGAGCAAAGAGGGTACTTCATTTAATTTGATATCTGGGCTCTCATTCCATTTTTTTCTCTTGAGAAATTAATACATTTCAACTGTCTAGTGGTTGGATATGGATGAGTGATCACCGAACTTTTATTTGAGCTCCTGATTTCTTAGAGAATAGTTTGGACAACCTAGTGAGATATTTGTTGAAAAGGGTAGAAACTCACTGAAAGAACTCAAATGAAAACAAAGAAGCATTTACAAAAATAGATGTAGTCCTCAGAAATGCTCAAAATGCTTTAAATTTTGAAGCAGTGTTCCTCTTCAGTTAAAGAAAGCCCTCATTAAAGTGTTGATTCTTGTGAGCTTTAAATTTCAGATGTAAAGGTGATGATGTTCAGAAATATAGCATCAGTAGTTACAGAAGTTCATAAGAATGTCTGTCTGAAGTGAAACAAAATTCTGAGACACCTCATTAGGTAAAACATACCTTCATGTCTCACACTTAAGAACACTACGTGATTCTCTTCGGGGACATTCAGTTTTGCTTGTTTAGTATAGAATGAAACTCTCTAAGGGTAAGAATCCCTGTGAGTAATAAGAATATAATAAAATATTTCAATCTGTCTCCAATATGATTAGCTTGGGAAAAGGGTCTGCCCAAATTCTATAGTAGGAAACATTTTAATTCATGTGTGTATATTTTATTGTGCTGGCATCTGGACATTTATATTTAGCTATAATTAACATACTGTAAAGTACATAGGTCTTGAATGTTCAGTTCTGTGAGTTCTACAATTGTATACACCCAAACAGTGATCACCTCAAACAAGACAAATAATATTTTCCAGAAACGTACCTGCTGTCCCTTTCCAGGCAATTTCCCTGCAACTATTTATCTGATTTCTGTCACAGTGGATAAGTCTTACTTGTTTTTAGATTTCACATAAATGGATCACACAGTATGTGTTCTTTAGGTTCTGGCTGCTTTTGCTTAACAGAATGTTTTTTATATTTTTGCATATTTTTGCATATACAAGTAGTTCATTCATCCTTTATTTCTGAGTGCTTATATATTGTATAGATATACCACAATGTATTCCACTTTTCCACTCTTATGAATAATGCTGCTTGGAAGATTCGGATGTAAATCTTTGTGAGCATAATAAGTTTTTACTTCTTTTGTATGGATACCAAGAGAACTACTTGGCCATAATGGCCATAGGGTAGGATATTTATAAGAAGCAGCCAAATAGTGTGCCAGTGAGGTTGTGTCTTTTTACATCCCTACCATCAATGTTTGAAGGGTCCATTCATTTCACTTTGTTAACAATTGGGTTTGTCAGTCCTTTCTGTTTCAGCCTTTCTGGTGGATGTGAAGTGTTAACTCATCATAGAGTTTTTCATATGCCTATTGTCCCTTTATATATATATGCATATATATATTTTAATGAAGTATCTGTTAAGGTATTTTACTTTTACTGGTGATCATTAGGGGTCATTTATATATCTGGATACAGTTCTTTTGTCAAATGTATGTACTGTGAATATATATATTTGCCATATAATATATGAATTCACAAAGAATTTTTTATATATTTACACATATTTACATATATGAATTCATACATACATGCATATATATACATATATATATATATATTCACAATATGTTTATTTGACAAAGAATTGTATCTGGATGTAGAGAGAACTCTGAAACATCAGCAATAAATGAGGAATAGCCTAATGAACAAAAAAAAAATCTTAACAGATAACTCATAAAAGAACATATATAGAGGTATATATGCACATATATAATATCTTCTGAATATATGTGTACATTTATAGGTATTGCCAAATATTTAACAAAGGAATATGTGTGGTGTGTGTATATATATATTCTAATATGTAGCTTGTTTACTCGTTTTTCTTAAGCTTTCTTTTTTGATTGATAGCCTTTATTTTTTTAGAACAGTTTTAGATTTACGGAAAAATTGAGTAGCAAGTACAAAGAGTTTCCATACAACCCCTCAGCCTTTCAAATCCGGTTTTCTCTTTTATTAGTATCTTGGATGAGTGTGGTACAATTGTTAAAAGTGCTGAACCAGTTTTGATAGATGATTATCAATCAAAGTGTAGTAGTTCACATTAGAGTTTGTTTACGCTTTGTTATATACTCTTCAGATTTTGACAAAAGAATAATCACGTGTGTCCATTGTTGCAGAATAGAGTGTTTTCACTTCCTTAAAAATCCTTTGTGCTTTTCATCTATAGTAGTACTCCTTATTCATGGGGGATCTGTTCCAAGAACCCTAGTGAATGCCTTAAAGTGTGGTAGAACCAAGTCCTGTAAGTATCATCATTTTTACTGTACTTCAATACCTATGATAGTTTAATTTATAAATTAGGCACAGTAAGAGATTAATTACAATAATGAATAATAAAATAGACTGTTTATAACAATACCCTGTAATAAAAGTCATGTGACTGTGGTGTCTCTCAAAATACCTTATTATATTGTATTCACATTTCTTCTTGTGATGACATGAGATAAGAAAATGCCCACATGATGAGATGAAGAGAAGTGAATAATAAAAGCATTATGACATAGCATTAGTCTATTATTGACCTTCTAAAATATGTCAGAAGAGTGTCAGCTCCTTTGGGTGATCCTGGATCACCCGGTCGTGATGGTGTCAGTGTTGGATGTCAGGAGTAGGTGATGAATATGGTTGGAGATTCTGGGCAGGATGGAGTGCACAGTTCAAGAATACATCACACTACTCAGAACGGTGAGCAATTTAAAACTTAATAGTTCTTTATTTCTGGAATTTTCCATATTCATACCACAATTGATTGCATGTAACTGCAACCACAAAAAATGGATCTGATGCTGAGGAGAGTATCACATTCATTGTTCCCTCACACAGATCCCTGTCAACCACTGATCTTTTTACTGTCTCCATAGTTTTACCTTGCTCAGAAAGTCATAAACTTGCAATTATGCAATATGTAGCCTTTTTCATACAGGCTTCTTTGACTTAGCAATATGCATTTAAGGTTATTCTGTCTTTTGGTGACTTGATAGCTCATTTCTTTTTACCACTGAATAGTATTCCGTTGTATATATGTACCAGTTTATTCACTCACCTGTTGAAGGACATTTTCATTGCTTTCAGTTGAGAGTAAAGCTGGTATAAACATCTGTGTGTGAGTTTGTGTGTGGACATAAGTTTTCAACTCCTTTGGGTAAATACAAAAGAGTAAAATTGCTGAAACATATGGTAAAAGCATGCTTAGTTTCATGAGAAACTGCTGAGCTGTCTTCCAAAGTGGTTATTCTCTTTTCCTCTCCCACCAGCAATGAGAATCCCTCTTGTCCACATCCTTGCCAACATTTGGTGTTGTCAGTTTTGGATTTCAGCCACTTTAATAGGTGTGTTGCAGCATCTTGTTATTTTAACTTGCACATCTCTGATGACATATGATGGGGAGCATATTTTCATTTGCTTGTTTGCCATCTATATTTGCATCTCTGTTGAGCTGTCTGTTCAGATCTTTTGCCCATTTTTAATAGGGTTGCTTTTTTCATATTGTTGAGTTTTAAGAGGTTTTTTATTTAGTACATTTTTGATACCAGTCCTGTATCAAATGTATGTTTAGCAAAGTTTTTTTTTTTTTTTCATGTCTGTGGCTTGTCTCTTTATTCTCTTACCTGTGTCTTTTGCAGAGATGTTTTTAATTTTAATGAAGTCCAACTTTTTTTTTGTTTCATGGCTCCTGCTTTTGGTATCATATCTAAAAGGTTACTACCAACTCCAGGGTCACCTCGGTGTGTATGACTGAGCAAGTATCTCTCACCATTCTGTCTCATGGGAGAAGGAAAGAGAAGGTTATCTCTGTGTCACTTTTGTTCCTTGAGTCCTCCTCATTCTTTAAAACCTGCCACCATGCTATTTCTGGATTATGCTTGGCTTAATTTTGGCAATTAACCCTCTACTTTGTATGGATGGTGAAATATGTGTGTCCTTCTTGCACTGCAGGCCAAGGCAGGAACTGTCTTCATTTGCTGTTGCAACCTGTTTTAAGGTGTGAATCCTAAGAAATGCTTTGTATGTAATTAGAAGAAGAACTGCTACAAATAATGGGTCTAAGAGATCACCTTAGGTGAACTAGGATGAAAGTTCTTGTTTTACACCTAACTGCCAAACACAGTGTTTGGATGATAGTGTGTACTCAAAATATTTAATGAAAGAAGGAATAGTTATGAAGGTAATTAGTAGCCCATGGATCTGTTGAAATAATCAGTTAACATGGAAGTTCTAAGATAAGAATGTATTTAATCAGTAATAATATTGTGATTATATCACTTACAAATAGTAAAACAAGAATGATATGGAAACAATTATTTTGGCTAGGAGGGTAAAAAGGAATCTATAAGAATCTCATATAAACTTTGCTTTTTAAGAAAGTGCTGTCTCTTGCATTTGATATTAATCTGAAAATGAAAGTGTGACCCTAAGTAGTTTCTGATTTTCAACTAGCTTTACCTACCAAAGGCATTTGGGTAGGTTTAAACAATTAGAAGTGATATTAAATTAAGCCTGCCCTGTGTTTCCATCACATTGTTACTGCTTACCCCTGGGTTTGAATCTTCCCCCTCTCTCCACTGGATTCCTGCCATCCTCTCCCTGCTTCATGCATATCTCCTGACAGCCAACTCTCAAGACAGCCCCTTTAAATGATCCTCTTAAAATGTGAGTTAGATGACCTTGGGCTTCTTACTGCAGGGCACCCAGCCATAGCCTGCCATCTTGCTCCGAGTAGAAAGCCAATGGCCTTTCCTTACGTGCTCTGACCTTCCTTCCTCTCTGACCTGGCTGCTCATGTCCTTATCTCTCTCTCACCTGTGCTCCAGCCCCAACACTTGCTGACCCTTACCTATCAGAACAACTCCCGTCTTTTCTGCGTGCTCTGCTTGGACCATCATCCTGCAGATACTGAATGGCTCCCTCCCTCCCCTCCTCAGACTCTTCTTTCAGATGACACCTTATTAATAATACCTATCCAGACTACACTATTTACAGTTTCAGTTCCCATTACCCCCTCTCCCCTCACCTCATTCCTTTTTCTTTGCCCACATCACTCTCACTCTCTAACCTACTTCGTAGTTAATGTACTGTATGTTAGTTGCACATCTTTCCCGTTCTAAAACATAAGCTTTAAAAGAGTAGAGATCTAGATGTGTTTTCTTCACTAATGTGTTGCCCTGGCTTAGAACAATGCCAAGAATATAGTGGGTGCCCAGTAAATATTGAATGAATAAGACCGTTTAACAACTTTTCACAAATCCTTCTACTACTGCAGTGGTGTATTTTTAATGATTTTAAAGTTCACTAACAACACAGCAGGTTTAAAACTAGAAGGATAATGATGAAATGGAAAACAGAGCTTCAAGTAAAGTCAGCCCTAACGCTAAAGCTACATGTTTTTTGTGATGAAAATGGTCAGATAAGGACCACTTGCATAAAAGCAAAAGCTAAAAATGTATTAAATGAAGGTGATGTGTGGCAGGAACATACATAAGTTGCCTTTTAAAATTTGAATTACTAGGAAATACTTATTTTTATTTGTGATGTTTTTCTGTCACCATTCTCTTAAAGGTAACGATATATTGACTATAGTAGTATTGATTCAGTTCTTTCAAAGACAGAGGAAAAACTGTTAGTCTGTGTTTTTCCACTGGGATTGTGCTATTTAAAGAAGTGTGGCAGAAAAGCAAGTGAGCATAACTGTTTAATTACAGTTAGAACATGCTACCAATTCAACTATTGATTTTGCTTCATTTGCCATCTTATAATATATTATATGCTTTTCCATTCATTCTACATAATGTTAGGTAGAGAATTTCATATTTATAAATTATTTTAATATTTAATGCCTTCCCATTTAGGTTCTTAAATCAAATATTTTCTAATAGGCTAAAATATTTAATCAACATCATACTGAAAATTTAGAGAAAAGATATAGAGATAGATCAAACCTTATGATACATATAATGATTTTGAGTATTTTTTAAAAATGCAAAATCATCTATTTCATTATTAAATGTATCAAATTATATGTATTAATTAGAATTTATAGAGTCATATAATAGAAACTGTGTAATGGTACAGATACAGGACAGCAGTATATAATGAAATGTAATTCATATATGTAGGTAATATGGAAAACGAAATGTAAATTTATGTGATTTAATAAGGTTGTTATTGAGCAACATATAAAAATTGAGCAAGAAAAAGCTTGGCTTTATTAGCACAGGATACCAATTATTTTAAAAATTTCATTTGAAACATAAATTGTACTGCTATGTGTATAAGTGTTCTAATTCTCTTGTATAATAGAGCCGTGGTATTTTAGGAGAATGATGAGATCATTAACAATAAAGATCAATATAAATATTACATACATACTTGTGTATGCATGTTATAGGTAGAGCTTACATCTACTCATGTATAACTGTAAATATTAAATGAACAAAACTGCCATATATAGCCAAGCAAGTTGGCAGCGGCATTTTACCATTTGTTACAACTTGCAAACTGGGGAAAAACTATCTGAAGTCTATATGACTGCTGTTACTCAGCACCGTTTTGGCCTCGTCTGCAGGTTGTTTTCTTGATCTATGAAGGCATTAGGGAATGACCACTAATTAGTATTATAAGACCAAGCGATGGTAAGATTTGGTGCCACCCAGGCTCTCTGAGTTGCTAATGTACAATCCCATTCCAGAAGAACTGTCACTATAAAACCAGGTCAGCATGGCAGCAGAAATCTATAAATATAGTTCCTATGTCACATCCTATCATCTCTGGAAGGAGCACGCACCCTGTCTTTTTAAAAGAGGTTTCCATATGCTGTAGGAGACATGTGTGATAAATTAAGCACTTCTTTCTAGACACTGAAAACATAATAGTGATATAATTAATTACAGTCATATTCTTGTTAAAATTGTGCAGAAAAATTACACCTTTTTCGATTAGCATGAAATATAAGTGTCAAATCCGTAATAAAACCCTGATCAATAAAACAATAATAATTGTGTTGTTAAAAGCGGACATCGAAAGGTGTTCATGGCAACATATTTTAAAGGTTAGAAACCCTTTTAAAATAAACGGATTTCATCTTTACACTATGTCATCTAAATCATTACTGTGTTTGTGTATACAATTATAATCAGACGATAAATTGCAGCTATTGAATGGATTAAGTCTGCACTTCTTGACCTCATAAATCTGAGATTGTCATAGCTTTAGAAAATGCTTGTGTAACAATCAGTTGATTACATGGCATGAGCAGCTGCGTGCATGTTAAATATGAAAGGGAAAGGGTAATGCAGAGTTCAATGGTAGGACTTTATAACATATCTGACACTTTCCTTTAACACTTTCAAACCCTTCCTTTGGAATATGCCTTTTATGTTAGTAGGTTTATACATTTCATGAAAGGATGTTAAGAAAGTTGAAACTAACAAAATGAGCACCAACTGAAATGTCAGTACTCTGTAAGATTCCCTGAAAATATCCATCCATGTTAAATCATCTTATTTTTAACAGAATATCATGAAGAAGAATGTAGTGGTGAGAAATGCCTCAGAGTACTCTCTAGTTAGTGATTTGCTGGTGGTGGGGGGTGGGAGGCGGGAAACTTGACCAATCCAAAATGACATTCTATGTGTACCATATCTATGTGTACCATATCGGATGCGGGCCTCTTGGACCCAACCTCAATTTACTTAAAAAAAAATCATCACACTGTGTGTGATGTTTTACATTATTAAAAAATTCAAAATTGTTAAAAGTGGTTATCTCCCCTCTAATGAAAATAAAATACTTAAAGTAGCAGTATGCTACTGGTTTTTGTAGGAGGCTGTCTTTGGATCTGCTATTTTATGCTTAATTCACGAGGTATTATGTCCATTTTAAATCTTCTTAGGAGAATTAATTTTAACTCAAATTTATCTATTTGTATATAGCTTCCACCTTCAAAAATTTATATAGAATATGACCCAATCTTGAAAATCTCATATATTGAAATGGTATTAATCAAAGATTCAAAGAGAATTAGATTATTAATAATGAAATATTTTCATTTACTTTAATTTTCTCAGCTGAAAGGAACTAAAGTGTGCTCTAAGTGTTAGTTAGGAATTTACTGCCTGCTCATAAAAGTGGCCTTTTTCTCATTTTGCATAAAAAGTTAGAGTATAGAATAGCTAAATAACTAATCCCAAGGTCACAACAAAAAGGGGAATTGGGGCAACTCAAATGAGAATCCTGAATTTCAAGGCCCTGAGAAAGTTTCCTTTTTATAACCCCTACTTAGTAACATTTAATGATTAAATTGCCATGAAAATAAAACATCTTGTTCAAAAAGCAGTCTAGTGTGAAAAAACAGAAGACTGTGATCTGTTTTATGTGCTCACTTTCCCTAAAACAGTCTTATCACAGATGTGCCCTAGAGTATCCCCACTCTGCCTGGAGAGCCCCCTACTTTCAGAGAGTTGTGTAAAGGTGTGTCAGCATACTAGAAGAGATGGGAATGTTTTGCCTCCATGGATTTTGACCCAGATAGTTTGATGATCACAAACAATTGCTCAGACGTCTCAATCTTAGACATATCCACACAGATTGCAACCTCATTGAATGTTGACATTGACAGTTTTGTTAGAAAATGCCAAGGAGCCTGACATTGCAGTCTTTGATAACTATGTAAAGCTACTTAATATAACCTACGTATGATGGTTAAGACTTGAGTGTCAGTCTTTGCATTGGATAATGTCTTTATATTATTGTCTTTCAAGCAACCTGTGATTGAATTATCATTTTCCTCAATATCTAGATTAGAAAATTAAGGGACTAAGTGTATTGTCTAAAGTCATGGAGCTGGAGGATAGTCTGAGCAGATGTAGAACCAGATCTTTGTACATCTAGAATTTAAATTCTTCACCACTGGGCAATACTGCCTCCAGACTTGGCTTTTCCCAGGTCACATTGATGAACATCAATAGGAAGCCTTTCAACAGGCTGTTTTAAAAGATCCTCTGCTTTAAAAGTAAAGTTTCAATCCCAAATTTTGGTCTAATTATGACCGTAGACCAGTATGGCTGGTTTTATTTTTTCAGCTTCATTGACTTGACTGGCTGTATGATGAAGTACAACTTCTCCAGTTACCAGTGTTTATGGGGATTCCATTTAGGTGAAAAATAATGCAGTCAGTTAAAGTGTACCATTTCAGTCAAAGAGAGAATGTTTTTCAAGTAAGAAGTTAAAGCAATCAAACAACTGCTGTGAGAAACATTTCCTTTAAGTAGAGTGCTCATGTGTCATGGTACAAATTGAAAGGGACTTACTCAAAATTTGTCAGATCACTTTGTTATTTTCTTTGGCATCATTGATAGAAATATTCAATGGATTAATTCCATCATTTAGCTACTTTAGGTAAATATGCCAAATGAAAATAATGACATTTGGGGTTCTTTGAGTTCTACAATTCTGTAGCATCAACACAGCCTTGCTTAACTTTTTTTTTTTTCCTTAACTGACCTCAGTGAAGTTTTTTCACCATGTCACCCTTCATTCTCTGGTTTTTTTCTACCTCATTATCTTTCTGACTTGTGAAAGTACCTGTTTCCACCAGCATGTGTTCTTCGCATGTGCATGTTACCCTACTCCCTTACCCTATCCTATCTCAGTTTCAGTATATCTTCAGATTTCAATTCAGTGCTCCCTTCTCTAAGGAAGAGACCCTGACCTCTCTGTGTGACTAGGATGGAAACTTCTACTGCATGTTGTCAGCATAGTTGAGTTATGCATTTGTTGTTGTCATTTTTTTTTACTAATGCCTATTTCACAACAGCCTGTAAGCTCTGTGAAGGCAGGCACCATATCTACTTTTGCTCATCTTTTTCTCTTAGTGCCTGTGACAGTCCCTAGGATGTATGTTGAACGAAGGGATAATGAACATGATACTGACTAATCCAGAGACATAATACACCTGTGAGTAAAACGGTGAAAACACTGACTTCTAACCAACTTTATTGATATATGATTTACATTAAATAAAATGCACCCATTTTAAGATGCTTTTGAATTAAGTTGTTTTGAATATATTGTTTTTTTCAGAGGTTGCCATTTTCCAGTATGAAGCTATAACACAATAGGCAAGTCTTTGGATGCCCTTGGATTTCAGACTTTGTGATAAGAGTTTAAGCAATTCCTAAAGTCCTTGCTGATTCTAGGATTCTGGATCTGTGTTCAGGCCATCTGCAGGTAGCTGTATCTTCAAATACTTGTCAGAAGACCAGGTTAGCTTGCCTGATGTTAGTAGTTACCTGTTTATACACTCCTCCTTAATTTATCAGATTTGAATGTTTAAGTTATCCCAACTTTGAAAAATGAGGGTCTCACTTCCTTAGGATAACCTTTCTCTGAGTATGTGGTTCAGTGCCTTTGTCAATCTTTCCATATCCTAGAAAATCCTTTCTCTATATAGATAATCAGACCATCATATTATGCACTTTAAATATATTACAATTTTACTTGTCAAGTTACACCTCAATAAAACTGAGAAAAAGTTCCTTATCTTGGTATTAAAAACAGAATACTTAGACTACACTTCAACTGGAGTTGTCGTAGCTCTTTTCCATCAGGGTACCTGAAGCACAAAAAGAAAAATAAGGACTACTGTAGTAAAACACATAAAAAATAAAGGTGTTTCTCTCCTTTATACCTATTTTTGTATCTTCTTGCCCCCAAACTCCCTCCTTCCCTCCCATCTCCTTTTTTCTTCCTAATCCCTTCTTCTTTCCTTCCTTGCTGTTTGCCTTCTTTTACTATAACCTAAATAAAGAAATAATCCACTGATTGACTTTTTGAATTGAGAGTAAGGAATAACAAACTGTTCACTAAATTGTGTAACATCTTTTAAAACATACTCAGACTCAGATACATGAATGGCAAATAAAGATTAATTGAATAAGAAAGGGAAATAAAAAGAGAACAAGAACAGACAAGCAGTGAGAGCAAAAATACCCAACTGATTAAAACTCCACGTGGAGAAAGAGAAGAAAAGAGGAAACACAGGAGGAGACCCACACAACCACTACCTACAGGGGCATCTATTTTGATAAAATAGAGGCTCTCTATTTTTAGGTGTGAGATACCCAGCTGTGAATATTTAGGCCATTGATTCTCAAATGATGCCCTTGCACTGGACATTTGAAGCAAAATATTTTTAAATGATCTAATTCACATAAAAAAGAAATCAATAAAGCAGTCTCCCTCTGAAGATTGTTCTCCCATTATTTCTTAATTAAACCTTTATATCTGAATTCACTTATCTCTACTAGCATCTAGATTTAGCATGAAAATATCTTCAGTTACGTTAAGAATAAAAAGCTCTGTATTTTAGGATAAGACCTTTCAACAAAAAATTTATAAAAAAACATTCATTCAAGTAATTGGTGTTAAAAGTATTTCCCAAGTATGTATATTTTTTTCTTTGTGAAATTTTAGTAAATGAATCCATGTACCTAGTTTGGAAAATCCAAATAGGACAAAGGACTTAAAAAAGTAGTGGTTGGCCACCTCCATCCTTTATATCTGTAGTCTTACTTAAGAAATCACTTTTAAGGGTTTCCTGTGCAGTTTTTGCTGGGAATCACTCCATAGTGAGTGAAAGTTGCTCAGACATGTCCTTCTCTTTGTGACCCCATGGACTGTAGACCCCCAGGCAACCCATGAAGTTTCCAGGCAAGAGTACTGGAGTAAGTAGCCATTCCCTTTTCCAGGGGATCTTCCCCACCCAGGAATCGAAACTGGATATATCCTGCATTGCAGGCAGATTCTTTACCATAGGAGACGCTTTTTATAGTGATTGTTTCTAAAACTTAAATAATATGGTTAATAGATCTCAGTTTATCAAATTTGAGTGTAAAATATTGGACATAAAAGATGATAGGCTTATGCTACCACATTTATACTACCCTATCCCTACTTAGTACCAAAAATTGTGATGCGTTTGTTAATATATACAATGATAATATTAGGACCCATCTTTTCTCTCCACCTATTCTATCACACTTCTCTTCCTAATTTATACTCCTATTTATAATACCATATCTCAACTTGAATCTTTATATAATTTGCATTCTGTTCTACAATAATTTAGTCTTCTATTTTTATCTATAGAGAAGGGGCTTAGATAGCCAATGAAAGACATTTTATAAGAAGAACGAAGTCCACAGTGGGTAGGATGGTTCTCCAGGGTGGTGGGTAATGTAAATCCTATTTCCTGTCTCTCTCTAACATCTTTAATGAAATACTGGTTAATTATTAACATAGTTTGGGGTAGACTAGGCTTCTGAAAGGTGTCTTCATGTGCTGAGTCTTGTTCAAAGGTGAGGATGGATCAAAAAGATTTTCAAGATGGAATCACACTTCAGTTAAAAGAGTATATACATAAGTCTAGAATCATTTAAAAATTTTTTTATTTTATATAGGACTGTAGTTGATTTACAACATTATTCTACTTCCAGGTGCAGAGCAGTGATTCATTATGAGTATACATGTAACTATTATTTTTCAAATTCTTTTCCCATTTAGGTTATTACAGAATATTGAGCAGTGTTCCCTGTGCTGTATAGTAGGTCCTTGCTGGTTATCTGTTTTAAATATAATAGTGTGTATAGGTCAGTCCCAGACTCCCAGTTTATCCCTTCCTTTCCCCCTTTGGCATATCTTGGAACAGATCTTCCAGGGCTGCACACGGTGGTAAATCCCTGACACTAATCATGATGAAATCACAAAGCGGTTCCCATTAGAGTGTCTGGCCTGGGTCAAAGAAAGAAGAAACCTGGGATATTGCTATGTTAGGGATGTTAAGAGCAAATTTTTTTTTCCCTTAAAAAAGGTGTTTGTTATTTTTTTATTCTGTCTCCAAGGTATGGAGTTTGACTCTAAAAGTATGACAGGTATTCTTTGAAAGGTCAGTTTTGAAGATGGACTAAAAGGAGAAGGGAGATTAACCAGGAAGTGAAGGAGTGATGAGGAAAGGGATCTATAGAGCTTGCTTGAGGAATTTTTTAGTGAAATGGATGGGAGAGGTTAGAAGGGAAAGCAAATCTTTATCTCAAAGGCCCATCTCAAGTCCCATCTTTCCATGAGACTCTGCCTGCACTCTCCATCCTCTGCCTAATTGAATGTCATCTTCCCTTCATGTCCACTGTCATGGTCACTTAGCTATGCCTCTCTTAGGGAACTTGTCTACCTTTTGCTTTGTGTTAGTTTATTTATAGCTGTTTGATGTCTGCTCTATTAGGTGATGATTTTCATGTCTAACTTTACTTTCCCAACACCTTGCCCAAAGCCTTACATGGAGCAGGCATTTAATTAAAAAAAAAAAAAAAGTAATGTATTCATGCTTGACTAAACCATAAATGTATCTAATTGTTTTCCTTATTTGTTTCCATTCTTTTTTCCCTTTCACTTTTCCCACCTTCCTCTTTTGCTTTATTTTCTTTCCTTTCTAACAAACAAGAAGCCTGTATATGCATGAATAAGGAATGATGTGCATGTAGAGGAGTAGAGTTTGAAGAACCTAGAAAGGGAATGAAAATAGAAATGATAATGAAAAAAATGTGATCTAGATATAATATAAGGAAGGAAGGGGAAAAAAGGAAAGAAAGGAAGAAAGAAAAAGAGTATAATGTATAATCTCTCTGATTCCAGAAGGGTCAGGCCAGTATATCAACATAAAATCTTAACTGAACTTGAACGGATATTGTTTCGGTGATGTTTGCCTAGATGTAAAAGTAGAGGAATGTTTAAATTCCTGCCATTCCTCTACACTAAGAATAGACTGAAAAACAAACAGGAATCAAATTACCATAAACACATTTCAATTATCAGTGAAAAGGAATTATATCCAAAGAAGAAAAAGAAAACAGGAGGTTTGTATAGATTGTGTTTTGGAAATCAGCTGTCCGTGAAATGACTATCTGCATTCAAAGTAGCTGTCAGAACTGATGAACATTTTTCTATAGACTATTATTACTTTTTGAGTTCTATAGGCATCCTGCAGGTTTAATAAAAGGAAATCTCTAGAACCTAAAGAAAATTATGGCATTTAATACATTTCAGTTTAGTTCAGTTCATTCGCTCAGTCATGTCCAACTCTTTGTGATCCCATGGACTGCAGCACAACAGGCCTTCCTGTCCATCACCAACTCCTGGAGTTTGCTCAAACTCATGTCCATCGTGTCAGTGATGCCATCTAACCGTCTCATCCTCTGTTGTCCTCTTCTCCTCCCACCTGCCATCTTTCCCAGCATCAGGGTCTTTTCCCATAAGTCCATTCTTCACATCAGGTGGCCAAAGTATTGGAGTTCCAGCTTCAGCATCAGTCCTTCCAATGAACACCCAGGACTGATTTCCTTTAGGATGGCCTGGTTGGATCTCCTTGCTGTTCAAGGGACTCTCAAGAGTCTCCCCCAACACCACAGTTCAAAAGCATCAGTTCTTCAGCACTCAACTTTCTTTATAGTCCAACTCTCACATCCATACATGACTATTGGAAAAACCATAGCTTTAACTAGACAGCCCTTTGTTGGCATGTCTCTGCAAGTAATGTCTCTGCTTTTTACTAAGCTGTCTAGGTTGGTCATAACTTTTCTTCCAAGGAGTAAGCATCTTTGAATTTCATGGCTGCAGTCACCATCTGCAGTGATTTTGGAGCCCAAGAAAATAGTCTGCCACTGTTTCTACTGTTTGCCATGAATGATGGGACCAGATGCCATGATCTTAGTTTTCTGAATGCTAAGTTTTCAGCCAGCTTTTTCACTCTCCTCTTTCACTTTCATCAAGAGGCTCTTTAGTTCTTCGCTATCTGCCATAAGGGTAGTGTCATCTGCATATCTGAGGTTATTGATATTTCTCCCGGCAGTCTTGATTCCAGCTTGTGCTTCATCCAGCCCAGCGTTTCTTATGATGTACTCTGCATATAAGTTAAATAAGAAGAGTGACAATATACAGCCTTGATGTATTCCTTCCCCAATTTGGAACCAGACTGTTGTTCCATGTCCAGTTCTAACTGTTGCTTCTTGACCTGCACACAGACTTCTCAGGATGGAGTTCAGGTGGTCTGGTATTCCCATCTCTTGAAGAATTTTCCACAGTTTGTTGTGATCCACACAGTCAAAGCTTTGGCATAGTCAATAAAGTGAATAGAAATTTCAAAGAAGAAGATGCCAGCTATTTGCCAAGCCAAGACTTAGGGTATCTTGGTGAATTGTAAAAGTTTCAGGGTATGGTTATCACTTTGAAGGCTCACAAACTTAACTTTATGCGCTGAGTATTGCGAGCACTTAAGGCCAGACTTAGCGTAACCAAACTGATAACATACAGACTTATTCACTAGATTACCATCTTTTCAAAGTCCACTGAGAAATTGTCAAGGTCTCAGACATTCCTGTTCTTGGATTAGTACTTTATTGCCTTGTGGGCAAGCTGTGTGGGAAGATAAGTTGTAACTAGTATTTCACTTGATGTATTTCAAATTAGAAGCAGCAGAATAATATGTGTGGTTCAAGGGTTTTCTAGAATCCATTGACAATCGTCCAGTGTATCTGCATCTTTGAGAGGAATCTACCTGGGACTATGATGCCGCAGATCACATGGATTTGGTATTTTTTTCACTTGTAATTCCTGTGGGACTTCCCATTTATACCCTACTTTGATGTGTGTCTCAATATCATTATGTATATATATACTCTTTTATATTCACCAAAAGCATTTACATAAGTTATATAATGATCTCTTTTGCAGTTTGTATTAACACTACATTTCACAGGAAGGAAAACTGAGGCCCAGAAATGTTAAGTGACTTGACCAAAGATCCTACGGATGTTAGCATATGAACTCATAAAAGCAGGAAGCATAATCTCAGGAGTAGTGGTCTATAACTGTGAGGCATTTGTAACATATTTGTTCATAATAGGATTATAAATGTATATAATAGCAAAATGATATGCTTGAATATAGAAATAGACCTCAGTTTACTCAGGGTTCCTTGAGTTTTTCTATGAGTATTGAGTTTTCCTTAATGCATTTAAAACATGCTTTGCTTTTTATACTTTGGAACTTGCCACAACATTTTAGGAACCAATTTATGTTTGTTTGTTTACAGAATTTTTACTAACTTTAAAAAAAATTTGTATTGGAGTATAGTTGTTATACTCTAATGTAAAGCAAAATGAACAAGCCATACGTATATACTCTCCCTTTTAAACTTCCTTCAGATCATCATAGTACATTAAGTAGAGTTCCCTATACTATACAGTTTGGAACCCATTCATGTTTGTAAAGGTGAATGACTTTCACCTATCTTTGTAGTTTTAAAAAAGATAGATGGTTTTCTTCTCTTGGGTGGCATATCAGTTATTGTTCTTAGTTGAAAACTTCAGACTCCACTCTATGAAATTTGAGCAGAAAATAAATGTTTTACTAGTGGGTATTGTAAATGCAACCTGTGCTTTTCCCAAATGCTCCTAAATTCCTTTTACTGTGTCTGTGTGTTTTATACCCAGTTCAGTTCAGTCGCTCAGTTGTGTCCAACTCTTTGCGACCCCGTGGACTGCAGCACGCCAGGCCTCCCTGTTCATCACCAACTCCTGGAGTCTACTCAAACTCATGTCCATTTCTTTGGTGATGTCATCCAACCATCTCATCCTCTGACATCCCCTTCTTCTCCCGCCTTCAGTCTTTCCCAGCATTAGGGTCATTTCAGATGAATCAGTTCTTCACAACAGGTGGCCAACATATTAGAATTTCAGCTTCAGCATCAGTCCTTCCAATGAATATTCAGGACTGGATCTCCTTGGAGTCTAAGTCATCCCAGATTCCCTAGTAATTGTGCTCCTAGGTTAGTGCCTGCAACTTCTTCAGGTACTTGCCCAGTGGCAACTACTGCTGCTTTGCCAGCCCACAGAGCCTGAAGAGCCAGGGGGTTGGTTAGTTCTGGAGGGACAGCCAATGACTGCCTGGCTCTCCTGACAGGAAGTATGAAATTAGCTCCTGTGCTTTCAGGGGGGATAAGGTCCTTATAAGATGGGGCTGAGGTTGGAACTTTGCCTAAGATCTCACACATACTTTGTTCTGAAACACTTCCCTGTCCTGCTTTCTCTACTTTCTTACTGGTTTCTAGTGGAAGCACTTTCTTAAAAAGTCATTTGTACTAAATCCTTGTCTCTGGGTCTCCTTCTGAGGAGCCGCACTGTATTAGGTTGCTGTAATGAAATACCATGACCTCAGGTGGCTTAACAGAAATTTATTCTGTTACACTTTTGGAGGCTGAAGCCTAACATCAAGGTGCCATCCAGAGCATGCTCCCTCTGAGTCTGTGGGTAGAAGCTTTTCTTGCCTCTTCCCAGCTTTGGTGATAGCCATCAATCCTCGGCACTTCCCGGCTTATAACTGCCTCACTGCAGTCTCTCTGTCTGTTGTCACATGGTGTTTTCTGTATGTCTTCCATTTTTTCACTTGTTAGAAGAATACCTGTCATATTGGATTATAACCCATGATATTATCTTAACCTGATTACATCTGCAAAGACACTATTTCACAAATACAGTCACATTTTCACAGATGCCAGGAGTTAGGATTTCCCTACATATCTTTCCTGGGGGTGGGGGGTGGGGCGGACATAATTTAACCCATGACAGGAACCTAAGACAAAGTTTGGCAGCTCATGGGAAGGCCAGAGTCTGAGCCTTGGAGACTGCAAAGCAAGGAACACCACCCAACCACAAGTTGGTGGTGAGCAAGTCTCATGTGGACATAGTTTTCTAACGGGAAGAATTTGAAACTTAACACATGAAATTTCTTTTGTCAAAATGGAGGTGATTTTTGAACGGTGTCATCTAGTCATGAAAGTGAAAGCCACTCAGTCGTGTCCGATTCTTTGTGACCTCATGGACTATACAGTCCATGGAATTCTCCAGGCCAGAAAACTGGAGTGGGTAGCCTTTCCCTTCTCTAGGGGATCTTCCCAACCCAGGGATCAAACCCAGGTCTGCCACATTGCAGGCAGATTCTTTACCAGCTGAGCCACAAGGGAAGCCCAAGAATACTGGAGTGGGTAGCCTATCCCTTCTCCAGCAAATCTTCCCCACCCAGGAATCAAACCAGGTCCTGCATTGAAGGCGGATTCTTTACCAACTGAGCTATCTTCTCATGCAAACAACAAACGGAAATGACTAAGTTTCAGGTTTTGATGGATGACCAGACAACTGTGACCTTATTTTTATTCAATGGTCAGTACTCTATAGCAGGCGTCACCAAACAAAGGCCAAGTCTGGCCCACCACCTGTTTTTGTATGGTGTGTGAGCCAAGTATGGTTTAACATGTTAAAATCTAGAATGTAAAAAAGACAGGGAGAATAGTTCTTAAAAGAGTTGAGGACATTGCTTCTTGGCCACCAAGCCTAAAATGTTTAGTCTTTGGCCCTTACAGCAAAAGTTTGCTGATCTTTGTATAAGAATCTATCCAGTAAGACTTCCATGTTGAAAGCATTCTGTTATTCCAAGAAATTAGAATTTACCAAATAAGTTGCTACATCTTTCATGAAGAAAATTAGACATAAAAGGAAAATAATTGTATCTTGGAAAAATAAACAAAATGAAGTAAATACAATCAGAGGATTATAAATTAAGACTATAGAATGTTACTCTCCTATCTCTTTTCTGGAAATGCACAGGTAGAATAATGCTGTCCACCTTAAGGCAATCAAATACATACAAAATTATGGTTCTTTATGTTTGTGTAATGCGTATGACTTTTCAGAGCTCTCTGATAGTGTCTAATGTCTTATATGGCTGGATTATATCAGTAACTCACATTTTTTATTGTTTAGCAGTATGAAATTCAATTGTGTGTACATTATTTTTATCTTTCCTGATGACAGGTACTCTAATTCTTGACCAAGAGATTTACTTGGAAAATGAGAAATTCCTGGACTACACTACTTGCCTAAAGCTTCTTCTGGTTGGAGTCAGTCCTTAAGGCTCTAAGGTACTAGAACAAACTTAAAGTTATCTTTATTTTCTTAATTTAGTAAAACGATGATACAGTTTTGAAAAAAAAAAAAACTCCACACTCAAAAAAATGTATTTTTGTGTAGATAATGTGTACAGTGTGAATATAAATCTCAGCCCCAAATTTTCAATTCTTGATGCAGAGAGGAGTGTAAAACATGGTTGTTGTGGTTCCGAGGATACCTTTAAATTGTATTCTAAACAATGCCATTTGAGACTATTACTTCAGTCATACTGAATTAGCATAAAGACCAAAGGTATGCTAATTCATTATTAAATGAGTTGAAGTTGGGAGATATACACTGCAATATAACAGATAAGTGTAGATATACACTACAATCTACTACTACAATCTAACAGATAAGGCTTAACATTAAGCCATACCATAAGGCTTAATAGCAACTGGTATGCAGAGGGCTTCAAGGGTTTAGCTGCTTGTTAGCTGAATGCATGTCAGTGGCATAAGGAGGTTGAAAAATGTTTGTGACCTTAGGCTGCAACAGTTGAGGTTAAGGAAGGTGATGGCTCCTCTCTATTTTGTGACTCCAAAGTGCTGCATCAAATTCTGGGTAATGTATTCTAAGGGTGTAGAAGATCAGACGGAGAAGGCAGTGGCACCCCACTCCAGTGCTCTTGCCTGGAAAATCCCTTGGATGGAGGAGCCTGGTAGGCTGCAGTCCATGGGGTTGCGAAGAGTCAGACATGACTGAGCGAATTCACTTTCATTTTTCACTTTTATGCATTGGAGAAGGAAATGGCAACCCACTCCAGTGTTCTTGCCTGGAGAATCCCAGGGATGGGGTCGCACAGAGTCGGACATGACTGAAGTGACTTAGCAGTAGTAGCAGAAGATCAGAGATGGCAAATAGGTCTTACCTCTTCTGTCGATTCTAGTTATTTGTGGCTGCATTGAGAAGTGAGTTAAGAAGGATTCTGAGGGCTTATACAGGCCCAGGGGGAAATTGTGCTGGGTTTGTCTGGCAAGGGGGTAATACATTATCATTATACGTGTTCAAGATTGGATGACAAAGGTGATATAAAAGGTAATGTTGACAGAAGAGTTCAGCTGTTTCATCTCCTGCATGTTTTTAATTTTTGCTCATTGGACATTATCACCTATTAAAATTTTCGTATGCCTCTTAACACCCTCTTAGAACAGGGGTAGGCAAATTATGGGTAGCAGTTAAATCAAGTCTATTACATGTTTTTACATTTTAAATGTGAAATGTTATGTTTTGAATTTGTTCCTCAACTTACATCTGGTGGAATCTCACAAAATGAGGTAAGTCTCAAAGTTATTATCTCCAAAAAAGTTTATAATTATTTGATTTTGTTTTATACCACTGGTTTGGGGAAGTGAGGGAGGAGATTGCTCTTTAATATCTAGTTTTTACAATGCTGATAAATTTTTAATATTAATCTTACTTTGTTTATCATCCTCAGAGACTATATTCTGTATCATTTATTGTGTTCAGGGTGTATTCAATATTTCTCAATCTGTTATTCTTTTGAATAGAGTTCATGCTTAAAAAGGATGGTTTTAGATAGCCTATGAATGTATATAGTTTTTAACTCAACATTATATGCCATTTACGTCCTTTTATGCTTATTTATTTATTTTTAATCACAGTTTTATTTATTTATTTTCTTACTTTACAATATTGTTTTGGTTTTGCCATACATTGACATGAATCAGCCATGGGTGTACATGTGTTCCCCATCCTGAATCCCCCTCCCACCTCCCTCCCCATCCCATCCCTCTGGGTCATCCCAGTGCACCAGCCCCGAGCACCGTCTCATGCATCGAACCTGGACTGGCGATTCGTTTCACATGTGATAATTTACATGTTTCAATGCCATTCTCCCATATCATCCCGCCCTCACTCTCTCCCACAGAGTCCAAAAGACTGTTCTATACATCTGTGTCTCTTTTGCTGTCTTACAGGGTTATTGTTAACCATCGTTCTAAATTCCATATATATGCATCAGTATACTATATTGGTGTTTTTCTTTCTGACTTACCTCACTCTGTATAATAGGCTCCAGTTTCATCCACCTCATTAGAGCTGATTCAAATGTATTCTTTTTAATGGCTGAGTAATATGCTTATTTATTTTAAAATAATTGTTCTATCCTAGACTGATAGTAATGTGTGGGAACATCCCACAAGTTGATATATCTGTCCGTTTATCTTTGTAGATCTAACTTTTTTTTTTTTTCCTATGGCCTTGTAATGAATTTGTGAAGAAGGGCTGTTTAAGGTAGAAGGATTCTGGTTCTGTGTGACTCTGAAAAGAGAGAGAGATGGGATCCTATTTATCTCGTCAGTGCAGCTTCTGTCTCTGATATAAGATACTGTTAGTGGAGGAGCCTGGTAGGCTGCAGTCCATGGGGTCGCAAAGAGTCGGACACGACTGAGCGACTTCACTTTCACTTTTCACTTTCATGCATTGGAGAAGGCAATGGCAACCCACTCCAGTGTTCTTGCCTGGAGAATCCCAGGGATGGGGGAGCCTGGTGGGCTGCCGTCTATGGGGTCACACAGAGTCGGACATGACTGAAGTGACTTAGCAGCAGCAGCAGTGAAGACCTTGTTCTAGACGAGTTTAAGAAGTTGCTTAGCTACCTTAGCTTGCCTCCCTAAAAGATGGAATTATTGGATATTCTCTTTGGACTTTGGATAGCTTTGTCTTCATGGTTATTGGACGTTTTTATGAGTGGATGGATGAAGCAAATTTCTTTGGCTACCTTGTCACACCATATATTTCCGTTACGACTCATTGTAGTTTAAAACTAGTCCAGGAATAGAACACTCAGTTTACTCAGTTTAGTTAGACGTAGATACCAGGTAGTTGGTCTTCGGCTATCACTAGTCGTAAAAGAACAACAAATGCCATTCAAAGCAGGAGCCATCATGTAGAACAAAGAGATCAAAAACTCCTTACTGGTCTAGAGGGAGAATAGAGAGTAGGGCAAAGAATGGAAGGTCACAGAGGTGAGAGGGCTCCAGGACCAAGGAGGATTCAGGGAAGTAGATACGACAGATGCTTGAAATTTTAAAAATAAAGATGTGTAAGTAAAGATAGGTGGCTGATTGCACCCT
Source organism: Cervus canadensis (assembly GCF_019320065.1). NCBI lineage: Eukaryota > Metazoa > Chordata > Mammalia > Artiodactyla > Cervidae > Cervus > Cervus canadensis. Next base: position 28,789,188 of record NC_057407.1, read on the forward strand.
GGTGTTCATAGCAGCACTGTTGACAATAGCCCAGACAGGGGAGCAACCGAAGTGTCCACTGAGAGAAGAACTCATCCATAAAAAAGATTTAAGTATTGCCATTTGGAGCAACATGGGTAGACCCAGAGATTATCACACTAAGTGAACAAAATCAAAGGTAAATACTATATGATATTACTTACATGTGAAATGTAAAAAATGATATAAATGAAGTTATTTACAGAACAGAAAGGGACTCAGGGATACAGAAAACAAGCTTACGGGTACCAAAGAGCAAAGCTGAGGGGAGGAAGTGTGGGATTAACAGATACACACCACTGTATATAAAATAGATAAACAACGTGTATTCACTATCTTGTAATAACCCATAATGGAAAATATCTTAAAAAATAGATATATTCAGCATGCACACTTTTAGGAAAGTTTTCCATTATTTCCCGTTCTCAACTTGCATGGGGTCTGCATGTGACAGGATTTGGCCTGGTGAGTTTTTTATTTGTTTGTTTGTTTTTGTTTTTAATAAAGTGATGAAAGACATTTATTAACACAAAAATTCCTGCACAGTAACTCCACCTTATTAAGTTAACAGTCAATTTCAAATATATACTAAATACACAGGAGAAGAGAGGCCTCATTCAGCAAGTGCAATGCTGCTTCCTGCTTCTTGTTCTCTCTGGCAGTTAGCAGGACCACATCTTTCTTCTGCGTCTTCAGCAGTCTGAAGTCCATGTATTGTTGTTATTTAGTCGCTAAGTCATGTCCAACTCTTTGCGACCCTGTGGACTATAGCCTGCCAGGCTCCTCTATCCATAGGATTTCCAAGGCAAGAATACTAGAGTAGGTAGCCATTTTCTTCTCCAGGGGATCTTCTCAACCCACAGATTGAATCTTCTGCATTGTAGGTGGATTCTTTACCAATGAGCCAAAAGGGAAGCCAAAAGTGAATCACTTTGCTGTATACCTGTAACTAACATACTATTATAGATCAACTGCTTTATTATAAAGATAGGTAGATAATGCAATGTCTGTGAATTATTATGATAGTTTAAATAGTTTATATAATAGCATTAGAATGTTGAAAACTAACATAGTAGTCACCACAGATGCACATAAATCTGTTTGTTTCAAATGATACTATCAAAGGGGGTAAGTAATCTTTTATAGGAGCATCATAGTCTACTGAGACTATATACTTGTTAAAAATTGGAGTATAACTGCTTTACAGTGTTGTACAACAAACTGAATTAGTTATATGTATGCATGTATCTCCTCTCCCTACAGGACCTCCTTCTCACCCCTCCCCACCTGCCCATCTGGGTCACCTTAGAGCACTGACCTGAACTCGCTGAACTATACAGTCGCTTCCCACTAGCTACTAGCTATGTTTTACACAGAGCAGTACAGTTACATGAATCCGAATCATCTCCCAGTTCATCCCACCTCCCCCCCCTCCCATCCTCACACTCCGTCCTCTACATCTGTGTCTCTATTCCTGCCCTGCGAATAAGTTCATCTGTGCCATTTTTCTAGATTCCACATTTATGTGTTAATATTTGATATTTGTTCTTCTCTCTCACTCTGTATGACAAACTCTAGGTTCATTCACATCTCTACAAAGTGAAAGTGAAAGTTGCTCAGTCATGTCCAACTCTTTGTGACGCCATGGACTCTACAGTCCTTGGAATTCTCTAGGCCAGAATACTGGAGTAGGTAGCCATTCCCTTCTCTTTCATTCTTTTTATGGCTGAGTAATACTCCACTGTATTTATGTAGTGCATCTTCATTAACATCCATCTATTGATAGACATTAAAAAATGAAATTTTAAAATTTGGAAGAATTTCTATTATTTTATTTTTTTGCATAAAGTGAGAGTTTATTCAACCTTTTTTGTTGTGCAACTTCAATTTAGGTTTTTCAAGTTCTCATAAAACTAAATCACACAATATAGGTATTAAAACTGTGTGTATATTTTACTTAAACACAGATACCAAATTAAGGGGAACAAGGTACTGTTTGCTAGACATCATCCTGTTTCCTACTCTGTAGCAATTGACTGTTTTCTTCACAAATTCTAAGGGGGCATTGTAAAAACCATAGACCTAAACCACAGTAAGGTTTAAGTTTGCTGGAAATGATGCATAAAATTCCATGGCCAGGGACTGTAGGAGAAAAAGGCGACTCCAAGAACGGAATCTTATAAATGGCTCTTATAAATTAAATTCTTGCAAGATACCTAATTATGTATCTGTAAACAAACAAACACACAAGAAGACCTGCAATGAGCTGGTAATGGGAAAAATAAAGAACTTGAACAAATGATGACAAGTGAATCAGAAAAGCAGTATATAGCAGGCCAATGTCTAAAATGATCTGCAGCTTTTGAAATGCTCTAAAAATAATTTTTAAAAAGCAAGTTTTTGCGGGGTTTTTTGGAGGCATTGGAAAGAGATGGAGCTGATAGTATATTGTTAACTGATGACTGTGAGAAAGCCAGCTGGATGCTGGCTCTCCTTCTGCCTCCTTCACTGGAAATAATTTTCAAACTGATGTGGAAGGAAGAAACAGGAGGCCCAGAAGAGGGGTAAACAGCTATGTGGGATTCTTTAGAGTCAGTTGTCCTAAAGCTTATAAAGATTTTGTCCAGGGTACCACTTGCAGTTATAAAACTGGAACATGCCTCAGTTTTCTACAAGGTATTCTGGAGGATGGGAGGAGTGTGAGAAAACAAGAAATGACCAAATCCTCATATAATTTTTGAAAATGTGGAAAAATTAAGTCTGGATGAGACCACCTAATGAGGTTGCATTACTTCCTACCCAGACTGGGCATCCTGTTAACTTTAAGTGGCAGCTTGGGAGGCTCAGAAAGCAAAATATTTTTTTCTATAATTCACAGTAGGGGTTACATAAAAGTCATACCAATCAGATCCCTTTTCTTCACCTGGAAAAGAGAAAAAGTTAATATAATAAAGGCTTTGTGGTTTTGTTGTTGTTATTTAACTGTTTGAAATCTCTAACTACCACGGTACTTTGCTGGAAAGTGGTAAAAGGATATAGTAATATCTGTATCAGTAAATATATGTATTTACTGTATAGTAAAAAGCGTATTAACTTTTGAAAGACAACATCTAAAACACTGATTATTGATCAGTGCTAAACTGATAGGATAGCTCATTTTACAAGCTGCTTTTCTGGGCTAAGGGATGCTCAGATGCCTGGTAAAACTTTTATTTCTAGGTAGGTCTGTGAGGGTGTTTCTGGAAGAGATTTAGCTTTTGATTCAGTAGGTGAATCTGTAGACTGAGGAAAGATTTGCCTACACTTCTAGGGATGGAGGCCTCCCTTGAAAGCCCCAACAGAACAGAAAGGCAGAGAGAGGGTGATGCCCTCACCATTGAAGTTCAAGGTTCTTGGGACATCAGACTATGGGACTTCGGCCTCACACTGAGAGTCATACCACTGGCTTTCCTAGTTCTCCAGCTTGTAGATGGCAGAGTGGGACTTATCAGCTTCCAAAACTGTGTGAGCGTATTTCTGTAATGAATATTGTCATGTGTATGTGTACATTTGTATACATACACATACAGTATGTCATAAGAGAACTATATACATGCGTGTGTGTGTGTGTGCATGGTCTTTCAGGTGTGTCCAACTCTGAAACTCCGTGGATTGTAGCCCTGCAGGGTCCTCTGTCCGTGAGATTCTCTGGACAAGAATACTGGAGTTGGGTTGCCATTTACTTCTTCAGGGGATCTTCCTGACCCAGGAATAAAACCTGAGTCTCTTGTATTGCAGGCGGATTTTTTTTTTTTTTAACCATCTAAGCCACAGGGGAAGCCCGTGTGTGTGTGTGTGTGTGTGTGTGTGTGTATTTATCTCTTATCATCCTATCAGTTCTGTTTCTCTAGAGAACTTTGGCTGATACAATGGGAAAGTGTTCTCATAGACATCCATTTATAAGCCAATTCCTAGTCATAGAATAATTTGTAATTTTATTAACTACTTAACTGAAGACAGTAATTGCTCTGTGCACTTGACCGAAAGTTGGGAAAGATGGTTTGTTGCTTGGACTGTAGGATTAACACTGAAGCATAACAGTCCTGGGCTTTTCCAATTGCTGATTACATGATTCTGGCAAATGACTTCACCTTCTCTGAGCATCCATTTCATCACCTGTAAATGGGGATAATACTTGACTCATAAGATAGTTCTCTCTAGCTCAGTTGCTCAGTCGTGTCTGACTCTTTGAGACCCCATGGACTGTAACCTGCCAGGCTCCTCTGTCCGTAGGATTTTCTAGTCAGGAATACTGTAGCGGGTAGCCATTTCCTTCTGGAGGGGATCATCCCAACCCAGGGATCGAACTCACGTCTCCTGCATTGGCAGGCAAATCCTTTACCACTGGGCCACCTGGGAAGCCCCATAAGATAGTGATAAATAATAAGTATAAAATACAAGTGACAGGGCTTGGCACATATTAAATATTCAATAGGTGGGGGCTAATGATTCTGTTAGGAATATGGGCTAGACAAGGAGCTGGAGCAGTGGGCATAAAATATACACAAAGAAGGTGAAGTTCCAGAACTGTGTTTAAAAGAAATTGATTATATAAATATAGAATGAGAAATCCCATGTGAAGAAGCCTTAAGAGCTTTAACTCTTTATAAATTCAACATCAGCCTACCGTTTAACAGCGTGAGCAAGCTGACCTAGACTTTATTTTTGTCTTAGGCAAGAAGAACACTATCCCACTTGTGTTGCATTCGACATTCGAGAGAATGTTGTAAGAGGGTTGTTCAGTACGAGGTAGAATACTTTGAGAATGATATCAGTAAATTGGTTTGTGGCCAGAAGAGATCATTAAATGATTCAACTTTGTGATTCAATAAGTAATCAAAAAAAAAAGATATGTAAGCTGAAGAAATGGCAAAACTGGTTTGTACCAGTGGATCATTTACATAAAGTGGAACACCACACAACCATACAAAGGAATGAGAGGGCTCTCTGTGCACTCATGTTGAAAGATGTCTGAATTACATTAAGTGGAAAAAAAAAAAGGTACAGGAATAGTGCAGTGTATTTAGTATATTTTATTTTTAAAGAAAGGACTAGGCATCTGTATTTGCTTGGAGATTCATAGAATTAAAACCTGGAAAGAACATAACTTACCTATTGGAGGTGAAAACTGGGTTGTGGGAAGAAAAGAATGAGGACTCGAGGGAGACTTTATCGTTTATAACTGACTTCATTTAGTTCCCCCAGAAGCTGATGTTGAGTTTTATCCAAGTACCTTTTTAGCATGTGATCCCAGGAAGTCATAACTGATGAATGATTGAACAGGTTACCACTGTGAGCAAATGCAACTCCGCCCCACTGGCAGCCTCGAAGACAGTGTGAACTGCACATTAGAGCAACCCCAGCAGTGGGTGGGAACCTCACCAATGGATGATGGCTTGGAAGTGGGGAGCCCTTGGGCAGAGCTGCAGCTGCTTTTAGTCACAGCCATGGAGAAATAAATCCAGTAGCAAGGGCCTCTATTTCAATACCTCCTGATCCTTTTTTGATGTTTCAACCAAGTGAAGATATTCTGTTCTGAAAAAAAAAAAAAATTGAAAATCAAAATTTTAATGAAAATAACCACATATCATAAAAATATTAATGATTCTGACATGCAGAAAAGGATTAGGCTTATTTTTGGTCAGTTCCAAAACAACTAAGAGCAGTATTTCTTATTATAGTATAGCAGATAGCAGATGCATCAGCTGAAGTTGGAAGCACATTCTAATCAGTAGATCCGCTGCCTTACAAGGTCTTGATAATTGCCTGTCACTGGGCTCACTCAATCAGAGACTAGAGCTCACACAGAATTTGTTTAAAGCTAACATTTATTGGGTGTTAGACCCAGTGAATCAACATGGTAGATAATCTCCTGAAGTGGCAACGAAAGATGGAGTCCTTGGTTATGCTAAAAGCCCTTGGCACGAGTTACTCGTTTGATTCTATCGGTACAGCATCCTAGTTAGTACGAGAAAACTGAGTTCTGCAGAGTGGCAAATCACAAACGAGCTGGTAGTTGTTTGCTTGTCCATAGTTATCCTCTGCTAGTCAGAGGTCAGCTTCTTCTAGGAGCTGGTGAGAAATGCAGAATTTCAGGCCCTGCCCCAGCTTTCCTGAATTAGATTCTGCTTGGGAGCATGATGCCCAGGAAATGCTGCATTCATGGGAAAGTTTGAGAAGCCAGTTGTGTAATGTTTAGATTTTGTAACTGCCTAGTACAATTTATTTTATTCTTAATGGACATATATTGGCCTATATTTAAACCTCATTTATTTTAATTCAATTGAACATTTTAATTTACAGTTTGAATACACCACAGTAGCCATAATACTTGATGATTATATGCAGCTTTAAAAATACCATCTTAAACACATTGTGCTTATGTGATTGAAGTAGATCATTTGGAACTGAAAATTTGTATTTTCTCAAGTTTGAACCCAGTGCCAAGGACTGAAATAATTCTAGTGCCCAGGTGTCATCAGGACCAACTGGGTGACCTATTAAAATAGTATAGTTAGATAGTTTTCTTCAGTTCATTATAAGCTTCAGTCGTAATTGTGAGATACTCTATTATGAGCTGAAACAATGATACCTGAAAACATGAATAATACATAGTGCTAACAATGCTTTTGGAACCATTATGGTGTAGAATATTGTATTAATCCATAATATGAAGATGGGACTAAATGGATCTTTCATCTAAAAGAGCTGTTATGATGTGCCATTTTACACATGCTGTTAATAAGAATATACTATCACCTAAAATCCATATTAAAATATTTTATATAAGATGTACTTATATTAATAGATATCTGTCATTTGTTACTAAATACAGCTGTTAAAAGAACCTCTTAAGTGCTTTCAAAATTTGTTTTTAAGACCTTGACATTGGATGGAATAAAGTATTATAAAACCCATCCTTCACTGTGAAAATGGACATAATGGATGAAATACTGTATGTTGCTTACTTCATTTTTGCCAGGTCAAATTGAAGTTCTCATCAGCTTTTGACACCCCTTACATGACCACATAATACATGATGGAGAACCTAAATATGGGCATTAAATATTTCATTTTCGCTCGACATTATTATCATATAGTTCAACTTTTGAGAATATCTTTCACATTTCTTCCTTGAACATTATTATCTTTCATTGCAAAGCTCTCCGGTAATAGGGGAGTAAAATAAGGTAGCTCACTCAATTATGAATCATTCTGGATTATAAATTCATGTATCACTCACCATGAATTCAACAAGTACACAGTGATCTGTTTTATCTGAAATTGCATCAGAGTATGAAGTAGTACTTTAGAAAGATTAAATTAATAAAATAAATTGAGCAAGTGTTCAATAGAAGTGAAATATGGCACCTTCACCTAAGGGTAAATAAATAAATCCACTGTTTACATTGTTCGCCTTTGACTTCATTTTCTCCATCATCTTCTTGCTGACACTAACTGTTCCTCCATTTGATGGAATCAATATTTTAAATATGAATCAAAATGCAAAGTAGGGGGGCTCAGGCACACATAAGTTGGCAATAATTTTTTTCTAATGGCTTCAAGTCATTTATCTTAGTCTGAAAGGTTTTTGACTAGTGGTGAGGGAATCAGCGTCATTTTCATGAAAGTTGCTTTTCATCTTCAAAAATACCCTCTTTATGATTGCATTTAAATAAAAGGTGCTAAGAGGAAACTGAATGGAATGGCACCACCCTTTATCATTATTATTGTTATTTTATATAATGAATATGGAACATGATTACTATGCTTCTTTGGTATTGTAATTAGTAAAATACAATTTATTTTCTAAGAGGTTTTTAGTGTTCGATCTCCTTCTCTGTTCTTGGAAGGATTCACCTGTGAGAAGCATGCTAAATGTCATGACAGCCTTACAGAGGGAATTTTAAGGAACCATTTTAAATGACTAGCTAGTTCTTTGAGGAACAAATCAGACTTGAAATGGAGAATTAAGAAGTTTTATTTCTCAATTTTCCTGCTGATTTCCAACTATTTCCATGTATGGTAACGTGTTTCCCAAAATGTAAGCAGATGATGAGCATTGCCTTGGCATGCTCCACAAAGTCTAGAAGTCCTGGAATAATTCAGCACTCAAAACTGTCTAGAACCTGAGTTGCTATTTAGAGAAATAGGTTAAAACTTATTTGTTAACAAGAAGTAAATTACTTTCTGCCATCTGTGGAATTTAAATTCTACATAATCTTGACATATCACGTGCTGGATTCCACCAGCATAATTGAGTTGAAGGATGTTCTTTCTTTCACTGACCACTTTCTTTCAGAACTTCTGTATCTCTGATAACTTCAGTTACAAAATGCATAATTTGAATTGGAGATGTGCATGTAAAATTTCATTTACTAAGGGAAGAAAGGAAATAGTGCCTTAGAACCACAAAATCAAAAGCATCTCCACAAACTTGGATATCTCCAGGAAAAATACAGCATAATGTGTCCAGTGAGCCAGATTTCACTGTTTGTGTGATCCCTTTTTGTTCCTTCCTAGCCCAATTTTTCATCACAGCCTTTGCCCTATCTGCTGGCCTTTTCCTTCCAGTTGGTACCCATGCCACCTTTAGATGGATTCTTATTTTGTCACTCAGCAGACAAACCCCATTCTTTGTATCCCCCCGCCCCACCGCCCCTCCTGTGCTAACGCATTCTGCCATTGCTTTCAGACCACACCATGTCAGCGTCGTCATGCACTCTCCCAGCTGATGTCCGACATCCTTCATTTTGCAGCATCTGAGCAGAACCACAAGATGACAACTTGAGGATCATAATGCGAATTAGTTATGCTCTCACCATTTCCCATTCTCATTAAATCATTGTCAGGACAATGGATTCATGGGGTACCATTTCCTGTTCTCATTACAATTTTTGTCAGAGGAATGAGGTATCAGAATTTCAATGCTTCACATAGTCTTTGAAAAATAATAGTTACCTCTGCAACTTTGACCTTTTTTTTTTTTTCTGTTCTGCATTTGGCTCAGCCCTGCCCTCTTTTCCCTGCCTATGTGTGGCCTTGGCAATTAGAAGATAAAGCTTCTTCAATAGGGCAAAAGTTTAGAAATCGCAATGACAGGATAACATTAAAACTTTGCCATTTTCTTTTCAGTGACAAAACTAAGTCTGACATGACCCTGCACATGCTTTACACAAAAGTTGGAGCATGTGTCTATATACACAAACACACACACACACACACACGTATACATGGTCATTTTTTAGTTAAATGGTTCATTAGTATTCTTTTCCACTTTCATTTTTACTCTCCTTCAACTTAACAAATATACTCCATGTCCTTAAAAGCAAGCAAAGACTTATTGTTCATATTTTTAAAGGATCCAAATTTCTGTTACTTTCAGAAAAACAAAAAGAAGTTCTTACTGTTCATATATACAATTTGAATAAATTACTTTATTTCCCCTCCCTGCTGATCCTGGCTGCCTTTACCAAGGTTTGTTTTACAATTGATGGCTTTGTTCTTCCCAAGACAGTTCCACGCTCTGTTTGGGTTCAGGTAGAAGTCTTACAAACACTAAGTAATGATTTGTTAACTAAACGCTCCTGAAGCTGTCTGTCAGGTCTCCCTGCGACATAATAGCAGCTTCACCTGCCTGCAGTCACTTCAGGGTGCTCTCATTAAATGCAAACTTTGTAAAATCCCAGAGAAGCGCAGGAACATGGAAATGCTATAGAAATAATACTCTTCTCTTTGGTAACATGATATTACTGGTTTTGTTTTTAGTTTGGTTCAGGGTGTTTTCATATATGAGAAAAATGGAGGTCACTTAATTGTTAACACATCCTGGACCCTACTTGGAGAAAATATTTAATAGGGTTAAAGCTAGATTTCAATTCTTGTCCAATTCAAAAGAAGGAAATTAAATTCAAGTCCATCAGTATTTTTTAACTTGCTCCCTCAACTATTCTCTTTTCTCTGGCATTTTCATTGACTACTTATTTTTCATATTTCTTTTGGATTATATATTTAATTTCTTCACATTGTAGCTTAGCACAGTGCCTGGAATACACTAGGTACACAATAAATATTTGCTTATGGAAGGAAGGGAGGAAGGAGTGGAGGGATACAATACAATGGGTTAAAAATGTGAAATGAAATGTGAAACTTGAAGGTAAATGGTTTTCAGATAATACTTGTATTGTTTCATGGTAAATATATATAGTTTAACTGAGTAGTAACTTTCTATTCCTGTTTAACTTAGATATTTCATTAGAAATGACTGCTAATTTTAACAAATATCATCTCATGATCTATGAATCTTGACGCAAATTACTTCTTTTTAATTTACTAAGGGACTGATAGACTTTGCTGGTACTAAGTCGCTTGCTCAATCACATGCATCATTTTTTGGATACACTGTTGAATTTTATTGTCAACATTTTATTTAGAATTTTGTGTCTATTTCTAAAAGTGTATTGTAGTCTTTTTTTTTTTTTTTCTTTATCATGTCTTTGCCAGGTTTTGGTGTTCACACAAACTTGACTTTATAAAATGACTTGAGGAGAACTTTCATATTTTTGAAAAGGAGTCTAACAATGTGTATATCCATAAAAGTTGATAAAACTCAGCTTTGAGGGCATCTGGAATTGGAAGATCTTTCATGACAGATTTCTAACCACCTTCTTTTATCTTTGGGGGTAAATGGTCTATCCATATTATCCTTTTCTTTTGGATAATTTTGTTAATATGTGTTTTGCCAGATAGTCACCAAGTTTCTCTAGGTTTTCTAATTGGATGCACAAAGTTTCAGGCAGAAGTGCCTCCATACTTTTTTGATCTCCTGAATCTATGGGTTATATATTCCACTTTTCATTCTTACACATATTTGCAGGTTTTTGTTACCTGTTAGGTTTTTGTGTTTTCTTCAATCATAATTACAAGAAGGCGTTGTAATTTTACTAGCTGTTGTTATATTAAGCAAGGCAATTGTATTTGGAAAACTTGGTTGAGAGTTCCAAGTAATCAAAAGACAGCAGCAGGTTATTGGTATCTAAGCAAACAATACTGATAGCAACATAACTTATGGAATATGTTGATTGCACCAGGCACTGTTCCAAGCCCTTTATTTCATGAAGCAAACAGAAATTGGCAAGAGGGAACACTGACATTTTAGGAATCACTGAACTAAAATGGACTGGAATTAACTCAGATGGCCATTATATCTACTATTGTGGGCAAGAATCCCTTAGAAGAAACAAAGTAGCTATCAAAGTCAACAAGAGAGTCTCAAATGCAGTACTTGGGTGCAATCTCAAAAATGACAGAATGTTCTCTCTTTGTTTCCAAGGCAAACCATTCAATGTTACAGTAATCTAAGTCTGTGCAACAACCAGTAAAGCTGAAAAAGCTGAAGTTGAACAGTTCTATGAAGACCTAAAAGACCTTCTAGAACTAACATACAAAAAAGATGTCCTTTTCATTATAGGGGACTGGAATGTAAAAGTAGGAAGTCCAGAGATACCTGGAGAAACAGGGAAATTTGGCCTTGGAGTACAGAATGAAGCAGGGCAAAGGCTAACAGAGTTTTGCCAAGAAAACACACTGATTATAGCAAACACCCTCTTCCAACAACACAAGAGACGACTCTACACATGGACATCACCAGGTGGTCAATACTGAAATCAGATTGATTATATTCTTTGCAAGGATAGATGGAGAAGCTCTATATAGTCAGCAAAAACAAGACCAGGAGCTAACTGTGGCTCAGATCAGGAACTTCTTATTGCAAAATGCAGACTTAAATTGAAGAAAGTATGGAAAACTGCTAGACCATCCAGGTATGACCTAAATCAAATTCCTTATGATTATACAGTGGAAGTGACAAATAGATTCAAGGGATTAGATCTGATAGACAGAGTGCCTAAAGAAATATGGACAGAGGTTCATGACATTGTATTGGAGGCAGTGATCTAGACCATCCCCAAGGGGAAAAAAATGCAAAAAGGCAAAACAGTTCTCTGACGAGGCCTTACAAACAGCCGAGAAAGAAGAAAAGTGAAAGGCAAAGGAGAAGAGGAAAGATATACCCATTTGAATGCAGAGTTCCAAAGAATAGCAAGGAGAGATAAGAAAGCGTTCCTCAGTGATCAATGCAAAGAAATAGAGGAAAACAATAGAATAGGAAAGACTAGAGATCTCTTCAAGAAAATTAGAGATCCCAAGGGAACATTTCATGCAGTTGGGCATGAATAAAAGACAGAAATGGCATGGACCTAACAGAAGCAGAAGATATTAAGAAGAGGTGGCAAGAATACATAGAAGAACTACACAAAAAAGATCTTCATGACCCACAAAACCATGATGGTGTATCACTCACCTAGAGCCAGACATCCTGGAATGTGAAGTGAAGTGGGCCTTAGGAAACATCACTATGAACAAAGCTAGTGGAAGTGATGGAATTCCAGTTGAGCTGTTTCAAATCCTAAAAGATGATGCTGTGAAAGTGCTGCACTCAATATGCCAGCAAATTTGGAAAACTTAGCAATGGCCACAGGACTGGAAAAGGTCAGTTTTCATTCTAATCCCAAAGAAAGGCAATGCCAAAGAATGCTCAAACTATTGCCTAATTGTACTTAAATCACAAGCTAGCAAAGTAATGCTCAAAATTCTCCAAGCTAGGCTTCTACAGTATGTGAACCGTGAACTTCCAGATATTCAATCTGGATTTAGACAAGGCAGAGGAACCAGAGATCAAATTGCCAACATCCGTTGGATCATCAAAAAAGCAAGAGAGTTCCAGAAAAACATCTACCTCTGCTTTATTGACTATGCCAAAGCCTTTGACTGTGTGGATCACAAAAAACTGTGGAAAATTCTCCAAGAAGTTTTTTTGAAAATTACTAAAAATACCAGACCATCTGACCTGCCACCTGAGAAATCTGTATGCAGGTCAAGAAGCAACAGTTAGAACTGGACATGGAACAACAGACTGGTTCCAAATAGGAAAAGGAGTACGTCAAGGCTGTATATTGTCACCCTGCTTATTTAATTTATATACAGAGTACATCATGAGAAACGCTGGGCTGGATGAAGCACAAGCTGGAATCAAGATTGCCGGGAGAAATATCAATAACCTCAGAAATGCAGATGACATCACCCTTATGGCAGAAAGTGAAGAAGAATTAAAAAGCCTCTTGATGAAAGTGAAAGAGGAGACTGAAAAAGCTGGCTTAAAACTTAGCATTCAAAGGGATTCCCTTGTGGTCCAATGATTAAGACTCCATGCTTCCAATGCAGGGGCCCTGGGTTTGATCCTGGTCAGGGAACTAGATCCCACATGCTGTAACTAAGACCTGGCACAGCCAAATAAATAAATTAAAAAAAAACAAAACTTGGCATTCAGAAAACTAAGATCATGGCATCCAGTCCCATCACTTCAAATAGATGGGGAAACAATGGAAACAGTGAGAGATTTTATTGGCGGGGGGGGGGGGGGGGGCTTCAAAATCACTGCAGTTGGTGACTGCAGCCATGAAATTAAAAGATGCTTGCTGCTTTGAAGAAAAGTTATAACCAACCTAGACAGCATATTAAAAAGCAGAGACATTACTTTGCCGAGAAAGGTCCATCTAGTCAAAGCTATGGTTTTTCCAGTCGTCATGTATGGATGTGAGAGTTGGACTATAAAAAAAGCTGAGCACCGAAGAATTGATGCTTTTGAACTGTGGTGTTGGAGAAGACTCTTGAGAGTCCCTTGGACAGCATGGAGATCCAACCAGTCCATCCTAAAGGAGATCAGTCCTGGGTGTTCATTGGAAGGACTGATGTTGAAGCTGAAACTCCAATACTTTGGCCATCTGATGTGAAGAGCTGACTCATTTGAAAAGACCCCGATGCTGTGAAAGACTGAGGGCAGAAGGAGAAGGGGACGACAGAGGATGATATGGTTGGATGGCATCACCGACTCAATGGACATGAGTTTGAGCAAACTCCGGGAGTTGGTGATGGACAGGGAAGCCTGGCATGCTGCAATCCATGGGGTCACGAAGAGTCAGACACAACTGTGAGACTGAAGTGAATGAACCGCAACCTATTAAACATATCCATTTTATAGAAGAATACACTGAAGATTAGGATCTAGAATTCAGATCCAGACAGTCTGACTTCAATTTGTACTTTTACTATCTCTTTTGCATTTAGTTCCTTCATTTCTACCTTCATCCCATGAGTGACCTCTCTTCCAAGCCATGTGTGTTCATACAACAGCTCTTTGTATACCTTCCAAAATTCTCCATACCTTACTAGATAAATGGGGACTGTGTAGTTATTCTTTAACAACTTTCACAGCGAATCCTATTCTACCCATCTACTTGAATATAGGACTTCACAAGGAAAATTCAGTGTTAAATTCAATGCTGAAGCAATTACACAAGATTTACCAATGTCTTTAAATTAAGGATTTCCATACTTGCTCTTGCTAAAATAAAACTATCATTTTCATTTTTTAGACATAAATATAACCAAGAGAGGATGACAGTAATATTTGCAAGCGTTTATATTAGAACCACATTTCTACTTTTGGAAGCCAGTATACTGTAGGGGCACCCTAAATTTCCACTGACATTCAAATAAGCTGCCTGAAATTACTAATATTTTGGTAAGGGAATCTTTCTGTTGAAAGCATGTGCCCGTAAGAGTTCTAAATTCCGTGTAGTGTGATGACTTGGCAGGATGGAGCTGTTGCTTGAAATATAATAACAAAGAAGAAAACCAGGAGAAAGATGCACACATTAAATTTTCCATCTAGTCTGTATATTCTCTCTCTTAAAATGGACTCAATATTTTTGTCTGTTTTCCATATACAAATCTTGGGACTAACCACCTCAGTGAAGTTTAAATAACTTGAATTCTAACATTAAAATTGAATGCATGTCATTTCCCCTTCAAATATATATAGCCTCTCAACTGGATCTCAAAAGCTATTTAAGTCTTTCAAAGTTTTTACATCTGATTTGAGAATTTGGCATATAACTCAAATCTCAGTACTTGAAAGTTCTAACAAGTGAAAAAGATCGGAAGTCCTTGGAAATTACTTCAAAAGTTTATTCTCTTTTATGTCCAAAGATAGGACTGACATCTGAAGAATAAAATTAGAGTTAATGGTAAACTCAGTTCTCTGGAATTTAGGTTCCATTTGGACAGAGATATGCCCTGGAAACTCCTCAGGTGAGGTACCTCTCCCAAAGAAAGATGAATTCTGAGTAAGTTTAGTTAGGAAGGCTGCCATGATCATTTCTATAGCAAGAGCAATCTGACCAAGTAAATAACTTACAAAAATTTGTGACAACAGAACAGAGCTTAAGAGCATGGACTCTTTTAAGTCAGAAGAATCTGATTTTGCATCTGGATTGTGGCCACTTGATGAGTAACTTAAAATCTTTATGCCATAAAGTTTAATAGTTACTGCCCCACAGAGCTATATGAATTAAATGACATAATCCATATAGAGGATTTATCAAAATGCTGCTGTATATTAAAATGCAGTCATTATTATCATTATCATTGCAAATTAAAAAAGAAGTCTTTGCATTTGGTATGTTCATCAGGGAATTTTCAGATTTGCATATGCACATGTGAGATCATTATTGACAAATGTGTTTAAATACTTTTCCAAGTCTTGTTTTAATTGGTTTTGTATAAGACTTCCAGTCTTAAACTTGGCTTTCAAAGAGCTCCATTTTCCTTGACCAATGCTAAACTGTTGATGCTGCTGTTTTGTAAGGAGCAAATTATTTCTTGGGGTCACTGTATGAGAACTAGTGTCTGTATTAAAATGACCATCAGATCTTTTCAGATACTCATCTACAGAGTCTACTCCCTGCAGATTGTGATGTATGCCCTGCCTTGCCTCTCCTGCTCTCCTCCTACTGTGTGTGACAGAAAAATTAACTTAGTTTTGGAGATAAAGTACAATATGGGCCTGCCCTATTGTTATCCAAATAGGATACTTTGGAAGAGGAGGATTAGAAATAGAATGGGAAATAAATAGGAAGATTAGAAAAAATTACATCAAGCTGGAAATCTATTTACAATAATTTTGTCATCACCCAGATGTCTGTGATTATGTTTTGTTTTTCTTTTTGCAGTATTTATTGAGCATTTATTAGGTTAATCTCAGGGCTTCTTATGGTTAGTAATCCTCTTACTTTTATGGGATAGATATTAACTGTTATTATTCCATTTTACTGATGAAAAAAATTGAGGCATGGAGTGGTTCAGTAACCTTGCCCAAGGTTGTATAACTGATAATCGTAGAGGTGGGAGGTGAACTGAGGCGGTCTGGCTCCAGAGTCTGTGTTCTTAACTACAACACCGCATATCTGGTGGGGGTAGTTAACAGTTACAGTTTTGCAAATAAGTGAGTTATTAATATAAGTAGAGGAATTTACAGCTTATAATAGATAGTTATATTCCTTCCTTTTGATTTACAAAAATGAGAAAGAAAAAAATTACTTGTCTTTTATGATATCGTTTGAAATCTGGCAAGACTTTTAATTGGTGACTCTGTCCATGAAAGTGCTCTGGAGAAAAGCGAACCTTCTGTTACTATATAATTGCTATTTTTCCAGCAATATGAGATAAGGACAATGAGGTTGGAAAAGAAAATGCTGATTTGGGGAAATGAATGGTCTATATTTTCCTTACATTGACCTGCTCTCTTAAAAAATTCTTTATCCTAAAGTTTTTAAAATTATTATTATTAGTCTATAAATAGGAGTTGATTCTTTTCAAAATCTGAAAGGACAAATTATTTTCTCAGATTTCAGTGATGCCGTATAAATTGCCTCTTTTCCCATGCCTGAAATATTTTGAAACCTGATGACAGTAAAAAAAAAAAAAAAAAAGAAAAGAATTCATTTAGATTCAATTGGGTATTAAATGATAAATTTTCTATTTGCATAAGTTTGGCTTCTTTAACTTTATACTTATCATGTCAGTTTTTAATGTAATTAATCCATCTGTTTGTTCCTGTTGAGTCCTTTTTAAAAGAAAGCCTTTCAGAATAGGAAGTACTTAGCTGAATTCAGAGTATAAAATAAAGCTCACGGGAATGAGCATTTTCAGTTTCACTTTAATGTTATATATGGTAATCTATGTCTGTTCAGTCACATTAAATAGACCCCAGAATAATATTCTCAGGTAAAAACAGCATTTTAATTTTTTTGCTAATCATTGTAACTGAGTACAAGTTAAATTCCCTTCCTCCCTCCATATTTTATAAAAACAGAATAGTATCTGGGAAAACAAAGGCTATTTTAAATAGCTCACAGAGTCCATAGCTCACAATTACATTTTGCTCCTTGGTGTATGCTTGTATTTGTGAAGAATAGTGAGAATATAAGACAGTGCTTGCTGTAGAGAGGGTTCAGTGCATGAGTTTCAGTTGACAGTGCTGTGCAAAGCAAGGACTGCCTGTATTCACATATTTTTGTTGAATTTCTGTTACTCATCCTTGGTTCTGAATATAAAATTTGGTGTAGTTTTTGGTTAGATGAGATAAATCGATCTTTCTTTAAGTAGGTGGGAGTCAAATAGAACTAGTTTTGCCTAAGCTTATATCATATTATGGAATATCCTGCTGTATTAAACTGACAATGAAACATTATATTTCTTTCCTTGAAATCTGTAATGCTTACCTCATTTTCCATTGGGGGTCAGTCTATAGCAGAAGACAAGCTATGCTGACATTGATCATCTGAATATTTAGCATTCGGGAGACAAGGCAATCTACTGATGGGTTAAAGTTTCCATTTTTCATTCCTGTAATTTGGCCTTTTGCATACAATTATCAGGAAGAAGTTAGGGAAGTTTGGGAAGAATTCTTAAATTTAAGTCAAATAAAACACCTCAAGGTATTGTCATAATTTTTTAAAAATTCTGAATTTTTATTATTTGCCTGCCTGTTAAATTTTATTCACCAGTTTTTGTGCTCATGTTTAATTTTACAAATAAAAGTAAGTTTTAATAGCTACCTGACTTCTCAGATTTTAATATTTTACAGCTGCTTTTCAGCCCTCCATAGTGCATTTTACTCTGTTTCCAAGCTCTTCATAGATTTTTGAGCTTACAAAATGAAATATGAAATACACAAATAGTGTTTGTCTTTTATCCTAACACATTCCAGGAATATGTTTGAAATGCTGAATATCAAACACAGTATACTAAGGAGTAGTATTAATAATATTTTGAAAGAGATTAGGTGTAGGATTTTGGTTGCACACACACATATGTGTGTGCTAAGTTGCTTCAGTTGTGACCGACTCTGCAACCCCATGGATTGTAGCCCACCAGGCTCCTCTGTCCATGTGATTCTGCAAGCAAGAATACTGGAGTGGATTGTTATTTCCTTCTCCAGGGGATCTTCCTGACCCAGGGATTGAACCCGAGTCTCCCGCATAGCAGGCAGAATCTTTACCTTGAGCACCAGGGAAGCTAATGCTTCCTTGTAAATGCTTGTAAATAGTTATAATGATAAATTTGTATGTTCTATGTATTTTACAGTAATAATGACTAATAATACTAAACAGTTCAAGGCCTGAGGATTTTGAGGGCGAGAAGATTTTTGGATCACCCAGATGTTCTTACCTTTTCTCGAATATCCCTGCAACAGCAGCTCATGGTTATAATTATATTCACATAAAGATGATGTTATGTCCATGCTTTGCCCAGCAGCAGGAAGACTTCCTGTAAGGTCTCTGGGTTTGGAAGGATGTGGTGAGCCTGCCCTGGACTTGTCCTTACCGAGAGGGCGAAGCCCTACCAGGTCCGCCCCCCAACCCCACCATAGTATAGAGAGAAGCTGTTTCCAAGACTTCCTACTCTGAGTGGGGATGGGGTGCAGCTTTGAATTAATCCTCTGGATCCAGTGAAATATTCAAAATCACACCTCAAGTTTGTGTGGCTATACAAGTTCTCTGAGGGTCCACTGTCTATGTGGGTTCCACTTCCACTCAGATACAGCTGTGATAATTCTTCCTTACTACCTAGTAAGCAAGTTCAAGTGACTAAGATGATTAGTTTTTTTCAGTATTTTCAGTTGTTTTCTGTGAAAGGATAGGTGTGAGTGATCTCCGTCCTACCTGTAGTTTGACATCAAGATATACAAACACTTTCTTCTGGTGATTCTCTATTAATGCAGTTTGGCTGGCTCCACATTCCCCTCTCCCTTTCCTCTTTCTGAAATTTTTAAAAATCTTTTCGGTTCAGTTTCATGAGAAGTGGAATTGAATTGTCTCCTTGGCAGCTTTTCCTTTCAGAAGAGAGTTGAGAAAGACAGGTGTCATGATTGGATGTGTCCAGTGGATACTCTCGAGCACTCTCCTAGGCTTTCTTTTTTTCTCCTCTCTGGACATAGATAGTGCAGATATATTTCATGTCTGAGAACTGGGCTTAAGAAGGCTTAGAGGAGGTGGGCTTATTGTCCAACTTCACCACACCTGGAAGAAACCATAAACCCCAGTGCACCTGTTTCTTGGAGCCTCTGTTCTGACTGCTGGGCCACTGATAATTTGAAAACTATCTGGAGGAATGAGTTGAAGTTGATTTCCTGCAGGAAGAAATGAAAGAGCATTTATTCAGAAAACATTGAGAAGCCCATTGTAGCTGCCCTGTGTGTGTTAGGGCTGTGAAAGAGACAAGATGGAAGAAAGCTGAGAGTGTGAAGAGTTACCGAAGTTGAGAATTTGTGTTGTCAACTTCTCCAGCATCCATTATACTTTTGATTTTATTTGTATTAGACCTAAAATGCAGAAATGGGTGTGTTTGTAATTTTAAGACTTTTCTTCTAGACTGTCTCTAATTCAAGTGTAATATGTATATGGTACTTACATGTGATCTATGTATTTATGTAAATATATATTCAGTAATTTTGTAGTTTGTAGAGGGTGTTTGCTACGACCAGTGTGTTCTCTTGGCAAAACTATCTTAGCCTTTGACCTGCTTCATTTTGTATTCCAAGGACAAATTTGCCTGTTACTCCAGGTAGTTCTTGACTTCCTACTTTTGCGTTCCAGTCCCCTATAATGAAGAGGACATCTTTTTTGGGTGTTAGTTCTAGAAGGTCTTGGAGGTCTTCACAGAACCATTCAACATCAGCTTCTTCAGCATTACTGATTGGGGCACAGACTTGGATTACTGTGATACTGAATGGTTTGCCTTGGAAACAAACACCTTTTGTCATTTTGTCATTTTTGAGTTGCATCCAAGTACTGCATTTTGGACTCTCTTGTTGACTATGATGGCTACTCCATTTCTTCTAAGGGATTCTTGCCCACAGTAGTAGATATAATCATCATCTGAGTTAAATTCAACCCATTCCAGTCCATTTTAGTTCACTGATCCCTAAAATATTGATGTTTACTCTTGCCATCTCCTGTTTGATTACTTCCAATTTGCCTTGATTCATGGACCTAACATTCTAGGTTCCTATGCAATATTGCTCTTTACAGCATCGGACTTTACTTTCATCAGCCATCACATCCACAACTGGGTGTTGTTTTTGCTTTGGCTCTGTCTCCTCATTCTTTCTGGAGTTATTTCTCTACTCTTTTCTGGTAGCATATTGGACACATACCGACCTGGGTGGTTCATCTTTCAGTGTCCCATCTTTTTGCCTTCTCATACTGTTCATGTGGTTCTCAAGGCAAGAATATTGAAGTGGTTTCCCAATCCTTCTCCAGTGGACCACGTTTTGTCAGAACTCTCCAACATGACTCATCCTTCTTGTGTGGCCCTACACAGCATGGCTCATAGATTCATTTAGCTAGACAAATCTGTGATCCATGTGACCAGTTTGGTTAGTTTTCTGTGATTGTGGTTTTCATTCTTTGGCTCAGATCATGAACTTCTTATTGCCAAATTCATACTTCAATTGAAGAAAGTAGAAAAACCACTAGAACAAATGGTCTAGATATGACCTAAATCAAATCCCTTATGATTATACAGTGGAAGTGACAAATAGATTCAAGGGATTAGATCTGATAGACAGTGCCTGGAGAACTATGGTTGGAGGTTCGTGACATTGTACAGGAGACAGTGATCAGGACCATCCCCAAGAAAAAGAAATGCAAAAAGGCAAAACAGTTCTCTGACGAGGCATTACAAATAGTTGAGAAAAGAAGAGAAGCTAAAGACAAAGGAGAAAAGGAAGGATATACCCATTTGAATGTAGAGTTCCAAAGAATAGCAAGGAGAGATAAGAAAGTGTTCCTCAGTGATCAATGCAAAGAAATAGAGGAAAACAATAGAATGGGAAAGACTAGAGATCTCTTCAAGAAAATTAGAGATCCCAAGGGAACATTTCATGCAAAGATGAGCACAATAAAGGTCAGAAATGGTATAGACCTAACAGAAGCAGAAGATATTAAGAAGAGGTGGCAAGAATACATAGAAGAACTACACAAAAAAGACCATCATGACCCAGATAACCATGATGGTGTGATCACTCACCTAGAACCAGACATCCTGGAATGTGAAGTGAAGTGGGCCTTAGGAAGCATCACTATGAACCAAGCTAGTGGAAGTGATGGAATTCCAGTTGAGCTATTTCAAATCCTAAAAGATGATGGTGTGAAAATGCTGCACTCAATATGCCAGCAAATCTGGAAAACTCAGCACTGGTCACAGAAGTGGAAAAGGCCAATTTTCATTCCAGTCCCAAAGAAAGGCAATTCCAAAGAATGCTCAAACTACTGCACAATTGTACTCATCTCACAGGCTAGCAAAGTAATACTCAAAATTCTCCAAGAAGGCTTCAACAGTACGTGAACCATGCATTTCCAGATATTCAAGCTGGATTTAGAAAAGGCAGAGGAACCAGAGATTAAATTGCCAGTATCCTCTGGGTCATCGACAATGCAAGAGAGTTTCAGAAAAACATCTACCTCTGCTTTATTGACTATGCCAAAGCCTTTGACTGTGTGGATCACAACAAACTGTGGAAAATTCTTAGAGATAGGAATAGCAGACCATCTGACCTGCCTCTTGAGAAATCTGTATGCAGGTCAAGAAGCAACAGTTAGAACTGGACATGGAACATTCTTGCCACCTCTTCTTAATATCTTCTGCTTCTGTTAGGTCTATACCATTTCTGACCTTTATTGTGCTCATGGAACAGCCTGGTTCCAAATAGGGAAAGGAGTACATCAAGGCTGTATTTTGTCACACTGCTTATTTAACTTATGTGTAGGGTACATCATGTGAAATGCCAGGATGGATGAAGCACAAGCTGGAATCAAGATTGCCAGGAGAAATATCAATAACCTCAGATACACAGATGATACCACCCTTAAGGCAGAAAGTGAAGAAGAACTAAAGAGCCTCTTGATGAAAGTGAAAGAGGAGAGTGAAAAAGTTGGCTTAAAGCTCAACATTCAGAAAACTAAGATCATGGCATCTGGTCCAATCACTTCATGACAAATAGATAGGGAAACAATGGAAACAGTGACAGACTTTATTTGGGGGGGGGCTCCAAAATCACTGCAGATGGTGACCACAGCCATGAAATTAAAAGATGCTTGCTCCTTGGAAGAAAAGCTATGAACAACTTAGACAGCATATTAAAAAGAAGAGACATTACTTTAACAACAAAGGTCGTGTAGTCAAAGCTATGGTTTTTCCAGTAGTCATGTATGAATGTGAGAGTTGGAGTATAAAGAAAGCTGAGCACTGAAGAATTGATGCTTTTGAACTGTGGTGTTGGAGAAGACTCTTGAGAGTCCCTTGGACTGCAAGGAGATCCAACCAGTCCATCCTAAAGGAAATCATTCCGGAATATTCATTGGAAGGACTGATGCTGAAGCTTGAAACTCCAGTACTTTGGCCACCTGAAGACCCTGATGCTGGGAAAGATTGAAGGTAGGAGGAGAAGGTGATGGGAGAGGCTGAGATGGTTGAATGGCATCACTGACGCAAACTCACTGACATGAGTTTGAGTAGACTCCAGGAGTTGGTGATGGACGGGAAGGCCTGGCGTGCTGCAATCCATGGGGTCACAAAGAGTTGGACATGACTGAATGACTGAACTCTACTGAATTTTGTCTTATTTCATATATGATGCATACATTTCATTTGAATCCTATATATTCTTGATAAATCTCTTCCAGTATTTAATGTGTGTCGTGAATGGACTTTAAAAAATTAGATTTCGGTGGGTAATATGGTTCTTTTGAGGTGACCTTAATGATCTTCATTTGAATGGCAACCACATGGCTTGGAAGGCACTATATTAACAGTTCATTCCAAATCATTGCTTGTTCAGCTGAAGGCTGGGTAGCTGGACATTCATTGTACTTCTCTGGGTTTTTTTTTTTTTTCCTTCTTTTTTACTGGAGTATAATTGGTTTACAATGTTGTTAGTTTCTGCTTTACAACAAAGTGAATCAGCTGTAGGTATACAAGTATACCCTCCACCTAAAGCCTCGCTCCCACCCTACCTCTATCCCACCCCTCTAGGTCATCACAGAGCACCAAGTTGAGCTCCTTGTGCTAAATAGCAGCCTTCCTTAGCTCTTTTGTACATGGTAGTGTGTATATGTCAATGCTACTCTCTCAGAAAAGGGAACTCTCTTGCACTACTGGTGTGAATGTAAACCGATACAGCCACTATGGAGAACAGTTTGCAGGTTCCTTAAAAAACAAAAAATAGAACTACCATATGACCCAGCAATCCAACTACTAGGCATACACCCTGAGAAAACCGTAATAAAAAAAGACGCATGCACCTCAGTGTTCATAGCATACTGTTTACAATAGCCAGGACATGCAAGCAACCTACATGTCCACCAACAGGTGAATGAGTAAAGAAGATATGGTACCTATATACAATGGAATATTACTCAGCCATAAAAAGGAAAATGTTGGGTCATTTGTATTCATTTGGATGGACCTAAAGTCTGTCATGCAGAGTGAAGTAAGTCAGAAGCAGGAAAATACCATATATGAATACATACATATGGAATCTAGAAAAATTGTACTGATGAACCTATTAGCAGGGCAGGAATAGAGACACAAACATACAGAACAGACTTGTGGAATGAATTGAGAGATTAACTGTACTTCTGAGTGAAGGACACTTTCACTACAGCTCTGGCCCCTTTTCTCTCCCATCAGCATCTTTGTTCCCTGTGTCCTACAACTGAGGAAATCTTGTGTTTTCTCATGATGAGATGAAAATGTTTGTTTCTAACCACTTACATCATCCCCCTTCTCTTAGCTGTGTACCTGAATCTAACCCATTGACCTAGGGATCAAGCTTTCAAAAACTCAAAATCAACAGTTTACCCTTTTACCAACAGTTATCCCCTTTGTTCATTGTGATATTTCTGGATGTGTCATCCCTTCCATAAAACAACAAAATACAGATTGTTTAAAAAAACAAAAGAAATAGGACCCACATAATAGAAGAAAATACTAGAGAAGATGGGGAAATAATATTTTAATACAGATTGTTTAAAAAAAACAAAAGAAATAAGACCCACATAATAGAAGAAAATACTAGAGAAGAGGGGAAAATAATATTTTAAAGTATTTTTCAGAGCAAAGAAATAACCAGGGAATAAAATTCAGAAGACAGTTCATTAATTAGCTCATTGTTTCCTGGTGGCTCAGATGGTAAAGAATCCACCTGCAATGCGCGAGAGCTGAGTTTGATCCCTGGGTTGGGAAGATTGCCTGGAGAAGAGAATGGCTGAATTCTCCAGTATTCTGGCCTGGAGAATTCCATGGACAGAGAAGCCTGGTGGGCTATAGACTGTGGGGCTGCAAAGAGTTGGGCATGACTGAGCAACTTTCACTTTCTTTCACTTTTGTTTATTCTTCTGCTGCCAATGAAGATACACTTGTGACCACAGTCACGATTCTCTTCTAGGACAGGAATTGTACAAATACATTTCTATTTCATATCAACCTTTCACTCGTGTAGAAAACATTGAGCCACATCATCTGTTTGCTAACACTTTTAAGCAGTAATCAAGATTCCCTCATTTAAACTATCAGATTATCTGCCATAGTAGAAGTATGGGAAGACTGCAGCTTCATGAATTTGCTCTCACATGTAATTGGTGAGCCTTTGTTCAGAATTTACAACTACCAGTGCAGGTGCTATAGAGACCTTATTCATTTTCCCCAAAGGATTCATATACTCAATGAAATATCAGGATGCCCAAATCCTAACTTATCACACTTCGAGTTCAGAAGAGATTAATGTGGTCCCTAGTATGCCAAGAAGGAGAGATGATGCTGAAGTTTTGGTAGAGGGGGCAGGAAGCAACATGCTCAAAGACACGCTGTAGGAAAGTCTTCCAGTGTCAGACATTGGCATTTCCTTTGACAGAGATGAAGAAAAATGGAAGCTGGGGTATTGTGGGAGATACTTGGATATGAGATAAGATACAGAACCATGAATATAAGTCAGCCTTTCTGAATTCAATGATGACCTAAAATCTCCTTGAAGAGAGTGGACACATGTGATTGGGATGAAACACTTCCTGATTTAAAAATAGACTAATATATCAGTGGATTCAGTGAGTCAGGGAAGGAGGATGAAGAAAGAAAACAGAGCAATTTTTTTCATCCAATATAAAGGGGCAAGAGAAAGAAGAAGGAAATAAGAAGTAGTGCTGGCTTCGTGAAACAAGTACAGATTCAGCTGAATGCTGTTTGGTATATAATTTGTTACAACATTTTATTTCCCCAATTAGATCACAATTTAAAAAATAAAACTGAACAGATTCTATTTTATAATAAAAGCATTAGTTCCCCTTTATTGACCCTCTGCTGTGTGAAAGGCACTTTACAAGTACCTAGAGTAATCTGTCACATTTTCAAAGTATGTGACATTTTGCAATCATGGAAACTGTGATCCTCTCCAAGCTCCTAGTGCAGGTAGAAGTTGTGGCTAGGATTAGAGCTGAGGACCATCTGGCTGGGACTGTATTCACATCTCCCCATCTTGGCGGGGTGTTCTCTTGCAGGGCTCTGTAGAGACAGGGGAGGGACTTACTGGATGGGCAGAAAGGAAGTTATCAAACATGCCCATTTCTTGCCACCACTTCTGCTTTTAACAACTGCAGTCTACATTTTCGGATGCACCTGGCTGGAACAGCTGTGTACTTAATAAGTTGCTTTCTCTTCGGAATCATTCTGCAGAGAAAGGCACCAGAGATATCCTTAGGGTGGCAGTGTGTCAGCATTGCCATTCTGAATCTGATCGCCACATGCTTGCTCTATAGTCTGTGAACTAACTTTTTGGCCTACTGAATATAAAGAGGTGGCAACACTCAGGACAACAGCAACATTCTTAGAAAAGAGTTTCAGAGCAGTAGGGATTGCAGTATGGGCTATGTATAGTCGTAGAGTGAGTCAAATGAGCTTGTAAAGCCGGAATATGTAGATTACAGTAGTAATTCCCATCGATGGTCATCATGAGGATTAACAAAACACATCAAGCATGAGACATTAGCTAGCACATATAAATGAGAACTATTATTATCCTTTCATTAGAAGTTTGAATGAAAAAAAAATCACTTTCATTCTGGAAAAATCCAAAAGTTAAGAATTTATGATTTTCTTATTTATAATTTCAATATTTAGGTTATCTGAGATTTTAATATTTGCAGCATCTAAGTGTTGCACTATATTTTGTTAGATGCCTCTTTTGTTATGGAATGACATTTCAACTATAATTTCTGCTTATCTTCTCTATTCTGTATCTCCTTCACTGAGTACCTTTATTTTCTCCAACCTCTAAAGCTCTATTTGTCCAGGTTTCTTCTTCTGCCTCCTCTGTAAATATGTGCAAGCTCTTCCCAACAATGCTTCTTTGTCTTTGTACCTAGCCCTTACTTTCTCTTCCTATTACTCCAGTTACTAATTTCAGGCAGGATTACCAAACATGGAGTAGCTAGCCCTTTCACTCAACCATATACTCATTCATTCATTCATTCATTTTTTCACTCAAAAATTGGTTTCCAAATTCCTGCTGCCCTCCAGGGTGCTGCAGTAAGCTTTGTGCTCTCATGGTGAGGTTGCCATACCAGAATTTCTGCCATTTATATTCCCCTTGGAGAGAAAACTGTATCATGATACAGGTAAATAATTACAAGTGGTGATACACACCAAAAAGGGAAAATTAAGGGAACTCTTTCAACATGTGTTTAAGTAATCTAAGGATGCTTCCTCGGGAAGTTTCCATGAACTCTGAATGACATTAGGGTACCTATTTTGTTGTTCTGGATCAGTTGTTAAGTTGTGTCTGACTCTTTGTGACCCTATGGCACACCAGCCTTCCCTGTCCTTCACCATCTCCCAGAGTTTGCTGAAATTCATGTCCACTGAGTCAGTGACGCTATCTAACCATTTTGTCTTCTGTTGCCTTCTTCTTTATCCTTCAGTCTTTCCCAGCATCAAGGTCTTTTCCAATGAATTGGCTCTTTGCATCAGGTGGCCAAAGTATTGGAGCTTCAGCATCAGTTCTTCCAATGGATACTCAGGGTTGACTTCCTTTAGGATTGATTGAATTGATCTCCTTGCTGTCCAGGTGACTCTCAAGAATCCATAGGGTTCACCAAAAGGATGAATAGTGTGGAAAGCATTTTACTCTTGTAGTTTTGACACTGTGCTTTCTAGAGTTTCTTACTCCTTAACTCTCCTGCAGCCTGAAAATTCCCCCAGACACCTGTCTTTATGTAACCATAAATTACCTTAATTGAATTCTATTTCTATACCTTTTCCGTGTTTCAGTAGCATATATTTTCTCTTCCCTTACTGGAGATTAATATTCTGCAACATTTTCTTCTCAACATTCTGTAAACTCTAAGTTACTTTTCTTTGTTGTTGTGTTTTTATTTAAGAAATGATTGTGTGTCCTCTTTCCACTCACCTCCTTTCTCACTATTCTTTTGTAGTTCAGTGCATTTACCTCCAGCTGTTTCTCTTTGAATTTTTTGGCTTCCTTTGTACTTTATTCTCCCATCGACCAATATAATAATATATCCTATTATAGAAAGTGTGTCGATCACGCCCAGCAGTTAATCCTTAATTTCCATGAAGGTGGGACTTTTAAAGTATTCTCTGTGATTTTTCTATATTTGCCTTTGTCAAACTAAATCATTTCAATTTGCTAAACCGGCTCATAATGATTAATACAAGTATCAAATCACCACATCTAATGAACATGGCTTTTTTCCACAAAATCAAAGCTCACATGGAGTTGAAGAGTGTAAAGACTGGCATTAGGGCTCATTGAAGGCACAAAAAGTTTTCGAGCATCTCAAAGAAAGCATCAGTATTCATTTTTAGTGTGCTGCCTCATGAATCCCTATGTTTATAACACTTCTCTCCTGGAATAAATCTTACAGCTGATTATCACAGCTGTTGGCTTAGAGCCAAAAGCAATTCTGGGAACAGTGTTCAATCGATGTGTAAACTAGTGAAATACCAGGAACTTTTGGAAGACGAAGAAAGGTGATTAGTTATTGAAGAATAAACAATAGTAAAACATCAAGCATACACTCTCAAACAGTGCTGAAAAGAATTTTCCATGAGTTCATATGAATATAGACGGGGTTGTATTTTAGAGTGTGGGTACCACCAGTTGATTTATATTTTGTTATATTGTTGGAGAACATTTAACTAGTACCAAGCATGTCATTTAGAGTTTAAAGGTAATAAACACTCCTATTATTCAAAGTAATATGTTTAGAATACCACCGTCAACATATACTTTTATTTATAATTGAATAAGAAACTTGATACAGAAAAATAAAAACAGTAATAAATCGATGAAAGTAAAACCAGGGGAGCTGAAAACCTAGAACTGAAAGCATTTAGATTAGGTTAAACAGAATGTGAAGATGACAGTTTGGATCTTTAAATAGAGCAGAAGCCCCCATTGTATGTAGTTGATATGGACTATATTATCCAACTTTCTGGAGTATTTTCCATTTGGATTTTGGAATATTTTATAATGAAAATAAAACCCTTGATGGAGAAAATCATTGCATGAAGTTGCACATTCATATTGTATGGAAACTTAGACTGGAAAATAAAAACAACTATATCTGAAGGGGGAGAAGGAGGCCCTTTCTTAACCAGCTAGATCAGTCAAATTAACTCAATGGGCAGATCAGCCCTATTGCCAATGAAAGAAAGCATACTTTTTTCTATTTTATGACTAACTGCAATACTTTATTATTATCATATGCAAGTTTGAAAGTTATGTTATCAGGCATAGCTTCACATTTAGATTTTCCAGAAGGAAATTGCCATTTTTTATTCTATATCTCTTTACTGCAACACTACTTCAAAGACACAAATGAAGTGGACTGGGAAAAATCTACTAATTTGTAACCTTTAATATGTATGGGCATGGGACTTCCCTAGTGGTCCAGTAGTTAAGACTTCACCTTCTAATTCAATCCCTGGTTGGGGAGCTAAGATCCCACATGTCCCATGGGCAAAAACCCAAAGCATAGAACAAAAACAATATAGTAACAAATTCGATAAAGACTTGAAAAGTGATCTACATAAAAAAAATAATAATAAAATTTAAGGGCAATGTCTCAAGCAATGACCTAGCTTATGACAATGAATAAAAACAAAAATAACAAAAGTCAACCAGTCATCCCATTTTTCATTATATTATAATTTTAAAGCTTAGTTTTCAATTGGAGATATGTACTGCACTCATGTGTATGTGCACCTACACACAAAGAAACATATTCATTCATTACAGTCAAAGCAGATATTTTAACTTTTTTTGCTTAAGGATCCCTATAGCAGAATAAGATGCAAATCTTCTTTTAAGATAAAAGCATGTGTCTAAAAAACATGAACTAGGCCAATACATGACAGAAATCAGGTTGAGGTTATTTAAACTTCATAATAAATGACCTTCAGAGGCCTATATCATGGGGAATACATGATTTTGGAAAAGGTACAAAAGCAATATTTATATGATAGTATTTTCAGAACCAGCATATTAACTCAGAATGGCAAAAGGGATTTATAATTAAGACAATGCAAAATATTTTTCTGGCTTTCTAGGGTTTGGGTATTGTCTTTTTAGATGAATTTATTCCTAAAAGTTCTCATCATTTGTCAGTTTTTCTTGATTTAGATTAAATGTGTCAGGTGTGTATCAGGTGTTCTGAGGGGGAAGGGAATTCAGCCAGCATATGTCCCCACATTGACTCATACATAAAAAAGAACATTTGGAGATGTTTTGATAACGGGAGGGTTCAAATCATTTGTCCTAAGGCAGTATTCATAGTCACACTTTGATCACTTTTATAGTGGTTAGACTATTTTCCCTGCAGAAATTACCCTATAACCTCAAAAGACAAGAGAAATGCTAGGTGAGAAAATTGGAAAACATCCGATTGGCATGTTTCAGCAAGTGGACCAGAATGAATTGTATACAATATGATTTCAGCTACTTAATGTAATGCGTTTAATACCACAGTGTGTCAAGAGAAACCGGCAGATAAAACCCACATAAATTATAAAATTGCTTCACTGCCACAATATTTACAGACCTTTAATGGTGATTTCTTTCAAAAACTGTAGTTGCTTACTTTCCTTACAATTATTACTCTTTTCAATGTGTTTGATGATTTCCATACATAGTCATATTTAATTCACTGAAGACCCAGAGGCAGACATTCATATCCCCTTTTTACAGATTAGAAACCAAATGCTCACTTAGCAATCTCAGTATTTTTTTAGTCACAAAGGTAGGACCTCACAAAACTGAGACACGGATTAAAATCATTCAAATAACTATGCTATCCTCCACATAAAAAACATTCCATCTGTTGTTTTCAGCAAAGTATTTTAATGAGAATTTTAGGAGTAATAATTGCAGCAGTAGAAGCAAGGATAATAATAGTAATAAAAAGATATCATAGCAGCTGAATTTATTGATCATTTTTCACCAACTCTTATGTAGGTTGTAATTTCCAGTTTTACGGAAGTAGATCTAATCTGTTTGAGATTAGAAAGCCACTGACAAGTGGAGCTAGGATTTGAGCTCAGGACTTTCAACTCCAGAATCTTTAGTCTGAGCCAAACAGAAGTTAAATGTGAGTAATACATGGGCACAGAGGAAGAGTGAGGGAGTGGGGGGGGGGATTTTTACAAAACTTTAATTTGTGTTTTTTCTGTATTCTTTATCTCAATAATATAGAAAGGACTGGAAAATATAAGACTACATTACTTTTTTGATACCCAGACAGCTTTCAAGATATTAATCTGTTGAGAAGGTAATGTAATAATATTTCCACTTGCTTAAAGTGTTAAGTTTTATCATAGAATTCCACATTAAAAATTAAGTTTACTTTCAGTGGCAACATATTCTGTAATTTCAAAAATTAAAAAAAAAACAAACACAACAACAACTTGGAGCTATGCAGAATACTTATTGATGGTCCCTGTTGACCCATTGTCTTTAATTCAGGGAGTATAAAGAAATAAGACTACAGTTTCTACATATGATCATCTCTCAGCTCCATATTTGAATCTGAGTTGATTTACCCTTTTGTGACTTCGTATCAGTTCAGTTCAGTTGCTCACTCGTGTCCAACTCTTCGCAACCCTACGGACTGCAGCATGCCAGGCTTCCCTGTCGATCACCGTCTCCCAGAGCTTACTCAAACTCCTGTCCATTGTGTCGGTGATGCCATCCAACCATCTCATCCTCTGTCATCTCCCTTCTCCTCCTCCCGCCTTCAATCTCTCCCACCATCAGGGTATTTTCAAATGAGTCAGCTCTTCACATCAGGTGACCAAAGTATTAGAGTTTCAGCTTCAACATCGGTCCTTCCAATGAATATTCAGGACTAATTTCCTTTAGGACAGACTGGTTGGATCTCCTGGCAGTCCAAGGGGCTCTCAAGAGTCTTCTCCAACACCACAGTTCATATTTATACAAACAATTCTGTTTACCTAATGAGTATTACTTTTAAAATTTTCTTTTCTTTCTGATAGAAAATGGGTCCTTCTATTGGGAATATTTATTCCATTACTGAACTGCTTCCACCCTTGTCCTGTGCAAGATTATTAATCTCTTTGTGTTTAACTAGTATAGACAAAACTTATACAAAGAAGCAATATTTGAAAACTTTATTCAGACAGATTTTTCCCCCTCTACTTGTCTGCTTTTGTCCCTGAGACATGAATATATTATAGTCGTTCTTTTTTTTTAAGAACAGTTTTGGAGAAAGAACATTATTATATTTGTAATTTCATATCATTGGAAAACAGGGGAAAATGTTATGCCTTGTCATTTCAAAGATTAAAAAAAAAAGGATTTGAAGTATTTGTTTAGTTGGAGTTCTTTCTTTTTGAAGTGCCTAAAATGCTTATTTCTAAGCATGAATGAAACTAATGGATTCACTTGAATCCATTAGAAGATCACTTTGTGGTGGCACTTTTTACCATCCTGGGGTCGCACGGAGTCTCATTTCTAAGATGCTGCTGCTGCTAAGTCGCTTCAGTCGTGTCTGACTCTGTGTGACCCCATAGACGGCAGCCCACCAGGCTCTGCTGTCCCTGGGATTCTCCAGGCAAGAACACTGGAGTGGGCTGCCATCTCCTTCTCCAGTGCATGAAAGTGAAAAGTGAAAGTGAAGTTGCTCAATTGTGTCAGACTCTTCGCGACCCCATGGACTGCAGCCTACCAGGCTCCTCCGTCCATGGGATTTTCCAGGCAAGAGTACTGGAGTGGGGTGCCATTGCCTTCTCCGATTTCTAAGATACAAGGTTTAAAATTTACGTATGCAAACTCCGGTTTGTTTGCTTCGAATTTCGTAACCATTTAGTCTGACTGTATAGGTATCTTACCCTAGATCTTCTCCTTTGTTATAAGACCCACCACGGAGGCATGAATCTTGTAAAACTTGAGTGTCATCTTGCTGCTCTGAAGACGGTTTTACAAGATAAACAGTGAGTCTTTATGTTGCTAGTGGATCTTAACCATTTCTTAAAATGTTTGCTAAATAGTATTTATTATACACAGGTTTTATATTGGAGAGCCTTTCATTAAAATCATGTTATTACTAGAATTTAAAAATTTTTTCTGTTAACAATATAATTTTCCTGAATTGTGTTTGTTTCTCTTTGTTTTGATAAACATACAAAAATCAAGATATTCCAAAAATTAAATATATTTTAAAAGGTTTGTTTACATTGTAGTCACCCTCCAAATGACAACACTTAAGATATTCAGGCTGTCTTAAATATGTAAATTGTCTGACTTAAATCTTTGAACCCTTAGTAATTCTTTGTATTTCCCTTGTGTTAAATGCTCTTAGTAGGAAGAGATTGCTTAAGAAGTACACAGGATAATAATTAATTGTGCATTTTAAAGTTTTCTTTTTATATGTTGCCTCAGCAGTATTGGAAAACTTGTATTTGAATAAACTGGAGCATAGAGGAAACTGCTACATTTTTTGTTATGTTGCATTTTACCTAATTCCAACCTTAAAACTCTTTTCTGTGAAAGTTGAAACACTTCTTATGTCAGGGCTTCCTTCCTGGCTCAGTGGTAAAGAATCTGTCTGCCAGTGCAGGAGAGTTGGTTGTCACTGAGCATCAGATTACATCATAGTTTGGTTTTTTTTTGCCTCTTCTTTAAATATTATAATTGATAAGAGTGGAGATGTGACATTCTGTTCAGGGTTTTAGAAAGAAGTGAAGATGTTTGGATCCGAATCATGCAATGTAGCAAATCCCTAACGAAAGATGACATATTAGACATTATATCGACTGAATACTATTGTCCAGCTCCCAGTTAAACCCACCATTCCTTTGCACTCAGAAGGTGCTGAACTATATTATTTTGTATGAATTATAAAACAATCAGTACAGTTTTAGGACAGATGAGATTCTGACACTACATGAGCATGAATTTAGTGAAATACACACGAGAATTAGAAAATGTCCTATTCTTAATCTAGGTCTAATTTTCAGAGTATAAAATGTGGTAGTATTGTTTGTTATATCATCCAGGAGTGAGTATACTTACTTACAACATAAATCTTACACAGGATCATTCCAAAAGAGTCACGAAATTCAACCCTTTATTGAACTTTCTTTTTCTGCAGTATTTGTAATAAATGTAACTTGGACCAACCAATCCCAGATTAGTACATGAGAGATACTTCAAGTAAACTATCCCCTTCCTCATATCGTGGTCTTTAGTGAAAGTCACTCAGTCCTGTCCAACTGCTCATGACCCCATGGACTGTAGACCGCCAGGCTTCACTGTCTATGGGATTCTCCAGGCAAGAAATACTGGAGTGGGGTGCCATTCCTTTCTCCAGTGGTCTTTAAAATGTCCTTAAATAGCTCTTCTCCTCTTTCCCCTTGCTTAATTGATTTAAAGGGAAACTCTGGTTCTGCTTTTGTTCCTAATGGGGGATTTATCAGCTCACCATGTAGTTAAGTTATTCCTTGTATATGAGAATACTGACTTAAAATTGAAGACAAACCCTCGGCTGTCTCCACTTTAACACTCTTACAGAGGCGGGGATTAGAACAGGCGTTACCACGGTGTATGGTGTCACTGGCGCTAAGCCCAGTCATCAGCAGATGTGCAGACGTTGAAAAGAATCAGCAACACATTTATCAGTCTTAATAATACAAAGGGGAGAACAAAAACAGATAAAACCAGAAAGCCGAATATTTAAAAGTATAGCTATTTAAGTTTTCTGGCTGGATGAAAGGGGAGAAGAGAGTTACCCTGTTTTGCCCTGTGCAGTTCAGACTCTTTTTTTTTTTTTTGGAGTAGTAATAGTTCATCAGAGACCTTGAAATTTGAGCTCAGACAAAAGGAGAGTGACCAAAATGGTGTGCATCTTTGAAAGTGTCTGATTTGAGGGAAAACCGAAGATTTTGGGGATGTTTAGCTTGAAGAACTGGAGGAACTTGAAAGCTGTCTTTAAATAACAACCTGCATTACGAAACTGGCATTAGAGAGTTGTGTTCATGCACTCTTATTAGCTTGACTTCATGGAGGAGAAAACTGCATCCCAGAGAGGTTAAGTAACTTGTGCAAGGTCACACAGCTAGTACTAGAGTACCTTTTTTCCCCTTCCTTCTGGATTAGTACTTTAGAGGAATGTATTCTCCAAATTGCTAAGATGCAATTTTCACACAGTCAGTGAAGACATGTAATTTACTGAGATTTGTGTCACGGTTCACTTTGCTCCATTCAGCTCCCTTGTGGTCTTTCTCTGAAACCTTCCTTACTGAACTCCACCTTGTTTTGGTTTGTCTCTGAACTGGTCATTCACATGCAAGTTCTTCTAAACTTATGTTTTTGAAAATGTTCATGTTTTTCTTGCCTTATATAGCCAAGATTTACTTTAAAGGTGCATTTTTCTGCATGAGAAATAGTAATTTTATGCATGTAAATAGCCTTTGCACATACACCCTCAACAACCTATACCCTGTTTTGAGGGGATAGATTAGGACATGCATAAGGACAGAAGAGAATTTAACAATATAATGAAAGCAGCTTTGCTCAGTTTAAAGAGAAATTAGGAAGCCAGAAATCTCAGCTCTGGGTAATTCACAGCTTCACCAAAAGGAGTTCTTGAATCATCGATAAGCTACTATTGCCCCAAGAAAAGACCACATATAGTCATTCCAGGTAAATGCCTATTTATTATGTTGCCATGGCTGAGGAGGAAAAGAGAAAGAAAAAAGGAAGTAATAGACGTTCTGCTCCAGAGAACGTTAATTATTTATCCTGATACAAGCATAATTACTTGGCAGTTCATGGAAAACAAAATGAGGCATTAAAAAGAATGAAATAATTAAAATATATTGATAATGAGCACACTGCTATATTGACCCAACGATGGTTAAGATATCAAAGATGCATGCTTCAAAGGGGTATTATTTTGCAATTAAAAAGAACTGTAGAAGAAGAAACTGAAGACATGATAATTATACAGTGCATTCGGTGTAGCTGTCAGTGGAAATGCCATTTAGGGAAAATAATACCATGTAAAAAGAAGTTAACATAAGAAAAAACTAAAAAGGAACTTACTGTTGATACAAGTAGGATCAATTATACATGTCTGGAAGGCAATAGTTATTTATGATAGATTTTTAAATACTAGGCAATAGAAATATTAGTTTCATGTTCAACATCTTATTTTCATTGGCGACAGAAGGTTTATCATTTCCCATATTTGTCATCACTGACCTTCTCTTACTTGATATTCTTCTATGAAAAATGTATTATCACTCATGATCACAGAGTATATTTTTCTTAGTTCTTGAATTTGATCACACCTGATAGAGATACTCTGTCATTCAGTTCAGTTCAGTCGTTCAGTCGTGTCCGACTGTTTGCGACCCCATGAATCGCAGCATGCCAGGCCTCCCTGTCCATCACCAACTCCCGGAGTTTACCCAAACCCATGTCCATTGAGTTGGTGATGCCATCCAGCCATCTCATCCTCTGTTTTCCCCTTCTCCTCCTGCCTTCAATCTTTCCCAGCATCAGGGTCTTTTCCAATGAGTCAACTCTTCGCATGAGGTAGCCAAAGTATTGGAGTTTCAGCTTCAACATCAGTCCTTCCAGTGAACACCCAGGACTGATCTCCTTTAGGATGGACTGGTTGGATCTCCTTGCAATCCAAGACACTCTCAAGAGTCTTCTCCAACACCAAAGGTCAAAAGCATCAATTCTTCGGTGCTCAGCTTTCTTCACAGTCCAACTCTCACATCCATACATGACCACTGGAAAAACCATAGCCTTGACCAGACGGACCTTTAATAGTAGGTAAATCACTGCTTTTCCCAAACCAAGAGGCAGAACTATTTATATTTTTAAAGTGTGAAAATGCTTGATTTGACCAACCAAGTGAGGAAAAGTAACTCAAAGTCACTCTTGACATGCATATGTGCTCAATTGTGTCCACCTCCTTGTCTCATGGACTGTAGCCCTCCTCTGTCCATGAGATTTCCCAGGCAAGAATATTGGAGTGGTTTGCCATTTCCTGCTCCAGGGGATCTTCTGACCCAGGAATCAAACCCATGTCTCCTGAGGCTATTGCATTGGGAGGCGGACTCTTTACCACTAAGCCACTTGGGATCAGAGTAGAAATTCTTTTTTTCCTCTCATCTGGGTGGGCATACTTTTTGTGGAAAGCAGTTGCTACAAATTCAAAAAGAAGGATGGGTTTGGGTCAACCTATGTGTCTTCTTTTTGACAATTCTGAGATTAAACCCACATATTTTTACTGAGTACAAATATTGAGAATTATAAGCAGCTGACCACAGCCACATAGGCTTATAGCACTGACTGATCACTTGACATTGGTGTTATAATGATTAGAAATGTGGTTGGAGCAGTCCAGGAATTCGGTAATAAATTTGCACTGTCTGGTATTATATGTATTACTAACTTACATCAAGACACAGTATAGAGATGAACTTTCATTGCTTTTAGATGGAGGGTACATCTTAAACTCTCCAGGTTCTCCATATTTCCATAGGTAAAGCCTCTGAAATTAGGAACAATGAGTCAGAGTATCTCTGGTTGTCAAATGGACCTTGAAGAAGACAGGTGTTTTAGAGGTGGAGTTCAGGTTGCATATAGACTGGTAGGATTTGATGCTATCTGCCTAGGTTCTACTGCTTTCAACGCTTAAGTGGCGTATCTTCCAAATCAAACTAATTCAGTAAATTTGAGTGTTTCCTATGGGTCTGACCCCCTGGAGTGCCGAGAGGGTGTATGACGGGAAAGCTAAGCACTCAGTGTGGGACCAGCACGCTCCCTGGAGTATCCTCCCACACTTGGTACTACCAGTCAGCTCTTTCTGATGCTTTCTGTTCTCAGCACAAGTGTCATTGCCACACAGGAGACTTGTCCTCCATTTGCAGACGACAAGGCTGCTCACCCCTGCTTTCCTCAGGGGCGCCTGGCTCTCACAATTGTAACATTATTCATTGCCTAGTTTGTCATTTGCTCATTGGCTGTTATTACTTCCGATGCTACAATTTCCTAGGTGTCAGCCCCCATTCTGAGCTCCCAGGACAGAGGGAGTAATCAGTAAATATCAAGGAAGGGAAGGAATGAAGGAGAAGATGGGGGAAGGAGAAAGGAATAATGTCAGGGGGGTCACTAGGACTCATTTCAGTGTCTAGGCAGCAAATGATGATTGTGTCCTGTGGTATCTTACTGGGAAGAAAAAGACTTCCCTAAATCCTTCACAAATTTCATAAATTTCTGTCCACAGTGTGACTCAGTATACTCCGTATCTATTTATATTCTGCCTAAAGATGCCAAAACTCCTCTTCCTAAGGTAACAAATGCACTTCTTAGGATAAATATCTTTATTATGCTTTTTACCACATCTTTTTATTTATTAAAATAATGTATGGTCATATAAAACATTTGGGAAATACCTAAACATGAAAAGATTAAAGTTTAAATAACCCATAAACCTACCACCCAGAAAGTTATTTTTAATACACGGCATGTTTTTTCCAGGTTTCTTTCCCCCATGCCTGTGTCATATTCCTAGTTGAGATGGTACAGTGTATATGCAATTACTTATTTTTATATTTTCTACTTAAGGTATGACATAATTTTCCCATGTCAATAATTACTTAATCAGGCTTCTCTTATTTGATGTTAGTATTATTTCCATTTTTCTCACTATTATAAATAATGCCATAATGAACCTATTTTTCTATGGTAATATAAAATATAACAAAATATTTTCAACAAACTTAGGCTTATATTATTATGGGCATACATCAAGTAGAGGTGAAGATACATTCGTCAACCTTCAGTTTTCCTGGGGAAGAAATGAAATGTCAATAAAAGAACTTAATAACCAAAACTGGAAAAATTTGGCCTAATGTAACATGTGTTTTCTGAAGTGTAAAACACTTGCTTTTGATCTCTTCTAATGCTCCTAACTGTATAATTTGATTTAAACAACAGTGCAATTCAATACTTAGTTACAAGCAGTCTTGGTGTCTGATTTAAAGATTCAACTTTATTTTCATTTTGATTGTTTTTTCTGGTTTAGCTGAGGTTTCTGGTGAGGAATAGCTAGAGAAACACAAACGGGAAATGTCACTTTTTTCCCATAATATAGAAACAGTCTCCTACGGTCGTCTCTCTGAAAGAATTTTTCCAGAGCTCCTCTAGTTCATCTGCCTTCCTCCAGTAAGACATGACACTTAAACATCATTTTCTCAAAAGGCAATTTTTTTTTCCTCTTGCAAATCGCTGCCATTTGATTCTGTACCCTGAATGGTTAAACCATTCAGGCTATAGATGAAGATTATTGAGTAAGTTAGGGGTTCATAAATGGTGTGAAAACATGTTTGAAATGCACAAACCAGAAAGCTCATGTCTCAAATGGAGATCGAAGTTAGAGCAAAAATCTTCCCAGCACTGCGTAACATTTTTGATCCCAGCTGGTCAAATATAACAAGAATTTGCCTGTGGAGTTCATGGAGAATAAAATATGAATAGTTTATATTATATGAAGGTACCGTAGATATATTTCCCTTATCCCAGCTCTCATGTGTGACACAGCTGTGTCACAGAGACAGGTACAAATAAACCCAGGTTATGCATGTGTATGACTTACTTGTTCTATTTATTTGAGTGATCTTTGGGGCCCCTAAACTCTTCGGAAGCTCCAGCATCCTGCTTTTACTTATCGCTAGTGTTTCCCTAGGTCATGAGGAGCTGGCTGTTGCTTGTCCTTGAAATTTGTCTAGTTTCTAAGAAAGAACAATTTTAGAGAATGCCACAGAATCAACATCTCCATGATCAACAGGGAAAACAGATTTGAAAAGCGGCCAAAGTTCACTTGGCTTTGCAAGTCTCTTAAATATTAATATTTCTTCATAAAAGCTCAGTTAAATTAAAAAAAAAAGTCCCATCCTTGTACCCATCTCTGTTTCATGTGTGATAGGAGGAACAAAAGGGAGTTTTGTGGGAAATGTTTTCTTTCATTAATAATGACATTTTCCCCCCTCGTGGTCATTCCTGAAAACTTGAACGTTAATTATTTATACCCTTAACCCCAAACTTTTTGCTTTTAGTGGCAATAATGAATGTTCAATTCAATATCACGCATAAAGCACAGAGGCCAAAAAAAAAAAAAGCAACTGAATCATCACAGTCCTACTTAGTTTCCCAAATACCTCTGCTGCCTAATTAGTTTTTCATTAATATGTGGAATCTTTATAAAGATGAGAAACGTCTTTTCCTCTGTAGAGTTAGATGTTGATTGCCGAAGGTCATTTTCCCAATGAATCCCACACATGAGTGGGAAACAATTTGTCTTTGTGTCAGAAGGAACCCCTCCAACAACTTGGGGTGAGGCTGAAGAATAGCTGCACGTGTTTGCCTGAAGTCTTACCTGGAGATACGGCTGGGCTTCTGTTACCCGGGCTTCAGCTGTATAAATAGGTTGTGCCATCTGCACAGGGCGGGGGAATTGAGCCGGTAGAAGCTCAAGGCCGGTGTCAGTGTTTTCACAGAAGGACTGTTTATGAACAGATGTTCGGCAGTGTTTTTCAGAGAAAATGGACTCTGGAGAGAGAAAATGTCTATCAATTACTGAGGTATTCTGTTTAACAGCAATTTTTAACCTTGAGAACGAGACTGTGGAAGTTCTCAGGAAAGTGTTTGCAATGGTGACCACTTTCTTTGTCCCAAGTCAGACTCACCCCAGCGTCCTAGACACACTACCCAGGCTGACGGTGAGGTCTCTCAGTCTGGCGAGATGGTGTTCTCATGGAAACAGGATAGACCATAGGTGAGGAGGTTTTCCAGGTTGGAAAACCTTGCAGTGTGTGCCCAGACTACTGTCATCTTTCATTTTCCTTTCCTGATCAAAAAAATAAATAAAGAGGATGGAATGACCACTGAGGTTTTCTTTTTCCCAAGTCTTCTCAACATCTTCCCTGCTTTTGTAAGAAGATGTTTAAATTGTTTGATATGTTAATTATGCCCTGGATAGTCAAGCTTTCAGAGATCTACAAAATAAATTTATTTTCTCTAGTGTGCTTCCTGGATTAACTCTAAGAACAATACCATGAGAGAAAGGTTCACAATACTTCAGACGCAGTATGTCAGAGATGGAATTATCTCCGACAGCAACACCAAAAGCATGGAGGCTCCTCTGTGACCTGTTGACAGACACCATGTTTTGCATAATATATATATTTTCATTTTCCCTTAGCTTTCTTATTATTTATTCAATAAATCCTTTTTTCTTGCTGACAGCAGTTGTATTTATAAAGCTAAATCCAACACAGCAAAATGTTCATCACTTTATAAACTAAATGCTAATGTTTTATTTATGTGCAATGAAGAGAGAAAAAAAGAACTGAATTGATGTTTACCTAACAAGCGGCACAAAAGTGCAGTACCATAATAGTGGAGTTCATAAGCATTCTGGCTTGTAATTTTGGGTGTCAACATTTGAATTGCAGAAAGAGTTTGTGCAGACATAGCACGTACACAAGTGCAGTTTAGATCCACATCTATAAAAATAACATCTGTTTAAGCATACATTACATTTAAAAATAACTGTACAGTGATCAGCTGGTTAAGTACAGTTAACCAGATGTCGTTTTAAAGGGCCAGATGGAACTATGAAACGAAGATTGAAAAATTAAAAAATACTGTGAAAGGTCAAACCAATTAAGCAACCTGTTTTGTTGGCATGTGACAGTTAAAAAGTAAGTTCAACTACTTAAGGAGGGAGCAACATGAAGATGGACCAGTTAAAACAAAGTCCTAAAAAAAAAAAAAAACAAAAAAACAAAGTCCTGCTTCTCTGAAGACAGAGTAAAATAATCCGAATGGAAAACTGCTCACTTACTGGAATCTGAAGAAACTTAGCCCAGCATCAGAAAGAGCGACTTTTCCGTGATATGATTCGGAAGCATTTCAGCTATCTTTTAAGTATGTGTTTTCTAACAAAAATTTAACTTCTGTTTCAAAGTCACAGGATCCAATTAAATTGTCCAAAGCACAAGCTATAACCTGGGTAAGCATTTCCATGGTCAGCGAGATTCAGTAACCTTGTTGGAATATGCCTTAACTAATAAATCTGAGCCTTCAGAGTGGACAACATGATACCTTTAGAGAAAACTCAAATC
Organism: Cervus canadensis; assembly: GCF_019320065.1. Taxonomy (NCBI): domain Eukaryota; kingdom Metazoa; phylum Chordata; class Mammalia; order Artiodactyla; family Cervidae; genus Cervus; species Cervus canadensis. The sequence continues at coordinate 28,831,443 of NC_057407.1, forward strand.
AGTGTTTTTTCTCATCCTGGATATCACACACAGGGAAAAAATGAGGCAGATATTTATGGAATATCTGTAATGAGGCAGGTTCTGTTACAGACAGGCTCACATCTATCAGAGGTCACAAGTGGAGGCTCCTTGGGCTTATGAGGCCTGCAGATGTGTTTTGTTTGGCTTGCACAGTGCTTTAAATTTGACTTAACTGCCAACAACTAAAAATTGGAAGGTTTCAATATAAAAAGTCCCGATTTCCAGCTTCCCGGAAAATCTGGCAATACCAGGTCTCTATTTTTCCCATTGCAGAAATTGGCTGGAGCTGAATAAAACAGCTGACCCTTTTTAGAGGGACAGAAAGCCTTGGGATTATTACAGGTTCCACCAGCCCCTTGGAATCTGAGACTCCCAGTTTCCTTGCATTTTCTTATACCCAGCCCACTTGACTCATTTATTTTACCTGCCCAGTTCCTGTTTGAGTTTTCAAGTATAGTAGTCATCATCTCCTTCAGTTCCCGCAAGCTACTTAGAAAATGAATATTGTTTTGTTACAACTATTTTACAGGAAACTGGGGACAAGATAATCCTGGTGATACCCTGGAGTCATACAGTTGGTATAACTGACTTCAGATTTCTCTCTTGATTCTAATGTTCTTATTAAAATGTCATCAGTCTTCATAATTTTTATCCTTGATTCTTCATTTGGTAGAAGGCACCATTCATTTGAAATGAAATAAATTGGCCTGTTAGGATATAGTTGAACCTACACAACAGACAATTTAGACATGGTTGCTATCTGCAGATATTGACTGTGGTTGTTTAGGAATGAAAATATCAAAAGTCATGTCAAAAGGCACAGGAATGTCAGAATGATTCCATCTTCTCCCCATTCCCTGTATTCAGTAGTTCTTTTGCCTTTGCCTACCTGGGGGATTGGAGATAAGAAGGAATGTGAGGATTCATTTGAGCTGAGTGGGGAAAAACTATAGCCAAGAAGGGAGAATATGGTGGCCTGTATCATACTGTATGTTTTTAACTGGTAAATTGATCAGGACACTCCTTTTTTTTTTCTTTCTTGGCAATATAAGCTTCCTCTTGGAAGGAATTTCCAATTGTACTCCTGTTTCAGCATTGACCTTTCTTACATTTCTTCTACAATAGATTAGTAGCAAAAGAACTAGTATCTCCTCAGCATTCTTTATTTTCTTTTTTTTTGAAATTTTTTTTTTTTTCCAGTGGGTTTTGTCATACATTGATATGAATCAGCCATGGATTTACATATATTCCCAATCATTTTCAAATCACAAGCCTCTTTATTTGTCTTTGGCTCTTGCTAGTTCCATAAATTTTAAAAGAAAGCTTCCAGACACACACACACACACACACACACACACACACACACACACACACACACACACACACACACACACACACACACACACATATGTATTTTTTTCATTAAGGAAAAGAGTAGGGGAATCATTGTAGAGGTATGCCACTGAACCAGAAGAATGTCAAATATATCTTTGTATAAGGATTCAGTTGCACAGTTGAAAAGCAAGGTAACATTCAGAGCAGGTTAGAGTCATTGTGATCTCATTTAAACACAGTAACCATTTTCCTGAAGGTGAAGTGTCTTACATGGGAGAGAGTGAGACTAAAGGACAGATTTTAAGAGAAAGACAGTGATAAGGACTGAAAACTCCTCCACCCAGAGTATAAGATTTGAAAAAAAAGTTTGATAGAATAAATACTCCAGGGTGTTTTTTTTTAACCTCTAGAAAACCTAAGTTAACAGGACACACTCAAGATATTGACAGTTTGGTAAGAACCAGTGTTATTGGACGTAGTTCAAATGCAACAGAAATACCCCAGAAGACATTGTGTACCTAGTATTTTAAATATTATGAGTCAATGATACTGCGTGTTGGTGGTGCATGTCTCGGGGTCACTGCTGGGAAGAACTGACTCAGAAAGCATCCGGGAGTAGCAGCTTCTTACTAAGAAAGAAAGAAAAAGAGTGTGTTAGAGAAAAGAGAAGAAATACAAAGGGGCAGTTAGAAAGAGGAGCAGAAAATCTGCAACAAAACTTCTCCAATACCCAGGGCCTCCTCTTGTGAATCCATTCCCTCCCCCTCAGTTAAATGAACTGTTAAAAGAACCAAACCAAAGCTGCCGCTACTGAGCCAACAATAACTGGAGAAGTTTGAGCAGATGGCTCCACCTCTCCATCTGATGACAGCACATGCATAACCTCCCCTCTGCTCACTCCTGCAGCAACAGAGGACAGACGAGTGCAAGGCAGCCACTCCAGAGAGGAGGCAGGGAGAGCCACAGGTCAGGTTTCAAAGCTCGGGCTGCGTGCAGAAGCCTATTAATGTGTCTGTTGACCACTCAGTTTTCTGATTTTAGGAATGCCCTAGAAGGAAACTGTCTTTCTCATGTAAACTCATCATTTGCTGATACACTATCAGCATGAATATATTACTGGTGGAGAGTTCTGTTTTGGGTGAAAACATACATCACACACACACACACATGTTCTTTTTTTTTTTTTCTTTGGCTGCACCACACAGCATACAAAATCTTAGTTCCCCAACCAGGGATCAAACCTGTATCCATGCAGTGAATGCACAGAGTCATAACCGCTAGACTTCCAGGCAAGTCCCACATCATACATTCTTTAAGCTGTATAAAGTGAAATCTGGCAGAGGAAGAAGCATCCACATGTCTTAAACATCATGAACCATCTGTTGCTCCAGTTCTTTGTGACATCTTTCCTATGAAAGGATGCAAAGTCAATCATATATGAAGGGGAAGCCCAGTCTTCTGATTGAATATGATTGGGGCGTTAGTTAAAACTCCCACTGTCTTCCCCACCTCCTGCAATGTAAGTGACAGACATCTGCTACACCGTGGGTGGGAGGGATAGCCAGTAGGATGGTGAAGCTGGATTTGGCATAGCCAAAGATTTTAATGAGGGTGACCCAAAGTAGTGGGTGAGCCCTTGATGTCACCTGGAATGTTGAGTACCATTATGTTCCAGTTATTTAGCGAATGGTAACATCTGGCAATCAACTTAAATTAGGTTTCCTATTAGGAAGATAAAGAGGATTTTCAAACAGAAAAGAATCATTAAGAGAAAGATAGGACATTGGGGACTTCCCTGGCAGTCCAGTGGTTACGACTTCATGCTTCCAGTGCGGGTGTTGCAGGTTCTATTCTTGGTCGGGGAACTAAGAACTCACATGCCCTGCAGCCAAAATAAAAAGTAGATGCTTGTATTAGAAAAAGAGGATATAGAGGGTGGTTGAGAGAAGGTTCTGAAAATAAGACATTTCAAAATGTAAGTAAATCAAGGCTGGTACAAAGTCAGCAACAACATGAGAAAGGAAATCAATGGCAACATCCTCTCACTTCATGTCAAGGCAGAGCTCAAAAGGGCTGTTGGGGACTAGAGATGAAGGGAGGTTGAAGGGGATGCCCTTTCTAAACTGAATGACCTTAATAGCTCCAGCCAGTGTGTCTGATATCACAAGACCCTCTGCTTTCTCATAAGGTGGAATCTAGGCTATTTTATGGAATCTCCTGAATTTTAATTGTTGCAAACTAATTCTCCCTCATTTTTAAATTAAGCACGGGGCAGACAACAGGTACATCTGCATGTTAAATGCATCTTGGAGGCTTCAAGTTTGGAACTTCTGATTACATTTAGGATACTTAATCTAGAGGTATGGATAAAAATATAAGAAAACACAGCCCTGAATTTGCCAATAAAAGGACAGAGGGTCAAGCCTCAGTTTTGGATGCTAGTGGCTACATGTCCTTTGACAAGATGGGAGCTTCTGCCGCCCCATCTGTGAAAGAAGAAGTGACTAGTGTGCTACACTGTCAGAAAGACTTAAAAATTCCCCACCCCAAGCTTGGCAACGTCAGGTATTCTTTTATTTTTAAGGTCTTATATTCTACAATCAGAACAAGACATTGAAAAGTAAATAACCCTAGGATGGATAATAAAGCAACTTAAATACTCCCTGAGTTGCAAATAGCTAACAAAAATCTTAAAAGTGGTTTCAGTAAGAAAAAGAGATGGAATCACAGCTGAAGGTGAAAGACCGTGACATCAGGGGATACAAAAAGGGGCTTTTGGGGCCCTCAAATCAAAGCACACTTAGCTTCATAAGGGACCTTAAAAACTCTGTCCCCTTAAGTGATATACAGAATACGATTTTCCTGTGAATCCATGTTCTAGGAAAACAAACATTTGCAAGCTAAGTGAATATTGTGATTGTGGGACTTTTCAGAACCTTTGATTTTGCTTATGAAGTGAAGCGTTGGTTGTTCAATTGTGTCTGACTCTTTGTGACCCCATGGACTATATAGCCCACCAGGCCCCTCTGTCCATGGAATTCTCCAGGCAGGAATATTGGAGTGGGTTGCTATGCCCTTCTCCAAGGGATCCTCCCAATCCAGGGATTGAACCTGGTTTCCCCCACGTTGCAGGCAGATTCTTTACCGTCTGAGCCACCAGGGAACCCTAATGTGCATCATCAATAAGGAGCATTCTGTGTGCGGTATTTTCAAACCTTTGACCACAAAACATTTTTTCTTTCTTTTTAGGGGACTAGCAGCTCGTAGGACACATCTCCAGAAACACTGCTCTATAGTAAGGAGCTTGTAGAGACTTTACTCATATTTAGCCTCATTTTGAGGCTATTTTCTTTCTCTTTGAATTTCTGCCTTTTTTTTTTTTTTGGTATGTTGGACAAAAGAAGGCATGTGTTAAATATTTTGGTTTTGTTCTTTCCAAGTATCAATATCAGTATAAACTTCCCAACTTCAAAATCTTCATAGCCAGTCATGTCACTTAAGTCAAAGTAAGAAATTCCTTTATTTTTATGGTTTTCTAAGTCTATTTTACCAAGTGTACACTTACTGGATTAAAGATATTAATAATATTTGTCAAAATAATAATTTATACCTAAGCCTTGAGCTGGGGCTTTAAACACATTGCTTTTACCAGGCTTCCCACAAATTAAGACAGGATTTATGAATTTAGACTTAATATAAATTTGAATTACTTCAAAAAAAAGCACATCCCTATTATTTTTCACTGTTGGTTTTAATACAGAGCCAGTTCCTGGTCACAAGATAGTACAATAAATATTTTAAAATTTGGACATCTCACACTGAAGCTAATATGGTCTTCAGATCTGATTTTAAACTTGTCACCGATGAACATCTTAATGTGCTGGTAAAATTACATACTATGATCATAATTTTGTTTGGCATTCCTAAAGCTACATCATCTGTCTTAATTCTTTTTCCCCTTTAATTTTACTGATCTTCAATTAGTAAAAACAAAGTAAAACAATTTTGAGAAATATGGTCAGAATTTTTCACCTCTTATCTTACAGCTTTTAATACAGTTTTCAGTTCCAGTGTCTCAGTTGTTTTTACTCTAATTGTTTAATTTTATTTTCTGTGTATGCACTTAATTACATTATTCATTAATCCACAAGTTCATACTTTTATTTTCCCTTATTTATTTTGCAAATGTGAGTGAGGCTTTCCAGTTTTTTAAAATCGACTCTGTGAGGGATGTGTTTGAAAGGAATTTCATTAAAGTAACTTGTTTAGCTTTCTATTTGTTTGATTTACCAGACTCCCCTCTCCAGTAAAAAAGAAGCTGAACTTATGTGGGCTTTTTATGAGGTCTAGTGTCATTGTAATCCTTTTCTTTCAATCATAATTTTTCTGTAGACATGAAAGATTTCGGCAGAACACACTGAACAGAGAGCTCCCTGTGAAACACGGATAGATTTTTCAAAACCTAAAATAGTAAGAGTACCCTGAGAATAGAACAAAAGAAATTAAAACGCCAGATATGCCACAGTTGTCTCGTGCAGCAGTTAGAAATTTAATTATTTTATCTCGTAGAATAATGTGCCCTTCAGAAATCATTTTGGACTAGATGTTTCAAACCAATGATCTGTAGTTAATTATCTTTAATAACTGTTGCACATTATGGTTAGATCTATGTTTTTGCTAAACCAATTAATAATATCTTCATTAGTGTAAAGACAAGGTAGCAGGATCCGTTCATTTTTCACATTGAAAGAGTAGATATTTTAAACACTGTAATTTACTTTAGCCATACATTCCCGATGATATGACTAATTAATGAAACTTCAAAGACATAACTTCCCAAAAGCTACTTATTTTAAAGTCATTGTTGAACATTGAATAACATTAGGTTGTGGGCATTGCTGACACCCTAACTAGCCATACCCTAGAATTGACTGAAAGAGTGTCCAGCTCCTTGTGACCCCATGGACTATAGCCCCCCAGGCTCTTCTGTCCATGGGATTCTCCAGGCGAGAACACTGGAGTTGTTACTATTCCCTTCTTCAGAGGATTTTTCTGACCCAAGAATCAAACCCGGGTTTCCTGCATTGCAAGCAGATTCTTTACTGTCTGAACTACCAGGGTAGCCTCTTAGAATTGACTAAACCCATTTAAACTACCAAACCATTTAATGTTAATGTTCATTTTCTTTTTCCTTTTAAAAAAAAAAAAAAAAAAAAGACAACAAAACTCTCTTTTAAAGACCTGTTGATTACAGAAGAAAGGTATAAAGCGGATGGCCTGTCTACTTCTTCAGCGGCTGTAACACGCATGAGACTGAAATATTTTCTTCCTAGTTAAGAATGCTGTTGGGCACTGCAGACTTTCTGCGATGGGAGGGAAAGGGGGCTGCTGGCGGTGCCAGTGGTGAAACCCGTCTCAGGTGACCTTTCCCTCCCCTTTGAAGTCCTGTTTATATTCACAGAAGGGGCAACCACTGCAGGGGAGTGTTCTCCAGCCCCAGTTCCCTAAGGTCAGCCCTTGGAACTGACCTTGCAGTTGTGAAGTCTGTTCAGAGACACAGCCCATTTAGATCAGTTATTGAGATGGCTGGGGCCAAATTCTGGCTTTCACCATCTTGTTTGGCTACCTGCAGTCAGATTTTGGGGGTTGGTGGCAGTTACTGCAGGTAATTTGTTTGGGTTGCCTTGGGGCATTTCAGTCCCACAGCTATTTCAAAGTAAAAAAGTTGATTTTGAAATACTATTTAGCACATATTTTAGTACACTTAAAAGGGCCTGGTAGGAAGACATTTAGGGGGAGAATCTAAGACAGCCAAACCTTAATTTATTTATACCTCCTCATTGTTTAAAAAAAAAATCTTTAGATAACTTAAATACGTTCATGAGAAATAAATAAAGAGAAAAATTGGGCAAAAGAATGAAAGGAAAAATAAATGTGTGAGTGAATTCTAGGTTTTTTAGGCTGTTGGATGCACATTCAGTGACATCTATAAAGAACAGAGATGAGCCTGAATCTAGCCTCATCATTCCTAGTGGCCACAGCAAAAAGAGAATTGCATCCTGGAAATCTAACTCACTGGAAAACTGGGAAGTTGTGTTTTTTCTGTATAATCAGGCCCAGTGTATTTGATTTCCTGTTGATGACTTGAAAAATAGAAAAAAGAACATTTCTGTCCTTCTGGGTTATATATTCTTCTGTCTCTTCCTGGAGACATAAATGTTCTGTCATAATTACATATAATGTGAGACATAGAATTCTTAAAAGGTTAAAGTAGAAAATAAGTCATTTAAAATTTTACATGTCATATGACTAAAATCTTAAGGGGCTGTAATATGGGATGGGGGGCATGATTAAAAGAAGATAATTTACTGGAACTAATTCAAATGCTGAAAGATAGTTGGCTTTGGTTCTGGCTTTCTCCAAAAGAACTTTGTTCTTAAAACTGGGGCAATAACCAGACTACTTAGCCACTAGAAAATAAAAAAGCACATAAGGCACAAAACTGCCCAATTCCATAAAAAACTTGGTTGAAATCAGTTGTCAGGATGAATCTGCTGATTGTTGATCATGTGATGGAAGGCATTAAAGCAGGGATCTTTGCCATCTTGAAGCAAGTAAGAAGAAAGAAATAGAGTTTTACACCAAGAATGAAAGTTTTATGGCTGTCATCTCTAGATGTCTTGAAAACCATTCCCCGTACAGCAACTTGACGGACCATGTAAAATCCAGATCTATTCATGTCACCCCACCCCCCAAATTAAGATTTAACAGTAGCTTCTCATTGCCTGTAAGATAAAGTTCCAATACTTGGCCTTAATTTCAAGACCCTCCAGGATTTGTTGTATACCACCACTTTAAGTTCACTGCTGGTATGAGCACCCTTGCAGGTGTTTTGCTGTGGTCTTTGAATCCTGCCTTTAATCCTGCTCTCTCTCAACTCAAACTTGACCCAAATAACTGTTGCTCATCTGTCTTTCTTTTAAATTGAGGTATGCAGTATTGATTTATAATACTTAGTAGTGTGTATCTGTTAATACCATAGCCCTAATTTGTCCCTCCCCATCCTTCTCTCTCATTTTGGTAGCTATAGGTTTATTTCTATATCTGTGCATTTGTTTCTGTTTAGCATGAGCTTTTATTTGTATTATTTTATAGATTCCACATATAAGTGACATCATTCAGTGTTTGTCTTTATCTGACTTATGTCACTAAGCATGATAGTCTCTAGGTCCATTCATATCGCTACAAATGGCAGAATTTCATTTTTTATGGGTGAGGAATATTCCAGTGTGTGTGTGTGTCTATGTGTAATCTCACATCTTCTTAAGCCAGTTTTCTGCATCTGATCTCAACTTAAAAGCCACTTCCTCAGGGACATCTTCTCTGACTACTTGCCCTGTAGACTAGTTATATACAATTTTCACATGTTCTCACAGTGCTATTTACTAATTAGTTTCTCCTTTCTTTTTAAAAATACTTCTCTAACTTGTAATTATTCCTTGACCCTCTCCTGACTTAATTTCTGTGAGGATAGATATTTTGTTGTTTTCCTTATCTGCAGAGCCCTAAAACAATACCTGGCAAATAGTTCAGTTCAGTTCAGTCGCTCAGTCGTGTCTGACTCTTTGCGACACCATGAACCGTGGCACGCCAGGCCTCCCTGTCCATCACCAACTCCAGGAGTATACTCAAATTCATGTCCATTGTGTCGGTGATGCCATCCAACCATCTCATCCTCTGTCATCCCCTTCTCCTCCTGCCCTCAATCTTACCCAGCATCAGGGTCTTTTCAAATGAGTCAGCTCGTCGCACCAGGTGGCCAAATTATTGGAACTTCAGCCTCAGCATCAGTCCTTCCAATGAACACCCAGGACTGATCTCCTTTAGGATGAATTGGTTGGATCTCCTTGCAGTCTGACGGACTCTCAAAAGTCTTCTCCAACACCACAGTTCAAAAACATCAATTCTTTGGCGTTCAGCTTTCTCTATAGTCCAACTCTCACATCCATATATGACCACTGGAGAAACCATAGCCTTGACTAGATGGACCTTTGTTGACAAAGTAATGTCTCTGCTTTTTAATATGCTGTCTAGGTTGGTCATAACTTTCCTTGCAAGGAGTAAGCATCTTTTAATATCATGGCTGCAGTCACCATCTGCAGTGATTTTGGAGCCCAGAAAAGTAAAGTCAGCCACTGTTTCCACTATTTCCCCACCTATTTGCCATGAACTGATGGGACTGGATGCCATGATCTTAGTTTTCTGAATGCTGAGCTTTAAGCCAACTTTTTCACTCTCCTCTTTCACTTTCATCAAGAGGCTCTTTAGTTCTTCTTCACTTAAATAGTAGGACTCAGTAAACATTCAGCAAATGAATGGATGTCCTGTCCAAAGTGTCAAAAATGTAGGGATTCCATCTAGTAAGATACATTGAATTGAGGTACATCATGAAGTTACAGTTCAGTTGACTTAATTTATGGGCTTTGGATAAGATAATGTACATGTTACTGTCTTAGGAATAAAAATAAACTGTGGCCTGACTTTTAATACATTATTATAATCCCAACTAATCAAGGTACATCATCCATCTGAACGTTCCACACCAATTCTCCACAAGCTAAAAGCTGCAAGTGGAAAAATTTCCCTACATTACTAAATGAGAAATCATGATTTTCCTTGGTATTCTGGTCATTCAGGAATCATTTCAGGAACAAAAAGATATCCTCAGTTCAGAACGTTTTGGGCTTCCCCCTTCTCTATTCTGCAACTGCTTTGTAAGAAATTACAATAAAAAAGTCGCTCTACATTTGCAAATAGCTTTTAAAAACCAGAGTTCCCTCCTGGGAATATGATTCTAATAGGATAGAGACAAGGCTAAGTTGCTGAATGCTGCTGGTCATTATTCTTTTGTTTCAACTCAAAGAAAACATGCACAAATCTCATAACTAGACTCCCGGGCATGTGTTTTTGCTTACTGCCTAATGTGGTTCTAATAATGCAAACATTCCAGCTAAGTAATGATGACACATCTACAGCTACAGATATTAGAAGCTTACGCAAGGGAAACATTTTGGGAAACACAAAATAAAAATATAATAAATGTCTTATTTCAATTTTCTTGTTGCCATCAGCTTTAAACTCTGTCCTCTGTTAACTTGAAAAAAAGTGGACTCTAAAGAAATGTGAACTAAAGAGGAATTCTAGGAGTACGTGCTTTAAGAATCTTGAAATGTACTTGATTCAGTCTTAATTCATTCCATTGTGGATACACATTGATGAATTGGAGAGTAAATTTTAGGAGAAATCCTTTTTAGCTGTATCATTCATTGCTATGTCTCAAACATGTGTCAATGATACATTCCTTGTGTAAAAACAGGAAAATATACTTACTCCGCTGCTTCTTGGTCTTAATTTAATCATTTTAAGGAGACCTGGATGCCAACCCTTCTAAGAATCAATTCCAACTGAGACACCATCATATAGGAAGGAAATTTAGATATTGACTGTTTACATTTTTCCCTTTGGCTAACAGTGACTGTATTTTACCTCTCTCACTCTTGGTCTTGTGGTTTGAATGGGATTGCTCCTATTCTTGGAGGATGCTTACACCAATCAGCATATCTTCCTGCTGGGACAGACTGTTTTGGTAAGAGGTGAGTACATTGAGTACATGACTCTATTAGGCCGAGGAGACCTGACTTTACCACTTGCAGATATTGTTGCTGCCAAGAGTGGTGCCTTGCCTAAAGATGATGTCACCACGTGGAAGAGAGAAGAGCTGAGAAAATAACAGAACAGGGCATGATGACATCTAGATCAAACCTCACCTGAAGCTATCTCACTTTTGAATTTCCAGTTATTTGAATCAAGAAATTCCTTGTTTAATGTCATCTAAATTTCATTTACTTATTCTTCCAGCCAGAGATTCCTAAATGATACAGGTAGAATTTGTTACAAAATTATTTACAGAGTACAGTCCTTAAACTGTGAAGTTTAGGACTTGTGAGAACTGTCCGCTATCTTTTCCCAGTCCTTACTTTCTGATCCCGTAGAAATACCCATCTATATCTTTGGGCATGAAAGTTCCTCTGCCCAGCAGGCTTCTTCTTATCCTTGGAGATCCAAGTTAAGTATCACTCCTGATGTGACATTTCTTCAACCTTCTTTCGCAGCTTGGCCCTTGGGTTCCCAGATAATTTTGTCAGTATCATCAGTATGGTACTTTTCACATGATCACTGAATTGTTTACACATCCCCTTTTCCCCCCTCACCTGTTGTAATGATTGTCACTATGTGTGAGACACCTACTTTTGGCCAGGGACATGTAATATCTTCTACAAAGCTTCCAAATAGACCTGTCTGTGCAGAAGAGAAAACAAAGAAGGTAGACAAATGGCTTCTAAGTTTCTCAGAAACAGGAGATAGCAGAGTCACTTGAACTTTACATGATTCCAGAGTTTTTTCCCCTGTGTAATGAAGGACTAGGTCATGCTCATTCTCTATTTCTCACATTTGCTCAGTGTCTAAATTGTAAACTCCAAAAATGCAGTTACCACTTTTAGATCTGGCAATATTGTAGCCCTGTTCCTAGCACTGTACCCAGCATAAAACAATAAATAAATATTTATTAGGTGAATTAACCAGTAAATAATAAGCATATTTAACACTTTTTCAATTCTTGCTTAAACAGTGTTGGATGTTCTCTGGTCATGAGCCAAAGCAAACTAGAAAGCATTGCCAATCCATACTGAAAAAGATAGGTGATGTTGATTCCCCAAAGGTACAGGAGGAAGAGAGGTACAGAAAGTCACCGATACTGGTAGAAAACCCCTTGAAAGGCTGTGTGACCATGGATAGTTTGCTTAGCCTCTCTGAGTCTTCCACTTCTGATCTGTATAAAAGAAAATAGCATATTTATAGGTTGTAATGAAGCTGTAATGAGAATGCAACCAAAGTATATAGCATATAATCAACACTCAGTGACACTGAAAGCCTGAGTGATTAATTTCCTACTGATGACAGGCAAAAGCATATTTGTAAAGCAATTTGGACTTCCCTGTTAGTTCAGGCAGTAAAAAAATCCACCTGTAATGGTTCAATCCTTGGGTTGGGAAGATATCTTGGAGAAGGGAACCGAAACCTTTTTTGACAATAGGAATCAGTATGTTTATCAATGATCTGAAAGGTTTCTCTTCAACCACAAAAACGGGACAGAAATTTTGAAAATAATATTTGCTCAAGTTTTGTCATGCTCAGTACCAAGAAAAAAAATCAGAACTATTACTACACCCAAATCTGTAGCTTAAGAAGTGTTGAATGTTGTTTGGTGTAGGGAATAAAGGTTTATATTTGTCTTATTTAAATAATTTTCATGTACTTACCTCTTATACAAATCAGGAGAGTTTAATAATGAAAATGAATAATTTAAATTTTGGATTATTTAGCAAAATTTAAATTATCCTGTTGTTTGATTTTTCATATTGTTTCACTGAAAAAACTTCTCTCTAGTGGAAAAGATATGATGACTTAATAGTGGCTACAAAATCATTGCAAATCATGTTCTGAAGTTAAAGCATTTATCATATAACTTTATATGCTTAAAATGTTTTAATTAAAAATCTATTAATTTGTTCTTTCAATTTGAAATTAGATTCACTACACAAAAGTGCTAAGATGCCTTTTCTTAATGGATTAGTTAGACATTTCAAATATTTATTCAACTGATGAACAAGGAGAAATTCAAAATTGCAATATTTTCTTTGATGTTTTGTCAACAAGCATTTATGTGGTGCTATAATGCTAAAAGTTCTAGGATGCTCTTTCTGTGATACTGATAGCTAAATTTAAATTAATCATTCACCTGGACATTTGTTTGTAACTGATAATGTATGCAATGAAAAATTTTCATGTCAAAATTTAAGAAGAAGATGGTTTACACAAGCATATTCTTTGCAGGAAGTCAAGTTGAACTTTTTCAATCCAGCCAAAAGGAGAAAGCACTATAAATCTCCCTAGAAAACAAGTTTATAAATCCAAGTTATGTTTAAATAAACATTCTAAGCTAAATTGCTGGACTGAACCCTAGAATATGTCCACTTGTTCTTATCACTGCTTTTCTGGTGCTGCATTTAATTCTATGGTGACTAACGGATTTTGTAAATTTTCTTGAAATATAGTGGCAAAATTACTTCCAGCATCAATAGAACTCTTGTGATTAAAAAAAAAAAAAGTAGAATGGTGTTATTCTGATTAAATTCTCTTAATCAGTATTTAACTTCATCTCATTTTCTCACCATCTCCTATTTGTGAATGCCAGAAATTTCTTGAAATACAGTGACACAATCACCTGAAAACTTTATGAATCTCCTAGGGCTTGAAAAAAAAGAAAATGATTTTGGACTAGACTCAGTATTTAGTTCTGTCCCACTTCTATCCTGTACTTATTTTTGTCTGGTTCTATTACTGACCAAGATTTGTACATTAACCACTGGCTTAAATAAATACTCAGTTCTTTTAAAATGTCCACAAGGCGGCAGTAAAACATCTCGCTTCCCCCCAATATCCTGAATCCCTAAGTCTTCATTTCCTAAATATTTAGATATTATACTTGCCTGAATAATGCTAAAATTTACTCTGCCTCTAAGTTTTCCCTTTGCCATTCAAACAGAATGTACTAGTAAGTATGAGTTGGTCATAATGAGACAAGTAATTTTCTTTCTGATAGATGAATAGAAATTCTTAGTTTTGATAGCATAGACTGCCTACTTTTATTGCCAAGAAATACTCTTTTCTGGTTTTTCTGTGTGACAAGGAGTCCCTCTAAATTTTCTGATAAGAGAAGTTGCTATTTGAGCCATGTTAAGTTTGATAATTTTTTTCCTCTCTTCCCAGCATATTCTGTGATGATGGCATTCACATGTGATTTTTCTGCTCAGAGTTTTTAAATAGAAGGTAACACTGGATGTTCCTATGGGTTTAGCAGGTGCCCCAGTAAACCATTGCAGTACAGAAAATGCTCTTTCACAGGTGAGAAGAAAACATCTAATGACAGAGAGAATGGACAGCTCAGTCAGAACTGCTTTAGTTGGTTTTCCACCCACTACGGGTACCATCAGCTTTCTTGTTAAGTGCTATGGCATACCTATTAGGTACCTGAGTTGGAACTATCTTCCATGACCTCATGTGTCAAGCCAGTGAAAGGTACCTTGGAGCTCATGCTTTATACAAGAGAAGGGGCTGGAAAACTATGGGTCTGGGTGACCTTGCACTGTTCACTGACTTATAGCTGCCAGAACAGTGGTTGCCCCAAGGACAAGGGGCTGCCAAAAAGCACCTCTGGAATAATATGTCATCCTAGAAAATGCCTGCCATTCCAGAGAAACAGGCAGGTATGCGTGCATCAGAGAAAGAGAGAGGAGAAGAAAGAAAAAGAGAGAAGAGAGATGTTTGACAAAAGAAATTCTCAAAGTACTTCAGTGTAGGAGATCAAAGCTGCAGTCTTCATGCTGTCCGCATGCCTGTGAAAGCTGCAGGGAATTTGGCCAGGGCAAGATTGTGAGATTGAGTCCAGCATTCTCCCAACGCAGGCATAGCACTTTAGCGTGTGTGTCTGTGTGGGCATCTGCATCTCCATGTGTGTCTGTCTGTCTGTGTGTCTGCATCTCCATGTGTGTCTGTCTGTCTGTGTGTCTGCAATATCAAAAAATTATGTAAGATGTGTATTTGTACTGCAAAATGCAAGGAAGTCAGTAATACAGCATAAATACTCAGACACACACATACACACTGTTTCCATTCTGTCCGTTGTTTCGTTTAACATACGCACTGCCTAATGCCTTTAGAACTGAACATTATTTGGCCAGTAATAAAAGACAGGAGGTTCATAGCCATTTGTGCCTTCAGAAGGATCTCTTTTTATTTAAACTACTCTAAATTAAAACATACATCACCCACGTAGCATTCAATTTTTGAAAATGCATATACTTTTCTAACTTGCTACTCTAGGAAAATGCACTGAATGATTTAATTTCATATTAAAGTGCAAATGTAGTACTGGATTCGTGTCGGGACACAAGTGTTTTGTGACTGAGAGCAAAGCTTTCTGAAAGGTTTTCACCATCGGATTGAAAACTACCAAATCTCAGCATTTGAGATTAATGACACGATTCTCATCCTTCAAGAAAAGCACATTGATTGTAGACATATTGAAACTCAGAAGTTTTAGAAGTGTGTTTGGGTGAAGGTTAAGTCGTCCTTGACAGTATTAAAAGAAAGGTTTGAATTGTTGAATAACCACCTTTCACCCATCCCTAATTGTAATTTAAATGACAATATGCTCTCAATCAATAGCTCTTTGTCACACTTTGAAGATCAAGGGATGAGATTTCACCCCATGAGTTTACCAGGCAAAAGCTCCTTGTTCATAACACGAAAATGTTGCCTGAGAATCTCTCTTCTCCAGCAATTCATCCTAGATAAAGGCATTTAAATTGTATTTTTATAGGTGTTGATTTTAGAAAATGCCAAAAGTCTTTATTTTTGTAATTTACTCCCAGAGAGATCATGATTAAAATGTTAGCCCTTTAAAAAAGCCAAGTTATCCATACACTAATCTCACTAGTTTATTTCATCCTAATAGCTTATCTTGTGAGCATTTACTATGTTCTAGGCATTCTGCTAAGCATCTTTACATTAAATCTCTTTATTCTTGAGTCATCCTCTGATGTAGAACCTAATATTTCTTGCCATTTAGCAGAGGAAACTCAAGAGATTGAGTCACTTTGACCTCTTATCATATAGCTGAAGAAGGGAAGAGCTTTGACAAAATAAATTTTAACTGTACCACTGAGCATATAACAAGCCTCTTCAGCTTCTCATGAGATGAAAATTCATTGTGACTAAACAAGACTGCTTCTTTTCCCCCAAATCTCTCTCTATGTGGACGTTTATAAATATATCACAAGCACTTTGCTTATACACTATTATAATGTAAAACTGCGTTTAGCACTTATAGGGTATGCTTTATACATAGAAACAGGCACTTTTCATTTTTTCTTCTGCTTTCCAAGTAGAATGCATTCTTTGTACTCTGGCATATGCATTGCATTTTGTTATTATGTTCATGAGATGATACTGAATTTCCACTTGAGCTTGTTGCATCTCTTTAAGTTTAGATAACATGGAGCTTGTTGATTGAAGGGACTGACTGATAAAATTCAGAGTTAGCTCTGAACAGACCATCAGTTAATTTTAAGGATTCCAACATCTCTGCTATAGGACCAGACAGTGGTCGAACGAATGTTAAGAGATTTCCAATTTGGGTTGTTTTTCTACTAGTTGCAAAGCTAATGATAATAAAAATGACTGTTATGTATTGAGTGTTTACAGTTTTTAGGCTAGAGGTGGAAAGAGACAGATAGAGGGCCAAATCATATTCTAAAACAGGTTTCTCTGTAACCAAGGCAGTTGATCTGGTAGTTTTTCTAAAATATAAGTTATTTGGAAATTTCATATGGAAATGTATGCTTTTTTATTTCCCCTGGGTGAAAAAAATCCCTTGAAAAATTAGAAAATCTAGAAATAGTTAGATTTCTACCTGACAAAAATTGATTGAAGTGTATTATGAATGCCCATTTTTTGATTACCATGCTTTTCCCCTGTCACAACCATCCTCACAAGCCTAGCACAACAGCTTCTGTTTTTGAGGTGATTGGAATGCATTTATTTTTGGGATCCATGTACAAAAACGAAAAATACCCTTTGCACCTATTATCCAATGTCCTTGCATCATTATCTATGTGATAATCTTATACCCATTTTACAGATAAAGAACTCAAGGAAGGTTAATAGTATGCAATGTCACAAATAATGAGTGATGGGGTTGGGATTCTGTCTCATACCTGTCTTCAAAGCTTGTGGGTTGTTGTTGTTTTTTTTTTTTTTTTTTGAAGTATAGTTTATTTACAATATTTCGGCTGTGCAGCAAAGTGATTCAGTTTACACACATATGTATATATTCTTTTTCAGGTTCTTTTTCAATGTAAGTTATTATAAGATGTTGAAAGAGTTCCCTGTGCTATATAGTCAGTCCTAGTTGTTTATCTGTTTTTCTATACAGGGCTGTGTGTCTGTTAACCCCAGATTCCTAACCTGCACCACCCTCTGCTCTTTTGCCTTTGAGAACCATAAGCTTGGTTTGTGTGTTTTGAGTCTGTCTCTGTTCTGTAAATAAGTTCATTTGTATTATTGTTTTTCAGATTCCACATATAAGGAATATCAGACAGTATTTGTCTTTCTCTGACTTGCTTCACTTAGTATGAGCATCTCCCACATTCATCCATGTTGCTATCAGCGGCATTATTTCATTCTTTCTTTACAGTCAGAGCTTGTGTTTTAACTCCTGTGTGGACTAAGGCATCCACTCCAGCACACAGACTCCTCCCTTTATAATTAGCAAAGTGTCTTTTTAGGAAAACCACCCAGGACTGGGGACATGGTGAGGGATTAGAGATCACTGGCATGTCTCATTGGCTCTTATAAGAAGATTCCAGGGTTGTTCTCCCAATGGGGATGTGGCTGAGAAAACAGTATGTTTGCAGTAAGAACATCTCACTTAGATGACTTCAACTTTATGAGACTGACAACAGCAACCCCCCAAAAAGGAGTGGGGGGATTCATTTCAATAGAGCCAGTCTCCCCACCTGCTGCTCCATGCTGGCATGAGTGAGGTAGAAGCAGGCAATATGCTTTTCCCTCAGCCAGACTTGGCTGACTTGCTTTGTGAGTCTGTTGTTTAAAGCTAAGTATTTAGCCATCATCATCATCATTAATACTATCTTGATATAGTAATAAAACATTTGCAATTTGAATGCCATCACAGAACTAGAAGTGTGAGATAGTTCGCAGTTCCAAGATAACTACTTTGCTTGACTTTCCATGACATTTTTACCTATCCACACTGACTCAATGGACATGAGTTTGAGTAAATTCCAGGAGTTGGTGATGGACAGGGAGGCCTGGCGTGCTGCAGTCCATGGGGTCGCAAAGAGTTGGACATGACTGAGCGACTGAACTGATGGGCTAGATCACATTTACAAAATGCATTGTCTCTGGGAAGCTGACGTCTTGGGAGAGCATTCACATGTCGCCTCTATTCATTCAGGGCACATAATGAACAACAGGCAAACTCTAATCAAGTAGGATTTCACAAAGTGAGTGAAAGAGAGAGATATGACTAGAGCCACAAAGTGCCTGGACACCGACTGGACAGTGTCAAGACTGTTTAAAGAAGCCTGGACAAGAGAAGGCAAATAAATGTCTTCGACCTGAGGCAGACATTGCTAATCAGTCTTGCCTGCTTAACATACAAGACTGGTCGTGCTATTCATAATTCACCTTTAGGGGATTGTATGGGAGAGCCCTCCTTTCCATGTGAAATTTCAGTCTGGTCTTGACTGGCCTCAAGTCAGCTTCCTGTCCAGTTCTCAACTAAGTGGATAAGCTTGAAGAAATTGATAGCAACATGCTCTATGATATCTGAATTGCTAGGAAGAGATTCAAACTGCTTATTTTGTTAGAAACAGACATTGGAACTATAAAATAATATATAAGGATTATTTAATTCATTGAAATAGATGTGTTGGAAAACACTAAAAATGTTCCAGAACAAAGTGAATATAGGTCCATCTCATGGATCAGAGGAGTGGAATCAGATTGATTGTGTTGAAACGGTGGGAGTAAGGAGAATTGTCTCATCCCTAGTGACTTGTCTTGAGAGCAGAAGGCAGAGAGGCTTTGGGCCAAGAGAACACATTCCTCTACCCTCTGTGACTTCCAAGACCGTATTTACAGGGACATCAGACAGGAAGTCTTCAATTCTGGGGGAAAACAAACAAACACATTGTCTCCCTCTTTCCCTTCCTTTTTCTCTTTCTTCTTTCCATTCTTCCTACTCTGGTTCCTTCTTTTCCATTCTTTCATCTGTCTGGTTTTCTCCAAATGAAACATCAAAATACTCTGCGCTCTTCTGTCAGACCTGAGAAAATAGCCGTGGGGGGATCATATCCTAGCCCCCATATGAGAGCTTTCTTGTGTTGTGCTTGAAAATTATCTAAGGAAGAAAGAAAAATTGCTGGCAACTCCACAGAAAGAGAAAGGTTTGAATGCAAATGAGAGCTCAAGGTAAATCTGAGTGTGACGAGTTTCATTCAGAGGGTGCCAATCACTCAGCCATCACACGTGCTTGTCAAGAAATCAGGGTGCTTCTGGCACCAGGAGTGTCTGTGAGAGGTTGGGGGGAGGGGGAGAGAAAGGTTAGAGGTGAAGAAGACACTATTTGTGCTTTTCACCGTTTTCTAAGGCTCATCCCTTTTGACTTTATTTGGAAAATGAGTCAAGACCATTCTACTTCTAAGATCTGTGATGTTTTTTTTCCTTTCTTTAACTTTTGATGGTTCCAGGTTTTGCTCCTAGTCTTTTTGAAATAGAAGATCTCTTTTTCATCTCTTGAGTGTCCTAACAAACCAGTGTTGACAGACATAGCTCTTGGTCATTTAACGAGAGTGTAGCTGGACCCAATATGGAGTGTTGGGGAAGGCATTTGAGGTAATTCTAATTTCCCACCTTCAGAGCTACATAGAACAATGCTAAAAATGAGCAGACCCCCCCCCCCAAATAATGTCAGGATCAAATTGTTCTATCTGTCAAGGTTGTCTTACAAGTGGCTCTGCCACAGCACTCAGATTTTACTTAATAAATGCTTGAAATTTTGGGCAACACTTGTGGATTATCCATGGGACACTGCAATCTTTGTGTATGCTCCTCTCTTTAGGTCAGTCTCTTTATGAGCTGGCTTGGGCTTAAGTAATACACAGTAAGGCCAGAATCTTTTAAGCACATCATGATCAGAAGGGGAAAACAATGAATATATTCCAATTTTTTTTAAAAAGAATTTCAGTCTATCTGCTGTTTCAAATCTAAAACCTCCCTGTTTCTCTGTTGCAATCCCCTGCATATTTATTGAATGTTTTCTATTTGCAAGGCATTTTAGAGACCCCGACGTAAGAACTACTTGTTACCTCTGTTCTCCTATATTTAAGTATCTCAGAAAATGTCATTGACTGCCTCAGTAGTACTCAAATCAAACTCCTTGGCTGAAGGAAGGTACTCTGACACTAAAATAGAATAATCATCTTTTCACAGTTCACCAAATCAAATTAAGCAAATGGATCCAATTGTCTCAAGTGAAACCTTTTCTCTCCCATGGTTTTCTTAAATGACTTGAACCTCCCTGAATGCTAATAAGGAATTTATAAAAAGAACTGAGTTTGCAACCAGTGCAAGAGTGAGCATAGAGAAATGAACAGTAGCTACAAGAGCACTGTTTCTCCAAGTGAGAGGGTTGGGGGAATGGGGCCACTTAATGGCATTCTCCAATCAGGAAAACACTGCCGTGTTGAAGTCAAAATAGGAATATGCCTCTTCCCTCAAAATAAATTTGGAGAGCATCTTCTCGTTACAAAGAACACATAGATGAGGAGAAATAAGATTCCCATGGAAAGAAACTTTATCTCATTTAAGTGTCTAAACGATTTCAGGAGGTTACTCTCATTCCCATTTTATGGATGAGGACAATGAGGCACAGGAAGTTAGAGTATAATATTTTGGCCCCAGTCATATCGTAAATGAGTGACCAGGCTAGGATGTGTACCTACTGGGGAGTGAAATGAATCACA
Source organism: Cervus canadensis (assembly GCF_019320065.1). Taxonomy (NCBI): domain Eukaryota; kingdom Metazoa; phylum Chordata; class Mammalia; order Artiodactyla; family Cervidae; genus Cervus; species Cervus canadensis. The sequence goes on from NC_057407.1 coordinate 28,852,532, forward strand.
CTCAGATGGGAGCAGTTTCTCGCATATGAATGTGACTTAGAATTGCTCGAGGAATGTGTTCCAAAATGCTTTTGCCTGCTCTAGAGATTCTGATTTAAGTGAGTAGAAACAGATAAAATCATATTTTAAGAAAGAATAAGAGAGAGAGCTACAACTATTGAAGAAGACAATGTTGTTTTTAAGTTAAAGAAATAAAGCCTTCTGAAGAAATCAGCTGGTTAAATACTCAGAATATAAACATCTTATTTGGGACAAATGTATAAGAATGGGTAGAACCTTTGAATGAATGCCCTGAGAACAGAACTTTCCAGGACAGACCAAAGGACCTCATGGCCCCAGCACAGTTTGGTCTGTAGAAAGACGACTACACCAGAGCAGCCAGTGACAGTTTTCCTGGATAACACTGGGTGACTTTTCAAAGTTCCTGTGACTGTGGAACAGATCTCAGAATAGTCACTGTACATTCCTTAGCACTTAGAGTCCATAAATTGAAAGAGTAAACTCTATGTTAAAAAGCAGAGACATTACTTTGCCAACAAGGGTCTGTCTAGTCAAGGCTATGGTTTTTCCAGTGGTCATGTATGGATGTGAGAGTTGGACTGTGAAGAAAGCTGAGTGCTGAAGAATTGATGCTTTTGAACTGTGGTGTTGGAGAAGACTCTTGAGAGTCCCTTGGACTGCAAGGAGACCCAACCAATCCATTCTAAAGGAGATCAGTCCTGGGTGTTCATTGGAAGGACTGAAGCTGAAGCTGAAACTCCAATACTTTGGCTACCTCTTGCGAAGAGTTGACTCATTGGAAAAGACCCTGATGCTGGGAGGGATTGGGGGCAGGAGGAGAAGGGGACGACAGAGGATGAGATGGCTGGATGGCACCAACGACTCGATGAACACAAGTTTGAGTAAACTCCGGTGATGGACAGGGAGGCCTAGTGTGCTGCGATTCATGGGGTCGCAAAGACTGAGCAACTGAACTGAACTGAAACTCTTTGCCAATTTCCTGAATCATTGTGTGTTCAGTTAAAAAATTAGAAGTAAACACATTTGTGAGGTATCATTTTGTAATATATGAAGTATATTATAGATAAATATATGCAGGTTAGATGTATGATATAGTATATAACATAAACATTAACATATTATTCTGTATATAGTATATATTAGGGTAGACCCTATGTAACTATGAATTAAGATTTAGGTACCATATTGGGGAAAACCAGGTCAACAGCTCCTGTTAAAAATTCTGTCCTGAGGCTAAGTACTGTCTCCTTAGGATGCTAATTTGATACAGAGTACCTTCAGAGAACAAAGAAAAAAACTGCTACTTGTAGTTTGAAAGAAAACTTTAAGCCACTAAGACTTTTGAATTGACAATGGCATTTGATGAGAATCCTTGAAATAAAGTAATCTTATTGTCCTATACTTGAAAACTCAAAGTACTAAGCTAGCTATTACTGTTACAGTAAAGACAGGGAAGAGATATTTAGAAAATATTTGCATTTAGGTGAGGGCAGAAGCAAAATTAACAGTGAATGGACATCACTAGGCAAGTGGGATAAAGAATCTGTTTAACTTTAAATTTATACAAGTTCTTTTTCTTGTCATCAGAAAATCACCAGTTCTTGTTCACGGTATTTACAGAAAACATGCATAAGGCACCCTAAAACATTGAACTTCAGATTTGAAGTTTTAACTTAATTTCTTAGGGATATAAAAGTTAACTTTAGAACCTATATTAAATGGTTAATTTTGTTTCATTTTTATTAATTTAATTCTAAATAGGCACATTAGTGCTCTATTGGACAGCACGCAGTACTAAGCCATCACTCTTACACAACAGCTGACAAATTAATCCTGTTTATTGTTGTTGTTAACAGATTTTTGTTCATGATTAGAAAATTATATTATGCATATATTTTTATTATGAATATATGACAAGTCATATTTTTTCTAGTAAAATTATTTGATGTATGTTAAGGTGTAAGAATAATTTCTACTCTAGTAAAGCACTGAGGCTTCCAGAAAGTCCATGCTTAGAACAGATTTGAGAACCTTTGCACCAATACATGGGTAGCAAACAGAACTTTGATTTTCCAAGTTCATTCATAAGTAAGCACTTATTTATTATTTGCTTTGAAAATTATTGCTTGGATTCATCTTTTACATCAACATTAGCCTTTTTTTAATTACCTACACCAGTGTTTTTATAGTGACTTAATTTAACAATTCATTTTTGGTTTGCTTTGTAAATTTCATTGCAGTTTGGCTAATTGTTTTGTTATGAGTTATAAGTAAGGTGGGTAATCTTCTAAGGATTAGTGAATTCAGTAAATCTTGCATTCTTTAAAGTGATCTCTGGGTAGTAATTGTGGGGAATGTCTTAGCCTATTCTAGCCACTTCTTTCCTCCACATCCAAACCTTTCTGTTCGTGACTGTACCTCACATTTACAAATGATTCCTTGCAACCCACTTATCCAGAATAATGGAGGTCAAAGTCATTTGTGTAGTTATAGGGATACATCTGGTCTCTACCCATCAAAGTCTATTTTCATACAAATCACTTCCTAGGTTCCAGATACTGAGTTCTATAAAGAAATCTGGATTTTTTAAAGAATTAATTCATCCACCGAGTTGAACACCTAAAATATTTTTCTCCCTAATTAGTTGCAGGACTCTCTCTTCTTTTTTAGAGCTTTGCAGGCTATAATAATTTGTGTTATTGAATATATTTTAGTTTACTTTTTCAAATGCTCTTCTAATTTGCATTTTAGGCCTTTACATAGATTGTCACCTAGGCTCTTTTGAAATATATGATTTTAAATGCATGAAACTCATCCTTTAAAACTGATTTGTGAGTGTACATTTGAAAATGGTTAATGCTTATTTATTACAAATGGAATAATTACAGCTAATGGAACCATGCTATTTAACATCAGTATAGTGGTGTGGAGGAGCTTTATAATTAGAAGCTCAATAAGTGCCCTTTTTTAGATTATGGAATGACAGCCCCAGAACACCTTTCCGTGAAATGTCTCAATGTGCTAAATTCTCTCTCTCTTATTCTCGTTGGCTATAGACAATGGAACTAGGGACATTTGGATTTAATTATCTTTTTTTTTTTTTCACCACCTGAGTTTTCCTCTGACTTAGAAAATGGCCATTTTTTAGAATACTCAGGATAAAAATCACTCTCCATAAGGAACAGGATTTTTCTGTGTAAAAATTGCATTTCTGAAAGTTCCTAATCACCAGTGGTGGCAGCGCTCCCTTTTCAACAGGCTTCACCTCAAGATGGGTGGGATAACTTTGTGTTCAAATAACTATGTTTGTTTACTCGCTTATTAGCTTAGGAAAGACAAGAAACATCTTCTTTAACCTGATCATTGACCACGATCTGCAAATACTGTCGAACAGCTCTCTAGAGTAAATAAAGTTTGCACTTTGGTTTTAGCAGAAATCTGAGCCACTTAATGGTTGAAGTTGCCACTTTTAGCATTTATGTTAAGTGAAGGCCACTCGCATATTCTTGTTTGAAACTCCAATGTGAACGATCCCAATAAACATAAAATTTCTGTCTCTATCAAAGAACTACCTCTCTGATTTCATTTTATTCCACATTCTAAGCTTGACTTAAGTCTTAACTGGGAAACCCTGTTAAGTGACTTTCTGTAAGAATGGCCTGAGGAACTGCATTTAAAATTAAACTTCTCTAATACATAACATTTATGTTTTAAGGCTTCCGTAAAATACTGTGTGTTCTTTCTTCCTCTCTTTGAGAACTAAGAGGTTGTGATATTGGACCTAATACTACCCTTAGAACTTCCACTGTCATCAAAAAGAAAGGAAATAACTAGCAATTTACTCTGAGTAGGGAAGACAATTTCTAAAACACAGTGCGACCCTAATTTAGAATAGAGGGGAAAGGGTTTAAATTAGGTTTTTTATAGTGGTAAGTATTTGCAGACAATGTAGAGATTTATGGATTAATTTGTTTTAAATTAACTTTTATAGGGTGACTAATAGTCCACAGGGATAAACCAGACTTTCAGTTGCCCATGATTTTCAGTCAGATCCTAGAAAGGAGATCATTTCTCTCAGGAAACGGTGACATACTTTTTAAAGTGGTCCATACAATTATTATTATTATTTTTGCCTGTGTTCAGAGAAGATAAATAAGTTCTGGACTGTGGACAAAGATATTCACAACTGGCCCAACATTTGAGGTCACACTTCACTCAGAGAAAAACCCTGACCTCCACCCTGGCGGGGATCTTTCATCAGCTGATTTCACTGCAGAAGACAGCAGGGGCACCCCAAGAGTATTCAAGGAGACAAATGCTCTCCATTATGGACACATAAAGCTGCTTCCCTGCATTTCCCTTCATCCAAAAAACACCGGTCAGATCCTGGAGCTGAAAATTCAGAAAATTAGCATTTGGGATGCTATGTTCTGTCAGACTCTGCCAAAGAGGTATTCAATGTCAGGGCCAGGTACAGATGATAAAATTAGTCCACAAAATATCTGTCTATGTGTCTGTCTGTCTCTCTCCATCCATCCATCCAAATATCTATCTATCCATCCATCCCGCTGTCTACGTGTTGCCTGAGCATCTACCTTCAGCCTGATAAGAACAGTGACATAGCTTTTAGACTGGACTGATCACTTCTATCTCGTCCCTTGTAGGTGACCAATCACGTTTTCTTAACAGAGCAATTTTATTTACTACATGTTTAAATCACGCAAACAACCAAAGAGTTTATCACACTTTTTCTGTATCAAACCATGGTAAAAAGAACAGTGGCGTGATATGGTATCTTTTTAGTCAAGGCAAAGCACTCACGTGTTCTGATTCCACATAACTCCACCCCAAATTAGACTGTTTTTAGATTGACAGTGATTCTTCTCTTACAACTTTGGAAATCACCATTCTGTGATCTGCTAGTTTCCATTGTTGATGCTAACCTAAAGCAATTTTGTTTTGCTTTGTTTGTTTTTGCATAAAGCCCTATCTCTTCTTGCTGCCTTTAGGATCTCCCTTTTATCTTTGCTGTTCTGCAGTCTTCTATGATGCATTTTGGTGTGTATTTCCTTGTAGAGATCAGTGTTGGAAATTACTGTCTTCCAGATTCTGAAGCTCAGGTCTTGCATCAATTCTGGAAAGTTCTAACTTCAAAATTGCCTAAATTCAAATATTATCCCTCATGCTCTCCATGGAACTGTATACATATAAATATGTGTATGTGTGTGTACATACATACATATATATATATTTCATAACTTGCATCTCTTGATCTTCTCATTTTTTTAGATGTAACTTCTGATTAACTTTTCTCTTTAAAGGAATCTAGTTATTTTTTTGATCTGTTAACTTTTTTTCTATTTTGGGCAATAAATCCAGTTGAGTGGTATTTGCTCTGATTTATTGGTGATGTCCTTTTCTTTGGACGTTAAAAAATTTTTGTGTGTGAGCGATTTGTGTGCATGTGTGTATATACATTTTTGAAAGTGAAAGTCGCTCAGTTGTGTCCGACTCTTTGCAACCCCATGGACTCTACAGTCCATGGAATTCTCCAGGCCAGACTACTGGAATGTGTAGCCTTTCCCTTCTCCAGGTGATCTTCCTAACCCAGGTATTGAACCCAGGTCCCCTGCATTGCAGGGGGATTCTTTACCTGCTGGGCCACCAGGGAAGCCCAAGAATACTGGAGTGGGTAGCCTATCCCTTCTCCAGTGGATCTTTCCAACCCAGGAATCGAACTGGCGTCTCCTGCACTGAAGGTGGATTCTTTACCAACTGAACTATCAGAGAAGACCTATGTGTACATTTTTATTCAGTCACAATGTCTGTGCATAAAAATACGGAAACCCTACTATAGATCTCAGTGAATGTTTATTTGTTTTTCTTTTTTTTTTTTCCATTTATTTTTATTAGTTGGAGGCTAATTACTTTACAATATTGTAGTGGTTTTTGTCATACATTGACATGAATCAGCCATGGATTTACATGTATTCCCCATCCCGATCCCCCCTCCCACCTCCCTCTCCACCCGATCCCTCTGGGTCTTCCCAGTGCACCAGGCCTGAGGACTTGTCTCATGCATCCAACCTGGGCTGGTGATCTGTTTCACCCTTGATAATATACATGTTTCGATGCTGTTCTCTCGAAACATCCCACCCTCGCCTTCTCCCACAGAATCCAAAAGTCTGTTCTGTACATCTGTGTCTCTTTTTCTGTTTTGCATATAGGGTTATCGTTACCATCTTTCTAAATTCCATATATATGTGTTAGTATACTATATTGGTCTTTATCTTTCTGGCTTACTTCACTCTGTATAATGGGCTCCAGTTTCATCCATCTCATTAGAACTGATTCAAATGAATTCTTTTTAATGGCTGAGTAATATTCCATGGTGTATATGTACCACAGCTTCCTTATCCATTCATCTGCTGATGGGCATCTAGGTTGCTTCCATGTCCTGGCTATTATAAACAGTGCTGCGATGAACATTGGGGTGCACGTGTCTCTTTCAGATCTGGTTTCCTCAGTGTGTATGCCCAGCAGTGGGATTGCTGGGTCATATGGCAGTTCTAATTCTAGTTTTTTTAAGAAATCTCCACACTGTTCTCCATAGCGGCTGTACTAGTTTGCATTCCCACCAATAGTGTAAGAGGGTTCCCTTTCCTCCACACCCTCTCCAGCATTTTATTGCTTATAGACTTTTGGATAACAGCCATCCTGACTGGTGTGTAATGGTACCTCATTGTGGTTTTCATTTGCATTTCTCTGAGAATGAGTGATGTTGAGCATCTTTTCATGTGTTTGTTAGCCATCTGTATGTCTTCTCTGGAGATCAGTGAATGTTTATAAACTAAAACATATCTATAACCATGATGAATAGAGATGTTACACATTTTCCTGCATAGTTTTTTGGGTGAGAATACACTGAGTATTTTTATTGAGTTTATGTGTGGATGAATTGCTTTGTCATGGAGTATATGTCATTTAGCTTCAGTGAGTACTACCAGACAGGTTCTCAAAGTGCTTTTACCCATCTATCAGCAGTGTGTGAGAATTCCTATTGATCTAAACCCTTGTATACTGTTTAATTTCAAATATTTTAATTTTTTTGAAGTAATTTCATTATTCTGTTTAGAAATTCTATTTTATTCCTTTTCAGATTTGACTGGTGATTTGACATGTTTTGAATTCTTTTATTTTTATAAGCATGTTAAACATTCTTATTTTATTCTTTTTGTTTGTGTGATCATTGCCCCATCTAACTCAGCATGAACAATGTTGTTTCTTTGTGTTTTATGATTTTGTTTTAATTTGCAAGGCTTATTTTTAAATGACAGATGTGTGGGAATTCTTTGAAGCCCAGGTTAAAAGTGTGTCCCTGCAGATAGTTTGCTTCTGTGCTTGCCCAGAGCCTAGATGCACCACCATCCTGGGACAACTTTATAATAAAAATGGGCTGAAAACCCATAAAAGGGAAAATCCGTGGTTATGAATTTTTACGGGAATTTTTTCCCTTTCTGGGAGGTGGGTATTTTCTTTTATTCACCCTTTTGCTAAGATACAGTAGCCCTTCTGGGTCTTGGCAAAAAGCTGAGAGTTCAGTAGAGTTGCTACCCATTGAATGAACCACTTTGGGGCAGCTCTGATCTGTCCTTCTGATATAACTGTTCCATATCTGACATATCTTCTTGAACCCAACATATTTGTCAAAGTCAAATTTATTGACCCTAACCAGTGGACAGGCATCCCCAGGCTGTTTTTCCTTACCTCTCTGGATCTGTGCTCTTACTTAAGTTTTATTCTCTAAGGATAGCTTTTAATTCTTTGTTAGTTTAGGAGTAAAAATAAAATGTTTAATAATTTCATTATTAGCACTCTGTATTACATTTCAGGGAGAAAATTGTTTGGAACAGGAGTTCTTAAAATGTGGTTTGAGACCCTTTGAGTGTCTCTAAGACCTTTTCAGGGTCAATATTATTTCCATAATAATAAACAAGATAAAAATTTTTCATTCCCATTCCTTCAAAAGTTACAGTGAGGTATACAAAGGCACTATGACAGGTGATGACATCATCATTCTAACAGCTAAGGGAATGTATCATTTTATGCCCTTATAATTAAAGAACACAGTAACTCTTGATAGGTATAATTCATATAACAAAAGCTCTTTGGGATTCTTAATAATTTTTAGGAATTAAAGGAATTTTTGAGGCCAAGAAGTGGAGAACTGCTGTTTTGTTTTTTTTTTTCCTTTCTCTCCAGTGATGAGCTTTAAAAAAGGAAATAACAAAATATTGCATCCAGTTGCATATTGTAAAGATTACCCACTGAGTGGTTGCTATAAAGCTGAAAGTTGTGGTCAGTGCACTCAGAGTAAGTGGAACAGGAAAGGAACATCTTCAATATGGTTAGATCTCGGGCCTCATGCATTGATAGGGAAATGGAATTTAAAAGATATGATAGGACTGGTTAGCTGAACATTGCAAAAATGTATCATAAAGGGTTACTACTCTGTAGGAATTCCTTATCTCAGGAAAGAAAAAAGTCAAACTGTTCTCCAGATTTGGTTAAAGCAGCAGAGATAGAGTATCTAGTACTTACAGAAGATTCTAGAACTTCATGCCTTGCCCACATCAACTTCAAAAAGTTATTTTTGCTTTTTATAAATTATTATTTACTTATGTATTTATTTGGCCGCTGGTTTGAGGTGTATTTTGTGCTATGTTGTAAGACATGGAGCTCTTCTAACGCTATCAGATAACAACGCTATTAATCTGTGCTATAAACAGTTAGCAGGTAGAGAAGTTCCATGTTGCTATGTTCGAAGGTTTATGCAGATACCTTCCCAAGAGACCCCGCATTCTTCCAGAGCAAGAAAGAACCTTCTGAATTTGGAAAGCCTGGCTTCCTCACACACCAAGAGATCCTGAGCAAGTAGCTCATATTCTGACTCTGTTTTCTCAACTGTTCAAGATAGGAATTAATAACCCTAGTTCTTCCTCCCAGTATTGGACTTACATATGGCAAGATGATAGACAGGAAGATCATTCTCGGGTCTATGAGGTTTTAAGTTGTTGGAAAGGAAAGCATATGAAAACTAGCAAAGGTATGTTTGTCTCAGATCTCCTTCTTAGATAAGAATGACTAGATGTGAAACCGGAAGGTAAATTCAAAATAGATATGTGATATGAAAGTCCTCTCCACCCTGAATTTAAAGAAACAACCCACACAAAAATGATAAGTACTCATTATATTACTGTGGAAAGGTCAGATGTGTAACACTGGAGAGCCCGCTTAATCTCATGGGAAGAAAACCACATGAAGAGGATCTGAGTTTCAGTCTTCACTCTGCAGCATCCCAGTTGTGTTGTGGTAGAATGTTATATGCATGACTCCCAAGACATCACATCTGAAGTTCATGCCTTTCCAGAGTCCCCTCCTACCTTGTGTCTGGACTTGCTTTGACAGCAGGACATTAGCACGTGTGATACAACCAGAGGCTCAGTTTATGCTTGCACACTGGAGATGTCCTCCTGAAGTGTTTCCCCTTGGAAGTCAACTGCCTCCTTAGAAACTCAGGTTAAACTATTAAATAATGAGTAGCAATATGGATAGAAACCTTTATGGATGAGAGTTCACCTTAGATATTTCAGTCCCCGTCATGCTCCAAGCTAAATGAAACTTCATGAATGACTTCAGACCATGCCATATGGAGCCAATGCACTCTCTAGCTCAATCCATTCAACTCACAGAACTATGAGAAATAATGTCATTATTTTAAGTCACTATGTTTTGGAGGTGGTCTGTAATTTCGTTATAGATGATACACTCTAGCCAGTTTTCTCTAAAACTCTTCAGCTTAAAAATAGAAATGGAAAGCTTTGTCCCACCCACCTCAGAGAGCTCGTATTGAATATCAACTTAGTTATCACTAAATGTGAAGTATTGCTACTATTTTTTGCAGTGAACTAGATATGATTCAATACTGTGGTTATGTCTATATATACAAACTGGTTTGACTATTTTGACTGACTTGACCAGTCAAATCAATCTCTTCAGGAAAAAAAAAAGAACTTACAATTCAGTTTTTGACTGGCATGATTATTGTTTTGACCTCTCTGACTTTTTTTTTTTTTGGTTGAGTTTACCTTTTTTTAACTGGATAACTTGACTTAGCCAGTCGAGTCCATCAAAATAATCAAAACAGTTTGGGCATATAGAAACAGTCTGTATGTAATATTTTCTTCTTATTTAACTTTAGTGGAAAATTATGTGACAGAGGCCCATATATGCAAGGCAAATATGGGTATAAACTTCTACTTTTAACTACTCAGTTTCAAATTACTGTATAGATTCTAGCAGCATTTGTTTGGTAACGGGAAAAAATATAGTTCGTTTTTATTTCCCAATGGCATGCTACATTATAAGTCCATTAGCAGTTGCATATGTTATTGCTGTCATTCTAATAATGGCCATATATTATTATGGCAATAATAATGTAATTCTTACAGTGTGCAATAGGTAATTTATTGAACAGGACTGGAATTTATTTTTAAATTGTAAATTTGGCTTGCTTTTCAGCACCAGAACTCCCTCTGTCTTGCTTGGGGAGTTTAGTCATATTCCTTTTGTTTGAATAAGCTGTCAGAAGAGCATGACGGAGATGAGTGCATGCCAGTGAATGTAGAAGCTTGGCAGTCATTAAAGTCCTGGGTTAGAAGTGAAGTGAATGATTGGAATGCGGGTTGAACAGGTCCATTCATATATGTCATATTGATACTACCAGAGCTGCTGACTAGGTGATTCAAATATAAGCCACGGTTATTGGAGTATTCAGAGATATTCTACTGCGCTTAAGGTTATGACAGATGAAGCTTTCCTTATGAATTGTCAAAAGGATCACGGACCCCTCTCCTGCTTCTATTTCTGTCACCAGGAGCTTGCTTGCTTTCCTTTTTTTTTTCTTCTTCTAATGCCCTTTGAATGTAGTTCTTCAGAAATCTCCATCACAAAAGACTATATAAAAACCTCTTAAGTTTGCTTTCCTGATGCCAAGCTAAAATAATTCGAAACTTTTCCAAGAAGATAAATGTCTCTATTTTTCTCTTAGAGGTCTAAATAAAAATAAAAGTGCCATACTTGTTTCAGTGTCTTTAACCCATTTCATGAAGTTCTTTTTGACTTATTCAACTATATTGGTGACTCAGATCTATTCTATTCTCTGTATTCTATTGATATAAATCTACTTCTTCAGTAGGTGTAACTGAAATCCCTCAAATTGTAGTGGAAATGTGTTCACTTTGTTTAGTATAAACCAAATCCCTCTTAATGTGTTTAATGAGTTTGCAGCCATATTGGGAGAATCAACCAGTCATGGGCCATGGCTGCCTATGCATATTCTTGCTGATTGTGTTAGGCTGTAAGCATTTCCTCTAATGCTGTGTTCTGTCTCTAGTCAGTCACATAGGCATTTAATAAGTCAAGGCCACCACAACTGCCTGTCTTCATTTATTTCCTTTTTTACCCTCCTCCCGCAACACAGAAAAACCACCCAGCCTATTCAAATTTTTCTTAGTAGCAATCCTTCACTGTTTCATTGCCACTTGTTTAGGTCTCTTTTAAAATTTCTTTGTCTCTCTTGAGTCAAGGAATTTCAAAATTCACTCATATAGAGCCTGACAGATGTTCCTCTTAGACCTATGAACTAAAACTTGCCATTTTCCATTACCGTTCATACTTTTTCAGATCAATATTTGTTCATTCTTTCATTGCCTTTTTCTCAGCAGTTATTCATTCTTTTACTTATTTAACAAATGTTTCTTGAGTACTCATGCACTCTAGCTGACCTATGAGTCATACAAAGTGAATTGGGCATGATGCTTAACATGGAACATCTTCTGTTTCTCAAAGTTAGTCATACGTTATCTCATGTGCTTTAGAGCCCATCTTCTGTAGTAGAAAAGATAGACCAGATCACACGGGGCTCGAATGCCAAAATATGAAGATGGAAGCATTTCTCAAAGACTCTGCTTTCAGAGTAAATATATTTAGAAAGGTTCCTTTGACAGAAATGTCCAGAATTGATTAAAGAAGGGGAAAATCATAAGTAGAGTCTTCAAATCATAAGTAGAGTCTTCTTCAAGAGGTTATTATGATACATTCTCTACTTTGAATCCATTGAGGCCAGGTGTATTTTTGGATTCAGAATTTTCTAGATTCTAAAAAGGTGCTATACCTTATATTGGATAATATAAGGTATATTGGATATATATTATCCAATACCTTATATTGGATAATATAAGTCAATTGGATAAAAGCATATACCATATATTGGATAATACTGGAGTCTGGAGATGCTCCCTTTTGTCAGAAAAATTCAAGCTAAATATTATAAATGATGGCTATAAAGGCCTCATGTCAGTTTCAGTCACAAATTATTTAAAAACCAACAAACCAAAAAAAAAAAGGAAAACTATTTGGGTTATCAGAAGTTTCACGGCTTCAGAACAAACCAGCTGGTTTGAGCTAAAAGGCATAGGTCCATGAATTAGTGAGTTAAAGCATAAAGAGGAAGAATGATTATAAGAAATGTTATAAAGGTAGCATTGGTAGTATTGTCCTATTTATTTGGTTAAATGTTAGGTAAGAAAAGAAATACGATAATCATGATTTTAAGGTTTTGAGTCTGGGTGCTTGGTAGGATGGCAGTGCCATTAATAGAAAAGAAAGGAAAAGGGACTGCCTGATAAGGAGTTGGGTGGAGGGGAGGTGATGATTAATTCAATTTGAAATATACAAATCTCCAGGACATTATGAACCTGACTGAAATTAGCATGATTAAAGGTGCCTCTCACAGTGTTCTGGTGAGTATGTGATGGGGAACTAAATTAAAAATCAGTAGCCTTTCACATATAACATATTTCATTAATCAAATTTGAAAGTTGAATCCATCCAACCTAAAAAGTCATCCTGATTCTTCTTTAAGAAAATGGCACAAATGTGGATGGTATTCGAAAATTGGAAACACATTTTAAAAGAGGATCCTTAAAGTTTCAAAATTCTCCTTGGATCCAAATGGAATTATTTTTTATGTGTTTGTTCACGGGTCTTGAGACAGTAAATACAAGCTTATGTCTCAGTTGTAAAAAACTGTCTAACATGTTTTGAGTGATAACCATACATTAGGTTAGTGGTTTAAACATTATCATTGGTATAAACTATTCAGTGGCTGAACCTTCAAATGTGACATTCTTAAGAGCAGTATGGCCTGAAGTTATCAAAAATTTCTTATTTTCAACTCGTGTATTTCTATGAATGTAGTAACTATCTTATGATTACCTATAGCAGCAAAGAAATATTAACCGAGCAATAATATTGCTTGGTTTATATGACATAGTTACCCAGAAACATCCCAATTTTTACTGGTTTGTTTCCATGTCAGTCGATATGCTCCAAATAGCTTAACTCTTTCACCACTGTCTATTTCAGAGTTGCCACAATAGAGGTAGATTGACACAGCTAAGATTTGAGGGAACCAATCTTACACAGTAATGTTACTGGTCTCTCTCTTCAACCGTTCTCTTGCTACCTAGAAGACTTTATATCCTTTTCTGCCTTTAGATATTTAACTGTGAATTCTTTGGGCAGTTCCTCTTGTCACCAAGTCTGATGACTGATGGCAATTAAGCTCCAGAAACAAGCTATCTGTGGTGAAGTTCTGATAGGGTGTGATTATAGGAAAAGGGGAGGCACATGGAATGGCAGGTGAGCCCCCAAACACTGTATTTTAATTTAATCATTAAAATGAGAAGAAAAATCTCAAATAATGAATGTATGCTTCCATGCTTGTTTAAAAAAAATTTTTTATGGGAGGTTAGAGAAAATCAGAATACTGTTTTAATCATGCCTTCACTTACATTATTTTAGCTACAGTGTTTTCATAGAAATCCATCTGAATATATTTTTAGTTAGTCTGATACTCTAGGAAAGTGTTTTCAGGAAAGCATACTTCTTTGATAGGACTGTTAAATCACCCTCTCTCATTCTGAAGCAGTTAATTTTACTCAGCCTTTTAAGCATTTTCCTATTTAGACATCCTGGTGTTTCTCTCCTTATCAAGGATATACATCTAAGAAATGCATTTAAAATATTAAAAGAAAATATCACAGAACCAACCAGAGAGATGATTTGCTTTTTTTTTTCTGAAGGTGGTATTGTTTACAATACGACAACAATGGCAACCTTTTTGCCTTAAAGTTAGCAAGAGACAATATATTCTTTGTCCCAGAAGCCTCTCTGCCTCACCTCTAGAGGTGAAAAGGGGCTTGATTCTTTTTGCCCCAGCGTGGATGTGGCCCTGGCTATGGAATTTTGACCTTGAATGTTCAGGGAGTCATAGGAGTGGCATGGCTGGTGCTCCCCTCACATGGAGGTTCAGAGAAGAGAAGCAATCATGTCAGCGATTCATGCCACATACAAACTCAGGTGGAGCAGCTTGGACCTTTGAGAACAAGATGAAAAGACCTAGCAGCAGGAAGATTTGGGGCTCCGTTTTAGGAAGATACCCCAATAAAAGAATTGTGAGGCCCTGGTGCGTATTACCCCGGGATTCTGTAGCATCTCATTATCTGGTGATTTTAATGACGAATGTGCAACCATTTTTGTAGGATAATTGATGTGAAGTGCTGCCCAGGAGCTGAGGGATGAATGAATCTACCTTCACACATCTTTTCAGGCCCTTCAGTTCTATGATTTGTGCATTATATTATTTAGCAGAAATAATAAAGAACCAAATATGCTTTTTTTTGTACATGGCATTAGCTACCTTTGTGTGTTAATGTGGTACCTGCCAATTACTTGCATTAAAGCAAATGGCTAAAATATACAAATTAAGTTATGAACACACTGCTACATTTAACAGATTAACTGAAAACCTGTGAAGATTTCAAGAGTATATTCAATGCATAAAAACCATTTGCTTAATCTTAAATTTGTAGGCTACTTTTTTCCCCCTAAAGGTATGTGCTCTCAGAGTCCTGAATGTGGTCTGAGTGCAGCAAAAGGAATTTAATACCCATGGAGAAAGTGTGTGGTCACCAGACTATGTGCTTAAGGAGGCACCAGCACAGTTAATCCTCCCAGTAATCTAGGCCATGGTCAGCCAGCTTTATCTATAAAAGGATAGGTTGTGTGTGCTTGGACTGCCATAACAAAATACCATGGACAGGGTGGCTTAAACAACAGACATTTCTCATGGTTCTGGAGGCTGAAATCCATGATCAGGTTGCTAGGTGATTTAGATCCTCACGATGATCCTCTTTCTGGCTTATGTATGACTGCTTTCTCACTGTCTGTTCACCTGGTCTTTTCTCCGTGATTGCACAGGGAAAGAAATCTCTTTTCTTCTTCTTGTAAAGGAGCTAATAACATCATGAAAGTGTCACCTTCATGATTTCAGCTAAACCTGATTACCTCTCGAAGGCCCTACCTCCAAATGCCATCCCTTGGAGGTGGGGACCAGGGCTTCCACATTTGAATTTGGGAGTAACATAATTCAGTCCATAGCAGATAGTCAGTATTTTAGGCTGTATGGGACATAAAGTCTCTGTTCCATCTATTCAGTTCTGTGATTGTTACCTTATAATATATAAACAAATGGGCATGGCTATGTTCTGATAAAACTTTATTTACAAAAGCAGGCAGCTGGCAGGAATTGGCCCACTGGTCCTAGTTTGCCAACTCTTGGATGTGCACTAAGTCATGTCCAACTCTTTGTGACCCCATGGACTGTTGCCCACCAGGCTTCTCTGTCCATGGGATTTTCCTGCAAGAATACTGGAATGGGTTGCCGTTTCCTTTTCCAGGGATCTTCCCGACCCAGGGATTGAACCCAAGTCTCCAGCGTCTTGTTCATTGGTAGGTGGATTCTTTACCACTGAGCCTGGTGATAAATATTATTTCTTCCACTTGTGAAAGATAGAAGTGAAGCTCCAAAATGTTACTATTCTTACTTAGATCTTACAGGTATATGATGGATTGTGAATTCAAATTAGTACTTGTCAAATTTCTTTTAAGATTTATCAAGCAGCAAACTATAGTGCTATAGAAAATTATGTAATGTATTCCTTCACTTTCCAATATAAGCCCTGGACATATGATTTACTGCTTATCATACACATGCCTTCTTCTTCGGGGACCAGTCCCACCCACAGCCTTATTGAGTATGTGTGGTCTCTGTGACCCTGGCCTTTGCAACAGCTGATTGAACAAAAGATGGGAACTGGACCTAACTGTATAGTTTCTGACAATTTATGACTTGTCTAGTGTGAATTGGAATGGTTCCAATGGATTCTTCTCTTGGGAACTTGGTATTAGAGAAACAGGAAATTCTTGATTGGAAAGGGTTACTAGAACTGGAAGGTTATGAGTGAAGGTTATTGGAGGAACTAGAGTAAGAGTCAGTAGAGGAAGTTGGTACGCAGGGGAGAAGTGTGTGGGTGGGTGGGTGCGGGCGGGGTGCGGCAGAGAAAGAGAAAACCACAGCCCTTAGTAAATGGAGAAAGATTTCATGGCTAAGTTTTCAGTTTCTGATTGTAGTCCTTGCTAAGCCCAAATGTGCTTTGTTTGAATCTCTCCGTATCTGTGTTGCATCATTAAAATAAGTCCCCCCTTGTTTAATCTGAGCTTGAGTGGAACGCTGATCACTGAATCCAAAAGACCTTAATTAGCCAATGAAGTTGTGAGCTACAATCCTTTTCTATTGAGAGGAGACAGACTTCCCTCTGTCCTTTTCTAGAGGTTAGCAGGATTGAAATATCAAACTCCAAATCAAAGTGTCTTTAAGTTTATCTTCAGTAGATAGGATTGCCCAATACTAAATAAAGGTATACAAAGAATAGGACTTACAGCTTTTTAAAGTCACATTTGTTGTCCTTCCCTCCTTTAAAGTGTTTCAAATCCAGAGGGAAAATGTATGGACTAGAAGGAAGGGTTGAAGGTAAGCAGTCAGCAGCTTGGCAGTGGCTCATGCTCCTCTGGCTCTCGGTATTCGTGTGGTCATGACATAATAAGGGAATACAGAAGTCTGGACAGTTGCAGTCATCTGTTGGCCACAATGTTTAGTACAGGGACCCTCGGCCACACATGGGCCTCTTCTCCAAGCCAACTTCCTTGAAAGATATATCTAACTTGGTATTAAAGATAACTTTTTTCAAGATCCCATCTTAACTGTCACAACATGTTTAAATTTTTAAATTTTTATTTTTTTAGTGCATGCTCTTCTTTCCAGTTAGCTGAATGAAGATGAAAATATGCTAGACCTGATGAAAATAAATGTGGCACTTGTGATACCCCTTGTCATGTCCAGTTGGCCCAGCTGATTTCAAGGCCTCTGTGGCAGACAGTTCCCTCTACGTGCCACTGTCCTAGGATCAGTGGGGCTGAGCTCCTCTGTCATGCCTTTTCTGAAGCTGTGGACAGGCAGCAGATAGGCACAAGCTCAGGATCACCCTCTAGAACAGCCTTCAGCCCGAGGGAAATGGGACTGAGTGGACAAATGTCCATGGCTTCCTATCCTTCTGTGAGTCGGTTACAAATGTCCTTCTAATGCATTTTCTCAGAATAGCACCCATGTGATGGAGTGCTAGTTTTCTCTGAGGCAGCCTGCTTATTCATGCTCCCTCTTGGTTTTTCTCTCTTCTGGGTCTCACTTTGTCTACTTCCCTTCTTCTGCTTCCTGGTATCACCTCCTAAATAAATGACCTGCACCATAATCCTTGTGCTAGGGTCTGCTTTGGAGAGCATCATAACTAAGACCAATAATGACCATTTTTTATGTTAACATGTAACAGTTTATGTTCATATATAACATATCCTCCCTTTCATGGATCACAGCCTTGTCATGGTGAAAAAGCTTGGGTAACTGAATAAAGCTATGAGCCGTACCATGCAGGGCCACCCAAGAGAGGTCATACTGAAGTGTTCTGACAAAACATTCTCCTTCCACTGGAGGAGGGAATGGCAAACCACTCAAGTATTCCTGCCAGGAGAACTTCATGAACAGTATGAGAAGTCAGAAAGATATGATACTGGAAGATGAGCCCCGCAGGCTGCAAGGTGTCCAGTATACTATTGGGGAAGAGCAGAGGGCAATTACTAATAGCGCCAGAAAGAATGAAGCAACTGGGCCAAAGTGAAAACAACACTCAGTTGTGAATGTGTCTTGTGGTGAAAGCAAAGTCCGATGCTGCAAACAACAATATTGCATAGGAACTTGGATTGTTAGGTTCATGAATTAAGGTAAATTGGATGTGGTCAAACAGGAGATGGCAAGACCAAACATCAACATTTTAGGAATCAGGGAAGTAAAGTGAACGAGAATAGGTGAACTTAATTCAGATGACCATTATATCTACTACTGTGGGCAAGAATCCCTTAGAAGAAATGGAGAAGCCCTCGTTGTCAACAGAAGAGTTCAAAAGGCAGTATTTGGGTGCAACCTCAAAAAATGACAGCATGATCTTGGTTTGTTTCCAAAGCAAACCATTCAACATCACAGTTCTTCAAGTCTGAGCCCCAACTACTGATGTCAAAGAAGTTGGAGTTAATACCTACAAGACTTTCTAGAACTAACACCAAAAGGAAAAAAAAAAAGATGTCCTATTTATTGTAGGAGATTGGAATGCAAAAGTAGGAAGTCAGGAGATACCTGGAATAATAGGCAGCTTTGGTCTTGGAGTACAAAATGAAGCAGGGCAAAAGTTAACAGAGTTTGGGTCAAGAGAACATGCTAGTCATAGCAAACACCTTTTTCCAACAATCCAAGAGATGACTCTGTGCATGGACATCACTAAATGGTCAGTACCAAAATCAGATTGATTACATTCTTTGTAGCCAAAGATGGAGAAGTTCTATAGTCAGTGGAAACAAAATGTGGTGGTGACTGTGGCTGATATCATGAGCTCTTTATTGCAAAATTCAGGCTTAAATAGAAGAAAGTAGGGGAAACTGCTTGGCTACTAAGATATGACCTAAATCAAATCCCTTGTGATTATACAGTGGAAGTGACAAATAGTTTCAAGCAATTAGATCTGGTAGACAGAGTGCCTGAAGAATTATAGACAGAGATTTGTAACACTTTAAAAAAGGCAGGGACCAAAACCATCCCTAAGAAAAAGAAATGCAAGAAGGCAAAGTGGTTGTCTGAAGAGGCTCTACAAATAGTTGAGGAAAGAAGAGAAGTAACAGGCAATGGAGAAAGGGAAAAATATACCCATCTGAATGCAGAGATCCAGAGAACAGCACTGAGAGATAAGAAGGACTTCTTAAATGAACAATGCAAAGAAATAGAGGAAAACAATAGAATGAAAATGACTAGAGACTTTCTCAAGAAAATTGGAGATGTCAAGAGAACATTTCATGCAAGGATGGCACGATAAAGGACAGAAAAGGTAAGGTCTTAACAGAAGTAGCAAAGATTAGGAAGAAGTGCCAAGAATATAGAGAAGAATTATACAAGCAAGGTCTTAATGATCTGGGTAACTATGATGGTGTGGTCGTTCACCTAGAGTTGGACCTCCTGGAGTGTGAAGTCAGGTGGGCCTCAGGAAACATTTCTACCAACAAAGCTAGTAGAAGTGATGGAATTCTAGCTGAGCTATTTAAAATCCTAAAAGGTGATACTTGTTTCAATGCTGTACTCAATATGTCAGCAAATTTGGAAAACTCAGCAGTGGTCACAGGACTGGAAAAGGTCTGTTTTCAGTCCAATCCCTAAGAAGGTTAATGCCAAAGAATGTTCAAACTACGGTACAATTGTGCTCATTTCACATGCTAGCAAGGTTATGTTCAAAATCCTTTAAGCTAGTCTTCAGCAGTATGTGAACAGAGAACTGCCAGATGGACAAGCTGGGGTTCAAAGAGGCAGAGCAATCAGGGATCAACTTGACAATATGCCATGGATCATGGAGAAAGCAAGAAAATTCTATAAAAATATCTCCTTCTGCTTCATTGACTATGCTAAAGCCTTTGACTGTAGGATCACAACAAACTGTGGAAAATTCTTAAAGAGATGGGAGTACCAGACCACCTTACCTGTCTCTTGAGAAACCTGTATGTGGGTCAAGAAATAACAGTTAGAACCAGACATGGAACAGCTGACTTGTTCAAGATTAGGAAAGGAGTACATCAAGGCTGTATACTGTCACCCTGCTTATTTAACTTACATGCAGAGTACATCATGTGAAATCCTGGGCTGGATGAATCACAAGCTGGAATCAAGATTGGCAGGAGAAATATTAACTAGCTCAGATATGCTGATGATACCACTCTAATGGCAGAAAGTGGAGAGGAACTAAAGAGCCTCTTGATAGGGCGAGAGATGAGTGAAAAAGGGCTGGCTAGAAACTCAACATACAAAAAATTAAGATCATGACATCTGGTCCCATCACTTCACTGCAAATAGAAAGGGAAAAAGTGAAAGCACTGACAGATTTTATTTTCTCAGGCTCCCAAATCACTGGATGGTGACTGCAGCCATGAAATTAAAAGACGCTTGCTCCTTGGAAGAAAAATTATGACAAACCTATATAGCATATTAAAAAGCATAGACATCAGTTTGCCAATAAAGGTCCAAATAATCAAAACTATGGTTTTTCTAGTAGTCATGTACTCATGTGAGAGTTGAGCCATAAAGAAGGCTGAGCGCTGAAGAATTGATGCTTTGAAACTGTGGTGCTGGAGAAGACTCTTGAGAGTCCCTTGGACTGCAAAGAGATCAAACTAGTCAATCCTAAAGGAAATCAACCTTGAATATTCATTGGAAAAACTGATGCTGAAGCTCCAGTACTTTGGCCACTTAATGTGAAAGAGCCAACTTGTTGGCAAAGACCACATGTTGGGAAAGATTGAAAGCAAATAGAGAAGGGGATGGCAGAGGATGAGATGGTTAGATAGCATCACCAACTCAATGGACGTGAATTTGAGCAAACTCTGGAGATAGTGGAGGACAGAGGAGCCTGGTGTACTGCATTCCATGGGGTTGCGAAGAGTCAGACATGATTTAGTAATTGAACAACACAGTGCTTCCTGCTTTCCAGATCTCAGACGCCATCATTGTAGACAGTTCTGCATGGCAAATGGTAGAATACGTGGTGAAAGAGAATACCTCCCCTAAAAGCTTTCCCTTTCCCATGTAGAGTCATACAAGTTATTTTTCAGAGACCTCAATATATTTTACTGGCTTATAAAAGCTGTTTAGTTTTTTTCACAAAGTATTCATTGGTTCAATCCCAGATCAGCACCATTTATCCAGAACCATCTCTTGCATTTTTTTTTCTCTATCAGCAATGTTTTTGCCATAGATCAAGTGGTTGGGGAATAGGCTAACTAATTTTATGCAAGCAGTATTTATGATGAGAAATCTGATTTGCCTATGTTTGCTAAGATACCATAGAATGTGGGAGCTGGGAGGGTTCTTGGACATAGTCCTGCCCACTCCCTTATTTAATGGTGGAGGAAACTGAGGCCCAGTGGGATTAAATAACTCTTCCAAGGTTGTAATTCCTAACAGAGATAAAATTAGAATTCAAACCAATTGGTTTTCAGTACACAAGAGTCTCAGCTCAGAGTTTTCAAAGCTAAATATAATATTTCACTGTTTCCCTCTCTTATAGTTTTTCAAATTGTATCTATAAAGCTCCAGGTTCTGATATTCTTCTGTGCTATTCTCATGTTGGAATAGAATCAGGTGGCACAGAAGCTATTGTTACAGTCCCAGAATAGAGTCTGGCTTTTGCAGTGGGACAATTGAAGCTGCCGTCATGGGTGTCTGGTCAACATATTATGTGGGATAAGAGGCTGAACTAACATCGATCCCACCCCTGTGAATCTTCACAAGATCCCATGCTATGGAAGAACCCACTACCTACATAGACGCTGTCAAATTAGGCACATTAATAATCAAAACTCTCCAAGAATATCTCTGCATCAGATCAATCCAAGCATTAGCAAAGCAGCCAGAAACATTTTCTTGGAGTCTTCTCTTTGACTCTCACTTATTTTCTCACCAACTGCTGGCCCCGCTTTTTTTGCCCTGGAACCATCCCCATTATCAGACACGCCAAGACAAGCTCTGCAATTGGATTGTCTGAAAATGAACAACACACAGATAGAGAGGAACAGATATTCTAACACCCCTCCGTGCCTGTTAAAGTCACACTCCCGGCAAACTCCAACAATCCAGATGACTGAGGAAAATGCAGTCTCCCAGGAGAAACAAGGAACTGGACAGGTAGCACTTTGAAAAGAGCTTTGTCTGGCAAGGCAGGCTGAGAGGGAGTGACCGTTCTTCCTGGAGAACATATGGAAGTGTTGACAGGCTCACTTCTTAATGTGGCCAAGAAAGAACTTAGATCCAATGAAGGAAAACGAGTGAACACAGCCGACAACCAATCACGTTTTTCACAGAGCCGGAAATCCAGTCCATGAGGCCTAGGGAATTCACAGAGACAGCCTTGGCAAGGGTGACCTTTTTAGGACCTTCCCTAGACTCAGTAATGTTAATTGGTCTTTTTTGTTGAGATATGAATTTGAATTCCATCCGGTGTGAGCGTGAGACCAGGACACAAATCACTTAGCTTTAGTACAGCACGGGAACATCCAGGAGGAATCTGTCCTTCACCAGCCATGTTGCTAGACCTTTCTTGACTGCTGATTTCTATTGACCACACAGAGATAAAACCCCCATGGTTTCGTTCCACTTTGTGACACAGCCATTTTGAAGCGAAGAGACACCCTCAGTTGGCATTCTAAGGTTTTTCTCTAACAGCCTCGCATCCGGCATCTGCAAGAATTTTAAGATTTTGTGTTTCTTGTGCAGACTTTTAATAACCTGTTTCTAGTATCTCTTCCTAGTTCAGCAACATCTGCCTGTGCTTCATTGCTCAGCTGTATCAGACTCTTTGCAACCCGATGGACTGTAGCCCACCAGGCTCCTCTGTCCATGAGGATTCTCCAGGCAAGAAGACTGGAGTGGGTTGCTATACCCTCCTCCAGGGGATCTTGCCAACCCAGGGATCGAACCCGAGTCTCCCACAATACAGGTGGACTCTTAACTGACTGAGCCACCAGGGAAGCCCAGCAACATCTACCTTCCTCATTTTCAGTCCCTGCCTTAGTTCAGGTTTCTCCAAAAGCCAGCTCTGTCAGGGCATTTGACATTGGGGGCTGGATAAGTCTTTGTTGTGGGGAGCTATCCTGAGCATTGTCGGAGGTTGAGAAGCTTCTCCGGCCTCTGGATGCACCCTCGGTTATGACAGACACAAATGTCTTCATGTGTTACCAAAGGTACTTTGAGGAGAAAGCAGTTTCTCCAAGTCATGGGCGCAAGTACAGGTGTAGACCCAGGCAGGAAGTAACATTGAATTTCAAGTCTGAAGGCTATCTGCTGGCAGAACTCCCTCTTCGGGGGGAGGAGTGTTTTTCTATTAAAAAACCTGCAACTGATTGCACGAGGCCCACTCTCCTTGTGGAGGGGACTAAAAAGTTAGTCTCATTTAAACAAGACACAGAAGCATCTAGAATGTGTGACCAAATATCTGTATGCTGATCATGTTGACATTTAGAGTGAACCATCAACAGAAGGAAAGAGAAGCCAATAAAGGTATATTGTTCCACAAGTTCTAATGGAAATGGGAGTGTAGCTCAGCTGGGTAAATTCAAGAAATGGTATAAAATACCTGTCTCACAGTTATCCATCCCACTCACAGGACTGAGGGAACTGGGGTGTTTGTATATCAGATCCCAGTACTCTTGGACTGAGGTCTGTTCCCAAGGAGCTTTAATTCTCTGGCACTTCTGGTTTGCAGCATACCCAGGGAAAGCAGACTCTGTTGGCTAATGAAACCCATCAGGGAACTTCCCTGGTGGTCCAGTGGTTAAGACTTCACCTTCCAACACAGGAGGTGTGTTTGATCCCTGGTTGGGGAGCTAGGATTCCATGTCTCACAGTCAAAAAAAAACAAAAACCTAAAACAAACAATACTGTAACAAATTAAATAAAGGCTTTAAAATTGCTCCACACAAAACAATCTTTTATTTTATTTTTTAATTGAAGAATCATTGCTTTACAATATTGTGTTGATTTCTGCCATACAGCAACGCGAATCAGCCATAATTTTATTATATATATGTAATATATATATATACATATCCTCCCCCTCTTCAGGCTCTTCCCCTGTCCCATCCCCCCCTCTAGGTCATCAGAGTGTGCCAGGCTGGGCTTCTTGTGCTATAGAGCAGCTTCCCCCAGCTAGCTATTTTACATTTGATAGAATACACACACACAGACACACACGTACTGCCTTCTCAATTTGTCCTTCCCTCTCCTTCCCCCGCTTTTTCCAGAAGTTTGTTCTCTACGTCCGCATCTCCATTCCTTCCCTGCGGGTAGGTTCATCAGTACTATTCTTCCAGATTCCATGTATATGCATTAATAGATAACATTTTTCTCTTTCTGACTTAATTCACTGTATATAACGGGCTCTAGCTTTATCCACCTCAGTACATGTGTGCATACTCACAACTGACTCAAATTCGCTCTCCTTCATGACTGAGTAAACAGGTGGTGCTAGTGGTGAAGAACCCGCCTGCCAATGCGGGATACATAAAAGAACCAAGTTTGATCCCTGGGTTGGGAAGATGCCCTGGAGGAGGGCATGGCAACCCACTGCAGTATTCTTGCCTGGAGAATCCTATGGACAGAGGAGCCTGCCAGGCTATAGTCCATAGGGTCACAAAGAGTTGGACATGACTGAGCAACTTGGCACACACACATGCAAAAATCTTTGAAAAAAAAAAAGTGGGGGGGAGAGAGAGAGAGAAAGAAACTCATAAGGCAAACAGGGGCTGCTGCTGGAAACCAAAATTTAGACTGACATGTACAAAAGTGTTAAGTGAAGGACTGTGGGTAGTGCCCTGACAGTATCTGCTGCACTTTAAGGGAAACCCTTCAGGAATTGGTCCAAGTGTCTGACTGGGGTTAGGATTTCTTCAGAGGCTCTGCTGTCATCATTTACTGGCTTCTCTCCAGCCCTCTAAATATTTGATCTGTTTTAAAATTGTAGTAAAATACATGTAACATAACATTTTCCATCTTAAGCAGAATTAAATATATAGTTCACTGGCCTTAAAGATGTTCGCATTGTTGTGTTATTATCAACACCATCCATGCACGAACATTTCTGTCTCACAAAATTGAAACTCTGCGCTTTAAATATTAACTCCCCATTCTCCCCTGTCCTTGGTGACCTCTGCTCTACCTCTGTCTCTATGCATTTGACTACTCTAGGAACCTCGTTTGAGAGGAATCATACCGTCTTTGTCCTTTTGTGACTGGCTTATTTCATTTACCATAATGTCCTCAAGGTTCATCCATGTTGTAGCATATGTCAGACTTTCCTTTCTTTTTAAGTCTGAATAATATTCCATTGTATGTAAATGTTGTGTTTACCTATTCATCCATCACTGGACACTTGGGTTGCTTCTCTTCTTTGGCTACTGCGAATAGTATTGCTACAAACATAGGTATACAAATATTTCTTGAAGTCTCTGTTTTCAATCCTTTGGGTATATACCCAGATGTAGAAAGGCTGGATTATTTATCTTTTGAGTGCCCTACACAACAAGTAAACACAATATGTGGAAAACAACTGGCAGAAAGATCAGTGTGCTAGGAAGGAAATAAACTGCCCATAAATTCCCCAAATCTGGATTCATCAGTTGCTATAACCCCAGTCATACCTGAGCGGCTTTGAATCTAAAACACGTCAGTGGAGTGTACATAGTCACCATAGCTCCATGTTCTAAAAACAGTTTTATTTGTCTCCTCTGCCTTCTGATGAAGAGCTTTGTTTGTGAAATGCCTGTCTTCCGAAGTTCTTGAAAGATCTCAAATGAGTTGTTCTCGTAAATGAAGGCAAAAACCTCGTCTGGCAAAACCTGTGACTGGCAGCATTTTTTTTTTTTTTTCATTACCTGATCTCTATGCCTTAATTCTCTAGCACTTTCCATTTTCTCTTTTTTTCTCAGAGTTTTGCAGCAAACTGCTGTTTAGCAAAGAGAAGCCAAATTCAGACTTAGGCCAAACCCTGGTTGCAGTCTGTTTCTTTTTGTTGTTGATACCGGCATTACATCCCACCTGGCCAGACCTGCCAAGTTTTTTGGATTTCCTAGAGGAGGTTTTTATTCTGTCTGCTTGTCTGCACTTGTATACAAAACCTGTAATTATATAATAGGTGAACTTACTGGTGTGCTATTGTGCTTTCTTTTCTTTTTTTAAACCAACTGAATTGGCCCTTTTTATATTTTGAGCCTATTGTTACCTTTATGACTGTTACACTTTCCTTCCCCCTGGCTTCTGATACTTCAGCCTTTATGCCAGCAACTAAATATTTATGTAAAAAAAAAAATTAAAAGTCATTTGTCTTTCAGCGAAATCTTAAAACTTTTTTATTTCCTGTACAATCTGAATGCTTTAATGTTATAGCTGCAAATGAGTGTTGATGAAAGCGTTTTGTTCTTAAAATATGTTATCCTGGTTTTAGGTAAGAAGGATCACCTACGAAGGTCATGAAATATTAAGTATATATACTTAATGGTTTTGCTTAAAAATCCATGTCATCTAATTTGTGATATTCCTAATCTATCTTTAATTCAGAAAATTGTTTGTGGTCAACACATCACACAGACTTCTCTAAAAAGTTACATAAAATATGGGATACTTAAAGTGCCATGAGCTGTGTTGAGTCGCTCAGTTGTGTCTGACTCTGAGACTCTGAACTGTAGCCTGCCAGGCTCCTCTGTCCATGAGGATTCTCCAGGCAAGAATATGGAGTGGATTGCAAGCCCTCCTCCAGGGGATATTCCCAACCCAGGGATCAAACCCAGGTCTCCAGCATTGCAGGCGAATTCTGTACTGTCTGAGCCACCGGGGAAGCTTAATGCTTGATAAACTTAACTGACCAAAATGCCAACACTTTAAAGAAAATAAAGGGAATGATATGACATTGTCTATTTCATGATACTGTCCATTCCGTTCTTCAATGTGGCTGTCTTTCCCTCAAAATTGTTAACATTCTGGAGGCTAACGTGCTGCTGCTGCTGCTGCTGCTGCTAAGTCACTTCAGTTGTGTCTGACTCTGTGCGACCCCATAGACAGCAGCCCACCAGGCTTCTCCGTCCCTGGGATTCTGCAGGCAAGAACACTGGAGTGGGTTGCCATTTCCTTCTCCAGTGCATGCATGCATGTGAAGTTGCATCAGTTGTGTCTGACTCTGTGCGACCCCATGGACAGCAGCCCACCAGGCTCCTCTGTCCACGGGATTCTCCAGGCAAGAACACTGGAGTAGGTTGCCCTTTCCTCCTCCAGGAGGCTAACTTAGTGCTCTTCAATTTCTGTGGGTTGTGTTTTTCCTAACAGCTATGGAATCTTAGGTTGTAGAAATACTCTTTTGTGCTTTTTGTACTCTTCGCTTTAAGGTAAGCTTAAAGAGAGATATTTGGAATATAATTCTTTGACACTCAGTAGATGTTGAACTTATGCTTAGAACAGTGCCCAGAACCCAGTCAGTCTCACCAAATATTGGTTGCTGATGCTATTGCTTTTAGAGCTATGGGGACCATTGGTCATTAACCCTAAAGAGTTTACCAAGTGAGTCTGGATTAGTGTTCTTGGTGAACATCCCTGAAGACAGTTGTTTACTGACACAGTAGATAAAATACATCAGTAAAAACTGAACTTAAGGTTTTACCTCTGGATATGTGTCTGAGGAAAAAGAACTTGTGGACAGCCTAATCTAATCAGTCCTCCCACTTTCAATCTTTTTACTAATGCTATTCATCTCTTACCTATCTTCTTCATTGTAGGTGTTAAAGCTTTTTTGTTGATGAGGTCTGGAATCTCAATTTATTTCTTTATGATGGGAACTAATGTGGTAACTTAGTAATTGATCAGAGAAATAAATGTTGATTCATAGGATAGACATCTTTCACTTCCTTTGAATCAGAGAAAGTTACCAAAAACCATTCAGATGGAATTTTTCAGATGAAAGTGATTAATGCAAGATAGTGCAGAGTTCATGTAAGATGGAACAATTTTATATAGTAAGTGCCCAACTGAATATGAACAAAAATAAGACTCTTGGATTGCCTCTACAAGTCAGAATGAAACTGTGGTAGGAGAGAAAAGTAAACCATACTGTGAAAGAGTGAAGTTATAAATGGCCCCAGAGACTAACCAGATTCATCTGGAGCCTTTTGTCCCAAGATTCAGTGCTACACCTGGGATGGACAATCTGCTTCCTTTCTTAGATGGTCAGTAGGCCTTAAGAGAGCTCTTGCTGAAAATGTAGAAGCACTTATTGAAGCGGCTGAAGTGATGTTCAGTTCCAAGGAGCTGTATACCAAAGGAGGGTGGAATTTGACATTTAATTTATCAGACACAGGCACACTGTCAACTTGCTTCAGTAAATATGTGTATAGCTCTTTGGTCTAAGCAAAAAGATGGGAAACAGTACTTGGCCATAGCAGGGATTCTAATATTAAACTTAACAAGTGAGTCCAGAGCTGATCATTTGAACCCAGTTTAATTCCCTTTATGTCTTTGGGCAGCTCACCTTCTTATTTGAGAATGCACATGAAAGAACCATCCTGGGTAGTCAAAAGGGAACTAACTGTGAGATCTAGTCCGAGCTCTGACTCAACCTGTGTGACATCTCTGGTTTAACTTGATAGTGTTGAAGCATTTCTTTTTCTAGCCTTAGCCCCTTTCTTTTCAACTGTCTTCCATGAAACCCTAGTACATAAAGCAGATGAAAACAAACCTAGCAGGTCTGGTTCAACAGAGGGCAAGGGTCCCAGAGTCCAACCTACAGAACCTCTTGCCTTTGTCTCCACCCACTTGTTCATGACCTGACTTAAACAGAAAACAGTTTGAAAAGGAACATACTGCTTGTTCTTCCAAAGACATTTCTGTCTCTGAAATCCAATGTCATTTATATATTTCACATCCATTTCATCTGGGCCTTGTCCCTCCCATCTAAATGCCCTCTGTCACATATTCTCCCTCAAAGGCAATGGAAACCTGACTCCAAACATTCAGAGACATAGAGATTTTTTTTTAGACTAATAATCTGTTC
This sequence comes from Cervus canadensis, assembly GCF_019320065.1. NCBI lineage: Eukaryota > Metazoa > Chordata > Mammalia > Artiodactyla > Cervidae > Cervus > Cervus canadensis. Next base: position 28,881,745 of record NC_057407.1, read on the forward strand.
CCAATAATTTTGTTCCAAATCATCTGTTCCCAATAATCTTGTTCCAAATCTGGAATAGGAACTAGGAAGTTCCAGGGCTTACAGAGCAGATTAAAATGTATCCCACTTAAGAAAGCTTTCCCTTTGTATCTTCATGATATATAAGAAAACATTCTTTATGTACCTTCTTTCTTTTGTAGAGCTGTATTGTCACCAGCCACTGACCTCCATCTTTAATTCTACATTCCCATCATTAGTTTCAGGTCAACACACACAGAGACACACAAAATTCTCTTTCACTGAGAAGGACAGAGAATCTACCATTCAGGACAAGAAAAGAGAAAGGGGATGCAATTATTATGTTTTTCTCTCCCTGTCACAAAGCAACTTAGAGTAACATGGGATTAAGTTTTTTTCTGAGTAAATCGTATCTTTCTGGGCCATTGGGGGAAAATGCTCTCAGTAGACTTAATCTTCACCTCTGGGCTTTCATGTAATTTTGTTTTATTTTTAAGACACTTGATATTTGGGTTGAATGATAATTTAGGGATAAATTTGCCTTCTTTTCCTATTATGAAACAAACTTCTTGAGGGTCAGAACTTTGCAATACACAACTCTGAATTTTTTGTAGGGATAAATATGTTACCTAATATAATGTAGCTGTTTCAGGAATTCATGGTGAAATGAATTGAGCAGAGTCCAAAGTTGATCTTTTAAACAGAGGTTGGCAAGTTATAGGCCATGGGCCAAGTGTAGCTCACCACTTGTATTTATAAATAAAATTTTATTGGACTACAGCAATGCTCCTTTCAGTGTATTGTCTACGGCTGCGTTCATGCTCTAGTGGTGTATTTGATTCAGTGTAACAGAGATTGTATGGCCCAACAAAGCCACAGATATTTGCTAACAGGCGAGAGTTTTATCAACCTGTCACCTAAACTCCAGGTGAATGAATACATGTAACTTTTTTGGTGATAATTATTTTTGTTATTGTTGAATTACTTTCAAGTCCATATAGTTTCATTAATCAAATTTGCTGCTTCTGTTTCAGTTATTGGTAAATGGTCATATGAGTCAAGTAGATATAAAAGTAATTTACCCACCATAATTGATTACTTTTCTTATCTTGTGGGTTTTTAACTATGCAGTAGGAAAAAATAGTTTTGCCCTTTCGTTTCTTACTAGTCAAAGCTCTTCTAATTTTATGTAACAAAAGACAAAGTCAAACTAGCCACCTTAATAAAACCTAAAGTGATTGGAGAAGAAAATGATTGCCTCATGAAACCTAAAAATAAGCTATTGAACTGGCTTTTAAGAAGTGCTGGATTCAGAGATGGTGAAAGGCTTTCTCATCAGCTTGCAAAGATGGTGTAAGGGCTTTCTCACCAACTTGATGCAGGATTCTTTCTGCATGTTTGTTTTTCTCCTTTTTTGTGTAGATGATCCCACACCCTCCTGCATGAAAGTTATTTCTAGCTTCAGCCACTTGTCCTGCATGGCTTGTTATCCAAAAGGAAGAGAAACTTGTCTCTCCCAGTATTTATATATTGAATTTATATATTTATAGATTGAATCTCCCAGTATTTATATATTTGATATATATCGAATAGATAGATGATAGATATAAAGAGCTCTATCAGCCCAAGTCACATGATCAGTCACTGTGACCAGAAGATGAGATGTCATAGAATTGATTGACCCTAGGTCATGTGCTCAAGAGCATACATGCTGGGTTCTGTAACTGATAGTCCTACAATAACAGCCTTGTGGATAAGGGGCAGTGTTCCAGTGGAAAGAAGACCACTTTCCAGATAAAACCAGTGATGTCTGTCTCCTACAGAAATACAGATCTAGGAAAAGTAACTTCACTCTTCCTCTCTTATCTTGTGCTATCTTTCCTCATCATCAGCAGCACCATTATCTTTCATCCTTTTGAACATGTAGTTCCAGAAAACAACATAGTTCCAGAAAACAACATAGCTGCTTTGGAAGAGATTCTATGTTCACAGCTCTACCCAAGCTCCTGTTTACTTCAAAGCATACACCTTGTCTTCTTGGATTCTGCTGCTTCTCTTCCATATTACTTGTTGGTTCTAGATTTAATCCAGTTATACAACTGAAGTTGGAATTTATATGTTTGTAACATTATTCTGAAAATGTTAAGCTTCAACCATTAAACAGTTAGGATGCATGGGTTTCCAAAGTGAGATTTGAGATTAAGGAGTGAAATGAACAGAAGAAATGCCAGAGTGCAGAAGGATGGGATAGGTTTTGAGGGGTGAGGAAGGGTCAGGAGAATTTCTTGTACCCCAACAGATCCCCCACCACATTTCAACCCAAGAACATCTAAACTTTTGGATCCTGAAAAGTGCTTTCATAGGAATGCTTAACTGTCTGAATGAATCATTTACAAGTCTTGATTTAAGTTATATCCTCCCTGCTTGTCTTATAGCTTAAAGACACTGTGATTGAGATATAAAATAAGTACTGCTACTTAATGTCATCTATACATAATTAGCCTCAAATTTTAATGAATTAATGTGGTTTGCCCTCTTCATGTGATTCTATTAGTTTTTTTCCCCCTCTCCCATATTTAAAATTAAAAAAAAAAAAACCCACTTTGAAACTTCCATCATACTAGGTGAAATTCTCTCTAAAATGTTAGCTCACAGTGAAGGATGATCAAGGATAGCTAGGTAACCAGATCATCTAAGTTACAGGATACAGTTCAAATGATTCCTGGCTCCTTTGCTTTTTCTAAAGCATTGCACCTGTTGGCTGTCTTTTTCTCCATGTCTCCTCCCTGTGAATACATAGAAAATCCCCAAGTATGGTAAAGGTTTTGAGTCATTTTGAAAGAATCCAAGCCAGAGAGATTTATTTGTTTCCATAATCTATATAACTTGGCATAGATAGATGTTAGTAATAAAAGCATTACACAATAATTCTAAATTTGTTTCTAAACAGACTTCAAGGAATATGTTTCTGAGAGTGAGAGGGAGAAGGAGAAGATTTCAGAGTGTGGATTTACCTTTTAATTCTCATTACACATACCCTGAGCAGCTGCCTGAAAATGTAAAACTTTGAAACTGAAGCCCCCTAAATTCCCACCACTCTCTGCTGTCCCTGTCTGTTTACTTTAAGCACCTCAACATGTATTTCGGTGCTAAGCTCTTAGTAAGCAGAATATCCAACTATATGTATATCTCAAATAGTTTCCTCCTCAATAACCTTAGGTTTTCTTTGGCACTGTTGTTGCCAGGCCACAGATTTGAAGCTGAAAACAGGCTATTTTCTGTGGAAGTTTCTCATGTATAAGAATCCATCTCAGATTCCGACCAATGCAATCAGAGAAATTAGTTTATTGATGAAACCCTTGTCCATGAATGGCTTTTTGAAAATAAAAATGCTTTTCTTTCTTCTGGAAAAGAATGAAACAATTCTCCTATTGTCCTACTTGCTTCGAATTTATTTTCCACTCCTTATTATGCATGCCTCCTTTATGTCATTGATACATAATCCATTATGTGCCTCTTATCGTATTTGCTACAACCATTGTCTCAAGATGATGTCGAAGGACATTAGATACCAGAGACTAACTTTGCATGAGTGAATTAATGTCAGTGTTGAAGGAGTCTATAATCATATGACTAAATGGGCTTTCAGGAGGCCACACAGTATGCTGATGACAGAATCAAGAATGAAACCTAGGAATTCTGACCATTTGTCTTATTCTCTGTCCACAAATGATACTGCCTATTCTTAGTCTTGACTAAAGACCTGCTGAAAGCAATCCATTGACTGGTAACATAGAGCATTCATGAAGGGGTTTTTGTTGTTGTTGCTGTTGTTATTTTTAATAATCCAGTGGAAATTCCTTCAGTGATTACACGAAATTTCTGAAGGCTGTGTGCATGTGTGACTCTTCATGCAATGTTTTTTGGTAGAAAGTAAGATTGTTACAACTTGAAGTGTGCTGACATTTTCCTTTGGAGGCTTATTTTATTTAGAAGTCACAAAACTCTACTTTATCTGATATTAGGAAAAGCTTTATACTATATATAAAATTATTGTCATGTGTCATTCAGGCAAGGAAGTATGGACTGAAGAGTAAGATAGACCTGAGTTCAAATGGCTTTCCATCAGCAGCTAGCTATTTGATCCTAGACAAGTATTTATCATTTATTCAGTCTTCTGTTTTCTATTATTGGAAAATGGAGGCATTAAAATTGATTGCTTGGTGGGGGGGGAAATTACTTAACTTCTAGGCTTGTGGCCTTCAGTGAAATAATCCATTAAAAATATTTAGGACAGGATTTTGCAAAGATGGCAACTATGGTATGGTCCAGATTTTAGATGTTATTCAGTTCCTGCATAGAAATACCAGAACAACTAGGAAGCAGCACCCAAACCCTGGAGGAGAGAGTGTTGGCAATAAGATAAAGTGAGACAGTAGCCCCACACACTCCAAAGTGCAACAGGATGAGGACGGAACAACCAAAGCCACCGTATCTGCCTATTAATGGCATCTGTGCAGATTTCGGGGAGTTTCTGACAACCAAAATGACCAGACATCATCAGAGGACTTTTGTGGATGTGCATAACTAAGCTTACATGTTCTTTGCATGTAGGCTTAGTACCATTCTAAAAGAAATGATGGAGGAACAGGAATGCAGTTAGGAATGGTACTGTTCATATAATTATTCTAAGACAGTTGTGTTTGTCATGTAAGATAAAGACAATGAGTGACTATGAAGTAGTTTAATTCTATATTCCATGTGTCCTTGAGAACCAGGATTCTCAGCATGTAAGATATAATATACGGGCAGTTAAGAAAATCTGTGACCCTGTATTTGGATTGAAAATATCAGTATGAAATCATAAGGCCTTCTGTCTTAATCATTATCTGTGTGCATGTATAAATATATATATATATATAATATTTCCTAGTTCTGCTTTATTTTCTTGGGCTCCAAAATCACTGTGGATGGTGACTGTAGCCATGAAATTAAAAGACACTTGCTCCTTGGAAGAAAAGCTATGACCAACCTAGATAGCATATTAAAAAGCAGAGACATTAATTTGCCAACAAAGGTCCATCTAGTCAAAGCTGTGGTTTTTCCAGTAGTCATGTATGGGTGTGAGAGTTGGACTATAAAGAAAGATGAGTGCCAAACAATTGATGCCTTTGAACTGTGGTGTTTGAGAAGACTCTTGAGAGTCCCTTGCACAGCAAGGACATCCAACCAGTCCATCCTAAAGGAAATCAGTCCTGAATATTCATTGGAAGGAGTAATGTTGAAGCTGAAACTCTAATACTTTGGCCACCTAATGCGAAGAACTGACTCATTTGAAAAGACCCTGATGCTGGGAAAGATCGAAGGCAGGAGGACAGAGGACAAGATAGATGGATGGCATCACTGACTCAATGGATACGAGTTTGAGCAAGCTCTGGGAGATGGTGAAGGAAAGAGAAGCCTGACATGCTGCAGTCCATGGGATCACAAAGAGTTGGACACTGCTGCACAACTGAACAACAAATATGGCAAAGGGATTTTGCAGATATGCTTACATATGGATCTTTATATGAGAAGAGTATTCTGGATCATCCAGTTGGGCTAATGTAATCATCATCTTATAAAAGGTAGACAGGAGGTTAGAGTTAGGGGTGATGACAGAGGTTAGACAACAGAGGCAGAGGTTACAGTGCTGTGTGACCACATGGCTTGGGACATGAAGAGGAGGCTTGGAGGCTGGAAGAGACTGGAAATAGAGCTTCTCCCGGAGCCTCCACTAGAAACACAGTCCTGCTGACATCTTGATCTGGCACTCTAAGTCACTTGGAGTTTTTGATCCTTAGCACTGTAAGATGATAAATTTGTGCTGTTTTAAGCCACTAAATTTATGCTAATTTGTTACAGCAGCAATAGGAAACTAGTATAAAGAAATCCTATGCATCTACAGTTGGTTAATTTATTACAAAGGAGGGAAGAGTGTACAGTGGAAAAAGATAGTCTCTTCTCTAAGTGGTACTGGGAAGGCTGGAGAGCTTCATGTAAATCAACAAAATTAGAATGCTCCCTCATACCATATACACAATAAACTCAGCATGGTTTAAAGACTAAAATATAAGACATGACACCATAAAAATCTAAGAAGAGAATATAAACAAAGCATTCTCTGACATAAATTGTAGAAATATTTTCTTAGATCAGTTTCCCAAGGCAAAAGAAATAAAAGCAACAATAAACAATAAACAAATGGGACCTAATCAAACTTAAAAGCTTTTGCACAGTAAAGGAAGTTGTCAACAAAACAAAAAGACAACCTACAAGATGGGAGAAAATATTTGCAGACAATGCGACTGACAAAGGGTTAATATCCAAATATAAAAACAGCTTCTACAACTCAACTTTGAAAAAAACAAACAATCCAATCAAAAAATAGGTGAAGACCTAAATAGATATTTTTCTTCCAAAAAAGGCATATAGATGGCCAATAGGCCTGTGGAAAGATACTGAACATTGCTACTGGTTAGAGAACTGCAAATCAAAACCACATTGATGTATTGCCTCACATTCATCAGGAGGTCTTTCATCAAGAAGTCTATAAATAATAAATGCAAGAGAGTGGTTCAGAGGGCAAAGAATCTGCCTGTAACACAGGAGACCCAGGTTCAATCCCCGGGCTGGGAAGATCCCCTGGAGAAGGGAATGGCAATTCATTCCAGTATTCTTGCCTGTAGAATTCCATGGCCAGAGGAGCCTGGTGAGCTATATATGGTCCATGGGGTCATAAAGAGTTGGACACAACTGAACAACTAACACACACGTACAGAGAGGGTGTGGAGGAAAGGGATCCTTTGTACACTGTCAGTGGGAATGTGAATTGGTACAGCCACGAAGAGTATGGAGGTTCCTTCAAAAACTAAAAATAGAGCTTCCACATGATCCGACAATCCCTCTCCATGGGCTTTCCTGGTGACTTAGCAGTAAAGAATCCACCTGCAATGCAGGAGATGCAGGTTCGAGCCCTGGGTCAGGAAGATCCCCTGAAGAAGGAAATGGCAACCCACTCCAATATTCGTTCCTGGAGAATCCCATGGAGAAAGGAGCCTGGCAGGCTACAGTCCATGGAGTTGCAAAAGATAGGGACACAATTTGGGGACTAAACAACAACTACTCCTGGGTATAAATCTGGAAAAAATGAGATCTCTAATTTGAAAAGATACATGTGTGTCAGTATTCATAGCAATACTCTTTACAACAACCAAGGCATGAACACCTCCCAACTGCTCATCAACAGATGATTAGCATAAGAAGATATATCACAAATACAGACAAACATACGCACAGAGGAATACTACTCAACCATAATAAAAGAATGACATATTACCACTTGCAGCTACATGGATGTACCTAGAGAATATTATGCTTAATGAAGTAAGACAGAGAAAAACAGATACTATATGTTAGAACTGATATAAAGAATCTAAAAAATAATACAAGTGAATCTGTATACAAAACAAACTCACAGACATAGAAAACAAACTTAGAGTTACCAAAAGGGGGGGACGAGGAAAATGAGAAGGCTGAGATTCGCAGATACAAACTACTGTACATGAAATAGATAAACAGCAAAGATTTACTGTATAACACAGGGAATTGTATTCAAGGTCTTATACTAACCTCTAATGGAATTTAATCTAAAAAAATAACTTGAGTCACTATGCTGCACACTTGAAACTAACACAACATTGTAACTCAGTTGTAATTCAAGAAAAGTAAACAAACAAAAGAAATTCTAAGTAGACTCTTCAAAATATCTAAGTCATAAAATATACAGACTGAAGAACTGTCCCAGATTGGGAGAGATCAAGGAAACATGACAACTAAATGCAGTGGGATACCCTGGGTGAAAAAAAAAAAATATTAGTGGGACAGTTGGCAAGATTTAAGTAAAATTTCTGGATTAGTGAATAGTATAGTGTTACATTAGTTTTATGATTTTGATTATTGTACTTTGATTATGTGAGCTGGCACCACTAAGAGAAGCAGGATAAAGGAGAGGGGAAATTCTTGGGCTTTTTTCGCAGCTATTGGTTAAGTCTGAAATTGTCTCAAAATAATTTTTTAAAGCATTCAAGATTACTAAAGGGAGCTTACTTCCTTTCCTTCATCATTTAACAATAATTAACATTTATTTAGTGATTAATATTAACTAGTCACTGTTCTAAAGCTCCACAGATATTAACTTAAGCCTTATGCTAGAAGTGGGGACTATTATGATCTCCATTTTACAGACCTGAAAGCCTAGGGAGGGTAGGAGACATATCCAAGGTCACATAGCTCTGAGAACTGTTTAAGTCTACAGCCTATTCTCAACAACTATTCAAGGTGATTGTCTTGCACATTAAAGTGTGAGGATGTATGGCATGAATTTCACTACTTAAGTTATAGTATAGCATTTGACTACCTAGGAACCTTTGCTACTTTCTTTTTACTGTCTCTATTCTAGACTGGTGACATTGACAAATAACGGAACACAGCAAGCTAAGTTGTTACACTAGTAGTATTTTCGACTGATATATATTTCAACAAGGACACACTGGTCCTATAGAACTAATAGAATTTTTCTATAGAATTATCCCATTTTATATTACTGTTGTTCATTTTTATCAATCAGTGTCTTGATATATTAATTTTCTGATTTTTTTTTTTTTTAATACTCTCTGGTCCTAGTTGTTTCCCTCAAAACATTCAGGCTTTCTGTCTGTCTTGATGCTTTAAGAGCAATCTCCAGACTTCCATTCTAGAGTGGAATGCATCTTATACTGACTAGAGTTTAATTTTATTCCAATGGCAATAATCGAGAAGGAGTGGCCAGACGAGAGGAAGGCAGGAATGACATTCCTGAGCACTTGTAAGATAGTGATATCTGAGTTAGGGAGCAGGAGGAGGGGAGGGAGGAGAGGTAGAACTCGTTTCCTTTCGTTTGAAACCACTTAGGGTAAACACTGTATTATCTCTGTCTTATGCTGAGTCAAGCATACTGTCAATACTCAACAATAAATGGTCTCTTGGCTTTAAAGCCTTAATTCCCCATATGTAGAGTTTAAAATGTGCCTCTGAAAATAAGATTCTAGAAGAGAATCTTTAATATGTTCTGATGGAGGCTGTAAATCATAGCATTTTATGCAGAATCTTAGATAAGTTAAATATATACCATTTTACCCTTTCATTATATCATAAGTTTCTTTTTAGTATTTTAAAATAAGTGCCTGCAAACTGAAAGTCTTATTCTATTTAGAGACTTTCTGAACACATCTATCCCCACATAGATATGGATATGGTTATACCTAGCTATTTATCTATATATAATATATAAAGCAATTATTCACTGGTAAATTTGTACATTTCATTTTCCAATACAGTGTATTCAGTTTAATCACATACTTTCTAATCTTTTTGCCTCCTAGTCTCAGATTTTTGAATTCAAATTTCCTTCCCTTTGTCTGTATTTAAAAATAATAATAATCATTTTACATCTATTACAAATAACAATACCTAGTCCCTGATTGAATGCTAACATGGTAATTCATTCTCAGGGTTTGGCTGCCATTCATTCATACCTCGAGCTGTGCTCTCATTATATATGACATCAGCAGAAACTCTCAATTCAATTGCAGCCTTTTATTTAATTAGGGACTATGTATTATTTGGTTTGTAGTATCCAGAATTAAAAATAGGCCCTTACACTGTGCAATGGGAAAGGAAGAAAACTTTGAATATATATTCTAATTGGTATTTTTAATACTCTAAAAGCAATCAAAACTTATGTTAAATATTAATTATAATATTTTTCTGCTTTTGTGCACCTTGATTTATTGCTGCCCTTTTGGGCTCACTTTTAATTACATTACAGGAAAACAAAGGATATTTTTATCGGAAGAGTTATTTGGCACAGACAATACGTTCAATGGCGGTGGTGATATTGAACTTTATATTAAACTTAATTTTCAAAAGCATATTTAACACAGTTTGCCAGGCTTTTAAAAATTATTTTTCCTTCCTTTAACAACATGCCTCTCGGGTCTCTATATTAGATATCAGGGACAAAGCTCATAAAGGAACAAAGACCCAAAATCAGGGATGGTCTTTTAAAAGAGGTACAGTTTCAAAGACTCCTAAAGATATAAATCAAAGTGCTTTTGAATACAGAGAGCATTCTAAAAGAATATTGAACTGTTTGCTTAAAATCTCACATTATTTCCTGCTTTTTAAACCCTGTTCCTTTTTGAAGGCTAGCACCAGATAGGGACAAAAGGAATATTTTCATGCAAAAATCAGGGCCAGGTACAGAGGCACAGTCAGAGTCTATTTCAAGTGGGGACAGGAATTTAATTCAAGTTATTCTCCTCTTTATTCCACATTTAACAGATTTGAAGGATTTCTCCACCTCTCTGACACTTGTGCAGACATCACTAGGTCCTGGTTGCACCAGTGGTGGGCATCAGGAAATCTTGGTATGGAATTTTTGGTCCCCTTGGAATGGATCCTGAAAATACAAGAGAGTTTAAATATGTCTCCTCAAGAAGGGTGAGGCTTTGTTTTTTGTTTTTTTAGTTGGCCTTCTGGGCCCCCTCTCAGAGTGAAAACAAGCAATCACTCTCTTTGCTTTTTAAAAAGAATTTTATGTAACCCACAGGTGGGACTTCCCCTAGAGACTATGTGTGAGAAAGAAAATTTCAGACTTTTGAAGAAGACAGAGATTTTACTTAGTTTGCTGTAGATGTCTGCTTTTCTATTTCTTGTTTTTTATGGACTATTTCTAGCACTTCAGCAAAATCAGTACAAATACAAAAAATAACTAATAGGTCATTCTATGACAAATTTCACTTTCCAAAAGTTATGACCAAATACAAGGCTTAAGCCCCTGTGAAATGTGAGTTTCATTAAGAAAGTGAAAAGCCATACCTCTGAGTAGAGCAGGTATCTGTGATTTTCCATGTTTCCATAGCAACATGTAATTTTTATTGAACTCTGAAATAAATAGGCAAATAAAACATACATAAAATATTGATCCATGGGTGTTGGGTCTGCTGTCCCAGACGTTAGTAACTTATGGTCACTATCGTTTCCTTTTTAACTCCTGTAGCCATTTTTCTAATTGTGGCCTGTTTTTTTTTTTTTTTTAATGACTTCTTTATTATTCTTATAATATAAAAAGTTTGCTTTTTAATGTGGTTTCCAAACCCTATCTTGTAGTATACATACAAGAAAGACTATTGAGGATGTAACAAGAGAACGGAAATAAAATTTTAAATGTTTTCTATATTTTTCTAAGAGAATTATGTGATTTGTTTTGTCCTGAATTGACTTTCCAGGTTTTAACTAATTTTTACAATCTATTGACAGTGACTTATGTTCTGTGTTTAAAATATATAATACTGATGAGAAAATAACAAATACAAATAAAATGTGTTATTCACATTTAAGATATCAATTTATTATAATAAGTATTCTAACAATATAAACTAGAAAGAAAAAGATTGGCTCAATTAAATCATTCATTTTAACTTAAAAAAGGTAGAAATACAAGATGAAACTGATCTAACATCCACATATTTTATTGAAGATGTGATTATTATAGTACTACATATAATATATATACTATATATGGTACTGTATATAATATACATATTACTATTATGTCTGTACCATTTTAGTTTAGTAAATCTTTACTGAGAGTTAACTCTATGCTCAGTGTTGAGCCAGTTATTAAAAAAAAAATAAATAAACGTCTCTGACCTTAAGTCAACATTCTATTAGAAAAGTCATGTTAAAATAGGGGATATATTTTAAAATTAGGTACAGTGTCTAGAAAAGGTAAATCTGTATCCCTACCTTATAGCTTATAGTAAAATAAATTCTAAATTTATCAGACTAAAACTTGCAAAATGAAACAATAAAACAGTCAAGAAAACAAGGACTTTTAAAAATATTGATATATAATCTTAGAGAGGGGAAGGCCTTTCTGTGTATGACCAAAAACTCAGAATCCATGTTTTAAAATGATAAAATCTGATTCATAAACATAAAAAAATCTACACAATGAAAGAATATAATAAAAAATGTCAAAAGACAAAAAAAATTTTCTTATATCACAGCAAAGGATTAACTTTTAATAGATAAATATTCTTTCAAACTAATTTCAAAACCTATAACACAATAGGAAAATGGACAGAAGAAAAGGAAATACAACTGGCACTAAAATGTTTAAAAAATGGTCATAGATGAGCTTTTATGAAATAAAGGCCTCTATGAGATGATCATTTAATGAGATACCATTTAGCAAACTGGTAAAAAAAATTTTTTGTTTCATGACTAACTTGTTAGCAAGAGTTTAGGTATAAATTGTTATTAGCATTGTAAGAGTGGAAAATAATGTATGATCAAATAATGTATGATACAAATAGCAATATCAGTTTGATTCCTGGGTTGGGAAGATCCCCTAGAGGAAGGCATGGCAACCCACTCCGGTATTCTTGCCTGGAGAATACACATGGACAGAGGAACCCGGTGGGCTGCAGTTCACGGGGTCACAAAGAGTCAGACACAACTGAGCGACTAAGCTCAGCATAGCCCCAAAATGCACATAATTTCATTTTTGGGTGTTCTCACATGAGCAAAATGCAGGTTACTTACTGCAGCATACTTGCTCTATAAAAAAAATGAAAACACTCAGTATAGAAAATGCAGTAAGTGTATGTTTCATTACATTCAGACAGTGGAGTTCTGTGCAGCCAATGGAAAAATGAAGCACCTCTGTGAGTACAAATAAGGAGTTACATGTAAAAATATTGTTAAATGAAGATAGCAAGGTGTAGATCAGTGTTATAGTATACTCCCATTTGTGTTTTAAGAAAGAGTAAAATATATACGTATATGATTCCATATGTTTAGACTATCACTAGAGGTGCAACCAAGAATATTTGCTATCCTTGATAAGATGAATTCATTGTCTAGAGAACAGGGATGGGATGACAACCTTTTTTTTTTTATCACTCTGTATATTTTTGTGTTTTAAATTTTTCCCAAATATTTATTGTGCCTATGTAATTGCTTTTTTTTTTTAAAGGTGCTATTTTAAGACAATATAAGGGCAAATACAAAAAAAAATGCTTAATGCTAGGGAAATTTTAAGTGATAAATGACCACCCTATGATGCCTTTCAGAAAAGGTTTAGAATAAGTAGGTCTTGTTCAGTAGTTAAGTTGTGTCTGACTATGCAACCCCATGGACTACAGCATACCAGGCTTCACTGTCTCCTGGAGTTCGCTCGAACTCTTGTCCATTGAGTCAGTGATGCCATCCAACCATTTTATCCTCTGTAGCAGGTCTTGAACTATACTTGAAACTTAAAATGAGATCAGGAATTATTACCATGAATTAAGATGGTCATAACTTATCCATATGGCACAAGGTTATGGCTGCATCATTCAAGCAAGAACACGATAACCTGGAGGATAAAAGAGACAGGTTATGGCAACAGAGAAAAACGGTAGAAGTAGCAATGAGATGAATTGTCTGTTTTCCAGTGAAAGCACAATAGTGGGTTTATAGTTCAGAACAAATATTCAAATAATATGATGGAGAGTACCATGGTCTTAATGATTATGTTGCAAAAGTACCCTTTTCTGCATACATTTTTAGGTGAAGATAAGTGGTATGATGTATCAGAAAAGGCAATGAACACAGAATTCAGGAGACATTTAGGCTGGTCCCTGTTTTGCCATTAATTAGCAATGTAACATTGAGAAGATCACATTGTATCTCCAAGCCTCAATTTTATTGTCTGTTCTATATAAGAGTAGGGGAACATGCAATAGATTCATGATTCCACAGTCATTTTTTATATGAAGAACCTTTTTCAAGTAAAATGTGAGTGCAAACCAGTAAAACAGATAAAAGCAGGGAAACTTTGTATAAAGCAGGGATGGGTGCCCCAGAGTTCTCCTGTACAATATCTTTCTTTCCCATTATGGCCCTCTCTAATGGAGCTAAATCAAAGCCTTGGGACTCAGCAAAGTTCAATTTAAAACTATTTACTAGAGGAGTCCTAAGGTTCCTTTTCATAAGAACATTCACAATTCTAGAATGTAATTGATTCATAGGTTTAATCGTGTTGTGAAATTTCTACAGAAATATTTGAAAAAATAATAGTAGTAGTCTGAGGCTACACAGGAACTAACTACTTCAACAAAGGTTTTTCAGCATCCTTTCTGTAGTTGGACAGCCACATCTCACAAGATACAAAGCTGGCTGGAGTATGATCCTGATCTATTTTATTCTTACAGTCTGTTGGGTTTTAAAAATCTGTTTAGGATTCTCTAAGCTTCTTGATACTTATGTTGATGTCTCATATTTGTTTGGGAATTTTCCCATTGTCTTTTTTCCTCCTCTTCTGGTACTTAGTTCTACATATAATAGTCTTACATGTCTCTTGTGCTCTTTTTTCTTCTTTCCCCACTTTTTTCTTTGAGTTTCAGTTGAATGTCCTTTACTGACCTGTCATTAGTTTACCAATCCAGTCTTCTATTTGTTAAACCTCTCCACTTAGGTTCCTAAATTCAGATATTGTATTTTTAATGCCAAACTATTCATTAGTGTCAATTAAAAACAACAACTATGTATTTTTAATTTCTTCACACTTTCTTTTGTCCGTCTTTTTCTCTATTTCTTTGAGCAAATAAATCATAGCTGTTTTAAAGACTTGGATGGCTAATGTCAGCATCTGGATTATCTGTGGGTTTGTTTCTATTGTCTATTTTTGCTTGTGGTTGTTGATTATGGCCATTCCACTTCTTGTGTTTAATCATTTTTGACTATGTGTAAGACATTGTGTATAAAAAAACTAGAGAGACACCACTTGTTAATTTCTATAAAAGAAGTCTCCATGAGCAGATAGTATAAGGAGATGATTGTCAAAATGGAAGCAAGGATTGTGCTATATTAGGGCTGAGCTGTAACTTTTGCAAACTCGCTTTCAGCTTGGTGTTTTGATCTTTTATCCCATGCAGCTTCAAAATGTAGTGAATGTATTAAGGTCATGTGAAGGAGGACTCTAAGCATCCAACCTTATGTGTCAGTCTTACACAAATATCAAAAAATCATAGAGTTTTCATCCCCCTTATCCCTCGTCCCTCAGCTTCAGGTGAATCTAGAATCAGTAAGTGGATGCAAGTAACATGAGCTGTCAATTTTTTATCCTAATTCATCCCTCCTTTTAGGTTTCTCTTTTGTTGCTCAATTTATTTTCAGGCCTTCTCCTAAAGGAGACTTTTCTCACAGTCTGCAAGATTGCAGAATTTTTCATTTTTTCTTTTAGAATCTTTTGATCTATTTCTTTAGCCTTTCACACATTCTTAGATTGATGAGTTCACGTAGAAACGGGTTGTCTGTTTGAAGGCCCTCAAGCCTGCACACTATTTTTCTGGCTTCCCTGTACCACGGAAAACTTAGCTTTCTCTCCCTCTGTCTGTAATACCATCTACTTGCACCAACATCTCATCCTGTGCCAAGAATGACAAATACCGACGAGGAAAAACAAAAGAAAACAAAGCACTCATCTAACTTATCAACTCATCACCTACTACTACTCAGTCTAGTTTTTGTCACTTTCCGATGCATATGAAAACATGACTACTGAAGTTTACCCAGCTTTATTTCACTGTCAGTGCAAATACTCATCTGCAGCAACCTAAGTTGCTTGTACTCAGAAACAGACTTTCATGATCTAGATTGTTAGAAACCTTAAAATCTCAGAAATATGAGACAAATGTTTAAAATTTTAGCATGCGACACACTATTCATGTTACAAGTATGAACAGCTGTTTCAAGGTTTTCCTCTAAATGGTCTGACAAACTATGGGATAGTCTGTGGTTATGTAATATAATATATCACTAACAAATATACTCATAAATCAGGCTAAAATTTCTTGTACATACATAAAACTACTTAGTAACTTCAGTCCAGAAAAGCAGAATTTAAAAAAAACAGATGACATCTTAACTTTTTATAAGAATAACCATGTAGGATAAAGTTAAATAAAATTTTAAATTAGATGCTAACTTTCTAGACTGTCATGCAATAATAACTAGTGCCTTGGGTGGAGGAGAATGGTATTTTCTACTGGGGTATATATAGAACAGAAAAAGTATTGTCTTATAACATGGTTTGAAATTCTAAGTCACTGATATTGCTATCGTTTTTTTTCAAGTCCCAGAATATATCAACATTCATTTTAAATTATTTCTTCAATTAATTCTAAGATATTCATGAAGCTAAAATTTTTAGAAAGCATGTAGGGCTTAAGAAATGGTGTGTTTGTGTGTTTTAGAGTGTACTTAAGAAATGAATTCAGTTTGCATACTTTGGATTACTGGGAATTTATTCTTTCTTTTGTTGTTGATTATCTTATATTTAATCAGTTATGTTTGTAAGCAATTTAAATCTAGATTAAAATTTAACCTATAAAAGGGTTGCTTGAGAAATGAATTAACTGTCTCTGCCATTCCATTTTCTCCTTTTTAAAAAAAATTTCATTGGAGCATAGTTGATTCATAGTGTTGAGTTAGATTCAGCTGTACAGTAAAGTGAATCAGTTATACATATATCCATCTTTTTTAAGATTCTTATCCCATATAGGTCATTACAGAGTATTGAGTAGAGTTTTGTTAGCTATACAGTAGGTTCTTATTAGTTATTTATTTTATGTATAGTAGTGTTTACTGCAAGGAGATCCAACCAGTCCATCCTAAAGGAAATCAGTCCTGAATGTTCATTGGAAAGACTGAGGTTGAAGCTGAAACTCCAATACTTTGGCCACCTGATGCGAAGAACTGACTCATTTGAAAAGACCCTGATGCTGGGAAAGATTGAAGGCGGGAGGAGAAGGGGACTACAGAGGATGAGATGGTTGGATGGCATCACCAACTCAATGGACATGAGTTTGAGTAAACTCCAGGAGTTGGTGATGGGAGGGAGGCCTGTCGTGCTGCAGTCCGTGGGGTCGCAAAGAGTCGGACACGACTGAGCGACTGAACTAAACTAAACTAATAGTAGTGTATATATGTCAGTGTGCAATGCCAGGCTGGATGAAGTACAAGCTGAAGTCAAGATTGCCAGGAGAAGTATCAATAACCACAGATGTACAGATGACACCACCCTTATGGCAGAAAGTGAAGAAGAACTAAAGAGCCTCTTGGTGAAAGTGAAAGAGGAGAGTGAAAAAGCTGTCTTAAAACTCAACATCAAAAAACTAAGATCATGGCATCAGATTCATCACTTCATGGCAAATAGATGGGGAAACAATGGAAACAGTGAGGATTTATCTTCTTGGGCTCCAAAATCACTGCAGATGGTGACTGCAGCCATGATATTTAAAAGACACTTGCTCCTTGGAAGAAAGGCTATGACCAACCTAGACAGCATATTAAAAAGCAGAGACATTACTTTGCTGACAAAGGTCCATCTAGTCAAAGCTATGGTTTTTCCAGTAGTCATGTATGGATGTGGCAGTTGGACCGTAAAGAAAGCTGAGCACCAAAGAATTGATACTTTTGAACTGTGGTGGTGTGGAAGACTCTTGAGAGTCCCTTGGACAGCAAGGAGATCCAACCAGTCTATCCTAAAGGAGATCAGTCCTGGGTGTTCATTGGAAGGACTGATGTTGAAGCTGAAAGTTCAATATTGTGGCCGCCTGATGCGAAGAGTTGACTCGTTTGAAAAGACCCTGCTAATGAAACTTAAAAGCTTTTGCACAACAAAGGAAACTATAAGCAAGGTGAAAAGACAGCCCTCAGATTGGGAGAAAATAATAGCAAATGAAGAAACAGACAAAGGATTAATCTCAAAAATATACAAGCAACTCCTGAAGCTCAATTCCAGAAAAATAAATGACCCAATCAAAAAAAGGGCCAAAGAACTAAACAGACATTTCTCCAAAGAAGACATACAGATGGCTAACAAACACATGAAAAGATGCTCAACATCACTCATTATCAGAGAAATGCAAATCAAAACCACAATGAGGTACCATTACACACCAGTCAGGATGGCTGCTATCCAAAAGTCTACAAGCAATAAATGCTGGAGAGGGTGTGGAGGAAAGGGAACCCTCTTACACTGATGGTGGGAATGCAAACTAGTACAGCCACTATGGAGAACAGCGTGGAGATTTCTTTAAAAACTGGAAATAGAACTGCCATATGACCCAGCAATCCCGCTCCTGGGCATACACACCAAGGAAACCAGATCTGAAAGAGACGCGTGCACCCCAATGTTCATCGCAGCACTGTTTATAATAGCCAGGACATGGAAGCAACCTAGATGCCCATCAGCAGACGAATGGATAAGGAAGCTGTGGTACATATACACCATGGAATATTACTCAGCCATTAAAAAGAATTCATTTGAATCAGTTCTAATGAGATGGATGAAACTGGAGCCCATTATACAGAGTGAAGTAAGCCAGAAAGATAAAGACCATTACAGTATGCTAACACATATATGTGGAATTTAGAAAGATGGTAATGATAACCCTATATGCAAAACAGAAAAAGAGACACAGATGTACAGAACAGACTTTTGGATTCTGTGGGAGAAGGCGAGGGTGGGATGTTTTGAAAGAACAGCATGGAAACATGTATATTATCAAGGGTGAAACAGATCACCAGCCCAGGTTGGATGCATGAGACAAGTGCTCGGGGCTGGTGCACTGGGAAGACCCAGAGGGATCGGGTGGAGAGGGAGGTGGGAGGGGGGATCGGGATGGGGAATACATGTAAATCCTTGGCTGATTCATGTCAATGTATGACAAAAACCACTACAATATTGTAAAGTAATTAGCCTCCAACTAATAAAAATAAATGAAAAAAAAAGACAAGACCCTGATGCTGGGAAAGATTGAAGGCAGGAGGAGAAGGGGCGACAGAGGATGAGATGGCTGGATGGCATCACCAACTCAATGGACATGAGTTTGGGTAAACTCCAGGAGTTGGTGATGGACAGGGAGGCCTGGCGTGCTGCAGTCCATGGGGTCGCAAAGAGTCAGAGACAACTGAGCAACTGAACTGAACTGAATGAGTGACAGGATATGATACTTGTCTTTCTCTGTCTGATATACTTCCCTCAGTATGATAGCCTTATATCCATTTTTTTCTCTTTCCATTTTATCTCAAGGACCTGAAACAAATGAATTGACCCATTATTGACATTTTCCTTCATATAGCAGTTTGCCACATCTCTATTTCTCAATGTGTCATTACTACATTGGACCTTAGTTTAATTACTGAGCACATTCAGATCTTGGGTTCCATCTCAGAATGGAATCACCAAAGATATTTCCCAAAATTTGCATTTAATTTGCACATTGATGCATGCTACAGCTGAATACCATTATCCAGTGACCATTGCATAAAAATAACGTAGGACAGCATCACCACTGACTACTTTGTTATCAACTGAAAGAACATTACCCTGGTTGCCATTAAAATGCCCATAGCAGCTCCTTCCATTCATACTGGCCATGAACCTGCCTTATTGCCTCATCCTCTCTATCTATATTCTTTTCTGGAGGCCCCCCCCCTGTTGGACACGACTAAAGCAACTCAGCATGCATGCATGTACCATAATATATTATCTATTCTTTTATTGATAGGTATTTGTTTACTCCTTAGTTCGGAGCTACTCTGAATTTTTGCTCTAAATATTCCTGTCCCTGTCTTTAGTAAAAACATATACACATTTCAATTGGGTATGTACTTAAGGGATGAAACTGTTGGGTCATAAAGTATTTGTATATTTCTTTATGAAAAAATTGTCTTTAATTTCTTTTGACAAGTTTTATATTTTAAAAAAATTACATCAGAGTATATTTGATCGTGTTAGTTTCAGGTGTATAGCAAAGTGATTGTGTTATACATATATCTATTTTTTCAAGTTTTTTCCCCATTTGTGTTATTACAGACGATTGAATTAAGTTCCCTGTGTTAAGTTTTTTCACGTTTTTTCCCATTTATGTTATTATAGACAATTAAGTTCCTAGTAGGTCTTTGCTGGTTATCTCTCTACTACTGTTCTGTAAATGAGTGCATTGGTATCAATTTTTAGATTGCACCTATAAGTGATTCCATAGGCTCTCTGTCGTTCTCTTCCTGACTTACTTCACTTAGTATGACAATCTCTAGGTCCATTCATGTTGCTGCAAATGAATTTATGTCCTTCTCTTCTATGGCTGAGTAATAGTCCATTGTATGTATGTACCACATCATCTTTATTCATTCATGTGTTGAACATTTAAGTTGCTTCCATGTCATTGGCTATTGTCATTCATGTTGTAACGAATACTGGCATGCATGTATCTGTTTGAATTGTGGTTTTCTCCAGGTTTCACTTTAGTAAATCTGCCCAAGAAATTTTCACTGTAATAATACCAATTCTCTCTCCCACTAACAACATACGAGACTTCTAGTCACACTATCATATCACCAATGACAGTTAACATTGCTTTTAAAAAAACTTTTAGCCATTCTGACAGTTTGGAGAATTGCCTTGTTGTTTTAATTTTCTTTAATGACTAGATGCATTGACATGGTCTCAGATGGGTGTTGTGAGAACTGAAAGATACAGTGTGTGCTAAGCTCTTTATACAGCGCCTTACACAGCAAATGCTCAATGAAACCAGGCATTCTTATTAGTATACCTTGGTCCATTTGATTGCAGTAAAGGACCATGGCATGATCTCAATGTGACACATTCCTACCTCTTAATCATCATTGTTCTTTTCCTTTCTGGGTTGCTACTGCAAAGAGAAAACAAAAACAAACTAACAAAAACCAAACCCCACGGAGGAGCCAAGATGGCGGAGGAGTAGGACGGGGAGACCACTGTCTCTCCTACAAATTCATCAAAAGAATAACTGAACACAGAGCAAACTTCGCAAAACAACTTCGGATCGCTAGCTGAGGTCATCAGGTGCCCAGAAAAGCAGCCCATTGTCTTCGAAAGGAGGTAGGACAAAATATAAAAGATAAAAAGTGAGACAAAAGAGCTAAGGACGGAGATCCATCCCGGGAGCTCTTAGGCGGCATTGCTTGGGGTAGGGTCCGGGCCTGAGTGCCCTGAGGACAATCGGAGGGAACTTCTGTGCATTGCCAACTTGAACTGTGGGAGACCAAAAGAGAGAGAGTAAATTAACCGGCCGAACACACTGCCGGCCGTTCGCAGAACAAAGAGACCGAGAGGGTCCAGAGAGGAGCTCGCAGGCTGCGGACCGGCCCAGCCCCACCGGAGGCAGGAGGCAGGGGGGAGGGGAAGGTCGCTGCGAGACACAGGGCGCAGGCACCCGACCGGCGCGGGCAGGGACTGGGGCTGGGGACGAGGAGGGCAGAAGGCGCACGCACCCGACTGGCGCCAGCGGAAACTGAGACTGGATCCGCGGAAGGGAGGGGGCGCGCCACACCTGGGTAGAGTGCGCCCACCAAGCCCCTGGCTGCCTGGACCGCTCTGACGGGGAGGGCACAGAGAGCAGGCGCAGCTTTTCCTTCCGCGCTTTTGTGGAACACCCGAGGGCTGGAACCTCGCGCAGCGCGGGGCGCGCTCCATATAGAACAGCCGGGAGCCTGAGCAGCACAGACGGAGAAAGCAGCGTAAGCCCCTCCCGGCAGCCCCAGCCCATCCCCGCGGCGCAAGCCCGTCCCCACAGCGCCAGCCTCTCCCTGCAGCGCAAGCCCCTCCCTGCCCCGCAGAGCGTGGGAACTAGCTACCTGAATAGGAGTCCACCTCCGCCCGCCTGTGTCAGGGCGGAAATGAGGCTCTGAAGAGACCGGCAAACAGAAGCCAAATAAACAAAGGGAACCGCTTCAGAAGGGACTGGTGCAACAGATTAAAATCCCTCTAGGAAACACTGACTACACCGGAGGGGCCTGTAGATATCGAGAAGCGTAAGCTGGAACGAGGAGCTATCTGAAACTGAGCCGAACCCACACTGACCGCAACAGCTCCAGAGAAACTCCTAGATATAATTTTACTTTTTTTCTCTTTTTTTTTTTATTTTTTTTCCTTTTTTTCTTTTTTTTTCTTTTTTCTTTCTTCTCTTTTATTTTCCTTTAAAATCCCCTATTACTCCCCCATTACTCCTTAACTTTCATTTCCACAGACTTTTACGATTTTTTAATTAGGGGGAAAAAAATTTTTTTTTCTTTTTTTTCTTTTTCTTTCTTTTTTTTTTCTTTTTTTTCTTTCCTTTTTCTCTTCTATTTTCTATTTTTCTTTTTCTCTTATTTCTTTTAAAGTCCTCTAGTACTCCTCTACTACTCCTTAATTTTCATTTTCAATACACTATAACCTTACAAAAAAAAAAAAAAAGAAGAGAAGCCCTATTTTTAAACCGAAGATTATTCTCTCCCAATCTTGACTCTCTGTTTTCTACCTCAGAACACCATCTATTTCCTCCTTTCCCCTTCTCTTCCCAATCCAATTCTGTGAATCTTTGTAGGTGACTGGGCTACGGAGAACACTCTGGGAACAGACAGCTGCGTAGATCTGTCTCTCTCCTCTTGAGTCCCCCCTTTTCTCCTCCTGTTCATCTCTATCTCCCTCCTCCCTCTCCTCTTCTTCATGTAACTCTGTGAACCTCTCTGGGTGTCCCTAACGGGGGAGAATCTTTTAGCCATTAACCTAGAAGTTTTCTTATCAGGGCTGTATAGTTGGAGAAGTCCTGAGACTACAGGAAGAATAAAACTGAAATCCAGAGGCAGGAGACTTAAGCCCAAAACCTGAGAACACCAGAAAACTCCTGACTACATGGAACTTTAAGTAATAAGTGACTGTCCAAAAGCCTCCATACCTACACTGAAACCAACCACCACCCAAGAGCCAATAAGTTTTAGAGCCAGACATACCACGCAAATTCTCCAGCAACGCAGGGACATAGCCCTGAACATCAACATACAGGCTGCCCAAGGACACACCTAACACATAGACTCATCTCAAAACTCATTACTGGGCACTCCATTGCTCTCCAAAGAGAAGAAATCAAGTTCCATGCACCAGAACACTGACGCAAGCTCCCCTAACCAGGAAATCTTGACAAGCCAATCGTCTAACCCCACCCACTGGGTTAATCCTCCACAATAAAAAGGAACCACAGACCTCCAGAATACAGAAAGCCCACTCCAGATACAGCAATCTAAACAAGATGAAAAGGCAAAGAAATACCCAACAGGTAAAGGAACATGAAAAATGCCCACCAAGTCAAACAAAAGAGGAGGAGATAGGGAATCTACCTGAAAAAGAATTTAGAATAATGATAAT
The DNA here is from genome assembly GCF_019320065.1 of Cervus canadensis. Taxonomy (NCBI): domain Eukaryota; kingdom Metazoa; phylum Chordata; class Mammalia; order Artiodactyla; family Cervidae; genus Cervus; species Cervus canadensis. Next base: position 28,905,104 of record NC_057407.1, read on the forward strand.
AAAAATGATCCAAAATCTTGAAAACAAAATGGAGTTACAGATAAATAGCCTGGAAACAAAGATTGAAAAGATTCAAGAACTGTTTAATAAAGACCTAGAAGAAATAAAAAAGAGTCAATTAAAAATGAATAATGCAATGAATGAGATCAAAAACACTTTGGAGGGAACCAAGAGTAGAATAACGGAGGCAGAAGATAGGATAAGTGAGGTAGAAGATAAAATGGTGGAAATAAATGAAGCAGAGAGGAAAAAAGAAAAAAGGATCAAAAGAAATGAGGACAACCTCAGGGACCTCTGGGACAATGTGAAACGCCCCAACATTCGAATCATAGGAGTTCCAGAAGGAGAAGACAAAAAGAAAGGCCATGAGAAAATACTCGAGGAGATAATAGCTGAAAACTTCCCTAAAATGGGGAAGGAAATAGCCACCCAAATCCAAGAAACCCAGAGAGTCCCAAACAGGATAAACCCAAGGCGAAACACCCCAAGACACATATTAATCAAATTAACAAAGATCAAACACAAGAAAATATTAAAAGCAGCAAGGGAAAAACAACAAATAACACACAAAGGGATTCCCATAAGGATAACAGCTGATCTATCAATAGAAACCCTCCAGGCCAGAAGGGAATGGCAGGACGTACTGAAAGTAATGAAAGAGAATAATCTACAACCTAGATTACTGTATCCAGCAAGGATCTCATTCAGATATGAAGGAGAATTCAAAAGCTTTACAGATAAGCAAAAGCTGAGAGAATTCAGCACCACCAAACCAGCTCTTCAACAAATGCTAAAGGATCTTCTCTAGACAGGAAATACAGAAAGGTTGTATAAACGTGAACCCAAAACAACAAAGTAAATGGCAACGGGACCACACCTATCAATAATTACCCTAAATGTAAATGGGTTGAATGCCCCAACCAAAAGACAAAGATTGGCTGAATGGATACAAAAACAAGACCCCTATATATGCTGTCTACAAGAGACCCACCTCAAAACAAGAGACACATACAGACTAAAAGTGAAGGGCTGGAAAAAAATATTTCATGCAAACGGAGACCAAAAGAAAGCAGGAGTCGCAATACTCATATCAGATAAAATAGACTTTCAAATAAAGGATGTGAAAAGAGACAAAGAAGGACACTACATAATGATCAAAGGATCAATCCAAGAAGAAGATATAACAATTATAAATATATATGCACCCAACATAGGAGCACCGCAATATGTACGGCAAACACTAACGAGTATGAAAGAGGAAATTAATAGTAACACAATAATACTGGGAGACTTTAATACCCCACTCACAACTATGGATAGATCAACTAAACAGAAAATTAACAAGGAAACACAAACCTTAAATGACACAATGGACCAGCTAGACCTAATTGATATCTATAGGACATTTCACCCCAAAACAATCAACTTCACCTTTTTCTCAAGTGCACACGGAACATTCTCCAGAATAGATCACATCCTGGGCCATAAATCTGGTCTTGGAAAATTCAAAAAAATTGAAATCATTCCAGTCATCTTTTCTGACCACAGTGCAGTAAGATTAGATCTCAATTACAGGAAAAAAATTGTTAAAAATTCAAACATATGGAGGCTAAATAACACGCTTCTGAATAACCAACAAATCATAGAAGAAATCAAAAAAGAAATCAAAATATGTATAGAAATGAATGAAAATGAAAACACAACAACCCAAAACCTATGGGACACTGTAAAAGCAGTGCTAAGGGGAAGGTTCATAGCATTACAGGCTTACATCAAGAAAAAAGAAAAAAACCAAATAAATAACCTAACTCTACACCTAAAGCAATTAGAGAAGGAAGAAATGAAGAACCCCAGGGTTAGCAGAAGGAAAGAAATCTTAAAAATCAGGGCAGAAATAAATGCAAAGAAACTAAAGAGACCAATAGCAAAAATCAACAAAGCTAAAAGCTGGTTTTTTGAAAAAATAAACAAATTGAACAAACCATTAGCAAGACTCATTAAGAAACAAAGAGAGAAAAACCCAATTAACAAAATTAGAAATGAAAATGGAGAGATCACAACAGACAACACTGAAATACAAAGGATCATAGAGACACTAACAGCAGCTCTAAATGCCAACTTGGAATGAAAATGGACAAATTCTTAGAAAAGTATAAAACTTTCCAAAACTGAACCAGGAAGAATAGAAAGATCTTAACAGACCCATCACAAGCAAGGAAATCGAAACTGTATCAAAAATCTTCCAAGCAAACAAAAGCCCAGGACCAGATGGCTTCACAGCTGAATTCTACCAAAAAATTTAGAGAAGAGCTAACACCTATCTTACTCAAACTCTTCCAGAAAATTGCAGATGAAGGTAAGCTTCCAAACTCATTCTATGAGGCCACCATCACCCTAATTCCAAAACCAGACAAAGATGCCACAAAAAAAGAAAACTACAGGCCAATATCACTGATGAACATAGATGCAAAATCCTTAACAAAATTCTAGCAAACAGAATCCAACAACATATTAAAAAAATCATACACCATGACCAAGTGGGCTTTATCCCAGGAATGCAAGGATTCTTTAATATCCGCAAATCAATCAATGTAATACACCACATTAACAAATTGAAAGATAAAAACCATATGATTATCTCAATAGATGCAGAGAAAGCCTTTGACAAAATTCAACACTCATTTATGATTAAAACTCTCCAAAAAGCAGGAATAGAAGGAACATACCTCAACATAATAAAAGCTATATATGACAAACCCACAGCAAGCATCACCATCAATGGTGAAAAATTGAAAGCATTTCCCCTGAAATCAGGAACAAGACAAGGATGCCCACTCCTCACCACTACTGTTCAACATAGTGTTGGAAGTTTTGGCCACAGCAATCAGAGCAGAAAAAGAAGTAAAAGGAATCCAGATAGGAAAAGAAGAAGTGAAACTCTCACTGTTTGCAGATGACATGATCCTCTACATAGAAAACCCTAAAGACTCTACCAGAAAATTACTAGAGCTAATCAATGAATATAGTAAAGTTGCAGGATATAAAATTAACACACAGAAATCCCTTGCATTCCTATATACTAACAAAGAAAAAACAGAAAGAGAACTTAAGGAAACAATACCATTCACCATTGCAACAAAAAGAATAAAATACTTAGGAGTATATCTACCTAAAGAAACAAAAGACCTATACATAGAAAACTAAAACACTGATGAAGAAATCAAAGAGGACACGAACAGATGGAGAAATATACCATGTTCATGGATTGGAAGAATCAATATTGTGAAAATGGCTATGTCTACCCAAAGCAATCTATAAGATTCACTGCAATCCCTAATCAAGCTATCCAACGTATTTTCAGCATTTTGATTATCAGAACTAGAACAAATAATTGCACAATTTGTATGGAAATACAAAAAACCTCGAATAGCCAAAGTAATCTTGAGGAAGAAGAATGGAACTGGAAGAATCAACCTGCCTGACTTCAGACTCTACTACAAAGCCACAGTCATCAAGACAGTATGGTACTGGCACAAAGACAGAAATATAGATCAATGGAACAGAATTGAAAGCCCAGAGATAAATCCACGAACCTATGGACACCTTATCTTCGACAAAGGAGGCAAGAATATACAATGGAAAAAAGACAACTTCTTTAACAAGTGGTGCTGGGAAAACTGGTCAACCACTTGTAAAAGAATGAAACTAGAACACTTTTCTAACACCATACACAAAAATAAACTCAAAATGGATTAAAGATCTAAATGTAAGACCAGAAACTATAAAACTCCTAGAGGAGAACACAGGCAAAACACTCTCCGACATAAATCACAGCAAGATCCTCCATGACCCACCTCCCAGAATATTGGAAATAAAAGCAAAACTAAAAAAATGGGACCTAATGACACTTAAAAGCTTTTGGGCACTACAAAAGGAAACTATAAGCAGGTGAAAAGAACAGCCGTCAGATTGGGAGAGAAATAATAGCAAATGAAGAAACGCAAAGGATTAATCTCTTAAAATATACATAGCAACTCCTGCTCAATTCCAGAAAAATAAATGACGCAATCAAAAAATGGGCCAAAGAACTAAACAGACATTTCTCCAAAAGAAAGACATACAATGGCTTAACAACCATGAAAAGATGCTCAACATCACTCATTAATTAGAGAAATGCCAAATCAAAAACCACAATGACGTACGATTACACGCCAGTCAGGATGGCTGGCTATCCAAAAGTCATACAAGTAAAAGCAATTAAATGGCTGGAGAGGCTGTGGAGAAAAGGGACCCTCTTGAGCACTGTTGGTGGGAATGCAAAACTAGTACAAAGCCGCATGGAAAACAGTGTGGAGATTTCTTAAAAAAACTGGGAAATAGAACTGCCATATGAACCAGCAATCCCACTTCTGGGCATACACACTGAGGAAACCAGATCTGAAAGAGACACGTGCACCCCAATGTTCATCGCAGCACTGTTTATAATAGCCAGGACATGGAAGCAACCTAGATGCCCATCAGCAGATGAATGGATAAGGAAGCTGTGGTACATATACACCATGGAATATAAACCAGCCGTTAAAAAGAAATTCATTTGAATCAGTTCTAATAGAATGGGTGAAGCTGGAGCTCCTTATTCAGAGTGAAGTAAGCCAGAAAGATAAAGAACATTACAGCATATCTAACACATATATATGGAATTTAAGAAAGTAAAATAACCCTAACAAACAGAAAAAGAGACAAGAATAAGAACAGACTTTTGAACTCTGTGGGAGAATGTGAGGGTGGGGGGGATTTCAAAGAACAGCATGTATACTATCTATGGTGAAACAGATCCCCAGCCCAGGTGGGATGCATGAGACAAGTGCTCCGGCCTGGTGCAGCTGGGAGACCCAGAGGGATCGGGTGGAGAGGGAGGTGGGAGGGGGGATCGGGATGGGGAATACATGTAAATCCATGGCTGATTCATATCAATGTATGACAAAACCCACTGGAAAAAAAAATAATAATAAAAAAAAAAACCAAACCCCATACAACTAGAGAAATCATCAAAGAGAAGGCTAGTGAAACAAGAAAAAGAAACATTTTTATGGCTATGTTTCTATTTTAACTAGTGTAAGCAACCAAGGTTTATTTTATTGAGCACCACTAAATTAACACAAATGAAATGTAACCTCATTAATCACCATTTATTGATTTACACCTCACTAATGCAATCATTTAGGCAAGTAGCTGTTAGGTAATGGTGTCTCATTATAGGTTCTTGTATAATTTCAAGATAGGAATTATTATCAAGTATGCCAAATGGGAATCCTGAGCACTGGGTGTGTGATAATCCGAGTACGCAAAGATTTGTGTAAGATACCACAAGGGACCTTTCCAACTAGCCAATAATGAATAAAGTAGTTTTCCTCTGCCACACTTTAAAGGGAGTTTTCCTTCTTGGCTTTTATCCTTGGGTCTTAATATAGCAGGGATAAAGCAACCATTTCTGGCCACATTCTACTCCTTTGACTAGAGAGAGTCAGAAGAGAAAGATGGCCATGAATTGTGGGCAGTAAGGGAAGTAGAGGTTTCTAAAGACAGCACAACAGTGTCAGTGAAATGACGTCCGTTCAGGAATTTAGAACTAGGAATGACATGGCAGAGGCCACAGAATGGCCTTAAATTTTGAGTTGTCTAAACAGTACCAGCAGGCAGGCATCAATCAGTGCCATCCAGCATATGGACAAGAAAATTTATCCTGACAAAGTAACTTTTATTATTTGAATTATTGAATGATTGGTTGTTTCTTTTGCATGAATGCTGAGTAGGGGAGCCCTACAGACTCATGCTGGTACAAGTGTTTAGTGTAAGAATAAACAAATTCAGTGGTGTGGGATATAGCACAAACTATACTATAGTAAGAAATTTTAATTTTTTTCATTTGTGAGGTTATCATAGACTGTATTTTTTTTCATTTATTTTTATTAGTTGGAGGCTAATTACTTTACAATATTGTAGTGGGTTTTGTCATACATTGACATGAATCAGCCATGGATTTACATGTATTCCCCATCCCGATCCCCCCTCCCACCTCCCTCTCCACCCGATCCCTCTGGGTCCTCCCAGTGCACCAGCCCCGAGCACTTGTCTCATGCATCCAACCTGGGTTGGTGATCTGTTTCACCCTTGATAATATACATGTTTCCATGCTGTTCTCTCAAAACATCCCACCCTCGCCTTCTCCCACAGAATCCAAAAGTCTGTTCTGTGCATCTGTGTCTCTTTTTCTGTTTTGCATATAGGGTTATCATTACCATCTTTTTAAATTCCACATATATGCGTTAGTATACTGTATTGGTCTTTATCTTTCTGGCTTACTTCACTCTGTATAATGGGCTCCAGTTTCATCCATCTCATTAGAACTGATTCAAATGAATTCTTTTTAACGGCTGAGTAATATTCCATGGTGTATATGTACCACAGCTTCCTTATCCATTCGTCTGCTGATGGGCATCTAGGTTGCTTCCATGTCCTGGCTATTATAAACAGTGCTGCGATGAACACTGGGATACACGCGTCTCTTTCAGATCTGGTTTCCTTGGTGTGTATGCCCAGAAGTGGTATTGCTGGGTCATATGGCAGTTCTATTTCCAGTTTTTTAAGGAATCTCCATAGTGGCTGTATTAGTTTGTATTCCCACCAACAGACTTTAAATATATTGTCTAATATATATACCACAGGTTGTGCAGTAGAGTAGTGATTTTACCCCTCAAAAAAGAGCTGACTGCATAAACCACAATGCCCTCTGAGTCAACAAATATGTACATAGTTGCTGAGGGGTCCAAGACTGCATTTAGTGCTGTGGTCGATGGAAGGATGTATACATGTATGTATGCGTAATTTGTAGACATAAATTTAAGTCAAAGCAAGGTATGGAAAGTGCAGTCATAACCAAGACTTCTAGAGCCTGTATGGGGTTGACCTTATGGTTTAAAGAGATGATTCTTAACAGGGATGGCTTTGCTTCTAAGGGGACATCTGTAAATGTGTAGAGACATTGTTGTTTATCACAACTAAGGGAGAAGGCACTGCTGGCATCTAACAGGTAGAGACCAAGGATGCTGCTTGGTACACGTCGTGCACAGGGCAGCCCTTACAACAAAGAACTCTTTAGCCCAAAATGCCAGTAGTGCTGAAGTTAATAATCCCTGATTTGTAACATTAAGCCTTATCCCCAAGGCTCAGAACAGGACCTGCCACATAGTAGGCTATCAGGAAATATGTGTTAAAGCATGAGCATTACTATGAAGTTACTGACCTATTCAACAGGAAATTTTGTTTAAATCACAATACTCAAAGGAGTGAATAATGCAGCATGTGAATTATGCCTCTAAAAAGTTCTTACAAAGCAATGATTATTTTGCTTTTTATAAATAATGTTTATATTTTTTCACATTTTCATATAAGGTTGAAAGCAGTGGCTTTGGAGTCAGACAAACACAATTTAAAATCCTCATTGCCCCTCAGTTTCCTGGACTGTAAATTAGGATAAAAATAAATCAATAGGGGGAGTATGATGCAGAGTGGTAAAGAATCCGCATGCCAGTGCAAGAAATGCAAGAGACGTGAGTTCAATCCCTAGGTCAGGAAGATCCCCTGGGGTAGGAAAAGGCAACCTGCTCTAGTATTCTTGCTTGGAAAATTCCATGAACAGAGGAGCCTAGCAGGCTATAGTCCATGGGGTTGCAAAAGACTTGGACACGACTGCGTGAGTGAGCTCAGCACAACATAATATATATGTATGTGTATATATATGTATACATACATACATTTATAATGCTTACTGTGTGTTAATAGTGATTACAGTCTCCTATCATGGCATATTGTTATAGAATTCAGCTGATTGTGTATTATCCTTTGAACTGTTCCCTGGCAGCCATGGTTAATTCCTATTTGATGAAAGGATTAATTTATTCTAAGATACTGTTCTAATATGGTATCATAACAAGCCATTTTGTAGTATTAGTTGGTTCAACTATACCACCTCTTCAGTAGAGAGAATTTCTCCATGCCAGGCTCTGTACTGAATGCTTCACATGCATCTTATTCTCTAACCCTCCCATGACATATTGGGGTTTGTGGTACCAAGACTCTAGGAGATCTGGCCAGCCAGGTAGTAAATCACAGATTGGGGATTCAAACACACATGTGTCTAATTCCAAAACCAAACCTCTTTCCCACTGTGAAAGACTGTGTCTTTGAGCAACCAGGAGAAGACTTCATCAAGGATGGATAGAATTTGTATACATAGGAGGGAAAGGAGGTCTGATGAAAATGGACAGAAGTGAGGGTAGACTCATCTCCCCATAAAAGCACAGGTATTTTGTTACATGCAGGTTGTTCATATTGTTGACAATAGTGCATCACTGGAATCAACTTTATGACTATCACTAGGGGATCAGATAAATAATATAGAATAGTATATATAACAATTACAGATGATGAAGCAGATCTCTGTAATTATAAAGATGTCACATTTGTTATGAAGATGAAAACAGGTTATGGAATGAGGTGTGCCTATATTCATATGCACATGTATGTATTAGAATCACAACCATACATGTGACTGGAAACAATACCTATAAAGGAGAAAAAGGTTATGAGGTGGAGTGACATTCAGTAAGATTATACTTCCTTCCTTTTACTCATTCTTTTAAATGAACACATATTATATTTACACTAAAAGTCACTGATTTGACAGGTACGTATTATATACCTACTGTGGCCAGGCATCACTCTTCTATATGTTTGCATCTCATTCTTGCTCCATAATTAATCTGGAAACAGTGTATGAGTTTGCTTCATTGATATCTAAGTCACAATCAAGGAGTAAGCTGAGACTACCCAATAAGGTAGTCTAGTTGAGAATGCAGGGAATGGAGAGGGTGAAGTTCATACCCTCCACCTCTTGTAGAGTCTAGAGTGCATGTCCCTCCGGTAAGCCTCTCTGTGGCATCATTTGGTACAAATCTGGGAGCCAAAATTCAGCCCCTGTATTCTGGACACGGGAGAATGAACCATTCCTGAAAACAGGGAGGACTGAAGAATTTTTAAAGAATCTCTTCAGAGCATTGTTCCTGTTCGACTCTAATATAACTACTTATTCATATGATACTTTCCACAGATTCTGATTTTTATGGTGCCATAAAGATAGATTTTCAGAAACTTGGTGGTGGGTAACATAATGCCATCAATGACACAATTAATTAATGAAGAATTCTACTTAGTGAGGGCGAGCATCATATTTTTCTGAAAATGAATCTTGAGAGCTTCCTTCATTATACTGTGATTCTGCTTCCATTATCATTTAGAGATTGAGGCATGAGATGGGTCTGGTGATTATAATGATTTAGGAGGAGAAATAATATGTTAGAACTATGGGAGATTCTATAATTTCATGGTCTATAGCATAAAAAAATATATCACATCACTAGATCGGGTATGTGTACTTTCATATTGACTGTTGTGATACCTTGCACAATATACCTGATTGCAAATTTATACTAAACTCCCCTAACATCAATGGCATATATACTGTAGTTCCTAATGAAGAAAAGAGAATATAAATACACTTTTATTAGAAATTTCTTTAGGGTCTAGGATATAATGGCACATATGGGGGGGGGAGAAATTATTCATTAAGTATTTCCTAGGAATTATTCATAATTTTGTCTCACAATATGACAGACCCTAGACCCTATGGATGCTTTGGCTGGTGCTGAGTGGAACTGCCCAGATCCGTTAGCCATATGGAGCATATAATACCTCTGATCTGAAACGTGCAATAAAGATTTTTTTTGCTTTCTGGATAATTAGTGGTTTTGACAATTAGTCTTTAACAGTTTGGGTCATAACTTCTTTAGAAACAATAATTTTTTCCTGTATAAAAATCTGCTCCTGAGATTAAATGGGTCACTTGAAGATTTGGGTTTTGATTCTTGAAACCTCAACCATTAAAATTGGAATACCTCAAATACATTCCAGTATACAGAAATGTGACATCATGAGTAGTCAAGCAAGAAGTTAAATGAATTTCCAGTTTCCACCTGAATATTTTTCTGTTTTTTAAATAGATGAATTCTGAGAAACATAAGTACCAGATTATTTCTTTCAGGCATTAGATCTCAAATGGAATTAAATGAATATTATTTTACAATTTTGTGCTTGTAACTTTTTTAATCATACTTTACTGAATCTAAGATGCATTAAATGTAAAATACACCATTATTTTATATACTGTTGTGAGTTATGATTATAAGACATCTCAATTTTGAGAAGTCTGAAAAATGTATTTTTGAGAAATCTTTAAAAAGATGTATTTTGGAATCAGTGAAATTTGGTAATCCCATGTGAGACATGCTGAGAAAAAGCAAACAGCACACATATATGAAGGTATTCTCCATTCTCAAACATCCACTAATATTTTGTTCTGTATCTCCGGTAATTGCATATATAGTTTTTCTTTTTATGAGATGGGACTACTTGATACATTTTGAATTGCAACTGACTTTTTCCCTGAGAAAATATATACGGTCACTCTTCCATACCAGTTTACCTCATTTTTTAAAAATGTTATTCAGAAATTTAAAACTGTTATTCAGAAATTCCTTTTCTATCTTTAAGTTAGAAATTACAAACTGTAGTGCACAATCCAGTTTTAAACAATAAAAAAAAATTCATATACATTCCTGCTTTTCAGCTTCTCTTGAAAACCATGTCAGTGTGGTGCTTTTGCGTAGCGACAATTTCCAGCCAAGTGGTAACTGACCTAGTTAGAGGATGCATCCTTCTTCTGATGCCACATGTTCCCTGCAGTGTCCTAGCCTCATATGTATGACCTTTATCTTTTGTTTACATCCCCACCTTGCCCCCACTGGAGGTTTAGGTTTGCAACCTCGACTTTAAACATTTGGAACAAAAGGCACAGAAATACCTTTTTGTTGCATTCCAAGTTCACTTAAGAAAATTACAAAATTTCTCACTGCCACTTCTACCATTTGGTTTTATTTCTTCTGCCAACATTTAGGTATCTGACTGTAAAACTTTTCAATTCTCCCATCTCCATAAAGCTACAATAAATGAGTCATCAGCTTCATTTAATTGGCCCCAGTTATTTTTATTACTCTTTCCTATCATGTGCAACTCATTTGATTATCATAGACCCAACGACACATTCACATTGGAAATTCATCATTAAAACTTCTTCTCTAATAATCTGCCATTGTTGTTTTTGTTCAGTCACTCAGTCGTGTCCGACTCTTTGCACCCCTGTGGACTGCAGCACGCCAGGCTTTCCCATCCTTCACCATCTCCAAGTTTGAGCTTGCTCAAACTCATGTCATTGAGTCAGTGATGCCATCCAACCATCTCATCCTCTGTCGTCCCCTTTTCCTCCTGCCCTCAATCTTCCCCAGCATCAGGGTCTTTTCCAGTGAATCAGTTCTTTGCATCAGGTGGCCAAAGTATTGGAGCTTCAGCTTCTGCAACAGTCCTTCTAATGAATATTCAGCATTGATTTCCTTTAGGATTGACTGGTTTGATCCTCTTGCAGTCCAAGGGACTCTCAAGAGTCTTCTCCAACACCACAGTTCAAAAGCATCAGTTCTTTGGTGTTCAGCCTTCTTTATGGTCCAACTCTCACATCCATAGACGACCATCCACCCAAAATGAAAATATTTCATTTATACTGTTAGTTATCCCATCGTTGTCTCTGCCACCCAAGCTGATCACTTCTTTAGTTGTCATTCCCCTAGAACTTTGGAACTGAACCTTTTTGTCTCCACCATTTCCTTTTGGGGCAAAGATCCTTGTGGAAGTGTCTGTGTAAGCCTCAAAAACAGGAAGGGATTGAATGTTCCATTTGCTGATGTGGCCCATTTTCCAGTACTATGGTCTGATAGCACTTGATGTGGATTGATTTAGTAATTCTAAGCATGGAATTGCATGCTTTTCTGAATAGATTTCTTCTTACAATAATTTTACCACTTAAACAGATTTCTTGGAGAGATTCTTAGTATGACCAACGTAAGACTGTTTTCTGAATGTGTATATCCTACAAAATAGACAATAAAATAATTTGAACATAATTTATATTTCTGGAAGACATACAGACACATTACTATTCTGCTTCAAGCCAGAAATAGAAAAAATAAAATATACAGCACTGAATTGAGTGAAATTATGTGACTACCAAACAATGAGTATTATGAAGAATTTATTCCAGAGTACTAGTTTACATGTGTCACAACTAGAAAAAAAGGCTCTTTTTGTACAATCTCTTTCTTTTTTGTGCCTATAATGTCACGCCAGTTATGGTAGCCATTAAATGTTATTCCCATGAGGAATGGTACGGTAGGACTGAATTGAACCCTTTGCACCAAGGGACTGAACTATAATGGTGTTATCTCTTCAAAACACCCAAGTCTCAAAGGTAGACCTTTTCCCATGGGGATGCATAAAAGCAGAGAGCCTCCTGGGTAGGTTGCAGTTAGATTGTCTCCTCTGAAATATAAATTAGATGCAGAGATGTATAAACTAGGAACTTTTCCAGCCTTTCTTTTAAAGAAGTACAGTATTTCCCAAGCCTTCCTTGAAGGAAAGAGTCATTGCACTGTCAGAAATTCAGTAGCAATATGGAGATTCTGTCTATTTTCCAAGTGTGTTGAGTAAGGAACAGTCAGGAAGCTGATTGGACATAGTTACATTTCAAAGGCTCCTTTAACTATATTTGTTCTTTTTAACTAAGCCAAAGAGTTAGGACATGAAGCCATATTGTTTTGCCCTGCTCATGTATCATGATCCTGATGACTATTTTAAAATTTCTGATTATTAAAAGAAACATGTTTAATATTGAAAATCTAAAACATATAGAATAGAAAAATAAAGTTCTCATAATGCCAACATTCAGAGACAACCTCTGTTAATATTTTCATGTGTGTTAGGTCTAGTTGAGGTGTGTTTTTTTGCCACATTTAAAAATTTTGAAATTATGCCCTATGTAAATATTATATCCTGCTCTTTTCATTCTATTTATAACATACAGATACACATGCATATAATGTTCAATGCAGCCAATAATATATTTCAGAGCTGTTCCCCCTTGTTTCTTGAAAATTTCTAGAGCATAATTTAATGGCATCATTGTATGGCTGTCCATTGTGTCAGCATAATAAAATTTGCTGAACTTTTCTTCTATTGTTGGTCATTTAGTCTGTTTTCATTTCTTGATATTATAAATAACCACACTGCGAAGAATTTGTAGTGATTCTGGGTGAATGTGATTTGGGGTGAATGTAATTCTGGGTGCACATGGTTCTGGGTGAATGTGATTCTGGGGTTTCCTGCATTGCAGGCAGATTCTTTACCAACTGAGCTATCAGAGAAGCCCTTGAACGAAAATAAGTGGGTAAAAAGTATGAGATCTTTAAGACTCAACAGATATAACACCAAACGGTTTGACCAAAGTATTATTGCCAACTTACATGCATTGAATGAGCCCCAATTTTAGTTCCATTGGCACTAGGTAAACTTATCTTGTAAACATTTCTCTTCATAAGTAAAAATGCCATGTCTTTGTTGTTGGAGTACATTTCTTTTATTCCTGGTAAAGGTGGATGCTTTTTTTCATGTAAGCATTTGCTTTTGTGGGAATTGTTATATTGCTGCAGACAAGGGTGGCCTTACACAGTGTGGTCTATGCATATTTGAACATTAGGCTTATTTTTTAAAGCGCTTTTTAATTTTTGAAGTGCTGTCACATACATAATTACCTTGTCTGAATCTTAAAACAACCTTTTGATGTCAGAAAGATCAAGTATTAATCCTGTCTTTAAAACTGAGACAAGGGAGGCTCAGGAAATCAGTGACTAGCCCAAGTCAATCCTGTTAGCAAGCAGAAGAGGTGTTTTTATTTTGTTCTGATTTTCTTCTGTTGAATCAGATAGTTTGACTTTAAACTACTTAATGTGAAGTAAAGTCCAGTTAAGGCAAAAGATAAGAAAGTAAGTAAGGGTTACTGTTTAATTCCTTTATTTGCTTCCTAAAAGAGAGTACAAGACATCCAGAAAGAAAGACTGGTACCACTTTCCACATAATGTCTAAAAGACACTCCATTTTTGAACCAGAATGAATGCTTAGCAAGAGAATTAAAAAAGATGAGCTGGAAGGCTGCTTTCTGACTATTGTATCAGAAAATACTCACCTTAAACACTCATGAGCTTAAACATAAGATGACATAAGAAGTATTTGGAAAGTGTGCAGGGGACCAGCTATTTTTTTGAGGCAGTGTAGACCAGGATACCATAAGCCAAGCAAGTAGAGTGTTGAGTGTACATTCAGAGTAAAGATTTTGTTTTTCCTTCATTATTACATTAAAAATGTTTGCTAATTTTAAAAAGCTAGCTATGTCTTCTAAGTTGTTGACCTAAAGAGAAAATGTCATAAACATGAGCTTACAGGGAATTTCAGATTTGAATCCCTTTATGTAGATCTTCCCATTGAAGAAAAATCACACAACTTTTTGGGAAAGAAACCTTTGTGGTTTTATTTTTAATTCCATCAATTTTATGGATTCCAAAATTTTTTTAGGCACACTATGGTACATGTGTTCTGGTGAAATGGGACCATACATAAGCTACATGGAACTTATAACTGTGTGGAATTTAGGTGTTCTATATGTTGTCATTAGGGAACCATACAACTTGAGATGTAGTGGTTGTGTCAGGATTCTTAGTTGCAAGCAACTGAAACTGATTATGGTGAATCTTAGACAAATACGGAATTCACTGGCAAGTTCTACGGGACTCATAAAAATTAATGGCAGCCAGGAGGACCATTCTTGGAATGCAGTCTTAAATCTGAAACCCTCTAAATAGTGCTGCACCAAAGAACATTGACATCAAAACCAGTTAGACCTGTTCAGCACCATTCACAAATATGACTCCAAGAATCACCATGTTCTTTATCATTAGTTCGGAACTCAAAGCCCTGGAGGAGAATCTCTGACTGAATGAAAGCATGCAAACTGATAGCAAATATGGGTGTCACTTTATACTTCCTCATTAAAGGCTGAGCCTTTTTTTTTTTTTTTTAATGAGCTTCATCCAGAGTCAAAGAATAAGGTGAAACATTTTGTATTTTGATATTTCTTAACTTGGCCCATTTAGACAGTTTTTTTTCTTAAGGAATGGTTTACATTCTTTAAAAATAAAAAATCACTGTCCTTCTTGTGAATGGTTTTGAAATCACATTTCTTGTCTACGGCCATACCACCCTGAACGTGCCCGATCTCGTCTGAAATCACATTTCTTCCTTTATTGTCTAAACAAATTCAATTATTTTAAAAATGTATATTCAGATTATTTATGGATCAAATAATTTAGTATTTGCACTTTGCCAAAAATGATAGCATAAATATGGCAAATGTATATTTTTAAGAAGGTATATATGATGATTCTTCTAAATTTCTATTCAAATCATCTATATTCTTCATACACTGTATTATAATATTTCATACTTGCACTGTGTTTCTCTATAAAATTGTTATGATTTTGAAGACACTTTTCGTCGCATATCTTAAAAGTGAACGCAACACATAGAAGGTAAAAAACAGATGTTTCAGTTACTCACTTTTATTGATTATAATGTAATAACCCTTCTTAATAAAAGAATAAAATCATTCTCATTGCAAATTATACAAATAAGTACAAAGAAGAAAATATAAAATAATCCCATTACCCAGGGATAATCAATGGTATATAATTAGGTTCATTCTTAGAGCCCTTTTTTTTTTTTTCTATTTTATACACACACCCCCCCACATACACACAGATGTGCACTGATGTATAGAGTACATATATAATAAGATGAGATCATATTAAACAAAATACTTTGTCCTGATTTTTAATTATATCATGATCAGTTTTTTCAGTATTTTATTGGATTTTTTTTACTTAAAGTTAAAAAGTAAATCTCACTTTCATTAAATAAATACTAAAAATATATATAAAGAAAAAACTTTTCTCCACCCTCCCCTAACCCATATCTCTGAATCAAGCATTAACAATACAGTATCTAGCCTTCCACACTATTCACTGTATATTCTTTCAAACCTGAGTAAACAGAAAAACCTTAAACACATGTATAAAAGGTTTTAGCTCATTAACTGCATTTCACACACTCACTGGATCACAATATGAGAAAATGAATTTAGAAATGTCAGCATTTCTCTTCCAGTAGTTTGGTTGATAAGATTGGCTAAGTTAAAATTAAGTAAAAGTTGATAAACACAATGTTTCCTTACATTAGACACTTCATTAGATTATTCTTACTAGCATTTAAATCCTGAATCTATATAGTTGTCTGTCTTAGGAACCATCTCTGGTAAATATGATTTCTGTGTAGACAAAGGATAGGGAAATAACTCCTTTCAGTTTTCATTGGGATTTCCACAGAGGAATATCAGTTAACATTGAGTAAGATTATTTCTTCTCATGTACCAAAGAAATGTTTGTTGTTATCTTATTTAATATGTAGAAAATTGGAATCACATTCTTTCCAACCTCTTTTTTAAAAGGGCCCCTAGGAAAATAACTTGAAGGCTAATTCAGTAGTCATTCAGTTTTCAGAATGAGATACCTACAATTATTAAAAATATTAAAATATTTAAAAAAATTAAATTCACTGAATTGCTTGTCAAACTTACTTTGGTCTAATTAAATGATTGTTTTCATCACTTCTTATAATTTATTTTACCCTAGATAAGAGGCAAATATATCAGTCTCTGAATAGTATTAAATATTTCCCTCATTTTCCTTATAATGTATCATCAACAAAGTCTTGCTGAATTAATGAATTGTGTGCATGTTTGAAAGTGGGACTGTACTTGTCTAATTGTGGCATCAGTTGTCATGGTGACTATCAACCAATCAGTGAATAAACGCCCTTACTTGGCAGTGTTTGGGTGAAGAAAGCTTTGTGCAACTGTCAGCCTGAGATTTATGGTGGTAAAACTATATTTGGCAGGCAAATCAATGTGTTGTCCACTCTTTGTGTTTCTGGCCTCATTTTAAGTCAACCTTTTGATATTCAACTAGAATATTAAGAGATCCTGGGTCTTTGGAGCAGTTTTGTTATTAATAGATCACTTTTTATAAACTGTGTATGGGATGACTAGCTATTTGTATACATATCCAATGAAGGCAACCCCTGGTATTTCTTTGTATTTGTAATTGCAAATGTCAGATCTTGAAAGCAAGTGGGTATTAGAGGATATCTTTTTATGTCTACTATTAAAACATGTCGAGTGATCTATAAATTACCCCACATAGATAAACAGTGGATTAAAATTAGGCACTTTCATTCTGTCATCACTATAATATTAATCATTGGAGTTTAGGTCTCTAATGTTAATATATACCTTTTAGCAGTATATGTCACTACATATTAAATTACATGATAGCTGACAGATTTTTAAATCAAAACATTTTTTCTCTCCTTATGTCATAACACGATAAGAAATAAAGAGTGATTCTTGCTTACATAGGATATTGTTTAATCTTTGCACATGCTGTTTTTTTACTGTTTATATTTGCAATGAACTGAGATGTTTTTATCAGTACCTCTTCTTGTTCACACACATACCAAAATAGGGGATCAGCATTTTCATTTAATACACAGAAAACTACTCAAAGTAATGCCCATGAGATCTATACAATTTCACTAATTTTTTAGTATAACAAAATTGGGATAAAATACCAAGTTATTTATTTTCTTTCCCCTAGAATGATTTTTTTTATCCTCTAACACATTTTGATGAGGAAACCCATGACTTTCATGCTCTAATCAATCCATTTAGAAATCCTTACTATATGTTGTATAGTAGAGAATGATTCAGTTTTGCTCACTCTTTTTAAATTCTGAACATTTGGGGAAGCACAGATAAATTACATGTGGTTAATTGACATAAAAATATATCTTTTAAAAAATCTTGTTTCAGAAGCTGTTTACTTTGTCTTTTATATTTGTTCAAACTTTACACTTGTTATTTTGTATTAGGGTATAGCCAATTTAACAATGTTGTGATAAAACCTATCTATTAAAGAATGGATACCTAAAGTTGCACTCATCCTAATTAAAACCCCAAACCAAATCTCTCCTGCAAATTCACTGTCATTCTAAATTTTCCATCTGCTGCTCCACAAATCCACTGTGGAAGCTTCAGCTTTATGGAATAGGCATATTGCGAGATAGTGCTTTATACAGAGTAAGCAAGTAAATGAACCAGCCTTTCTTTACCTGGCACCAACTAGACAAAATGTAGAGTGGATCTTTCTCCATTGGACTGTGTTTCTATTATAATTTTTGTTGTTATTATGATTAAAGATTTGTCTCCCTTAGGAGACTATGAGATCCACAGGGGAGGGAGCCATATCATATCCATCACTGTGTGTGTAACATTTTGAACAAGGTTCAGCCCTCAAAAATACTTGAATATAAGTTAAGCTGCTTTTTTTTTCAATAGTTTTTTTTAAAATTTTATTTATTTTTAGCTATGCTGGGTCTTCATTGCTACATGGGCTTTTCTCTAGTTGTGGTGAGAGGGGACTAGTCTTCAGTTGCAGTTACTCCCTTGGGCTTCTCCTTGCAGTGGCTTCTCGAGTTGCAGAGCACAGGCTCTAGGGCATTCGGGCTTCTGTGGTTGCTGCACGTGGGCTTTAGAGCGCAGGCTCAGTAGTTATTGAGCACCGGCTGAGTTGCTCCACGGCATGTGGGATCTTCCCGGACCAGGGATCGAACTTGTGTCTCCTGCATTGACACGAAGATTCTTCACCAACTGAGCCCAGTCAGGACTCAGTTAAGGAAAGCCCAGTTAAGCTACTTTTTAAGAACTTATTAATAGAAGTTGAAAATATATGACCTTATTTTTTTCTCTTCAATTTTCTTAAACTCAAGCATATTATTAGTCACATAAAAATGATCTTATCTCTGGTATAAAAAAATAAATCCATGAAAATGAGCAAAAAAAGTATTGAGAGGTGGCTAGATATAAGGTTTTAAAATACTGTCATATATTGTGCATTTTTAAACATTTTAGTATTTTTAAAATAATGTGTAAGTACCAAGATATACTTAACATAGTATATCTGTAATAGCTTTGATGTTTGTATCAATTAATTGTTCCTATTTTTCACATATATTTATTCATATCCTTATTCTGATTTTATAGATAAGAAATATAAGGGTTGGAAGATTTAAATAGCTTGCTCAGAAATAGAAAGTTACTCTAATTCCAAATCTAGTCATCTTTCTCTTATCAAAAGTGAATATGTTTTTGTTTGTTTGTGTCTTATCTCTATTTCTTTACAAATGACATGTCAGACTAAAAAGAAGTAGGGCTTGCAGGCTTAGTAGCAGACTTCCGTTTTATATTTTAAATTTTTTTATGATCTCGTCTCATTGTCTTTGTTTATTGTAACATTGATAATAACTAACACAGTTGTCCACCTCAGAAGAAAATAAATTCTACAGACTGTGATAGGCTTTTAAGAAACATGTAGAATACGGTATCATCAAGAACATGTACCTGGCAAAAATGTCTCCATTAGAGCATAAAATCCTTGGCCTCAAGGCTCTGAGAGTTTATTGGTGCCATGGGACATTTACAGCTGTGTACACCCAGCTCTACAATGCTTGACAGCTTACAACTACAGTTTCCTCCACCTGACGACCTAGACAAAGAGTGAGGAGTCAGACACTTCCATCCACCATAGTCACTGTTAACACTTATTTATTCACCTTGATATCTCACATTGTTTTCCTTGGTTTGTGTTCTAATTTAAATACGTGGTTTATTTTCTGTTTCGGTCACTCTCTGCTGACATAGAATATAGGAATATAGAATATATATAGAATATAGAATATAGGAAGCAGATTATTAGCCCTTCTCAAAGCTAATGCTCTAACATTTACCATAGTTTACACTCCCTGTATCAGCTGATATTCTTCACAACCGGAATAGTCTATCAGTAAAACGATAACTTGTGTTAATTGTTATCTTTCAAGGGTTTTCTTCATCCTAAAGAAATCTGACAAGATTCATTATGTATAGTATAAGCTTACATTATTAAGTTCATGTGAATAAAAAGAAAAATAAAAGTTTTTACTTAGATATACTTTGGGCATACAAACTTAACAACTACAACACAGATAAACAAGGACATTTGGTAAATGCCTTTGTTTTACTTCAAAATATGCACTGACTATAAGACAGTATTGATACAACTGGTAAAAATTATAAATTATTCATGTTTTACTATTGAAATAATTGAAAAAACATACATAGACTCTCACATAAAAATTTTGTCAGGTATTAATATATAGAAATTATGTGGCTTCCTGATTTAGATATAAAATATATAATTCCTATGCAAAGGAGTTTAATTGTCTCCTTAGTAATTGGTGATAAATGGAACTTATGGGGTTTAAACTTTTGTGCTTAAATTCAAACCTTTGTACCATTTTCTAAGTTATCCTGATAATTTTATTTTCTTACTAGTTTTCCACTGTTTATTCCCTATCGGGGTATCAGAACTATTTAAGGGTAAGATTTTTTTGAAGAAAGTAGTGAAAAAAGGGAACTATGACTCAATCTTCAGTGATTTAACTAACAAAAAATCTATTTCTAAACTGATTGACAAATGCCAGCAATTGTAGTCAAAGTAGGAGCAAACTACATATTGGGGGATTTCTCTTGCTTTATTTTAGCTTAGAAATTAAAATAATACTTGTTATACTTAAAGTCTTCATCAATCTTTTTTTTTTTCCATGTGAAAATATAAACTCTTTGGATTTCCTGGTAAGAAGTTTAAAAGTTGTAAGTTTAGGCATACCAAATATCTTGATAAGAATTATTGATAAAAAAATTTAGTTTGATAATCAAATCTGGTTTTGTTTTGTTTTTTTTGGCTATAAATTTGGGATTCCATATATAACTTTTCTCATTGATACCCTATTCTCTGAAGTTCTTTAGCAAAATGTTTTGTCTTTATCTACCGGTATTGCTTTCCCGATAGCTCAGTTGGCAACGAATCCACCTGCAATGCAGGAGACTGGTTCAATTCCTGGGTCAGGAAGATCCGCTGGAGAAGGGATAGGCTACCCACTCCAGTATTCTTGGGCTTCCCTTGTGGCTCAGCTGGTAAAGAATCTGCCTGCAATGCAGTGGACCTGGGTCCAATCCCTGGGTTGGGAAGATCCCCTGGATAAGGGAAAGCCTACCCACTCCAGTATTCGGCCTGGAGAATTCCATGGACTGTATAGTCCATGGTGTCACAAAGAGTGGGGCACGACTGAGCAACTTTCACTTTCACTGGTATGGCTATTCTAGCTTATTGTTTATCCTCATGAAGATAGAAAGTTAAATCTAGCAATGAACAATGTGATGTTGGTTGTGGACATTTCTTTTGAAACTGGGGCAGTCTCCATACCAGCTATAAGTGAAGTTTAGTATTATATCTAATCTGCCGGCTCACCTTTCTCTTTATATTTATGAATTTATGTGTTATTTCTGGAGCTACTGAACCGTGCCTAGGATAATATTCGAACTATTTGATACCATCTATTTGAGATGATGTTATTGGTGGCTTTTTTTCTTTTGTTAAAGTTTAGTCAAAATGACTTTTTAAAAATAATTTGATGAAATAGCTTAAAATTTTGCTTTTTGAGTATTACCCTTAGGGAACTTGCTGCTGTTCTAAGTCGCTTCAGTCGTGTCCAACTCTGTGCGACCCCACAGATGGCAGCCCACCAGGCCCCTCTGTCCCTGGGATTCTCCAGGCAGGAATACTGGAGTGGGTTGCCATTTCCTTCTCCAATGCATGCATGCATGCTAAGTCGCTTCAGTCATGTCCGACCCTGTGAGACCCTACGGACAGCAGCCCACCAGGCTCCTCCCTCCACAGAATTCTCTAGGCAAGAATACTGCAGTGGGTTGCCATTTTAGGGAACTTAGTGCCTGATATAATGAGGAAATTTCTTTTGTGTAATTTGAAATACAGAGCAATGGCTAAGAACTTTTCTTTTCCATTGTTTAGGAGAAAGATCATTGGTATAAGAAAGCAGGATTGGATTAAATTATGATTGAATTATGAATCTTCTCGCTTAATATTAGACTGAACAACCATTAAACTTAAGTAGGAGCTTTGTTTTGGATGTGGTTTGGTTTTGCTTTGGTTTTGTTGTTGATGTTGCTGTGATTTCCTTAGCCAAATTTAGTTCAGAATCTATTTCTATATTAGTATTTTTCTCTGATAGAAAAAATAACTATTTCACCTGCATTTACTTTTTTTTAGCATAATTTTAACCTATTTGTCTACTTATACACTAATTAATCTTTATGAACAGTGTTCTGTTTTTAAATGCAAATTCTTACTAGAATACAGATTGCCGGGTCCTATTCCTCAGGATCCACATTTGAGACTAGGCCCAAGAAATTACATTTCTGACAAGTTTCTGGGTGATGTTAATGATGTTGGTCCAGGGATTGACTTTGAAGAGTACTGAGCTAGACAGTATATGGTAAAATATCAGAAAGATGCATAACCCATTCTGAATACCCATCTCAAGGAGTTAGAAAAAGAATAACAACTTAAATGAAAATCGGAGAAAGAAGAATAAAGCTAAGAGCAGAAATGAAATGAAAAAAGTAATACAGAGATTCTCAAATGGCCCAAAGATTTTTTTTAAGTTGATAAATCTTCAACAAATCAGAACACTACCAAATGAGAGAAGACAATCAATATGAGAAATGAGAAATAACATCGCTGCATATTTCAAAAGGTTGGAATATCTTGAATATTTTGAAAAACTGTATGATAATGTAAAACTTTCCTTGAAAATTTTAAATTCTCACAAAAGCACAGCTATTTTGTTGTTTCACATGGATAATTTCAAATCTTTGATCTCTTTCAGAAATTGAATATGTAAATAAAACTTCCAACAAAGAAAATTCCAGAGTAAAATGAAGCCACCGTTTATTTACAGAAGACTTGCAATTTTAAATAAGCTCCTCCAGAGATTGTCTTTTTTTAGTGCACTTTTTTTTCTTAAAAGATAGTTTTGCTGGGTTCACAATTCTAGTTTCGCATTGTTTTCTCTCAGAACTGAATTCACCGCCTCGCTCAGTTGTTCCTGTTGAGACCTCAGGCTAATTTGTGTTTATTTGAACTGTTCCTTCTGTTGAGCTTCTTTAAGACCTTTTCTTTTGACTTTCTGTTCTGTAGTTTTACCACAATTGCCTAGTGTTCTTTTTTTAATCTTTGCATTTATATATTAATTTATATTTATGAGCTCATATCTTTCGTAAGTTGTAATAAGATCTCAGACATTTTTTCTTCTCCCCCATTATCTCTAGTCTGTTTCCTGGTACTTCCACTGCAAGTATATTCAGCTTCTAATTCTGTTGTCCATATATATCTTAACCTCTTACATTTTGCATCTCTGTCTCAATGTAATATATTTGAATAGTTTCTTTGGATCTGTCTTTCATTTCCCTAGTTCTCACTTTGACAGTGTCTAATCTATTGTATCATTCATCTATTGAGTTTAATTTTCAAGAGGTACCTTTCTTGTTTCTAAAAATTCAATATGGTTTGTCATTCCTGATAACCTTATGTTGCTTGCTCATTTTTTATTTTACTTCTTATTTATTTAAACTTATACTGTATTTCCATTTTATGTTCTATATTTGATAATTCCATTAGTTGCACTTCCCAGGTGGAGACTGAAACCTCCTTGGTTGTGCTGTCACTCACGCCTTATTTCATGTTTGGTGATTTTCCTTTTACTGAGACCTAAAATTTTGTTGAATTTGACCTGTCAAAATACCAGTGGCAAACCCTTGGGATTCATTATTTTATAGAGGATATGGCTTTAACCTAGTACCACTTTAACACTTCTCAATTTTCTAACTTAATTCAGGATTCAGAGGTTTGATAGTAGCTGCCCACAGTTAAGCCTCCTGGTCTCAGAACTGGTGTTAACATTTACTTACAGGATTTCTGTGGCTGTAATGAAATCAAATAGCTTATTGGTTTATTTCCTAAGCTTTCCAGAGAGCCCAGAAATGCATTAAAAATACACTGAATGTACATTATCTTGGGCCCTTCATCTAGTTCATCATACTACTAGAAGCATAAATCCCCAAAATCACATCTTCCACAGTAGAACATTTAGAAAATCTATAACAGTCAAAATAAAAAATGTCATGTGACATCCAGATTGCCTTGGTTAATAATTTGATGAGTCTCCTTCAAACATAAACACTCACTCATAGAATATAATGTTTTGTAGCTCAATATAATTTCTTATGCTCTTTGGATCAGAGTTGGCAGATATATAATTTAAATCCTATCACTACTAACTTCTTTACCCACCCATGACAGACTGCATCAGCCAGTTACTACTTTCCAATCCTTGGGACTTGTAACTTCATGTCATATCATCAGAAATTACAGATAAATAGTATTAGTCAGTTGAAATTAATTGGCACAGAAGTTGATGGTCTTTTGTTCCTTTTTTAAAGTTAATCAATAACATTCATTTATGTTTCAGAGTCTTTGGAAATTAAAGTCATCAGAAGAAGCACTTTTATAAAACTCAAATAAAAAGAATTATATTATTTTTAACTAATGAAACATTCAGAAAATGTAGGAGGAGAGCATATTTAGGAAGTAAAACTGTCACCCCCAAAATAGTAAATGTCAACACAAATATGGCAATGGAGGAAAACGTTCCAGGTATCAGAGTGGATTAACATACATAGATTATAAATGAGATGTGTTATGCTGCAAATAATCTTCATCCTTAATGAATAATACATCTTTATTGAATATATAAAATATGTCAGCATTATACTGGCAGTTAGAGGTGCAGAACAGACACAGCCCTAACTCACAGGTCTATGTCTCGTTTATAAATATAAGGGTCCATCAAACTGCAACCTCAATCCAGCCTACCTCTCGTTACATAAAGTTTTATTGGAATACAGCCATCCCTACTTCTTTGCATATCATCTATGATTGCTTCTGCACTAAAACTATACGGTTGAGTAGTTACAATATAGAAGATACAGTTGAAAATATTTCTTTTCTGGGCCTTTCCAGAAAATGTTTGCTGATCCCCGTATATCATTCAGGGGTTGATTACACAATAAACCAAGGTTCAGTGTTTACAAGAATTTAAGTTGTCCTCATTTTCTCTTGTTTCTCTCCTGAAAATCACCTACTTTGCTGCTTCCTTCATCTTCCCCTGCATCCAGCTTACCACCTCACTCTCACCTCAAGGTAGCCTTGTTCTAAGACTTGACTCCTACAATTTCTGCCCGTACCTGCTTGAAGATACTAGCCCCCTGGCACCTGCTAAACTGTGATTAATCTGATCCTGTACAATTCAAATCCATCTATTTCCTTTTATCCAAATTTAGGCCATCTATTTCAGTCTCCCCACACACCCCCCCCCATTTGCTTCCATTAACAGAATCTATTAAAAAAAGATAAATGGCATAGAAGTGCCAGATTTATAGTTCCAAAATTAAGGCTCCTACCTTTGAGAGAGGGAGTCTAAGAAGAGAGGTATTATTTGAGCCAGACCTTCAGGGACCAGAGGAATTCTGATAAGTATGAGGATTAGGAAAATGATTATGGTCAAGGAGAATGGTAAAACCCAAGCAAAGTAAACGTCTGTGG
This sequence comes from Cervus canadensis, assembly GCF_019320065.1. NCBI lineage: Eukaryota > Metazoa > Chordata > Mammalia > Artiodactyla > Cervidae > Cervus > Cervus canadensis. Next base: position 28,930,891 of record NC_057407.1, read on the forward strand.
GCCTGGAGTAAGTGCAAAAACAATTGAGGGTGTGGCGGACCTTAAGTGGAAAAATGACTGAATTCCTTTCTGTGAGCACAGGTGGTGGAAAGTCTTTGACCTGGAAGACTTGAGTACATGCAAGGTCATTTTCCTTAGCAAATTAAAGTTAGCAGCAGCATATAGAATTTGTGATATACAGTGATCAAGTATTATATAGCTCAATAAAGATATCTGTCTAAAACTATTCATATGTATTACCTATTTCGCTTTTTAGAACAGCCCATTATCATCTTCACCATATTCATGAGGAGACTGAGATTTATAAAGAGAAGTTTAGCTGACTGCCCAGGGTAACACAGCAGAAGATGGAAACTCCTGGATTTAAATCCCAGCCAGTGTGACTGTAGGCCCCTTGTCTTAATCATTGCCCTGTGGTGATAGGTGATAGCCTAAGGTCTATTGTTCAAAGTATGTATATTGATTATGACCATTTTCATCAGATAGCAAATGCAGGGGAACCAGAAACACCACACCGAAAGGGGAAAAAAAAAATAGAGAATGAATGAAAGAAAAATGTTTGGCAATGAGAACTTACAAATATGGCTCAAATACCCTTAACTTCAATAAAAAGGAAATGAACTATGAAATTATTGAGGGAGGCAGTATATGAAAATGAAGGCATTGATACTTCATGCAGGTCTCTTAATATATAAAGCTAAATATTCACTTCATTTTAAGTGAATGATTCTGTCAAAAGAATTAATTTTTTGAGCAATGAGGATATTCATTTAGCATGATTCTACCATCTGCAATTTATGAACCAGATTATACTCTTTGAGAAAAAAGGGAGTTCATACCATGCATTTTAACTACATCAAGACCAAATCAAAAATGTTTCCCTTAAATTGAAGAAATCACCAAGTAAAAGTTAATCGCCCGCACTCTTAGTAGACGGTGACCATTGCAGCATAATATATAACAAATGCTTTACTCAGATGGCGTTTAAAAAAACTTTAGCACTTTATTCATGATATGCAAAGCAGAGATCAATTCTTACCCGAGAAGGGAAACTCTCACAGCAACACAGCCCTCAACAGTGCTCCTCTCCCAAGAAAGCCCTTTTAAGCACAGCTTAGGTTCCTAAAGAATCTACAGGGATCCTAGACGAAAGTGCCCACCAAAGCCCATGGACATGGGAACCTGGAAGGCTACAGTCCATGGGGTCACAGTCAGACAGGACTGAGCCAATAACACTTCCACTTTCACTTTGAAAGCCTATCAGGCATCTGGAATGGGAAAAGCAGGCTGGATGGCTACTATAAAAAGTTTTTCAAAAGGAGCTAAAATTCCAGGGAGATACTTGGGTAAACATTCCTGAATTTAAAAAAAAGAAAAAGTAGTTTAATCAAATTGTTTGAGACGCTAAGCTTAACATCCTGCAGCTCCATCCATGTTGAAAGAAATGGCAAAATTTCTTTCTTTTTTATGGTCAAATAACATTCCATTGTTTATATATACCTCATCTTTATCCATTAGGGAAATAAGTTAGAGAAACACAAATGCTATATTTTAAAAAATTATTGGAGTATAGTTGATTTACAATGTTGTGTTAGTTTCAAGTGTAGAGCAAAATGAATCAGTTATACATGTATGTACTCTTTTTTAGCTAAAGCTTTTTTACTTTTCCCATATAAGCCATGACAGAGTATTGAGTAGAGCTCCCTGTGCTATACACTAGGTCCTTATTAGTTATCTATTTTATGGACCATAGTGTGTATCTATTAATCTCAATCTCCCTGTGTATCCTTCCCTCCTTTCCCCCTTGGTAACTGCAAGTTTGTTTTCTCTATCTAGCCCTCTATTTCTGTTTTGTAGATAATTTTATTTGTAGTCTATTTTTAAATTTACACATATAAATGATATCGTATATTTATCTTTCTCTGTCTGACTGACTTCACTCAGTATGACAATCTAGGTCTATCCATGTTGCTGCAGTTCTGTTCAGTTCAGTCGTTCAGTCGTGTCTGACTCTCTGTGACCCCATGGACTGCAGCACACCAGGCCTCCCTGTCCATCACCAACTCCCCGAGCTTACTCAAACCATCGAGTCGATGGTGCCATCCAACCATCTCGTCCTCTGTGGTCGCCTTCTCCTCCTGCCTTCAATCTTTCCCAGCATCAGAGTCTTTTCCAATGAGTCACTTCTTTGCATCAGGTGGCCAAAGTATTGTCTTTTCCGATGAGTCACTTCAGCATCAGTCCTTCCAGTGAAAAGGAGCAAGCGTCTTTTAATTTCATGTAGTCACCATCCGCAGTGATTTTGGAGCCCCCCAAAAATAAAGTCTGTCACTGTTTCCATTATTTCCCCATCTGTTTGCCATGAAGTGATGGGACCAGATGCTATGATCTTCGTTTTTTGAATGCTGAGTTTTAAGCCAACTTTTTCACGCTCCTCTTTCACTTTCATCAAAAGGCTCTTTAGTTCTTTGCTTTCTGCCATAAGGGTGGTGTCATCTGCGTATCTGAGATTATTGATATTTCTCCTGGCAATCTTGATTCCAGCTTGTGCTTCATCCAGCCTGTCATTTCACATGATGTACTCTGCATATAAGTTAAATATGCAACATGGATGCTTCTGCAAATGGCATTATTTCATTCTTTTTAAAGCTGAGTAATATTCCATCGTATATATGTACCACATCTTCTTTATCCACTCCTCTGTTGATGGAATTTAGATTGCTTCCATGTCTTGGCTATTGTAAATAGTGTGCAATGAATAGGGTGCATGTTTCTTTTTGAATTATGGTTTTCTCTGGATATATGCCCAGGAATAGGATTGCTGGATCATATGGTACTTCTATATTTAGTTTAAAGACGTCCATACTGTTCTCCATAATGGTTGTTGCAGTTCACATTTCCACCAACAGTGTAAGAGGTTTTCCTTTTCTCCACACCCTCTTCAGCTTTTATTGTTGGTATATATTTTTATGATGGCCCTTCTGATAGGTGTGATATGATTTGCATTTTTCTAATAATTACGTTGAACATTTTTTCATGTGGTTTTTGGCCTTCTGTATGTCTTCTTTGAAGAAATGTCTATTTAGGTCCTCTGCCTATTTTTTGATTGTGCTGTTTTTGTTGTTGTTTTTTTAATATATATACATATTGAGCTGTTTGTTTATCTTGGAGAGTAATCCCTTGTTGCTCACTTGTTTTGCAAATATTTTCTCCCATTCTGAGAGTTGTCTTTTCATTTTGTTTATGGTTTTCTTTGCTGTGCAAAAGCTTTTAAGTTTAATTAGGTTTCATTTGTTTATTTTTGTTTTCATTTTCATTAGTCTAGGAGGTGGATCAAAAAGGATCCTACTTCAATTTATGTCAGAGTGTTCTGCCTATGTTTTCCTCTAAGAGTTTATAGTATCTGGCCTTACATTTAGATCTTTAATCCATGTGAAGTTTATTTTTGTGTATGGTGTTAGAGTGTTCTAATTTCATTCTTTTACATGCAGCTGTCCAGTTTTCCCAGAACCACTTATTGAAGAGGCTATCTTTTTTCTATTGTATATTTATGCCTCCTTTGTCACAGATGAGATGACCATAAGTGCGTGAATTTATCTCTGAACTCTTCTATTCTGTTCCATTGATCTGTATTTCTCTTTTTGTGCCAGCACAATAGTTTTTTTTTTTTCCTATATGTTTCAACTTACATGGAGAAGGTAAAAAAAAATAAAACAAACGAATAAATTTAACTACTACATAATCATAGATAGAATGAACAAGTGGTTATTAAGAAATAAGTGTAGAGTAGGATACAGAATACATAAAGGGGATTAAGAGGTACAAACTACTAGGTATAAAATAAGTTACAAGGATATAATATACAGCACAGGAAATATAGCCTGTATTTTATAATAACCTTGTATGGAGCATAATCTATAAAAATATCAAATTGTTATGTTGTATACCTGAAAATTGTATAATATTGTCACCTAGTCTTCATTTTAACAAAATGATCTTTGAAAATGCTGAGCAGACAAAAATCTCATGCATAGTCTAGGTAAACCAGCAAGCTGCACCTTATCCATTGTGTACTGGAACATCTGTTATTTACCAAAGATTTAATCAAAACATGAATGCACACATAAGGAAAAACCATTAAGAGAAAACTGTGGTAGTCTTTTACATAACAGATGACTACCTAATTGCCAGATCTGTCTTTCTTTCACTTCTTCCTTTTTTATTCATTTATTCATTCTTTTTTTCATTTTACCAATACTTGCTCATTGTCTCTTGGGTGTCAAGCTCAGCAGCTGGTGAAAGAAAATGAATCATTAAGTCAAAAAATTAGAGCTGCTTAACATGTACTAGTTAAGGTGTATACCAAAATACTATGAGAGCATGGAGTAGGCAAGTGTTAACTCTCCCCAGAGAGGCCAGGAAACCTCACTGGATTGAGTGAGCACTTGTTGGTTTTGCTGGCCCATCATCCATTCCTCTTTTTATTTATGACATTGCTTCAATTTTATTTTGAGAAACATATTAGTCTGGATAGGTTAAAATAACAGCAATATAAAAAATTTACCTCTTGTTTATGCTACATGTTATACAACAGATAGAGAGGGCTTCATTGGCCCAGAAGCACTCAGAAACCAAGATTCCAGCTCCTTAAGCTATACCTTCAGGACTACATGGCAGATATAGCTAGAGTCTTGCACTGGCTCTTCTTCACCTTCCCTTACACGTGATAGCTTAGACACATCACTTCCTCTCATGGCTCATAAGACTTGAATTAGCCACACATTCTTATTTAACTTTAAGGAGGCTTAAAAATGTAAGGAGACTCATGAAACCATCATCTCATGTCACTGCATGCAATCTTGGTGGGCCTATCCATTCAGATATCCCACCAACCCCTGGTTGAGACCTAGAAAAGTTACCAAGATAGAAATCGTGTAATTTCTTTCTTTGCATCTTGAATTGAGTCTCACAGAGTCCAGAAACTGTGGGTTTCACATGGCATACACCAGTCATCCCAGCAAACCATTGGGTATATGACGTGGTACTTCTGATAGATAATGGAGAATCATAAACACAATGATAACTGAACCCACACACATAGATGAGGTGTGTAGGATGAAGAAAGAATAAGACCAAAGAATGGACCCTCAGTGGAGCAGATAAAAACAAGCAATGTGATCTCAGCCTAAGAGGATGGGAATGGACCAGAAAACAAGAAACCAAAAATAAGAACATTTTGAGCAGCTTTAAAGTCTAGGGGAAAGGAACCAGAAGAGAGGAGGGGTTGCAGGGGCAGTAGAAGATAAAGGGTTTGAGAAGTTCTCTGTAGGTTAGAAGTAAAACAGATTTGGACTAGAGTAGAGATATTTTCATAGAAAGATACTTTTGCGTTCCTGAGTGGAAGAATGAATTTATCTGGGGAAAAAAAAAAATCACTCATCTGTGGAAGAGAAAGAAATTCTCCTTCCTTTGGGGCAGAAGGAAACTGGGCAAATGTTTGCAAGTGAAGATGACTGTCAGTAAGGAAGATTTGCTGAGAAGGGTTCCATTGTTTTCTCTTTGGAATAATGGCTGCCCTCCGTACTATTAGGGGATAAGTAAGACCGTCTTTCTAATCCATTGTGAGACAGGAATTCATGTTGTAGATCTATATCCCTAAGACCATTCTTTCATAACTTGTCTCTTTTTCTTCCCAGTGTCATATCTAGGTCCTCACTCCAGTTCTCCACCTGAGAGTTTATCTGCCCCCCCATCTCTATCAGTTACACATACTATACTATTGCAAATTAATCTCTTACTTCCATACCTCTGCTTTTATTTCTTCTATCCATCCCCACCTTCTTATTTATGCTCATTTTTTAAATAACAGGGCCTATTGATGGGATGGGAGAAGGCCATTTGCCTTAGAGCTTACATGCACCAAAAACATCTTAAATTTACCTTCAATTATGGTCAAATATATAGAGATGTTATATTTCTTGGGGTTAAAAGCATTAATTTCTTACATGTGAATGTTTAAAATACACCTCCATTCTTTAGCATCTCTATTTGTCATTTCTTTATTAATTTATTAGGTGTGACCAAAAAATGAAAGTAACTTGAATCTCATTAGAATCATGAGAGTACCTGTTCAAGCTTAATAATAACAGTAAATAATCATAAATTGTTAAGAGCTAGCATTTATTATCCAGTGCTTATTATGTAAAAGCACTGTTCTGGGTACTTTATATTTTACATAATCCTTTAAAAACAGTCTCATGAAGTAGGTGTTACTATTATGTCAATAACGCAGAGAAAGAAACTGAGATTTACTGAGCACACATAATTTGGTGAAAGGCATACAGTTTTCATTCACTCTATAGTTTACAAGTTGTGCTTTTAAAAAATTCTGATAAATAAGTAGTGCTCTCTATTTTCTTTAGACTTCCCAATGGCAAACATTAATGTTTTTATGATTCTCTTTATATTGCATGATAATTTTGTTGAAAAAATAATTAATATTCAAAGTAGTGTGATCACTTTTGCAAATTAAGATTTGAGGCTACATGGGTTCTTTGCAATCCCAGGGCCATAACTGAGCCTTGCACACAGTAGGACATCGCTCTGTCCACTGTGTTATACTTTGAAGTACAGTTACCTGATCATACCAGCTTTTAAACAAATTCAGCATTTATGCAGAAAAGGAAAATGCATGTCAATGTTAGTGAAATTACCAGTATAGTAGATCAATAAGTACTGAAAGCATTAATGCCATAAAGAATATGAGGCCAGTAATGATAAGTAATGTAAAAAAATCTTACATTTATTCTTGCAGACATTTTCTTTCATTCTTCTTTCCACTTACATTTCATTAGCCTCATTCTTTTGTTCTTTTTCCTTTAACATCAAACTTTTAAACACTTGCTGGGTGATGAAAATAATATGTAAAAATGTCCTTACCATCTGTGTTTTTGAAGAGAAATAAACTCTCAAATATGTGAATCAAATGGTCATCTATTAGAAATAATGAAACTAGCTACACATTTCTGTCCAGAATATACAGCAGATGATTCTTTATTCTCATTTTTTGTAATTTTATTCTTTTTATGTCTTCTTAAAAATCCTACATTGTTTTCTTTCTTTTTCTCTTGTTACCCAGGGTCTCTTTATTATCTTTTTTTATTTCTCCTCTGCATATCTTATTTTCTAATATAATTTAGAATTTCCTATGAAAATTCAAAGAATTTAATGAAGAAAATTTTAAAATAAAATTATCTGTATGATTTGCAAAAACATGCTACACTTTGCCAGCATAAAACAAGGTACTGAAATGTATTTTATTCTCTTTTGGCAGTTAGGCCCTGATGTAGATTTTATACAGTGAATCTTTTAGTTACATATTTCCAAATTTAAATCTAAATATTAAGTATCTCAGTGAATGAGTCCTTGACAATTTGGTCACAATAATTCTTATTTTGACATGAATTCTTTGTTTGTTTTCTTCTTGGTGATACCTGGCTTCACTTTTCCATCCACAATTTAACATTGGATATCCACATGGTCATATATTCCAGTCTTTATTCTCTATGTATATTTTTTCCTATATATAGGCTTTGAGATAGCCAAAATTATTATTTGATAGATTATAAAATAGTAACAAAACTCCATCGAACTTGCTCATTTAGTAGACTAATAAAATATCTTAGTAGATTAATAAAATATCTCTAAATAGCCCTGGGTCACACAGATGATAAATAAGCAAAATCTAAATTAATAGGAAGGAAGGATTAACAGTTCCTTCCCATTAGAGCCTATGTATAATTTGATTGGAATTCTTTTTTTAATTAATTTATTTTTATTGAAGGATAATTGCTTTACAGAATTTTGCTGTTTTCTGTCAAGCCTCAACATGAATCAGCAATAGGCATACATATATCCCCTCCCTTTTGAACCTCCCTCCCATCTCCCTCCCCACCCCACCCCTCTAGGCTGACACAGAGCCCTGTTTGAGTTTCCTGAGCCATTCAACAAATTCCCGTTGACTATTTTACATATGGTAATGTAAGTTTCCATGTTACTCTTTCCATACATCTCACCCTCTCCTCCCCTCTCCCCATGTCCATAAGTCTATTCTCTATGTCTGTTTCTCCATTGTTTCCCTGTAAATAAATTCTTCAGTACCATTTTTCTACATTCTGTATATATGCATTAGAATATGATGTTTATCTTTCTCTTTCTGACTTACTTCACTCTGTATAATAGGTTCTAGGTTCGTCTAACCTCATTAGAACTGACTCAAATGTGTTCCTTTTTATAGCTGGGTAATATCCCATTGTGTATATGTACCACAACTTCTTTTTCCATTCATCTGTTGATGGACATCTAGGTTGCTCCCAAGCTCTAGCTATTGTAAATAGTGCTGCAGTGAACAGTGGGATACATGTGTCTCTTTCAGTTTTGGTTTCCTCAGGGTGTATGCCTAGGAGTGGGATTGCTGGGTCATGTAGTGATTTTATCCCTAGTTTTTTAAGGAATCTCCATACTGTCTCCCATAGTGGCTGTATCAATTTACATTCCCACCAACAATGCAAGAGCATTCCCTTTTCTCCACACCCTCTCCAGCATTTGTTGTTGGTAGACTTTTTGATGATGACCATTCTAACCGGTATGAGGTGATATCACATAGTTTTCATTTGCCTTTCTCTAATAATGAGCAATGTTGAGCATCTTTTCATGTGTTTATTAGCCATCTGTATGTCTTCTTTGGAGAAAGGTCTTTTCCCCACTTTTTTATTGAGTTGTTTGTTTTTCTGGTATTGAGTTCTGTGAGCTACTTGTATATTTTGAAAATTAATCCTTTGTCAGTTGTTACATTTGCTATTATTTTCTACCATTCTGAGGGTTGTCTTTTCACCTTGTTATAGTTTCCTTTGCTATGCAAAAGCTTTTAAGTTTAATCAGGTCCCACTTGTTTACTTTTGTTTTTATTTCTATTAATCCAGGAGGTGGGTCATAGAGGATCTTGATTTATGTCATCAAGTGATCTATGTTTTCCTCTAAAAGTTTTATAGTTTCTGGTCTTACATTTAGGTCTTTAACCCATTTTGAGTTTATCTTTGTGTATGGTGTTAGGAAGTGTTCTAATTTCCTTCTTTTACATGTAGCTGTCCAGTTTTCCCAGCACCATTTATTGAAGAGGCCATCTTTGCCCCATTGTATATTCTTGCCTCCTTTGTCAAAAATAAGGTACCCATAGGTGCATGGGTGTATTTCTGGGCTTTCTGTCTTGTTCCATTGGTCTATATTTCTGTATTTGTGCCAGTACCATACTGTCTTGTTGACTGTAGCTTTGTAGCATAATCTGATCAGGAAAGTTGATTCCTCCAGCTTCATTCTTCTTTCTCAAGACTGCTTTGGCTATTCGAGGTCTTTTGTGTTTCCATATGAATTGTGAAATTGTTTGTTCTAGTTCTGTGAAAAATGCGATTGGTAATTTGATACGGATTGCATTGAATCTGTAGATTGCATTTGGTAGTATAGTCATTTTCACAATATCGATGTTTCCTACCCAGGAACATGGAATATCTCTCCATCTGTTTATGTCATCTTTGATTTCTTTCACTAATATCTTATAACTTTCTATGTACAGTTTTTTTGTCTCTTTAGGTAAGTTTATTCCTAGATATTTAATTCATTTTGTTGCAATGGTGAATGGGATTGATTCCTTAATTTCTATGTCTGATTTTTCATTGTGCGTATATAGAAATGAAAGTGATTTCTGTGTATTTATTTTGTATCCTGCAACTTTACTAAATTCACTGATTAGCTCTAGTAATTTTCTGATACTATGTTTATAGGGTTTTCTATGTACAATATCTGGAGAAGGCAATGGCACCCCACTCCAGTACTCTTGCCTGGAAAATCCCATGGACGAAAGAGCCTGGTTGCAAAGAGTCGGACAGGACTGAGCGACTTCACTTTCACTTTTCACTTTCATGCATTAGAGAAGGAAATGGCAACCCACTCCAGTGTTCTTGCCTGGAGAATCCCAGGGATGGGGGAGCCTGGTGGGCTGCTATCTGTGGGGTTGCACAGAGTCGGACACGGCTGAAGCGACTTAGCAGCAGCAGCAGCAGCAGCATATACAGTATCGTGTCATCTGCAAACAGTGAGAACTTTACTTCTTCTTTTCCGATCTGGATTCCTTTTATTTCTTTTTCTTCTCTGATTGCTGTAGCAAGGACTTCCAGAACTATGTTGAATAATAGTGGTGAAAGTGGACACCCTTGTCTGGCTCCTGATCATAGGGGGAATACTTTCAGTTTTTCACCATTGAGAATAACATTTGCTGTAGGCTTATCATATATGGCCTTTACTATGTTGAGGTAGGTTCCTTCTATGCCCATTTTTTGAAGAGCTTTAATCATAAATGGGTGCTGAATTTTGTCAAAGGCTTTTTCTGCTTCTCTTGAGATAATCATATGGTTTTTACCTTTCCATTTGTTAATATGATGTATCATATTGATTGATTTGCATATATTGAAGAATCTTGCGTCCCTGGAATAAACCCAACTTGATCATGGTGTATGAACTTTTTGATGTGTTGCTGAATTCTGTTTGCTAAAATTTTGTTGAGAATTTTTGCATCTATGTTCATCAGTGATATTGGTCTGTAGTTTTCTTTTTTTGTGTTGTCTTTGTCTGGTTTTGGTATCAGGGTGATGGTGGCCTCATCACCCTGATGAGGTGTTCCTTCCTCTGCAATTTTTTGAAAGAGTTTTAGAAAGATAGGCATTAGCTCTTCTCTAAATGTTTGATAGAAATCTCCTGTGAAGCCATCTGGTCCCGAGCTTTGTTTTTGGGAGATTTTTGATCACAGCTTCAGATTCATTGCTTGTAATTGGGCTGTTCATACTTTCTATTTCTTCCTGGTTCAGTCTTGGAAGATTAACCTTTTATAAGAATCTGTTCATTTCTTCTAGGTTGTCCATTTTATTGCCATGTAGTTGTTCATAACAGTCTCTTATAATCCTTTGTATCTCTGCATTGTCTGTTATGACCTCTCCTTTTTCATTTCTAATTTTGTTGATTTGATTCTTCTCTCTTCTTGATGAGTCTGGCTAAGGGTTTGTCAATTTTGTTTATCTTCTCAAAGAACCAGCTTTTAGTTTTATTAATCTTTACTATTGTTTCTTTCATTTCTTTTTCATTTATTTCTGCTCAGATCTTTATGATTTCTTTCCTTCTGCTAATTTTGGGGGTTTTTGTTCCTCTTTTTCCAGTTGTTTTAGGTGTAAAGTTAGGTTGTCTATCCAATGTTTTTCTTGTTTGTTGAGGTAGGATTGTATTGCTATTAACTTCCCTCGTAGAAATGCTTTTGCTGCATCCCATAGGTTTTGAGTTGTGATGTTTTCATTGTCATTCGTTTCTAGAATCTTTTTTTGTTTCCCTTTTTATTTCTTCAGTAACCTGTTGGTTATTTAGAAACATGTTTAATCTCTATGTGTTTGTGTTTCTTACAGTTTTTTTTTCCTTGTAATTGATATCTAGTCTCATAGCATTGTGGTCAGAGAAGATGCTTGATACAATTTTCTTAAATTTACTGATGTTTGATTTGTGACCCAAGATGGGGTCTATCCTGGATGGCATGTCCTGAAGATATCAATGAGATCCATCTCATCTAGTAATTTAACAAGTATCATTTAAGACTTGTGTTTCCTTATTAATTTTCTGTTTTGGTGATCTGTCCATTGGTGTGAGTGGAATGTTAAAGTCTCCTACTATTATTGTGTTACTGTCAATTTCTCCTTTTATGTCTGTTAGTGTTTGTGTTATGTATGGAGGTGTTCCTATGTTGGGTGCCTAGATATTTACAATTGTTATGTCTTCCTCTTGGATTAATCCCTTGATCACAACGTAGTGTCCTTCTTTATCTCTCGTAATCTCCTTTATTGTAAGGTCTATTTTGTCTTATAGGAGGATTGTTACACCAGCTATGTTTTGCTTCCCATTTGCATGGAATATATTTTTCCATCCTCTCACTTTCAGTCTATGTGTGTCTTTAGGTCTAAAATGGGTTTCTTGTAGACAGCTTATATATGGGTCTTGTTTTTGTATCCATTCAGCCAAAAGCTGTGTCTTTTGTTGGGGCATTTAGTCAGTTGACATTTAAAGTAATTATTGATGTATTTTTTCCTGTTGCCATTTTCTTAATTGTTTCGGGTTGATTCTGTAGATCTTTTTTCTTGTATTTCTTGACTATATATGTCCCTTTAATATTTGTTGTAAAGCTGGTTTCGTGGCACTGAATTCTCTTAATTTTTGCTTGTCTGAAAAGCTTTTTATTTCTCCATAAATTTTTTTTTATTATTATTATTTTTTTTTTCCAGTGGGTTTTGTCATACATTGATATGAATCAGCCATGGATTTACATGTATTTCCAATCCCGATCCCCCCTCCCACCTCCCTCTCCACCCGATTCCTCTGGGTCTTCCCAGTGCACCAGGCCGGAGCACTTGTCTCATGCATCCCACCTGGGCTGGTGATCTGTTTCACCATAGATAGTATACATGCTGTTCTTTTGAAATATCCCACCCTCACATTCTCCCACAGAGTTCAAAAGTCTGTTCTGTATTTCTGTGTCTCTTTTTCTGTTTTGCATATAGGGTTATCGTTACCATCTTTCTAAATTCCATATATATGTGTTAGTATGCTGTAATGGTCTTTATCTTTCTGGCTTACTTCACTCTGTATAATGGGCTCCAGTTTCATCCATCTCATTAGGACTGGTTCAAATGAATTCTTTTTAATGGCTGAGTAATATTCCATGGTGTATATGTACCACAGCTTCCTTATCCATTCATCTGCTGATGGGCATCTAGGTTGCTTCCATGTCCTGGCTAGTATTTCTCCATAAATTTTGAATGAGCTCCTTGCCAGGTACAGTAATCTTGGTTGTAGATTTTTCCCTTTCAGTACTTTAAAGATATCCTGCCATTCCCTTCTGGGGTTTCCCTTGTAAGTTACTTGTCGCTTGTCCCTTGCTGCTTTTAATATTGTTTCTTTGTGTTTAGTCTTTGCTTGTTTGATTAGTATGTGTCTTGGCATGTTTCTCCTTGGGTTTATCCTGTATGGGACTCTTTGTGCTTCTTGGACTTGTTTGACTATTTCCTGTTCCATGATGGGGTAATTTTCAACTATAATCTCTTCAAAAATTTTCTCATACCCTTTCTTTTTCTCTTCTTCTTGTGGGACCCCTTCAATTCAAATATTTGATATGATCTCAGAAGTCTCTGAGACTGTCCTCAGGTCTCTTCATTCTTTTTACTTTATTCTGCTCTTCAGAAGTTGTTTCCACATTTTATCTTCCAGCTCACTGATTTGTTCTTCTGCCTCAGATATTCTGCTATTGATTCCTTCCAGAGTATTTTTAATTTCAGTAATCATATTGTTTGTCTCTGTATGTTTATTCTTTAATTTTTCTAGGCCTTTGTTAATTGATTGTTGGATTTCCTCCATTTCGTTTTCAAGGTTTTTGATCATCTTTACTATCATTATTCTGAATTATTTTTCAGGTAGTTTGCTTATTTCCTCTTCATTTATTTGGACTTCTGTGTTTCTAGTTTGTTCCTTCATTTGTGTGGTATTTCTCTGCCTTTTCATTATTTGTTTTTAAACTTACTGTGTTTGAGATCTCCTTTTCCCAGGCTTCAAGGAAAATTGAATTCTTCCCTTGAAGAAGGTTAAATTCTTTCTTCCTTTTGGTTTTTGCCCTCCTAAGGTTGATCCAGTGGTTTGTGTAAGCTTCTTATAGGGTGAGATTTGTGCTGAGTTTTTGTTTGTTTTTCCTTTGATGGGCAAGGCTGAATGAGGTGGTAATCCCATCTGCTGATGATTGGGTTTGTATCTTTTTTGTTTGTTGTTTAGATGAGGCATCCTGCACAGGGTGCTTCTGGTGGTTGGATGATCCCAGGTCCTGTATTACAGTGGTTTCCTTTGTATGAGTTCTCACTATTTGATAATCCCTAGGGTTAGTTCTCTGGTTGTCTAGGGTGTTGGAGTCAGTACTCCCACTCCAAAGGCTCAGGGCTTGACCTCTGGTCAGGAACAAAGATTTCACAAGTGATTTGTTATGGCATAAGTGAGATTAAAACAAATGTCCAAAAATGAGAAACCAAAGATGAACCCCAACAAATGGAAGTTAAAAAATCAGGCAAATAATTAAAATAATGGAATATACATATATATACATATACACCCATAAGCAAAGTCGAAACAGTCCAACAAAAATAAAGAAGATTGACCTGGCGATCAAAGGGAATCAAAAATTCTATTTACCAGTTAAGAACAAAACTGCAGCACAAACTGGAAAACAAAACTAAAGCAAGGTGCCAAGTGGGGAATAAAGCAATGAAAACAAAATTAACAAATATGCTGAGAGGAAAGGAAAGAAAGAAAAGAAAGAAAGAATAGATATGCAAAGTTAAATAGAGGTAGATGAAGAAGATTTATATACCTTAAAGATTAACTGCAAGGGGAAAAGAACAGTAGGAAAAGCAAACAAAGGAAAAAATGTAGAAAAAATAAAATAGGTTTAAAAAAATTAAAAATTAAAATTATAAAAAAGAGGGGGAAAAAAAAGAAGAAAGAAAAAAGGAAAACTCCACAGAACTACAAAAGCCCAACGTAGAGGCAGAGGTTTGTAACAACAATAAAAAATGTGACTGAGGGAAAGAAAAGTTCAAAAGCTTAATTGGATTTCTTAGTGCCAATAAAGTCAACAACTATAACGGGGGCGGGGCAGGGGCGGGGAAGAAAAATACTCCAAAAGAATCTATAGAACAAGTCAAAAAAATAAGAATAATAACTGTTTTTCTTGAGTCACTGCTGGCAGAGTCCTTTCCCTCGCTGGGAGTCACAGTCCAGCTCACATCCCTAGGATGCCCTCCAACACCGTGCTGATCTCTGGACCCGCTGTAGGGGCAGCTCAGATTCTAATCTGGTCCTACTCCTGTGTGTTGTTGCCTCCAATGTCCACAGCTATCAGAACGAGTGTGTTTTCTTTAGTGAGAGCTCTCAGTGGCCTTTTATACATTCCATAGACACAGTCTGCCTAGTTGATCATGTGGATTTAATCTGCAGCTGCTGGGAAGGTTTGGGGTTTTCTTCCTTAGCCACACTGGCCCTGGGTTTCAGTTGTGGTTTTATTTCCACCTCTGCATGTGGATCGTCCACTGGGGTTTGCTCGCAAGGTTGCCCTGGAGGACTTGGGTTTGCCCCTGTGAGGGCCAGTGTGGAGGTGGTGCAGCTGCTTGGGTCGCAGGGGTTCTGGCAGCACCAGGTACTCAGGAGAGTTGGCAGCTGGGGCAGCAAGAAATATAGTGCTCTAGATGGTTATGGCAACCAGTATTGGCCAGTACACTCCAGTATTCTTGCCTGGAGAACCCCCTTCCCTGACAGAGAGGCCTGGCAGGCCACATTCTGCAGGGTTGCAAAGAGTTGGACAGGACTGAAGCGACCCTGTATTCATAGATGCAAGACATTTTTTGCCTGTGGCAGCTCTGCCCCGATGAGAGTTGAACATAAGGCGGCACAGCTGCTTGGCTTGTGGGGACCCCGGTGGTGCCAAGTGTGCAGGGACACGGACTGCCTCTGATGCAGGAGTTATGACCCTATCAGAGTCTTTTTTTGAGCCTCTTGTAGCTGGTGATCAGAAGGCCTCTTTGGTCAGTCTTCTTCCATGGCTCCACCCATTCAGGCACTTAGAGGGCTCCCTTGCCTGGGGTCCCTCTCTGTTGTTCTGCAGATCAGGCACATAGAGGGGCCCCTTGGCTGGGGTCCTACTCTGTAGTTCAGTGTATCAGGCATTTGATGGGCCAGACTCTCTATTGTTCAACTGCCGATGCTGGCATGTGGGGAGAGAGAGGCTATGGTGCTGGCTTCACCCCCTTTGTATGACTCAGCAGTATCACCTTGCTTCCATGGCTACCTGGCTTTCCTCCACCGACATTTCCCACCACGATCTCCCCTCTCACATCCCCTCAATCTGTCTCTCCACAGTCAACAGCAGCCCTCACCCTGGGATTGCTCCACAGTCCCTAAACTCCAGCTCTCAGCCTCTGTGCCATCCAGGGGACGAACATTCCTGTCCAGGGAATGCATGGCTGTGGCAAGAACTATCTGATTCTCATCCCATTTAGGCCGCCACAGATCAGCTGTTTCACTCACATCCTTAAATGTTTCTCCTCTGACTCAGACAATTGTCCCGATGTGGGGATCGGACCCCTGCTTCAGTTCCCCCACCCACCGAGGGCAGGTCCAGTCCTACTAACACTCCTGTTTTTCCCCCTAGTTCCTTGTCCTACTGAGTTTTGCGTGGTTCTGTATATTCTTTTCCACTGGTCAGGTACTCCTCTCCACTCTCAGCTGATGTTCTGTGTGCACTTCTGTGTCTGAAGGTGTATTCCTGATGTATCCATAAAGGGAGATGTACTCCATGTCTACCTACTCCTCAGCCATCTTGTTTTCTTGACTGGAATTCTTTTGCTTTTTGACACAACATTCCATGAGGTACTAATGAGAAATTTGGCCCCAAACTTGTACATCTAAGTTATTCCCCTCTAGAATTTGATTATACTTTGGGATGCAGTCAGATGTTCTGAAACTTCAGTGTGTGGAAATGGAACTTATAAATACACTTTGGAAACTCCCAGTAACACTGCGTAATTTACCAGTAATTTCACAAGCATTGTCTCATATCCTATTTCAAAGAAAGTATCAAGAATGGTTCACCTTGTTATAAAAGGTGGTGAAAGGAAACTTTTGGAAAGAAACCCAAATTAGAACATAAATGAGTTAGGCAATGTTACCAAAAGTTTTGCGGTTGTTCAGTTGCTAAGTAATGTCTGACTCTTTGCAACCCCATGGACTGAAGCATGCCAGGCTCCTCTTTCCTCCACTATCTCCCAGAGTTTGCTCAGATTTATGTCCATTGAATCAGTGATGCTATCTAACCATCTCATCCTCTGCTGTCTCCTTCTCCTTTTGACTTCAGTCTTTTCCAGTATCAGGTCTTTTCAAATGAGCCAGCTCTTCCCTTGAGGTGGCCAAAGTGTTGGAGATTCAGCAACAGTCCATTCAATGAATGTTCAGGGTTGAATTCCTTTAGAATTGATGGGTGTGATCTCATTGCAGTCCAAGAGACTCTCAGGAGTCTTCTGCAGCATCACAATTCAAAAGCATTAACTCTTTGGTGTTCAGCCTTCTTCACGATCCAACTCTCATATCCATACATGACTACTGGGAAAACCATAGCTTTGACTATACACACCTTTGTTGGCAAAGTGGTGTCTCTGCTTTTGAATACACTATCTAGATTTGTCATAGCTTTTCTTTCAAGGAGCAAGCGTCTTTCATTTTCACAGCTGCAGTCACCATCCACAGTGATTTGGGAGCCCGAGAGAATAAAGTCTGCCATGGTTGCCATTGTTTCCCTATCTATTTGCTATGAAGTGATGGGACCAGATGACATAATCTTGGTTTTTTGAATGTTGAATTTTAAGCCAGTTTTTTCAGTCTCTTGTTTCACCCTCTATAGTTTCTCTTTACTTTCTGCCATTAGGGTGGTATCATATGCATACTAAGCTTGTTGATATTTCTCCTGGCAATCTTGATTCCAGCTTGTGATTCATCCAGCCCAGTGTTTCCACAT
The DNA here is from genome assembly GCF_019320065.1 of Cervus canadensis. Lineage (NCBI taxonomy): Eukaryota > Metazoa > Chordata > Mammalia > Artiodactyla > Cervidae > Cervus > Cervus canadensis. The sequence continues at coordinate 28,948,580 of NC_057407.1, forward strand.
GATGCACTGTGCATATAAGTTAAATAAGCAAGGGGACTACCTTGTCACATGCCTTCCTCAATTTTGAACCAGTCCTTTCTTCCATGTTGGGTTCTAACTGTTGCTTCTGGACCCACACACAGGTAGGATATATCATGATTATTCTAGGTTTTGTTTTTGTTTGTTGTAAGCAAGGTGTAAATCTGTTTCTCACAGCAACTGTCGACTAAAGCAGCAGCTCCTCCAAATCATTTAAAACCCCTGATTCATGATCATTGTACATAGCCTTCATTCTCATTGCAGAATGTGGCTGCTTGATCCCCATTCATGATATCAGAGCTCCAAGTGGTAGAATGAAAGATAAGAAGACAAACAAGTCTTCTGTCTAAGAAGATTTCTGGACTACCTCATGCAACATTTCTACTTGCATTTCAGTGACTAAATCATAAATACATGGCTTCCCTGGTCTCAAGAGAGGCATGGGGATGTGGTATCTAGCTGGAGGGAAATGGCCCTACAGAGGTGAAAAGGAGGAGTAGAGGTAGGGTGGGTAGCTAGCAGTTTCTAGCAGGGAGCGAGAGAGGAGAGAAGCATGGAGGTAGGCAGAAGCAGAGCAGAGAAGAGAGCTGCCAGCTCAAATCCCTTATTACCCTAGAGATTAATTTCTACCAGCCATCAAGCCTTCTATGAATAAGATCTGAAAATTCAAGTCACTGGTTGTTTATCCAACTATCTGAGAATGATGTAGTGCGACTGAACATAGATGGTTGCATTTTGGAAGTAGCAGTGGGACTAGTATTAATAGTAGTAGTTATTATAATGCTAGTTCTTTAGGTACTCAATATATATTCCTGAATATAACTATATATCCATTTAAAAGGATAATGAAACTAAGGCCTCTATTTGAATAAACATTATTCTTTTATTCCATATGCATTTCTGACTTCTCCAATAGATATTTATAATCCACTGTACTTGAAATAAACTGATGGATATTTATGCTGTAAATAAGTGGATTGAAGCAGCTTTTAAAAGGCCAAGGGAGTCAGTATGGCTTGTGGCTAAAAAAATGAAAGTTGAAGTTGAGTTTAAACATAAGATCCGCAACTGAAGAGCTGTATGTGAACTTTACCTTCAATGATTTATTCTCTAAGCCTCAGCTTCCTAAATTATAACATAGAGTTAACAAAAAACAAAAATATTAAACTTGAAGGGCTGTGATAAGGATTAAATAATACATAAAATATATAGGAGTCAGAAAGTGTTCCTTTTTTTAACTTTTTTCAGGATCTTCTCAACAAAGTACTAAAAAGTAGTCAGAGATTATGTTTTAAAACAGAATAATCCCAAGGGCAAGATATCCCTGAACACTTTGGGTTTATATAGAATTTATAAGGAAACATAAAGATAAATACCTGTAGTTAGACAAAGTATGCCTCATCAGATAATACCAGTGAGGGGGAAAAAAAAGAATATTCCCTATTAGCTGGTAGTAATTAATGATTTTTAAAACTCTGGAAAATTAATTATCTAAACTAAGAATAGTTCTAAAATATCAAGCAGGTATTTTTTTCTTTTTTATTTCTGTGATATAATTAAATAATACTGGCAAGTTTTATTATTTGGAAACCTAATCTCTCTATTAGTATCATTGGAACTATGTAGCAGAAAAACTGAATCTGACCTTTCATAGTACATTTTCTTTGATCATTTCTCAAACAAAAAGAAAAATCCTTTTTTTTAAACTAAGATGTAATTGACATATAAAATTCTTTAGGTTTAAGGAGTGTTGATATGATACATTTGTATATTATACTGCAATTACCATCATAGTGTTAGCACCTCTATCTTGTCACATTATTTGTTAGCAGTAAGAACAAATCAGATGTATTCTCTTCACAACTTTGAAGTCTGAAATACAGTACTGTTGCCTGTGATCACTGTACTATACCTTAGATCTCCAGGACATATTTATCTAATAGTTGTGAGTTTGTACCCTGGAATGACATCTCCCCAGTTCCCCGCCTCCCCCCACCCCAAGCCTGTGGAAACCACCATTCTACCTTGTGTTTTTACTAGTTCTGCTTTTATCAGATTCTACATATTAGTGATGTTATCCAATATTTGTCTCTTTCTGTAAATGCTTTTAATGAATTAGCTCTTTATAATTCTAAGCTCAGAGATAGCTCTTCTTTTTTGGGGGGGAGGGTGTGGTCTGGCTTGAATAATTATAGTCTCTTTATTGTGACTCATGATATCACATATTTAGGCTCTTTTTCCAAAGAAACATTTTCAAACCCTTTAGTAATAGAGTAGACGTCTATTTGAAAATCAAAGTTATGAGCAGATATTTCAAACTGTGTAACGTGAGTTCTGTATCTCTGGGGAGACCGTGGGCCCCTCATCCTTCTTCAGCAATTGTCTGGTTTCTCTGCTTTCTTCTGTTCCTTGTATTCAAATTGTTCCGTTCTTGAGCCTCTTCTCTTCTTTCTGCTGTAGAAAACTTTAGTTACTGCCTGCTACAGATAGCATCCAGAAACACAAAGTGATTGAATAACTAATTAATATACTTATATACCCATTCATTTTTAAAAAAAAAACACACTTATTTAAAACCTACTACGATATGCTGGATATTCAGAAATAAGTCACTGGCCTCAGGGAGTCCACAGTTTTGCAGTCCATAAACACATGAAGTATTTTAAGAGCTCTGATAAGTATAAACACAGGTTAGCATGCAAGATTGATCCTGTAGGAGGAATTTCTGAGTTACTGTGAAGCAAAAAAACTTTCAAAGAAAGATGAAACTTCTAATCTCATGTATTTGTCTGTTTCTTCAGTCTAATTAGATTGTAAGTTCTCTGAAGTCCAGAGAAATATCTTGTTCATTTTTTTGTTTGTTTGTCTGTCTTCTACCCTCCTAAAAATGTTAGACTCATACATTTGCTTGTTGAATAAAGGAATTTATTCAGACTTGCTGATGGTGCACATCCCTAACTGCCAGTGATTTCTTTGGTTTGTTCAAAGGATAAATGGTAACTTTTAAATGTGAGCTGATATTTCCCTCTCAGTGTGGATGAGTTCATTAGGTATCTTTCTTGAAGAAGACAGCTACTTCTATGGAGTAAGAAACTCACAGAGTAGAAAGCACTCATGCAGACACTCAGAACCTGAGGATGTTTTTCAGCTTCAAGAAGGGAAGAAAGTACAGAATATGAAGTCTGGAGGTTCTGAAAGATTCACTTTGCCCAAAGAATTCCTCCTTTGTCTAAAACAAAGCTTCTACCTCAGAAGGCCCCTACCCTGAGTTTCAAAACTGAGTAGAAATGGACTACCAGCATATGCAATAATCTGCACTGAAATTTTTCTTTTGAGTCACAGAGCGTGTAACACTGACTTAACCCTTAGAAGGGGCCTCAAGTACTGAAGATACAGGAATAAATGATAGAATTATATGTGTTTTAGTAATCAAGTTTCAAAGGATTAGAGATTTCTCTATAATCAGAAAGATATGTTGTGGTTATGAAAATATCAAATGATTAGCTGAATTTTCCTAATCATAATCACCTCTTCAATTAATTTAGAAAAGGATATCAGTGCCCCTTTCTGTTTTTTTAAAACATGCGATTATTTAGGACTGATGATAAAATACTGATTAATTGTTTTGTTTTAAAACAATTAGATTAAAATATTGTTTGAAGTTATTCATTTTACTCAGTTGACATTTTAATGTATAAATATAATTACAGACTCTTTAGGAATGCTTAATTATTGCCTTGATATATATGTCAGCAATTGTATGTTTGAAAGAGAATCATAAAATGTAAAACTTTAGGTTTAATCACCAGTGTCAAAAATTATTAGGTAATAACCACAGGAGAAGAGGATGTGTGAAAGATACAAAGGCCCATATTTAAGACATAATTTTTCTAATAGTTTTTCTGATTTTAAGATGTCATGGCGTCATATGAAGGTTAACAGGTCAGATACCAAATGGACTTTTTAAAAAAATGTTAAGTGATCAATTTGCACTCATAAAAGGGTTAAGATTACTAGCAGTTCTCTTAGACCATCATCTAGGTACACTACTGGCTAGAGAGACAATAAACTCTGACTCTCTTGAGGGTCCAACTGGTTAAACAAAAGTAAATTGAAATAGTTCCTAGAGAAAGACTGCTCCCTCAATTTGGGGGCAGAATATAATCCCATCAGATATTGTAAAACTAGAATGTTAACACTAGGAAATATTGTTTGAAAATCCACTTAATTAATTCTGTCCCCCTGTCTCCTTCTCTCTGTGACCCAAATCTCAGACTTCTTTTTTGTTTTTCTACTCCAAGACTAAGTAGGATGCCAGGGTACTACTGCTGTGAGGTTGCATCAGGGAAAGAGAACAGTTTTTTTGACAAGACTGATTTCTTTTTTAAGTTGCATTTTTTACTGTTGAAAGTTCTGGCTAGGAGTGTGTTTAAAATCCATTATGATTGTAAATATGATATACTTTATTCAGCCTGTGTCTAAACACTGAGAAACAGAACTTTGGAGTAAAAGTAAATAAGAATAAAGGATTCTTTTCCCTAACAGTAGAACCAGATCCTGCCAACAAAATAGGACACCTAAATTTTTTTTAAAGCTGAGATGGGTGTTAGGAAAATATTTGAGAGATGTGCTACTTGCAAGAGCATCCTAGAGTAAATGATTTTATTAAGCTAATTTTTTTCAAGTTTGTGAGCCCTCTGAAATTTTTTAATGTTGTTTAAAATTTCTAAGAAATTGGGATGAGCCATGTTAAGGCATCACAGTAACTGATAATAATTTTACACATATCCTCACCGCCGATCTTTGGACCCAGATCTCACATTCATTTTGGGTCATGTTATGATAAAGGTTATGTCTGGATAGTGTCAGAATATCCAGATGCAAAGCAGGCTGCTTTGTTTATCAGCTACTAAACTCCTCCTGTTTCGAGGCATCCAGCTGATTTGTCTGAAATGATGACATTGCATCTGGATGTTTAGCATTGTGTAGCCACAAGGAAAGACAAAGTGCTAAGTTTTACAGCTGTTAGGGTAACACCCTTTTTTTTCTTCTGTTGCTTCATAGAAATGATCTTCTTTTAAAGGATAATTTTGGTATCAAATTATAGAATCGGTGCTGCAAGCCCAGAAAGTAAGAATCCTGTTTTGAAGAAGGCAGGACACTGTGGAAGTGAAGACTCCATTGGAAGCTAGGGAAGGATGATGGAAATCAAAGTTTATTTGGAATGCTCACATATAAGATAATCTGATATACATGACAGATGTGATGCACAGTTGAAAAATGAATTAATGAGTTTTTAGGAAACAGTGTAGGTGAAAGTAGTGCTGATTGATTTATGATGGAGATAGGGCATGAGAAGCCAAAGTGTGTTACTTGGAGCTGCAGCAACAATAAATAATATGATTTGACTAAGTAAACTACAATAAAACTTAAAATACATCTATTATATATGTATGAAGGTTCATTGACATCTATCTAGACTGTTCCAACTTTGAAAATATTAATGACTTCTATTAAAGCTAATATGTATTTTAAAAGATGTTTAAATTAACAGAAATATCTCTTTTCCCTGAAAATATGTATATTTCTATGGCAGCTTTACAGACTTTTGGCATTTAGTAGAAAAGCATGGCACAATTTCTTCAGAGCTTTGCCTTGTGATTTTTCTGCATGTACTTGAGTCATTGTCTACCTCACTTTGAAGTAGATCTTCTACTTTTCCTGGCCCCAAATTCCATTCTGACAGACAGTTTGAAACATATTAATATTAAAATCTAAGAAATGTTTTGAGTTGCAGTAAATTGAAATCATGAGACTTTTACTGTAAAACACCACACAAGAAAAAAAAAAATTCTCTTTGTTTAGAATGAAATTATCTGATTTAAGTCAGATAACTTCCCTGTTTCCCTTGTTGTTCAGTCGCTCAGTCATATCTGAACCCCATGGACTGCAGCATGCCCAGCTTCCCTGTCCGTCACCATCTCTCTGAGCTTGCTCAAACTCATGTCCATCGAGTCAGTGATGCCATCCAACCATCTCACCCTCTGTTGTCCCCATCTCCTCCTGCTTTCAGTCTTTCCCAGCATTAGGGTCTTCTTTTTTTTTTCTTAATTTATTTATCTTTTAATTGAAGGATAATTGCTTTACAGAATTTTGCTGTTTTCTGTCAAACCTCAACATGAATCAGCCATAGGCATACATATATCCCGTCCCTTTTGAACCTCCCTCCCATCTCCGTCCCCATCCCACCCCTCTAGGTTGACACAGAGCCCATCAGGGTCTTTTTTAATGAGTCGGTTCTTCGCATCAGGTGGCCAATGTATTGGAGCTTCAGCGTCAGTGCTTCCAATGAATATTCAGGGTTGATTTCCTTTAAGATTGACTGGTTTGATCCCATTGCAGTCCAAGGGGCCCCCAAGAGTCTTCTCCAGCACCACAGTTCCAAAGTATCAATTCTTTGGTACTCCCATTTTTAGACTCATTAGAAAAGACCCTGATGCTGGGAAAGATTGAAGGCAAGATGTGAAGGGGGCATCAGAGGATGAGATGGTTGGATGGCATCACCAACTCAATAGACGTGACTTTGAGCAAGCTCCGGGTGATGGACAGGGAAGCCTGGCATGCTGCAGTCCATGGCATCTCGAAGAGTCAGACAGGACTGAGTAACTAAACAAGAACTCATCCTTCAGATCAGTTCAGTCACTCAGTCATGTCTGACTTTTTGTGACCCCATGGACTGTCATTGTTTGCAACAACCCATGCTTAGGGGTGGTCTAAATGTCAATTCATTAATAATAAAAGATACCTTAATAGCTGTCTTCACTTGGGAAATTCCGAGGATTTTAGGAACTCTGAGCCACAAATAAAGTTGAAGACTAAATAGAAGTTTCTTATTATAAATCACAGTATTACACTACCCAACTACTCAACAATTAAGGCCACTTTATCCACATTAGCAGTGTGTCTTCCATGTTCCCAAAGCAGCTTAAAGAACATTATTATTGCCATAATTTCAGCGTAGCAAGTTCGCTTTCATAGATAGTTACATCACTGTTGTTGTTTTGTCACTAAGTCATGTCCAACTTTTTGAGACCTTCCCAGGCAAGAATACTGGAGGGGGTTGCCATTTCCTTCCCCTGGGGATCTTCCTGACCCAAGGATTGAACCTGGGTCTCCTACATTGCAGACAGATTCTTTATCTCTGAACAACCAGGGAAACCCTCCTTATATCATGATCATGCTAATTTGGTTATGTTCTCTTTCTGGGATTGTGACTCACTTTACACCACTTGGAACAGAGGAACTAAATATATAAAATGTCGTTAAAACTAAAATTGAAAAGAAATGTTTTTATTAAGTCATGTTTTCTCCACTTAATGCCAAAATAATTTGCACTAGTGCTTCCCACTAGGTTATGGACTTTGGGACAAGATTTCTGTCATTGTTTTCTGCTTATATCTTTCTTCCCATTACTAGACAAAGTTATTTGATAACTACTTCTAAGACATTGTACTGAGCACCTGTATATATTTATGCTTAAAAACTACAAGAAGAAAATTAACTGCAGATCTTGTGGAAGTGTGATACTGATATACTATTCAAGCAAAGAGTTAGAACACTTTGAAACTAAGAGAGAAACCTTGAAAAATACATTGAAAGAAATACTTAGAGTACAAGAAAGATATACAAATTAAAATTTTAAGTTTGATATGTTAGCTTCATCATGTCAAAGAATTTTTATTGCAAAAAAAAAATTTAGTGTATATTATTACACCTGCTAGCTAAGTATTTGTTAGATTTTATTGAAGTATAGTTGATTTATAAAGTTGTATTAATTTCTGCTATACAACAAAGTGACTCAGTTTTAGTTTTATATATATACATTCTCTTTCATATTCTTTCCCATTATGGTTTGTCACAAGATATTGGAACATAGTTCCCTATGTTGTACAGTAGAGCCTTGTTTATTCATCCTATATATACAAGTTTGTCTCTACTAATCCAAAACTCATAATCCTTCTCTCCCCTACCCCACCCCTTGAAAGCCACATGTTTGTTCACTATATCTGTGAGTCTGTTTCTCTTTCATAGATACATGCTTTTCTGTTGTATTTTAGATTCAACAGATAAGCGATATCATATGGTATTTGTCTTTCTGGCTTACTTTGCTTAGTATGATAATTTCTAGGTCCCTCTATGCGGCTACAAATGGCATTATTTCATTTTTTGATAATATTCCATTGTATGTGTGTGTGTTTATCATATCTTCTTTATCCATTTATCTGTCAATGGACATTTAAAGTTGTGTCCATGTCTTAGCTATTGTAAATAGTAGTGCTATGAACACGGGAGTGCCTGTATCTTTTTGTATTATAGTTTTGTCTGGGAAAACCCTAGGTATTACAGTGAGGAAAAAACAACAACAACTAAGAGGTGAGTGGGCTTGAAAATAATAGAAGTCTATTTCAGCCCCATATAAAATCTAAAACTAGTGTCTAAGATTGGCAAATTACTTTCTTCTAAGGAAGACTTTAAGGACCCAGGGCTCCTTCCACCTTGAGGTTCTATCATCTGTAAGATGGGGCTGCCAACACTGCCATCTCAGGTTGCTCCATCACAAAAGGGTATCAATCATGGAGCCTTGGGCGTGAGAGGGGTCTTATGGACTAGTCCTGGGAGTTATAGGTATTCTTTCCAGTCTCATTCCATTGGATAGATCTCAGATGAATGGCCATATTTAACCTCAGAAGAGGCTAAAAAATACAGTCTAAGAAAAAAGAGGAAATTAGTTGAATATTCACCTAGTCATTCTTTACCATATGTATAATCAAAACTTTTAGATTAGCTTTATTTCTGTAAAATTTTTCAAGCTAAAACTGAATATGTGTATCATAGAGAGCTTTTTATCTATAATAATACTTATTATAATAAAAATTCTAATAGTGATAGCTGTAATTATGCTGACCCTTGATTACTTATTGCTATAGTGCTAAGTGTTCTATAGAAATATATCACTTAGTCTAAAAGTCTGTTCTTTAAGTCTGTGTCTCCTTTACTGCCCTGCATGTAGGATTCTGGGTACCATCTTTCTAAATTCCATATGTGTGCATTAATATACAGTGGGAAAAGGTGAGGGTGGGGTGATTGGAGAGAATAGCACTGAAACATGTATATTACCGTATGTAAAACAAATGATGAGTGCAAGTTTGATGCATGAAGCTGGGGACCCAAAGCTGGTGCTCTGGGACAACCCAGAGTGATAGGAGGGGGAGAGAAGTATGAAGGGGGTTCAGAACCGAGGGGACACATGTATACCTGTGGCTGATTCATGTTGATGTATGGCAGAAACCATCACATTATTGTAAATTAATTATCCTCCAATTAAAAGAAATAATTTAAATGACAAAAAAGAACAAAAAACATCTATCACTTAAACTTCAAAGTATTCCCCATGAGGTAGATAGAAGTTGAGGTAAAGAAGAACTCGGCTAGCTTGCCTAAAGTTGTGAATGATGCAGACACATAAAATGGTGAGACTTAAATGCATGGAAAGTTGCCATTGCATTTCAACTAAAAAACAAAACAAAAAACACCTGAAGCTTTGTCATTATCAGCTTCAAATTTTATTCATATCAGTATTTTTTCTCATATTCAACAGTCTTCCTAAACAAATTCTTATATAGGATGATATATTAAAGTTATGTATTTCCATTCCAGTTAACTTGCTTATTTGAGAATTTAATGTGATGGGACAAAGATGTTCAGTGAATCAAAACTCCCTGTCCTTCCTCTTTACCCAATACTACCACTCTGTTCCTCACCACCTAGACATTTCCAAGACAGCACTTTATACGGCTATGTTCATCCTATTGTATATCTAGATATAGTCTAGTGTATCTAGATGTAGTCAATGGAAAGAAAAATCAGGAAGATATGTGGAATTTCCTCTTAGTACAGAGAGAAAGAAAAAAAAAGTTGGAAGTGGGAGTGAATAAGAAGACTGTGCTTTAGTAGATATGGTAGCTAGGAGAATGTTGATGGAAACACTTGAGAATAGACAAAAAGAAAGTTGATAGAAGCAACTTTCAGAGAGAAGGAAGAAATGAGAATTTAAAAAGTCTTTATTGTAAATAATTGATTGAATCCCTTTCAGTGGTGTCCAAATAGTTCAGAAAAGGGTTGTAGTTACTTTTAACTTGTGTTGCAATTTATGGTCTGTTTCTTTCATTGTGGCCCCAGAATGAGTCAGATGAGACCCTGCATTTTATTTGGGTTATGCGAGGCCATGGCAACACCAAATCTTAGAGTTGGAAGGAATGTTAAAGATATGCAGTCCAATACCTCTCCCAATACAAGAATGCATCTTTTCATCTAAAACAAAAACAGAAAACTCCCTACCACCATTTCAGTGTGTTTTATAGTAAAATATTTATTTCCTGATGAGGCAGATCATTTCAGTTCTAAACAAAAGTTGATGCTTTATTTTATTGAATCAAAACCAACCTTCTTAACTTCTACAAATATATTACAAATTCTGTTCTCTACAAAGGTACCTTGATCTAATTCATTCTTCATGTAACAGTTCTTCAGATATTTTAACTGTATTCATTTCCTTTTCTGTAAGGGTTGTTTTCTTTGATGTAATGAATAGAATTGTTATTGCTAAGTCACTAAGTCGTGTCTGACTCTCTGCAACTCGATTGACTGCCCCTTGCCAGCCCCCTCTATCCTCCACTGTCTCTCAGAGTGTGCTCAAATTCATATCCGTTGAATTGGTGATGCTCTCTAACCATCTTATCCTCTGCTGCCCCCTTCTCCTTTTGCCTTCAGTCTTTCCCAGCATCAGATTAGAATTGTACTTGGACCTTAGTCTTCACCCCATCTACCAAGGCACCCTTTGGATTAGATTCACTTCCAAATACATTATTCCTGATTTATTCCTGACTTTTATAGTCTATATTTAACACCTTTCTAATTTTCTCTTGCCCTGTATATCTGCAAGAATGTAAAATTAGGAAACAGATGGGACACTCAAAATAGGATAACTTAAGAAAGGTTTGTTTACAGAGGGAATTTTCAAAGGTGTGTATGTAGAATAATTATTACTAGGACTGGAAACATTCTAGATGGTGCCACCCTAGGCCTGAGGAAACAGGCAGAGACACTAGTTATCAGAATGGGGAAGGAGAGAATTGTATAGAATGAATGACCTGGAAAGAAGCAATTATCTTCTGCAAAATTACACTGTCCAGGTAATTACCTGTCCACCAGGCTCTCTGGTGGACCAGTGGTTAAGACTCTGTGCTTCTAGTGCAGGAGGTACAGGATCAGTCTCTGGTCAGGGAACTAAGATCCACATAGTAGGCCAACAGTTTTTAAAAGGTACATTGCCCAGGCAAGGTGACTCAGAAGGAAGAAACCAAGAAATCAAGAATCAGTACATGACCTCACTCTCCTCATTTCCGCCAAGCTTCTAAAGGGGGTCTCCACTGATTGAATCCAACCAGAGATCAAAGGACTCATTGTCAGAGCAAAAAGCAGATGGCCAAGAGTGGAGAGAAGGATCTAAAGGAAGAAATGGAAGATATCTGACATATTCCATGGCATTGTTATAGGTGTCCACCAAAGTAAAAGCTGCTGCTCTGCCCTGAATGGATCAGGGTCGTTCAACCAGTTGGGTCACTCTGAGTGTTTGCTTCCTGCCTAGCAGCAAACACTTCTTCCCCCACGCCCAGCCCCTGCTTATTAGAAGCCGGATAGTATAGAAAGACTTGCCAGAAGTAATCATAATTCACAACTCACATATATATTGTTATGATGTCTCTGGCATTTCACATACTTAAGCTTCTTGAGTGTCCCATAATGAAATTGAGCCTTCCAGTGAAAAGTGGCATTTTAGAGTCTGAGCATGGTGGGCTACCACAGGCATTGACACTGCCTATTATAACAAACAGAACTGAAAAATGAAAACTCATAGAGGCAGATTGCTTTGTTCTTTGTACAAATGAAAGGGGAGAGATGGTTGGGTTCCAAGGGAGGAACAGAGAAACAGGCTGGGGACTTGACACTGGAATTGGCTCCTTGCCATCCCTCTTTTAGCTTTCTCTAGTAAGCTTTTTGCCAATATGGAATATAATAGACCTTGGTGCATACCTGATGTTATGCTGGATAACAGCCCAAGGCTTAAGAAACCTAGGCTGAGATGTAAAAAAGCAGAGGTATTTATTAATAAGATCTCTCTGAATAGTGGTGCTTTTTTTATATAACCAAGATCTTTATTTACAAGTTTGTAGGAAAATGTACTCTTTCCTTGCCCATCCACTTACTTTAAAAGCATAAATAAAGTAAAATGAAATAATCTCATGAACCTCATGTCCCGATTATACTGCTTTAAAAAGAAGAAAACATTGCATCAATGAAGCCGAGATTACTTGGCCTTTATCATCCAATTTACTTTCACAGAGTTTCTGAGATTTGGCTGAAATAGTTGCTTTCATTTCTGAGATGCCTCGATGCCAGTGCTGCCTGGTCAGTTGTAAGCACTTGTAGGCCTAAAATAAACATGTGAGTTCTAGGTGCACTTTGGTCGTGTTCAATGCTCAGCTCCTAGTGTTTCCTCAAATCAGGTATATTCTATTTTTTTGTTTGTGTGCTTCCTTCCTGAGACTAATTTCAATCTTGTAGTAATCATTTATTTTAACAAAATCAAAATACCTAAGATATGGTACGTTTAATGCTGAAAAAGAAATCTGACAGCTATTTCCATGATTAGATAGGGAGTGGTATACAAAGTCACATTTCATAAGACCTTGCTCTAGTTCTGTTCAGATTCAAGTCACAATACTAAATGAGAAAAATGTCATCAGACTTAAAAGGAAAGTAAAATAGGTTCGTACCCAAAAAATGAACTCCAGTAGAAAGTATAGCAAATTGGGATGCTAGTCACCAAATTTTATTCAAATCTGAAAATAAGTAATTTTTATGTTAAGCATTGTTGGAAAGGCTTGGGAGACAGATGTGGACGTGTCAATGTAAAATCATGGTTGATAGACACCAACGAATGGGAGCATAAACTTCAGTTAGCGCCTGTCGGCAGAGAAGCCCAACAGTGCCTCCAAGGACCTTAAAGGTTAACAATAAAATCTCAAATTGAATCCTCATTTTCAGTGTGAGCCAATCTGTTATAAAACAATGAATTGGCATGAACGTACCAAGGCCAATGAGTACAGTTAAGGAAGAGCCTGTCAGCGTAGCCATACTTTATCACCCATGCAGAGAGTAACTCTCCATGACATTAAGGATGCTCTATTTGATAGAAAGTCACAGTTAGTTGACACTGGCCTTATCCTGGATCGTAGATTCTCTGTCACATCCTGCCAGTTGGAAGCAGGACCTAATGATTACAGTGTTTTACCTTACAAGCCCTGATGGGAAACCAAAGCTGAGGTTAGCTGTATAAATTACTGCATAGTGTCAGGGTTGCCGATGGAAAGTGATTGATAGAGGAGCTGATCGGCCATATGGAAGAGAAGAAAGTGAAAAGGATTGTGCCCTGATCTTGCATACCAAAGCTCATAATCTAATCAAACCGAAGGGAAATGGTTAATAAGAATTTCAAAGACTTTCGAGGCTAAAGATCATTCTATCCTTTGGTGACTTGAATGGATCATCTCTTTTTGGACACATGGCAGATAGCACCCCCAAATATACATAAGTTCAGATTAATTAATTTTAAAGCATCTAGTTACATGAATATGTATTGTCTGTTATGTGCCAGGCATTGGGAACCTCAGGATGAACCTAAAGGTGAATACGGTCAAACAAGCACAATTCATGGGATTTATTCATCAACCAAATTTATTCTTGTGTCCTACTGTCTCGATAAATTTGACCAGTAGGCAGAAGCTTTCCTAGATGAAAACTCAGATTCTCCCAGGCCTTTTCTGATGAGTATTAGGCCATGCAAACTAGTAATTTAAGTGTCCATTCTGATGTGTTAGTCAGGTAGCAGTTGCTTTATATCTGAAGCTGCTGCTTCTCCAGTTTGTTCTTGATGCAGAAAGGAAGCCTGCAGGTGGGGAAGGCATTGTGGTCTGCTGCTTTTCTTTCCCTGCCTTAAACTTTTCCCCTTCTAACTCAGTTCCCTAAGCTCAGATTCAGCGCAACAGACTTGGAGCAAGGAAGGGAAGAAAAGCATTAGTTCTCTCAGCAGTGATTTAAACTTGACACTTTCTCTTATGGCTGTTTTTGTGAGTTCTTAACAGATGCCCCCATCTGTAGTCATCTGTCTCCTGAAGCTTCTTTGACATGGTGAATGCACTTCAATTCCAGTTGATTGCTTCTGACACCTTCTCTACCTCCTAGGCATTCAGAGTTCCCCCTGCCAGCTTCCTTCTACTAAGTTGCCTTTTTCCTTTGGGGGGCCCAAGGCAGCTCCTATACACATACAACCTCTCTCAGGTCCCCCCAAAACAATCATTTCTCCTTTGCTCTGATGACATTTAGGAGAATATTCCTTCTCAAGCCACAAGCTCTATGGCTCTCTTCTAATACCGTAGAATCCTTCTCCCAGACTCTTTAATTTTTAGATTTTTTCAGGTTGTTTCAGGTGTCATTCTTCTGTGCATCCAGGAATCAGATGATCTGCAGGGCTGAAGTTTCTCTTCATTGTTCTAATATCATGGTTTTCAGCCAACATTCACTTGGCCCCGCAGTAGACATTTTCTGATTGTGATAGCCAGAGAGTTGTTTCCAGCATCTTGTGAGTAGAGTCCAGGCAGGCTACTCAGCATCCCACAGTGGGCACAGTAGCCCCCAACCTACAACCAAGCATTGACCAGTCCCACAGGTCAGTACTGCTGAGGTTGAAAAATTCACTTTCTAAAAGATTCTTATTTTTAAGTTTGTTCTTTATTTTTGAGGCGACTAGAACTATCAAGATGGAAACATGATATTTCTGACACCTTATCAGATCCTTCTGTTAATTAACTCATCGACCATTTATAGACCTGCTTACTAAATGTCAGGCACTATTATCAGGGCTTCAATAGAAGAGTTCTTCTGAAGTTGATACACTAGAGGGGGAGGGATGTAGACAATAAACAAGTAAACCAATCATCAGCATGTATTTTCTGCAATTGTAGTGCTCAGAAGACAATTAAAGCAGAGGAATGTGATCAAAAGAAAGGTCATTGTTGCTTTGTGTTAGGATGGTCAAGGAAGGCCTCTAAGAAAAGATTATGGTGCCTGGGCTGACACCCAATGAATAACAGGGAAGCGTTTTGGGGAAAGGGCATTCTAGGAAGTAAGAGGAGCTAACATAAAGGTTGTGGGTAGAAGCAAGCTTGTAACACTGTGGGGAAATCAAGAGGTATTAGGAGTGGTGGGGCGCACTGTACAAAGTGAGGACAGAGAAGAATGCATCGTGGAGGTCTTATTCATGTTCCAGTAAATAGTTCTGCTTAATCAAGAAACCCTTGGAGTAACTTTGGTCCTGGGGAGTAGAAATTCCTACGAATCCCTTTGAAAATTCACACACCTTTAAGCATATGTCTATATGTATGCTTTTCATCCGATCCTCAAGAAATTACCTCTATTTAGAAAAAACACATTCCTCCCAAGTTTCTTTTTCACTTAACACACTTGCAGTACTTCTGATATGAGATGTGTGGGTTCTCCACATAGTAAGCAATTCTCTGCAGCAACCAACTGCAGGACACTGCAGCTATAGGGTGTCCTATAATTCAACTCAGTTCTGACACTCACTGGAGTAAGTGCACACCCCACTGCTTACGGGTTCAATCCCATGAGACTACTTGCTGCGTCAAACACCAGTCACAAATAGTGCTTCTCTGAGTTCTGCAAACTATTCTTGCAAACTGGTGATTCTCATGGCCATCTCCTTGGATTCAGCTGTTTGCTAGAATAGTTCACAGAACTCAGGGAAACACTAAAGATATGATAAAGGACACAGATCAACAGGCAGATGAGACACACAGGAAAGGTCCTGAAGGTTCTGAGCATGGGCGCTCCTCCTGTAGAGTTGGGAGGGATCGCTCTCCTGGCAGGTAGATGTCCTCACCAGTGCGGAAGACGTCTGAGCTCAATACTGTTGGGATCTTCATGGAGGTTCCATCATCTAGCCACATTCAATCATTAGCTGGATCTTCATTCCCTCTCCCAACTCTAAAGGATAGGAGGTGGGGCTGAAAGTTCCAAGCTTTGAATCATGACTTGGTTTTCCTAGTGACCTGCACTCTTCCTGAAACAATTGAAGAAGCCCAAGAGTCTCCTTATTTGAACAAAAGACTTTGCTACCATCCTGGAAATTCCAAGAGATTCAGGAGCTTGGTATCAGACTCTACTCCTATCACTGAGGAAATTACAAAAATCTTAGATCTGTATCAGCAATCAGAGTCCAAGTCTAACTGCTGGAACAAAAGATTGCTCTGCACCCATGTTTACAAGCGGTTTTCTGTGTCAGGAACTGGGGACAGAGAACTATATATGTGTGTGTGTGTACACATATATAAATCTCTTATTATTTCACAACCCTAAGTAAAGATTGTGAGTTAATCATCATATACCTATATTCGCAGAGTAGAAATTTGTTTCTAGTTTAGAGCTCTTTCCTCTCAAAGTGTACATTAAGTCCACATGGAAGTAAGGCCTAGTTTAGGATCTTTCTAAAATGGGGGTAAATTCCAAGTTTGGGAAACAGCAATTTATTGGGCAGGCCCCCTCTCTTCTTGTGATTCTGAAAGAAATGTCAGAAAGCAGTTTACTAACAAATCAGATAGCGCCGTTCTGCACCCAGGAGATTCTCCCGGAGGTTATTTGGATGCTTAGAACCCTCCAGAGTGAAGAGGCTCCCTGCTCTGTGGTTACACCGCAGAAGTCCTACATACCACCCCACTCCTGCTGAACAATGAGATACCGCGGTTTGCTTAAAGAACAGTACCTAACTGCAAAGGGAATAAATTAAATTAAAGAGAGTAAATACCAGGAGCCCAGAGCCTGGGGAGCTTAGAAGCATTCCATAGAAAAGGTAGGGAGGAGAGTGGTCGCCGGCTGACAGGGAAGGGACAATACTGAAAGAAATGACAATATTCAGGGAACAGGGCCAGTTTCGTTATGGCAGCTAAGTAATTTCAAACTACAAAAGGAATTTTAGGCTTCAAAACTCCAGCTCCCAAATAGTGTTATAATTAGTATTATTTTCAGATTAAAGAAAACACCACTTTTGTGTAACAAATTACCTCCATTTTAAAGCAAAAATAATATATTTCACTTCATAAAAAAAATGCCCAAACGGAAGCATTCTTACATTAATTATTTCACTCTATTCAAAAAGCATATCCCTGCTTGCTTTTTATTATGCCTTCCAGCTCCTACTTTGAAAAACATGTTAAGAAGCTAGAAGGTATTTTTTTTTAAATGAAAGGAAAAAAAGAAAAAATAAATAATCTTTGAAGCAATTAGAGCCCAAATACAGAATACATAAATATACATGTACATATTTCTTTATTTGCCCCCTAGATTTAACTCCCATTTTCTCCCACCTCCCTTCTTGGCACCAGAACACGAAGCATCTTTCTTTTCTTGAGCTTCAACAGCAGGCAAATGTTTGCCCCAGAATTGAGTCAGATTCTCTTCTGTGGATTGATTGGCAAGAGTTTTCATAAAGGGGGTGGCATCCCCCGAGGGCAAATACATAATTTTCATAATGCATTTCTTTCCGCCCCCCCACCCCCACCCCAGCTCCAGCCTAGGAACCTCAGTCTATTTCTGAACCATCTTGTCTGGGAGTAATAATTAGCAGCACATTGCAAAAGACAAAACAGCGTCGTCATTGCTTCGTGGGGTCTGTAGTCGCTCTTGTAAAATTACCAAGAATATAATTTTACTGTGGGAACAAAGAGCATATGTAAAGTAAATATTGTTACAGGTTTTAGAGTTTCAGGGAAAAAATTTATTTGAATATTATATAAAACCACGGGAAATAGAGCTTAAAAATGGATGCTCTTGGTGCTTCTCTTTACTTGGTTGACTGTGGCTGAAGTGAATGTTGACGTTTTCTGGGAAGAAAGAGCACAGGCCTTTCTAAAGGTAGGAAATTAAAGCACTGACATTTAAAATATCTGAAAATTTAGCACCCCCAGTGTAGCCTCAATGTCTAGAAATCAGTCTCCAAGTGAAAAACAAGTATGCTTCCATTATTAGCAGACTTTCATACGGAAATATTTCAAATTATATTAATATTAAAAATGATCTTTAAATTTAATGTCTTTAATCAAAACCAGTAATAAGATGGTGAAAATAAGTGTGTGATGATATTACACTTTTGTACTGTGATTGAAACGTTGACAGTACCTTGTACATACACCTTAAGAGAGGCTTGCTTCTTTTTACCAGATTTGGAAGAATGTGCTGATCTGATGGTAGAGCCTAGCCTTGCCCAGAGGCAATTAGTTTTGGGGTGTTTTTGGAGACCAGCCTCCTGACAGCATCACCTTTCCAAAAACCTACCTCTGAACCAGAAAGCCTCAGTCCTGAGCTTTAGCTGGTGGGTTCCAGTGGCTCTCATCAGGCACAAGGCAAAGCTTCCAGATTCAGATTTTAACCCCAATGCTGATAGTGCTGGCCATCTGATTAATCATCCCACAGCACACTAGACAGAGCAAATTAGAAGTGGGGGATGGGGTGCCCCAGAGGCAAGGACAGAGCAGCAGATGTGAGAGACAGCCGCAAGACAAAGCAATAAAACTACTGTATGGTAGTTGATGGTCATTAGGACAAGCCTGAATCATCAGGGATAGCTCAACTGTGTTCTAATGTTCTCCTAAAGAAAGAAGAATAGTGTACCAGGAGTCCCCACCCTGGCTGAGTATCAGAATGGACTACGATATTCTGATTCAGTAAGTCTGGAGTGAATGTGCCCAAGAACATGCCTCTTAATGTGAGTGTCAGAATTTGAGTTCTGGTCTTCAAAATGGTATTTGGGAGCCTCTAAGTCACAGACAAGGAAGTTAAGGCACATAAATAAGTTCCCAAGGTCACCTAACTAGTAAGTAAAAGAACCAGCATTCCAACCCAGGTCAACTCTAGCCAGATTGTTCCAGATTTCCTCTGCATCTTTTTGCTCATTGGAGCCTTACATTGGTTTGACGTAAGGCAGGGCTTCTGAATCTGCTAACCAGTGGTCCTCAAAATGAGTCACCTGGAAACTTGCTAGAAAATGTACATTCTCAGGCACCACCCTAACCTTGTGAATCTGAAACTCTGAGGTGGGCCTGGGGTGGAGGAGCAGTTTTCTTTTCAAACAAGCTCGTAGATTCTGGTATACCCTAAGAGATTCTAACTGCCACTATACTGATTCACTTCAGATGTAATGTAAATAAAATTAAAATAGCAGGAGGCATAAAATATTTCATGTGGCAACTCTCAAGAACATTCAATTTTCTTGGTTTCTAGAAAGGGTCCCTGTGTCCCCAGAACTGTCTTTTTGTGCATTTCCACCTTCAGGTGGGAGACTCTCTCTCCATCCAAGTATGAGGTACACCCTTATTCTTATGTCCTTTTCTTCAGTCTGCCTCTTTCACAGGAAAACAGACTTCCGAGAATACATTATTAGTCAGAGTACTTGATTACAAAGCAAACAGAAAAGAAAAGAAAAAAAAAACCAAAACAGAAACTTAACTCTGGAGTGACTTGATCAGAAAAAAAAAAAAAAATGAATTGGAAGGATATGAGATAGCTTATAGAATCAATCAGAAGGAGAAAAGAGACCAATAGATTGTCAAGGAACTGAAGATATATTGTCCAGAGAACACATCAGGAGTCACACCTCATGCTACTCCCATTCGTATGGAACGTTTATCACTACCACTGATGGACTCATGGTCCATACCACATGAATCGTCTCCAGGCATTCATGCCTTTTTGCATCACTCACTCAAGATTCAATGTTCCAAGAGAAAGCATCCAAGTGGCCAAACCTAATTGGAACCCCCAAGTTCCTGTGGCCAAAGGGCAGGGAGTCAGATTCTGTGTGTGTGTATGTGTGTTATATCTACTGTGGACCCCTAGTACCTGACTCAGAGACCCAGAATATACAGTTCCCAAAGACCACAGAGAACCAGAATTTTTAAAATCACACAAACCTTGAGTTCTTATTGTTTCATTAATGCTTTTCCTAGTGGAAATGAATTCAAATACAAAGTTTTTCAAAATCTTTGGGATGGGGAACTGATATGCTTTTTTTTTTTATAGCTATTTTGTGAGCTGCTAACTTCATAATCTTTCTAATCATGGAAAAGCAAACTGTTTCTCATCTCTGAGAATCCATGCCTACTTTCACATAAATTAAAGGTCATCGTGTTTCCGAAAGCCAAGATCATTCCCTTCACAATTGATGATTCAGCTTAATTTTAAATGGTCAGTACATGAATCATCTGAGCATATCATCTCTGCTTCCTGTTTATTTATTTATTGAGGAAATGTTTTGGAGAGCTTCTCTGGGGCCAGAAATGGGATATGTGTATGTGAAGAATATAACAGTGACAAAGTATACATACTTTACCCAGAAGATGTGTCTAGTCTAAGGTTTATTTAGTAGTGTGTATTTTCCCTTATCTTTCTTTCTATCAGTGTACATTGGAGCCTCAGGTTGGCTTGACTCTCAGGATGGGAGGGGTGGGTAGTGATGTCACATGATTCTATTAGTTCATCAGATTGATCTTGGTTCCCCTGTCTTTCCATCCTTTAAGATCTTCTCTCCAGCCATGCACAGGGCAGACAGTAAGTGAGAAAACAGCCAGTAATCAATAATGGATGGGTGCAAGGGTATCATCTTGCCTCCCTTTTCCGTCTGTGAGACAGCTCTGAAGCTTCAGTTTTGCACTGACTCCAAGAGTTCCCCAGTAAGATTCAGCTCATCACTCACAGTGGTTATGGCTTGATAAGGTCCACTTTGCTGCCTGTCTCCTCTTCCCTGTCTCTCTTTCCTTCTTTTTCCCATCATGTTTCCTGGAACTCCCTCCCAGGAAATAACCCACTCCTGCTGGAATCCTCATCTCCGGGTCTGTTTCTGATGGAACCCAAACTAAGACAGAAGTCATGAGCCGGAAAGATTAGAAAATTGCTAGTCTAGGGGCAGACAAGCCAAACAGAAATTTCGCTTGTCTCCCATTGGGGTCAGTGTTCTTAAAGACATGAGCCTAGAGGTCTTGGGAAGGCACCTGGGAAAGAAAGGAAGCTGGAAATGACATCCAATCAGTACGATTAAAAAAAAAAAAAAAAAAACTAAAAGACTTGACCAGGTTTAAACAAACAAAACAATACAAAAACAAAACCAAAAAACACTGAACCCAAATCTTGTAAATGTTTTCAGTCTCTGCTCTTCCCCTAATGTCATTTCCTAAAGTCAAACCCTCAGCAGAGGGCAGAGGAAATCTGCAAGCATTATTTATGTTTGATGAGGGAGAAAGTGGCATCGGTCCTCGACAATATTGAAAGGCAGCGCCTCATCCAAGGCTGAGCTTTGTGAGGCACTGGGGAGCTGTCCTGCCGAGCCAGTGACAAACCAGCCGGAAGAGCAGGGATCTGAACATTACATATGAGCTTGCCTGCCTGCTCGATGCTGAGTGGAGTCTAACATGATAGGAAGTGTTTGTTATATTATTTACTACGTGTCTCTAATCTAACCTTTTTATGTGGATGGGCTTCCTACAGAGTGAGGAGGCAAATCTACTCCCAGAAGAGACGATACAAGGATGTTCGCTGAAATGTTGAATAACGGAAAATTCCTTTGAGTTCCTTGTGACGTTCTAATCCACCACGATAAAACTTTCATGTTTTGTCAGCTATTGTAATTTTGCTTTCACAAACGCAATACAAATTCTTCCTGTGTAAGTGACTTTCTCGTGTAGCGGTAACTTTCAGGAAAATTCTACTATTGTGATTTTAGATGGCATGTGTTTAGGAGCTCTATAACACACACACATGCCTAAAAGGTTTATATTTTAATTCCTTTCATTTTAGTGAGCCCTAGACAAGTTTTAGTCTGCATTTTAAATAATTGACTCCATTATACTTGATAAAATATAGGTTAGTTCTGAAGGCAATAGGTAGCACTTACAGAAAGAGCTTTTTTTTTTTAATCTTTTAAAAGCTTGTAAACTTGAAATAATTTTCTTGTCCCTGTGAGCCAAGTAAAAAATCCCAGAACTACCTGCTTTATGAAAGGAAACTGAGGCAGGGAACTAAGTACAAATTGTGAACATTAGCAGAGAGGAATTTAAGGGGCAAGGGATCTCTTTTCAGTCAACAAAAGTAGCTGTGTGGTACACACTTCTCAGCAGCATCTGTTGACATAAGGGGAAGCATCCAGGCTTGTAATAATTGCAGAGGTTAGAAGCTGTAATTAAAATGACTTAAAATTAATGGATGGACTTAGAAAGATTTATGTGCCCTGAAATAAAAGTACTTTCAACTAGTTGAGATTTATATCTGGGACTTGTCAATTTCATGTGTGGGTGTGTCATTTTTAAAATGATGTAAGTATATAATTACTCAAGTGGACAAATACTCCTAGTTTCTTAAACTACTGATTTGTATCAAAGGAGGACAAAGATGATCATTTGGACCATTCTATTGTAGGTCTCTACTCTGAACCATAATTATCTTTTGAAAAATGGCTCTATCTTACCCATGATAAACCACTAGAATTCCGTCAAACCAGTACCTTGGGAGATTACAGACTGCTCTGTTATTTCCCGATAGAGGAATAAGGTTTCCTAATTTTCTTAAACTTAATTCTCTTAGTTTTAGAGGCTTGCTCAGAAAAGAAGACAAAGAAGTGATCAGCTGGGTAGTATAAGGAAAATAAAAGAAGGTTTTCTCTCCAAGACTAACATGTCATAAAGAGGAGGAAGTAGATACAGGATAGGAAGGTAGGATATGTATGTTTTGGACACAGAGAGCAAAGTGAGTGGGAATCATTCACATTACCAGCAAATATAACTATTGTCCAATGGTTTTCTAACCAGATTTCATTTCTCCAGCTATTCTCTAACTTAGATCTCATTATGTTCTGATGAACCACATGTGTTCATTTTCCCAGCCCAGATAAACTATTCTTTGGTGTTTTAAACATTTTCTATATACTAGTTCCTTAAAAGGGTTTTTAAAAGACTGTCTTAAAGGATGAACCTGTTGTATGATCCCAGCTTTCAAGTCTGTGAGATATGAAGAAGTGTTAAGATTGTTAAACTTTTTAAACATATTCATTATCCTCTAGCTTTTATTGCAAAATCAAAACTCACACATATGTAAATGTCTTTACTTGGATCACTTAATGGCAAACATTTTATGATGTTAAATGTATATGAATAGTAATGCTGTAGAAATTAAAGAAAAAAATCCTTCCCCCCTCCCCCAATTAAGAAAACACATTTTCCAGATGGAACCAGGTGGTTCAGAACCAGACTGGTATTTCCGGTGAGGCTGCGTTAGAATTGTGAGTGCAGGAGTAATCATGCTTTACTAAAAGAGAGAGCTATCTTCACATCTCAATTTGCATAATTGATCCAGTATGAAATAAGTTCTGTAGCAGATGAGCACTCTGGGGATCCCTTGTCTGTCTCAGCATGCTCCACGTCTGGGAGGCGTTAGCCATCAAATAGACATGTACATGTATCACCCTTCTGCGTGGCTTTCCTGGGAGTGCAAAGAACCTTCTTAAACTAATGATAAAACAATCAGAGACGTAAAAATGTTTCTTTTGGACAAATCTGACATGTTACAGTGATGGAGTGTTTATGACTCAGAGTCACCCCCGCCACGGCCACTGCTTTATTTAGAGAAAGCAGGCAGTATAGGGAGGCAGGCAGCTGCAAAAGTTTCCTACCAAGATGAAAGTCATGAAATTCTTACTAAACATGGCTTGGCTATCCCTGTTGAAATGGGTCTGGATTCTTGGGGCTTTGGCTTAGAGAAGCTCCATTGTCCCTGTCTCTCACTGAAATATTTTAAGGTCAGGTTTCAGTTCAGACACAAGCAGGTGGAAATCTCAGTAATGAGATGTGGTTATGTTAGCCTGACTCTGCTGTTGGTGCTGACTCCATGGTGTTGGTTGGTTTTCATTTTCTACAAAGCTATTTATGGTACATGTTTAGAAACCAGAATCTTGTAGGACAATGGAACCAATCAGACATACACAAATGTACCAAAAAAAAAAAAAAGATACTCTTTAGGAGCTTCCTGATCATGAATGTTTGTCCACACACTTTGAAAGAGTTATACCAGCGATACAAATATAAAATTGCCTACCAGCAAATAGAGCAATTAAATTATTTAAAACATAGTTGTGACACACTTGTAAATGGTAATGAAAATGACTTTGATGTACACAAAATTAAGGTATTCATTTGGAGCCTGAGAAAATGATGAAGTGAGCCAAGGATGGAAAATGCATGCCTAGAAGGCATGGATCTCCACCCAAAACAAAGAGAACAACAGTGATGAGATGGTCAGTGAAGGGTGGAGAGACCAGACACTGGCCTGGTGTGAGCAAAGGCCAGGCAATGCAGGACATTATTGGCATATGAGAAAAGTTTAGAATTTATCCTATAGGTGATAGAAACAGACTGCTGAAGTAACGCAAACAAGTCTTATCAGGTTAGCCTTTTCGAAAGAGTTCTGCGTATACAAGATAACTTTCTCAGGGTGTAATTATGGAGAAAGGAAAGCAGTTGGAGAGTGTTTCTAACTGGAGTGACTGGGTGAAGAGTGATGTCTTCCAAGGTCTTAGGTAGGAAGAGGAGAAGGTTTCAGGAGGGAGGTCCTGGTTCACTGTGGATCTGATAAATTTAGAGTATCCTTGGAATTCCCATGTAGAGATACACAGCAATGATTGACTGCACATGTGAGAAAAAAATCAAAGGAAAATATTGGGAATATTGACTGAGGACTTTGTCAGAATTGAAGTGAGAGGCGATTAACATGAAGGGGAAAATTAAATGATTAATATCTGTTGAATACTTAAAACAGTTCTGGCTCATAGTATGCTCTAAATAAATTCTTTCTCTTCATGATTACACTAATGATACTTGCCCATGAAGTTTCTTTCCTTGAAAGCACTTAAGTAGGTAAATACATATTCAGTTGTGTGTTTGCTTGGTTGAATACCTTCCCCATTAGAGGGCAAACTTGAGGGCAGAGGCTACGTCTCCTTTAATTTTGGAATTATTATTTTTTCTTTATTTTGAAATAATTTTAGAGTCCTTTAAAAGTTATAAACATTGTACAGGGTATTCTAGTATATTATTCCCACATTTTGTCATGAGGTTAACATCTTACATAACCGTAGTACAATTATTAAAACCAAGAAATTAAGCCTCATAAACAATACTCTTAACTGAACCATAAACCTTACTTGGATTTCCACAGTTGTCCCATCGGTGTCCTCTTTCTGGATCAGGATCTAATGTAGCCTTCTACATTGCTTTTGGTTGACCTATCTCTTTAGTGCTCTTCAAACTATGACAATCCCTCAGTCATCCTGTGTCTTCCATTACCTTGACACTTGTGAAGGTCAGTATACACTCCATTTGGATGTCTGGCATTCTCTCATGATTATAGTTGTGTTTTGGCAAGTGTACCACAGAAGTGATGTCATACCTTAAGAATGCATCCTATCAAGGGTACATAATGTCCATGTTTCTAATTATTGGTGATGTTCCCTTTGATCTCTTGGTTAAGATGATCTCCTAGGTTTTTCCACTGTAAAATTATCCTTCTATTTTTAGTCATCATGATGTTTTCAACTCTTAGCACAATGCCTGGTATACAGTGGATGCCTAGTAGATATTTGTTCATGAATGAATGAATGAATGAATGAATGAATTCTGAATGACTAAATTTCTCTCCTCAAAGTCAGGCAGCTGAGCAATGCCTTGTCTTTCTGTTTGTCCAAGCCAGCGCATCCCCTGTTGATAGAGATGTCTTTGTTAATTTCCCTGATTTTTCCCTGCAAAGAGCAAGTTGGTACCTCACTTCTCCCCTCTGTGTGGCATCTAGGCTGTACTTACTAAACATACAGATTTATCATTATCCTTTCGTGGGGATGAGACTCCATTCACTCTGTGTCAAGGATACCAAACAGGAGCGGCTGGGATGAGATCTCGTGGTTCTGGCAGTCAGGATCAGAAGAAGCCAAAGGTCATCTCTGCATTTTTTTTCCCTTTGAAACTTTTTTTTCTTTCCCCCATAATGGTAAGGGCAGAGTCTACATTGCAGGAATTCTCCACTGACAAAAAGTTTATAGGCAGGAGCTCCAGTAAGCTCTGTAAGGCTTTTACATAAATGCCTGTGCCTTCAAAGATAGTTATTATAAATGTTACACATTTCTTCACTTCCATAGTTGAAGGGAAAAATATCTACAAAGTTCTTGCCCCAAATCCTAATTTACTCAGTAATTAATCTGAAATGAAAGCTAATTTCTTTGCTTACTCTGACAAATATTTTAGAACAAAGGAGTTACTTAATTTTTTTTTTAAACTGACTCTCTAATCTATTTTTGATGACACTAATCTTTTCTGGCTGGAGGCAGTGGCTAAGTGGCCTCCCCATCACCGTAGTTCAACCTAGACTCCCTGGAGCCAGAGGTTCAAATCCGAGCCGGGTCACCCTAGCGGAAGGCTGATAAATTGAGTGTCTGTGATGTAGTCCTGACAGGGCGGTGATCTTTCAGCAGAACCCTTGAAAGCTTAAGTTTTCTCTGAACAGTAATGATCCCCAAATAAAATAGACCACAGTATCCAAAGCATATTTCTCATTAGTCCTCTAACCCCAAATGCATGAGAGAATGTTTGTGATAGAGGGGGAGGTTAAATGTGTTGAAAAAGACAAACTGTGCCAAACTATAGGAGATCTCAGACAGGTGTGATGGGAAGCAAGTCTGCTGGGAGCCACGTCAACATCCAGACCACCAGCCTCTTCACCAGCATTAGGGAAACCCTGAGCCTGTGGACATGACACGTACTGAAGGAGACAGGAAAATATGTTTGGAAAGCATAAGAAACAAGTGTGTTATGGAAATACAGCCCCCGTGCAAATGGTACAAGTGAAAATCGTGAATCAGCCTCTGCACTCTCTCCCTCAATTCTGCATCCCTTTATGATCCTCACTTTCACCACCACTCACAGAGGCACCCAGGCAAGCATGGTGAGCTAATGCTTGAGCAAGAAGTGTGAAAATATCAGTGTGGCTCACTGTTTCTAACATGTGATTCAGTAAGCATGGGTTTACAGTAAGGAAAAAAATCCAGCCAGCTTGCCAGAGACCTGGTGTGAGGAAATAAACAAGTCGGTTTCACTTCACCAGTTCCACCAGTGAAAGTGATGCAATTTGCATTGCTCTTTCTTTAATTGTTTTACATTCTCTCTCTCTCACTCTCTCTGCCTCTCTCTCACACACATACAAGTTTCTAAATATTGAAGAAGTGAAATATAATCTAGTATATGCACAGTCATGCATATATTCTCTGATCTTTCTGGGTATATGTTTTCTACTTGAAATGATCTACAAAATAATTGCTCCTAATCAAAAGTGTAACTGATGCAGCCATGTTATTTATGGACTTTGAAAGTAGTTATTCAATTATTAACTGAATTTAACTATTCTCCCTAGAGTTTAGCTCCCTCATTTATTTTTTATCCAACAAATGTTGATAAACTTTTATTATGTTCAGCGTAGCATTCCATTCATTTTGTCTTTGTTCATGCTGCCTTGCCACTTTTACACAGATGCGTGCGGGTCTGTCTGCGCGGACAGGTGACAGTTCATTAGACATTAACCTCTTAAAGGGCGAGGATGATAACTAGAGAAGAACAACAAAAACCGTTGGCAGATTAGTGAGTTCGCCTCCAAGAAAAACAGTAAAGGAATTAGATTTCAGTTTTCCACTGATGACCAAGCAAAGACATTAAAGCATATACCAGTGACCTCTCGACTACCTTTGTCTTAGAGTCAGTGCAAAATGGAGTAAATTGTGTTTACAGTGGAAAGTGTTTATTAAAGGCATTAGGGAGAATGTCTTGGCTGTAAGTCTTATAAAAGAATAGAGCCCTGTCTTCTCTTTTCACACAGTAGATTCTTACAATGTAAGAACTAAGGAGAACTATAGAGATTATCTCATTCATTGCTTCATCTTTTGAGGGGTCTTCTAACCCTTTTAGAACCTAATTAACACAGACTTTCCTCAGAAAAAGTTCACGTACAAAATGTAGTATATCTCTGTATGGTTTATGGATACCCTCCTTAACCCCAACTAAAACTCAAGGTGATGAATTCTTGATCTCTTTCAGTATTCCCATTGTATGGATAAATAAACTGAAGCCCAGAGGTTAGATAATGCTATGGGTTTAAATGTTTCCCTCCATGAGCCCCAAATTCATGTGTTGAAGTCCTAACCCCCAGTGCCTTGGAGGGAGGGTAGGGTCTTTAAAAAGGTAATTAAGTTAAAATGAAATTGTTTGGTTGGCCTTAATCCAATATGACTGATGTCCTCATAAGAAGTGGAAATTTGGACACAGACCTGTATGGAAGAAGGCAGCATGAAGATAAAGGGAGAAGACAGCCATCTGGCATCAAGGAGAGAGAGAGGCCTCAGAAGAAAGCAGCCCTGCACCCGCCTTGATCTTTGACTGTTAGCCTCCAGAACAATGAGAAAATTAATTTTTGTTGTTGAAGGCACTCAGTCTGAGGTACTTTATTATGGCAGCCTTAGGAAACTAATACAAGCGATGAATCCAAGTTACTTAATGGTAGAGCCAGAAATGGGATCCCTCTCCTCAGACATTTTCCCACTCCAGTTCTCTTTCAGATGCTACATGTCTTTGAATAGAAACAGACTTACTGATCTTATAGGATTACTTGTCTTCCATGGACTGTGATATTCACTTATGAAATTTAAAATGCCTTTTGTCAAATCTTCTGAACACTTATAAAAATGGGGGAAAACGCTATACCTCTGGTTTATTAGGCATAGTCTACAGAGTTTGTTTCTATGTTAAAAATTTTTAATGTTCTTTATAATTTGTGAGTTCCCCATCTCAACTCCTGAGTAAATATCTATAATACAAAGATTCTTTAGTATGAATACTTCTACATAATAGCTCAGAATAAGTCCTTGTAATCACTGAGGCACAGCTGAGTATAAAAACCCATCTAGAAGGACCTTATCTTCTCACAGATGTGGTTACACTGTAGGTAGAGTTTAGTGGATAAAATCCAAACTCCAAAATACCAGGATTTAAATTCCTAATCCCCTAAGAATTAGAGTAATAACCGTGGGTGAGTTCCCTAGCATCTCAAAGCCTCAATATCTTTATCAATAGGATGGAGCTAGTAGTAGTATCCATTATATAGTTTTGTCATGAGGATTAAATAAAATAATGCATTGTATATGCTTAACACAGCAGGCACCCAAAGTAAACATGTACTACACAAGAATATATAAAATATATAAATATACAAAAATAAAGTTGGTCATAGGCATGGAAAGCCTCAAACAATAAAATGTCTTTTTAAAAAATGACAAATTTATGTTACTTTGGGTTATAAGAAGATCTTTAGGTTGTAAAGAAGAAGTCCAAACAAGAAACAAAAGATGATAAGAATAAATTGGATTTGCTCAAAATGAAAAACTTCTGCTCTTCAAGAGACACTTAGAAAAATGAAAAGGGAATTACAGACTAGAAAGGTATATTTGCAAAATGCATATCTGAGAGGATACTTGTATCCAGAATTCTTACAACTTAAACAAATGACAACTGAGTTTTTCAAAAGGCAAAACATTTGAAGACATACACATGTCAAATAAACAAAGGAGAAGATATTTAGTGTTATCAGTCACCAGAGTGGCTCAGTGGTAAAGAACCTCCCTGCAATGCAGGGGCTGCAAGAGCTACAGGTTCAATCTCTGGGTCAGTAATATTCCCTAGAGGAAGAAATAGCAACTCGATCCAGTATTCTTGCATGGGAAATCCTATGGACAGCTCACAGGTGTGCAAAACAATCAGACATAACTCAGTAACTAAACAACAGCAACATGTCATCAAGGAAATGAAAGTTCTGTCCAGTTCAGTCGCTCAGTCGTGTCCGACTCTTTGCAACTCCATGAACCGCAGCTCGCCAGGCCTCCCTGTCCATCACCAGCTCCTGGAGTTTACTCAAACTCATGTCCATCGAGTCGGTGATGCCATCCAGCCATCTCATCCTCTGTCGTCCCCTCTCCTCCTGCCCCCAATCCCTCCCAGCATCAGGGTCTTTTCCAATGAGTCAGCTCTTCACATGAGGTGGCCAAAGTATTGGAGTTTCAGCTTCAGCATCAGTCTTTCCAATGAACAGCCAGGACTGATGTGCTTTAGGATGGACTGGTTGGATCTCCTTGCAGTCCAAGGGACTCTCAAGAGTCTTCTCCAACACCACAGTTCAAAAGCATCAATTCTTTGACGCTCAGCTTTCTTTATAGTCCAACTGTTGCATCCATACATGACCACTGGAAAAACCACAGCCTTGACTAGATGGACCTTTGTTGGCACAGTAATGTCTCTGCTTTTTAATATGCTATCTAGGTTGGTCATAACTTTCCTTCCAAGGAGTAAGCATCTTTTAATTTCATGGCTGCAGTCACCATCTGCAGTGATTTTGGAGCCCAAAAAATTAAAGTCCGACACTGTTTCCCCATCTATTTGCCATGAAGTGATGGGACCAGATGCCATGATCTTAGTTTTCTGAATGTTGAGCTTTAAGCCAACTTTTTCACTCTACTCTTTCACTTTCATTAAGAGGCTTTTTAGTTCCTCTTCACTTTCTGCCATAATCCTTTATGACTATACAGTGGAAGTGAGAAATAGATTTAAGAGACTAGATCTGCTAGACAGAGTGCCTGATCAACTATGGACGGAGGTTTGTGACTTTGTACAGGAGACAGGTATTGAGACCATCCCCATGGAAAAGAAATGCAAAACGGCAACATGGTTGTCTGAGAAGGCCTTACAAATAGCTTTGAAAAGAAGAGAAGCAAAAAGCAACAGAGAAAAGGAAAGATACACCCATTTGAATGCAGAGCTCCAAAGAATAGCAAGGAGAGATAAGAAAGCCTTCATCAGCAATCAATGCAAAGACATAGAGGAAAACAACAGAATGGGAAAGACTAGAGATCTCTTCAAGAAAATTAGAGGTACCAAGGGAACATTTCATGCAAAGATGGGTTTGATAAAGGACAGAAATGGTATGTACCTAATAGAAGCAGAAGATATTAAGAAGAGGTGGCAAGAATACACAGAAGAACTGTACAAAAAAGATCTTTACAACCCAGATAATCATGGTGGTGTGATCACTCACCTAGAGCCAGACATCCTGGAATGTGAAGTCAAGTGGGCCTTAGAAAGCATCACTACGAGCAAAGGTAGTGGAGGTGATGAAAATGTTAAAATTACAATAAAGATCTGCCAGGGAGCTTAAATGAAAAAGATTGACAGTACTACCTGTTGAAGAGAACATAGAATCACTAGATCTCTTGTTCATGACTGACAGGAAAGTAAAATGGTACAACTTTGAAAAACTATTTTTCAATTTCTCACTAAGTCAAGACATATTTACCCAAGAGGAAAAAAAAACATATGCATACAAAAACTTGCAACACAAATGTTCATAATATTCTCATCGTGTATTGAATACTGAAGTTGGAAAAACTGAGGGACCCCAGAGAGGTCAAAAGAATCTTTTGTGGTGGTAGAAGTATTCTGTATCTTGAGTGCGGCTGTGTTTTATGAACATACACATCTTTCAAAAGTCAACAAATTGGATAATTTAAGTAGCTGTCATTTCTGCATGACAGTTATACCCTGATCAGGTTTAAATAACACCAGACCAGGAATCAAGACATCCAAGTATGAGTCCCTATTCTGTCTTTTTAAACTGTTTGCAAGTTGCAAATTTTGGGGATTCAGAATTAAACAAATTATCTCTAAAACACTGTGCTTATGTGAAATAACAGACTTGGAATCAATCTATTAACATTGCATGGCACAGAAATTGATTTCAGACTGCTAGGGTATATAGCCTGGTTTTGCTGCTTCCTAGCTGTGTCATCTTAGACAAGTGACTTTACCTTTCTGTGCAGTGTTTTTTGATCTGTAAGATGAGAATACCAGAAAAAAAAGAATATAGGTAACAGGTTAACATGTTGCTACATCGATAGTGCTTAGCAAATTGCCCTTGATTTTACTCTCAAGGAAAAGACTTAAGCTGTCCCTAAATTACAAGGTGCTACATCATTCTGGCCCTTACTTTCTTCTCTTGTTTCATTCACTCCATGTGCACTCTGATCGCAATGGGCTTCTTTTCATTCTTTCAATGTATCATTATCCCTTCCAGGCCATGATTTTAAATACCATCTGTACCCTAATGACTTCCCAGTTTTTCTCATTAGCCATGAATGCTCCTCTAAGTTCTAAACTCAAATAATCAACTACCTACTCGACATCGTCACTTTGATAGCAAGTAACCACCTTAGATATAAACTGTCTTAGGTTTGGTTTCCTGAAGTAGACTCTGAGATAAAAACATCAATGTGACTTTTGAAACTAATTTTATTTTTGGCTGCGCTGGGTTTTCATTGCTGTGTGGACTTTCCGCTAGGTGTGGCGAGCAGGGGCTACTCTCGTTGTGGTGCCTGGGTTTCTCACTGCAGTGTTCTCTTGCTGGAGGACAGGCTCTAGGGTGTGTGGGCTTCAGAAGTTGTGGCTTCCAGGCTCTAGAATGCAGGTTCAGTAGTTGTGGTACATGGGCTTAGGTGCTCCACGGTGTGTGGGATTGAACCCATGCCTCCTGCATTGGCAAGTGGATTCTTTGCAATTGAGCCACCAGGGAAGCCCCTTAAGGTGATTTCTTCTATTGTTTTTCTCTTCCTCACAGAACAAACTCAGCATTGTATGCATACCCTGTTTCCTGTGCACTAGCCTTACCAACACATAGCCCTTGCTGCCAGTTTTCTCTTATTTTAAACTTCAGTGCTGCCATAACTTTCTTTTTCCTGTTCTCCAATTGGAATTTCTTCTCCTGGCTCCACCTCTCAATTCTCCCATTTAAAATCTGGCTCAAACATTACCTTTTTTGAATCTTACTGAACTGCCTGCCCTATCCCCTCCATCTTGAGCAGAATTTCTCCGTTCAAACTAATAGCAGGTTACAGGTCTCATTCCATTGTTCATTGCATGTATTCTAATAACACTTTGTGGTTAGAGACTGCTTTTATACAATTCTCAACATGATACCTGGCACACAATATCATTAGCAATTCTGTGTGTGCAGCTTTGCAAACTCCAGTGCTTTCTAACCTTTGACAAAATTAGCCAAAATGAATTTGTTTTCTACTTAAAGTAACCCTGGAGTTTCTTCAATATTAACCAGGTATCCAAATAATCAACAAATGATTGGAAGAATTTAAAATGCATGAAATTAAATAGTTGGTCTCGTATGAATATGCTTTGCCTTTGTAGTTACAGTATGGGGTAGTCACATAGTCGTGTTTGACTCTTTGTGGCCTCATGGACTGTAGCTTGCCAGCCTCCTTTGTTCATGGGATTCTCCGGACAAGAATATTGGAGTGGGTAGCCATTTCCTTCTCCAGGAGATCTTCTAGACCCAGGCATAGAACCTGGGTCTCCTGCACTGCAGGCAGTTTCTTTACCATCTGAATCAGCAGAGAAGCCCATAGTTACAATATGAGTTCCACCAAACTGTGTACTCTTAATAGCCAGGCATTCTTTCAGTATTTGGCACTTGAAAGTTTGAACATAAATAGCACAGACTGTACACAAGTCACGGTAGTTTAAATTTCTCAATATGTTACTGCTCTTTGGGCCACTCTAAGATTATGGAATCCCCAGTGAGGACACTCGGGAATCTTCATGTACCTCCTGGATTATTTATCTCCCATCCTCAAGGTTAATTCACATGAAACAATTTCTCTTGTTAAATGCCAATTT
This sequence comes from Cervus canadensis, assembly GCF_019320065.1. Taxonomy (NCBI): domain Eukaryota; kingdom Metazoa; phylum Chordata; class Mammalia; order Artiodactyla; family Cervidae; genus Cervus; species Cervus canadensis. The sequence continues at coordinate 28,982,656 of NC_057407.1, forward strand.
TGCCCTAAGGTATGAATGTTTAATCCTCATAAAGGTAGCGGGAGTTACATGTGTGCCGTGGCTACGGTCCCTTAACTAATTAGTGGTGAGAGGATGTTAATAAGAGAGTGATTTATATAATACTAAAGAACTGCCAAATACAGTAAAATCTAATTTAGACCAACTGGTGGAAAGCCAGACTTAACTGGTAGAAAAGTAAGAATTTTAAAATATATAAAAGAAAATATATATCGTAGCTTTCCAACATGTTTGATAATTCAAAGTAGTTCTTTAATGGACGAAGGGCATGGAGTCTTGCCAAGTAGAGATGCTATTGAAAACTTCTTTAAATGAATAGATACAAGTCATTGGGATTGTCATTACATAACATTTTAAAATATTAATTAACATTTTCAAGATTGAGACTTTTTTTCCCACAAACTTATTGTAGTCCTAGATAATTTTAGTTACAATTTTCTATTACTGTAAAAGCCCTTCGCTGATGGGGTCTGAGCAGTTCTACTTACCTGGAACACACAAAAGCAAGCAAGTAGATCTTAGCTTTTCCTGGGCTTGCAAATTTGCTCGTGAAATAAGACAAATACATATGGTTAGAGCCCAGTGAACATTATTGTTCCCTCACTGTTTGTCTACAGCACATTCTTACACAGTACTGCCTGTATTCCAGCCTCTATTCTAGGTACTGAGACACTAAAAGTGGACCTTGTAGTCCAGGTTAGTGTCTGGATTTTGTTTGAAGAATCATGATAAGCCATTAGACAGTTATAAGTAACAAAATAACATTTGTATTTCTGCACAGGAGGTGAGGGGAGTAAGGGAAGGCTGGACAAAAGGTATAGAGTTCATCATGTTTCCTGGATCATCACACACTGCCCTCTTGGTCTGTGAGAGTTTCCTTTTTCTTCATTTATATTTATATTCTCTTTTATTCACAGAACTCACTCCCATTCTCCTCCTACCACAAGTAATCATTCTAATCCACTTAATAACCTCTTTTTTAAATAGCATGTGCTCTTGTAAAGCAAATACTATACTACAATGCAAAAAAGCAAAATGGCTATCTGAGGAGACCTTACAAATAGCTTTGAAAAGAAGAGAAGCGAAAAGCAAAGGAGAAAAGGAAAGATATACCCATTTGAATGCAGAGTTCCAAAGAAGAGCAAGGAGAGATAAGAAAGCCTTCCTCAGTGATCAGTGCAAAGAAATAGAGCAAAACAATAGAATGGGAAAGACTAGAGATCTCTTCATGAAAATTAGAGATACCACAGGAACATTTCATGCAAAGATGGGCTCAATAAAGATTAGAAATGGTATGGACCTAATAGAAGCAGAAGATAAGAAGAGGTGGCAAGAATACACAGAAGAACTGTACAAAAAAGATCTTCACGACCCAGATAATCACAACGGTGTGATCACTCACCTAGAGCCAGACATCCTGGAATGTGAAGTCAGGTGGGCCTTAGAAAGCATCACTGAACAAAGCTAGTGGAGGTGATGGAATTCCAGTTGAGCTATTTTGAATCCTGAAAGATGATGCTGTGAAAGTGCTGCACTCAATATGCCAGCAAATTTGGAAAACTCAGGAGTGGCCACAGGACTGGAAAAGGTCAGTTTTCATTCTAATGCCAAAGAATGCTCAAACTACCGCACAATTGTACTCATCTCACACGCTAGTAAAGTAATGCTCAAAATTCTCCAAGCCAGGCCTCAGCAATACATGAACCATGAATTCCAGATGTTCAAGCTGGTTTTAGAAAAGGCAGAGGAACCAGAGATCAAATTGCCAACATCCTCTGGATCATCAAAAAAGCAAGAGTTCCAGAAAAACATCTACTTCTGTTTTACTGACTATGCCAAAGCCTTCGACTGTGTGGATCACAATAAACTGTGGAAAATTCTGAAAGAGATGGGCATACCAGACCACCTGACCTGCCTCTTGAGAAACCTGTATGTGTCAGGAAGCAACAATTAGAACTGGACATGGAACAACTGACTGGTTCCAAATAGGAAAAGGAGTACATCAAAGCTGTATATTGTCACCCTGCTTATTTAACTTATATGTAGAGTACATCATGAGAAATGCTGGGCTGGAGGAAGCACAAGCTGGAATCAAGATTGCCGGGAGAAATATCAATAACCTCAGATATGCAGATGACACCACCCTTATGGCAGAAAGTGAAGAAGAACTAAAGAGCCTCTTGATGAAACTGAAGGAAGAGAGTGAAAAAGTTGGCTTAAAGCTCAATATTCAGAAAACTAAGATCATGGCATCCAGTCCTATCACTTCATGGCAAAGAGATGGGGAAACAATGGAAACAGTACCCTACTTTATTGGGGGGGGGGGCTCCAAAATCACTGCAGATGGTGATTGGAGCCATGAAATTAAAAGATGCTTACTCCTTGGAAGGAAAGTTATGACCAACCTAGACAGCATATTAAAAAGCAGAGACATTACTTTGCCAACAAAGGTCCATCTAGTTTTTGGTTTTTGCAGTAGTTATGTATGGATGTGAGAGTTGGACTATAAAGAAAGCTGAGCACCCAAAATGGATGCTTTTGAACTGTGGTGTTGGAGAAAACTCTTGAGAGTCCCTTGGACTGCAAGAAGATCCAACCAGTCCATCCTAAAGGAGATCAGTCCTGGGTGCTCATTGGAAGGATTGATGTTGAAACTGAAACTCCAATACTTTAGCCATCTGATGTGAAGAGCTGACTCATTTGAAAACACCCTGATACTGGGAAACATTGAGGGCAGGAGGAGAAGGGGACAGCAGAGGATGAGATAGTTGGATGGCATCACTGACTCAATGGACATGGGTTTGGGTGGACTCCAGGAGCTGGTGATGGACAGGGAGGCCTGGCGTGCTGCGTTCATGGGGTCACAAAGAGTCAGACATGACTGAGCAACTGAACTGAACTGAACTTGTAAAGCATGTGTAGTTTTTCATTCTATATATGTTTATACATATAGTACCATGTTGCCTAACTTCTCTAGGAATTTTCTTACTATTTGCTAATTTGTTTGTGCCTGTCTGATTGCTTCTGATGGTTGTACAGTATTCCAAAGCATGAACCCATCTTAAATTTTATGTCCTTTAATCAAGCAATGCACAAGTACATTACTTTCAACTCTTCACTACCATAAAGCTAAGAAGAACCCCTTCATGTATGAGAGGGTTCCCTTAATCTGTGTTGAGACCCTCTCTAACATATATACATAGAAGTGCAATTGTCTCTGTTTAGGGATAAATATACTTAATTAAGTACTCCAAAATGCTACCCAAGGAAGGTTCCTCCTGTTTACACTGTTTCAGGTGTCTGAAGGCTCCTGTATTCCCAGACCTCTTCCAATAATTTGCATAATTTACCTGTCTAATCCTTGTCAATATGACAGTAATAAACTGATGAGTCATTATTGTTTAAATAAGCATTTTCTAAATATTAATGAATATGGATATCTTGATACATGTTTTTAATTTTCTGTAGCTCCTCTTCATATTTTTTACCTGTTTTTCCGTTGGTATTTCTATTTCTTGATGTGTAGAAGTTCTGGACATTGCAAACATTTTTTCCAGTCTGCCACCTCTCTATTAACTTTGCCCATTACATCTTGCATTTGAACAAATGTTTAGATTTTATTATAATCAAATTTATGATTTTTTTTGCTTACGGCCTGCACTTTGGGTTTACTTATTTTAGAAATCCTTCCTTACTTTAGGTCCTAAAATTATTCTCCTAGTTTGACTTCTACTTACTTTACATGTTTACCTTTCCATCTTTAATCCATGAGGAGTCTATACTTTCATGTAGTATTACAAAGGGATCTAGCTGTATTTTGCTCCATGTACCTGAGCTAGATTTATATTTCCTAATATTATCCAATAAATCTGTATTTTTTAATGTTTATTACTTTATTTGTCTGTGCCAGGGTCTTAGTTATGACATGTGTAGTCTTGTTGCAGCACACAGAATCTTTAACTACAACATGCAAACTCTTAGTTGCGGCATGTGGGATCTTCCCTTCGTCAGGGAAGTCCCAGTCTCTATTGTTACGGTTCTGGCTATAAAATATTAAGTTTACTGAGTTCCCTATATATACAATTATATATACAATGTATATGATTTGGGTGGACAATCCTTAGAGGCAGAAAACTATAGGAAGAGCAGTTTGCATCCCTATCTCATCCCTTGGTGGTAGCCATATTCTTCAAGCATAAGGGGATAGACTGAAAAAAGCAACAAGGAAGACATTATACTATATATAATATAGTATATAATATAATAATATATACAATATGTATTGTATATAATAATAATATTCATATATATGGATATATATATGCAATCTATATAATTATGTATGGACTGCAGCATGCCTGGCTTTCCTGCCCTTCACCATCTCCCGGAGCTTACTCAAACTCATTACCATTGAATCACTGATCCCATCCAACCATCTGGTCCTCTGTCGTCCTTTCTCCCCCACCTTCAAACTTTCCTAACATCAGGGTCTTTCCTAATGAGTCAATTCTTTGCATTTGGTGGCCAAAGTATTGGAACTTCAGCTTTAGCATCAGTCCTTCCAGTGAATATTCTGAATTGATTTCCTTTAGGATTGACTGGTTTAATCTCTTGGCAGTCCATGGGACTCTCAAGAGTCTTCTCCAAAACCACCATTCAAAAGCATCAATTCTTTGGCGCTCAGCCTTCTTTATAGTCCAACTCTCACATCCATATGTGACTACTGGAAAAATCATAGGTTTGACTAGATGGACCTTTGCTGGCAAAGTAATGTCTCTGCTTTTTAATATGCTGTCTAGGTCGGTCATAGCTTTTCTTCCAAGGAGCAAGCGTCTTTTAATTTCATGGCTGCGCTCACCATCTGCAGTGATTTTGGAGCCCCCCCAAATAAAGTCTGTCACTGTTTTCATTGTTTCCCCATCTATTTGCCATGAAGTGATGGGACCAGATGCCATGATCTTGGTTTTTTGAATGTTGAATTTTAAGCCAGGTTTTTCATGTTCCTTTTTCACCTTCATGAAGAAGCTCTTTAGTTCCTCTTCCCTTTCTGCCGTAAGGACGGTGTCATCTGCATGTCTGAGGTTATTGATATTCCTCCCAGCAATCTTGATTCCAGCTGGTGCTTCATCCAGCCCAGCATTTCTCATGATGTACTCTGAATATAAATTAAATATATATATATATGTGTGTGTGTGTAAACTTTTTTCTTCAAAATTATTAACTTCTGTTGCTCTGTCTTAATTTTATATAATGTTTCTTCTTCTGCCATTCAAATCAACTAGCAAATTTTTATTTATTGCATTTATTGTGCTTTTCCACTTTAAAATTTCTATTTACTGATTCCATGTTTTTATTTAAATTTCCGATCTGTTCATTCACTAATATATTTTCCTTTAACCATTGAAAGTATTTCCATTCTTGCAAGATAATTATAAAAACTGATTAGAAGTTCAGTTCAGTTCAGTCGCTCAGTCATATCTGACTCTTTGCGACCCCATGAATCGCAGCATGCCAGGCCTTCCTGTCCATCACAAACTCCCGGAGTTTACTCAAACACATGTCCATCGAGTCGGTGATGCCATCCAGCCATCTCATCCTCTATTGTCCTCTTTTCCTCCTGCCTCCAATCCCTCCCAGCATCAGGGTCTTTTCCAATGAGTCAACTCTTTGCACGAGGTGGCCAAGATATTGGAGTTTCAGCTTCAACATCAATCCCTCCAATGAACACCCAGGACTGATCTCCTTTAGGATGGACTGGTTGGATCTCCTTGCAGTCCAGGGGACTCTCAACAGTCTTCTCCAACACCATAGTTCAAAAGCATCAATTCTTCGGTGCTCAGCTTTCTTTATAGTCCAACTCTCACATTCATACATGACCCTTGGAAAAACCATAGCCTTGACTAGACGGACCTTTGTTGGCAAAGTAACGTCTCTGCTTTATAATATACTATCTAGGCTGGTCATAACTTTCCTTCCAAGGAGTAAGCATCTTTTAATTTCATGGCTGCAATCACCAATTACCTAGTAAATCCAACACTTGGGCCTTTTCAGTACTTTTTCAACTGCTCTTTCCCCCCATGAATATGGACTACATTTTTCTGTTCATTTTCTTGTTGGTAAATTTTGGTTGAAAACTGAACACTGTTTGCAGTATGTGATGAAGGTGAAGTCACTCAGTCGTGTCCACCTCTTTGTGACCCCGTGGACTGTAGCCCACCAGGCTCCTCTGTCCATGGGATTTTCCAGGCAAGAATACTGGAGTGGGTTGCCATTTCCCTCTCCAGGAGATCTTCCTGACCCAGGGATTGAACCCGGGTCTCCCACAGACGCTTTACCGTCTGAGCCACCATGCAGTATGTGGTAGCAACTGTAATTTTCTTTTGAGGATTATTCAAAACTGTTTTTTGTTGCTGTTAAAGGAGACATTAAACTTCCTGAATTAAAATTGTACACATTGACTCAGTATATATGCAATTGCTGATATCCATTTTATGACTTCCTTGTTGCTTTTAAAAGATATGTTCCCAGTACCTGCAAAATGTGACTAAAACCAACGAGTTGAAATCCTGGGAAATAAGGACTTCTCTCTTTGTAGTCTCCTGTTTCGAGAAATTAATCTCTAATTCTCAGCTACTCAGTCGACTTTGAACTCTGTATTCTCACATCTCAAGCCATTCATCTCACCTTTCTGTCTGTATGGTTTCAAATGGTTACAGTACACACCCAGTTAAGTGTCAGACTCCAAGATCAGATTTCACATAGTTCTGTCTTTCAAGACTGAATTTCTCTGTGATCTCTACCTTCTTTCTTGAGCATCTCCCACCCTCAAACCTCCCCCTAGTTTAGTTACAAGTGATTTGATTTCTTTATGCTCTTATGTTGGAGTCTCATATTTTCTTAGAATTTCACATTTCTCATATTTTCCCTTTAGATTTCCAGCTTCTTTCCTACACCTGTAATCTGATCTCTGGTACCTTTAGCCAGAATGCTACAGTCTTTTGCCCCTGCCTGATTCTCAGCCATAGCCACAAGAGCTGAGCAATATTGTTGAACTGGAGACTTTCAAACTCAGATTCTTGTTTCTTACAGTTGCAGTCCTTGAGATTAAACTCTCCTCTGGTTTCTATCTGCTCTTAGATGTTTTTAGTGTCTTGAAATAGCTTTTAAAATATAATATATTATAATTCTTACCTAAAAGAGTGAACATAAACATTATACTTTTCCATCATTAAGAGGAGTTGATTTTCAGTTATTTTTGAATAAATTTGTTTCCTGGTCATCTGGTTTGCATTGTTTCTAGTAAGAAGTCAGCAGAAATTCTTACCTTATTCTCCTATGGTTATTTTTCCTTGTGACATCTCAAGATTTTTATCTTTACTATTGGATTTTAGTGATTTGATTATAATGTGCTGAGGTGTGGTTTTCTTTTTTCTCCCTGCTTAGATGTACTGAATGTTTTGAAAATGTGAGCTGATAGTCATCAAATTTGGAAAGTTTGAACCCTTATTTCTTTTAAAAATTTTCTTCCTCAGCCTCTTTCTGGTACTCCAGTCACATGCATGTTAGTCAAACTGGATATTGTTCCATAGTCCCCTTAGTATGGTATTTTCTTTTGACTTTTTTTTTTTTTTTTGGCCTGCCATGTGCTTCAGTTTATATAGCTTCTGTTACTATGCCTTCACATTCATTGATCTTTTCTTCTCTAGTATCTGATCTGATGTTATGCTTCTCAGTTACTTATTATGTCAGATATTATCATTTCATTTCTGCAAGTCCTGTCTGGTTCTTTTCATAGCTTCTGTTTCACTAATAAGAGTTTTTATTTCCCCCTCACTATGTTCATAATTTCTATTAAACCCTTGGAAATATTTGCAATTGCTCTTTTAAAATCCTTCTCTGATAATTCCATTATTTCTGTAATTCCTAGGTTTTTAATTCAGTTATCTTTCTCCTCACACATGACATCTTCCCATCCATTCCTCTATTAATTATTTACTTTATGGCAGACATTGTGACTGCTATTTCATTGTGTAGGTGTTTAGTGTTTGGTCAGAGGCTCAAGGGGATCCTTAAACAGATTTTTAAGGGCTTGTGCTTTTCCCGACTCTTTTGTCAGCCAAGTCTGCCCCCATATATTCCAGTCACTTCAAAGTCCCAAACTGTTCTGTGACTCCTCAGTTCAGCAAAATTCCCCTACTCTGTTTGGGTTTCCTCACCCTGTACCACAGTCTGCAAGTGTCTTTATGCTGAAATGCTGATTATGGGTCTCACTTTGTTTTCTTACCTTCTGTCAGAGGTGCAGTCTAGCTTTTTTCCGCCATTTGAAAATAGTTATTACATATATTTTTTCCTATTTTATAGTTGTACACAGAGGGAGAGGTGATTCAGTACAGTACAGTTACTTTGTCATGACCAGAAACAGAAAAAGGTTTTAAGTCTTTTAATATCTCATTGATATGTAGAAAAGGCTGGTCCCAGAGACTATTATGAGGCTAACGCTACTGGAATTAAATTACTCCGGTTAATGGGAGAAGAGTATTGTGTGAGTATAAAATCAGGCTGGCTCTGGAAAGAAGGAACTTGAATTAGGTAAACTCTTAGTATCTTCTCAAATTCTGGATTCCATGTTTCTACCCTTAATCTATAAGTTAAAATTCTTTCGGTTACAAGTAATGGAAAAAAGAGATCAAATTGAATTAAACTAAAGTGAAAGTGTAGTGTTAGTCGCTCAGTCGTGTCTGATTCTTTGTGACCCCATGGACTGCAGCCCATCAGTCTTCTATCTCCATGGAATTCTCCAGGCCAGCATACTGTGCGTTGCCATTCTGTCTCCAGGGGATCTTCCCAATCCAGGAATTGAACCCAGGTCTCCTGCACTGCAGGCAGCTTCTTTTCCATCTGAGCCACCAGGGGGTAAACTAATTAGTGTATTGAAGGCTTCAGGACTGAACTGATCCAGGGATTCTGTGAGACTCATCTTCCCATCTCTTTAGTCAGTTTTCATCTAAGTCTAATTCTCCTCCTGGCAATGTAACTGTTAATGCCTCCCTGTCATATCTTTGTTCCTTTAAGTCTAGAGGAAAATCTTTTTTTTTTTTTTTTTTGGAGTATAATTGTTTTACAAGGTTACATTAGTTTCTGGTGTACAACAAAGTGAATCACCTATTATATGTATATACATATTCCCCCTCCCTCTAGGACTTCCCCCGCACCCAGCCCCTCCCCACTCAACTAGGTCATCCCAGAGCACCAAGCTGAGCTCCCTGCACTACCCACTTTATCTGTTTTGCACATGGTAATGTATATATGTCAATCCTACTCTCCCAATTCATCCCACCCTCCTGTTCTCCGCCTGTGTCCCCGCATCCTTTCTTTATGTCCACGTCTCTATTCCTGCCCTAAAAGTAAGGTCATTAGCACCACGTTGCTGGATGCCATATACGTGCATTAATGCACAATGTTTGTTTTGCTCTTTCTGACTTACTTCGCTCTGAATGACAGACTCTAGGCCCATCCATGTCATTATGTGTGCTCAGTCACTCGGTCGTGTCCAACGCTTTGCGACCTCATGGACTGGAGCCCACCAGGCTCTACTGTCCATGGGATTCTCCAGGCCAGAATACTGGAGTAGGTTGCCATTACCTTCTCCACCATATCACTGTAAATGACCCAATTTCATTCCTTTTTCTCTCAAGAAAAAGTCTACAGCTTCCTTCTAACTGGGCAAACTTGGATCATACGTTTATTCATGAGCTAACTTAGAGTTAATATACTTCTAATTCAAAGGAAATAGAAAAGCTTTGATTAGTACACTTTTCTAAACTGATTCTGTAGCTAGAGAAATGTGATCAGTTTTACTGGTTTAAACAAATTAGGGCTCATTCCTAGTGTTGGGCCTGCTGTTGGCAGCGACAAGATAGAGGAAAGGAGCAATGGATGTTGGGATGACATCTCTAAAGCCCATTCTAATTACACTCAAAAATTTGAAAATCTACTGCTTTCTGTTTAAAGCATATATCCTAAATTGTTTCATATAGCACAAATTGCTTTCTAATTCATAGATGCATTTATCAAGATGACAGAAGGGCTCTTAATTATTGATATACTGAGTGGGGGTGGGGGTGGAAGCAACATTTAAGATATTTTATAGCAAAAGATTGGTTTGTAGTTCATATACTGAAATCTGTAGTGGTTATCTCTGAGTCAGAAAATTATGATAACTTTTTCTGGGAATCCATATATCTGTTTTTCTATCTTCTCCTACATTAGGCATTATTTCTTATGTAATTGGAGAGAATAAATAAATCCATTAAGATGATGCTTGTGAAATTGCAAGAGGAAACACTATTTCACCATTAGGAGAAGCAATCAGTGTTGTAGCTGAGAACTATGGTTTGTGGACTCAAGTGACCTAGCTTATGGCCTGTATTTACCATATACAATTTCTATAAAATGGGATAATTGCATGGTACCATTACTTGAATATGTCAGGTATAACAAGCTCTCTCAATAAAAAAAATGTGATTTAATGTAAAGTAGGAATTGGTGTAAGGTAGGCTTTTTTTTTTTTTCCACATATCGTAGGTAAGGAGACTCAGTCTTTCATATATTATATAAATGTCTAAAATAATACAACCAGTAAGAAGAAAAACTGGTTTGAACTCACATCTGCCCAGCTACAAAGACCTTCTTCCCTCTGTTCAAATGTGTCTGAAACTTTGATGCACGTCAGAATCACCCAGAGGGCTTGTTAAAACATAATTCAGAATTATGGATTCAGTAAGCCTGGGGATGGCCTGAGAATTTGCATTCCTATCAGGTCCTCTGATGATGTGCCTACTGCTGGTCTGAAGACCACATGCTGAAATCCACGGTTCTCTGCTACATTTTCAGTTATTGTGCATGCTCAGTGATACAGGAATTTTAGCATAATCCTCATACATGCTAGTGTCAACTGCTCTTTATTTGGGTGTTTGTTTTCTAATCCCTGTCTCTGTGATTTTTGTATTCTGGTAAGGTCTTCAGGTGTGTAAAGAGGCTTAGAAATCCTCCTTCAAGTCGTTATTCTTATTACTTTCCCCAGTCCAGTGCCCTAAATGGTTTTCTCGTGGTATAAGAGAGTTCACACCCTTCCCATTTCATAATGCAATTTTAGGAAGTAAATAAGCCACAAAACAAAATCTGTTATCATATCAATCCATTTATCAGGGTTTGGAAAGCATTAAAGTAATTTATCATAAAATCATGTCACATGAATGAAAAACTCTGTGTAAGCTCCTGCTCTCATTTTAAACTTGATTTTTTCTCCTTGTTCTGCAGCTCTATGGGTGGATTGGTAATAAATTTGCCCTCTGGGGCTTTATTACCTTAAGGATAGCTTTTCTCTTTCATTATTGTATTGAGCTTTTCTACCAATCTCAAGGTTTGGCCAGGAAGATGATACACAGTCTGGCCCAGAGATACTTCATACTGTGTACTGAGCAGCAAAATGTGTTATTACTTTCTACATGTTCCTTTTCTTAAATTATGTTATCCTAGAAGGACTAATGTGATCACCTTAACAATGGTCAAGTCACCCTTTAGCTATTTGTCATCAATCTAGTTAGTTAACATCAAATCATCCTCTAGTTAATATCTGTCTGACTAGAAGATAATTTTCCCTAAAATTATTGATCAAAATAAGGAATCTTCTTAAATGTCTTGTATAATGGTGAACTCCCATGTACTTTATATTGAATTTGAGAGTAGTTAAAGTAAATGTCCTCATGTTATGCAAATATACAGATACTTATGATTAGGATTTGACTTTTTTTAGAGTCTGTATAGTACTTCTATCATTTTTATTTCAAGAATATTTCATATCTAGGAAGCTGAATTAAAACAGCTTAATTAAGATTCTTTTATTATGAGAAACAGGAACCCACTCAAGCTATGCCATCTTAAGCAATAAATGGAAGTATTTTACAAACGCAGGATGTCTTCCAAGGGCAGGAAAGACTGATGTTCTAAAGGGGATGAGCATGAGGCAATGAGTGTTCAATAAGAACCTGGCCAGCATTCTCTCTTTTTCTTGTCTTGTCTTTTTTCTTCTCTACTGCTTGAATCTTCTCTCTCTGCATGTCAGCTTTCTCAGCATCTTTGTAGGTATGAAGGACTAAAGACTCTTCCATTGGCCCCTGAGAATACGTTCTCCAATCAAGAAACTTTTCACTTCCATTCCTCATTCTAACAGAAAGAATATAACTGCTTCATCTTGGATCAGATAGTTAAGAGTACTGACTATAGTATAGTTGCCAGAGGCCTAGCTTCGAAGAGTAGAAAAGTTTTCTAATAGTGTTGTTCACTGTGAGTTGAGAACAAAGTATAAACTATCTACTTCTTGAACATTTTTTTCCTAAAAAAATTGAATACTTTAGTAATTGCATATTTGGTATCAAGTAAACCTTTAGATTAAAAAGCAGAGACTACTTTGCCAACAAAGGTCCATCTGGTCAAGGCTATGGTTTTTCCAGTGGTCATGTATGGATGTGAGCATTGGACTGTGAAGAAAGCTGAGCGCTGAAAAATTGGTGCTTTTGAACTATGGTGTTGGAGAAGACTCTTGAGAGTCCCTTGGACTGCAAGAAGATCCAACCAGTCCATCCTAAAGGAGATCAGTCCTGGGTGTTCATTGGAAGGACTGATGCTAAAGCTGAAACTCCAGTACTTTGGCCACCTCATATGGAGAGTTGACTCATTGGAAAAGACCCTGATGCTGGGAGGGATTGGGGGCAGGAGGAGAAGGGGACGCCAGAGGATGAGATGGCTGGATGGCATCACCGAGACGATGGACATGAGTTTGAGTAAACTCCGGGAGTTTGTGATGGACAGGGAGGCCTGGCGTGCTGCGATTCATGGGGTCGCAAACAGTCAGACACAACTGAGCAACTGAACTGAACTAAATTGGACTGAAACCTTTAGTAACAGTATATAGTGAAATAAAGTAGTGACATTTATTTTATCTACCCAGAATCTCTTCTCCCTCTTCTTATAAAACCACCTCACTTTTCAAAATTAGGTTATGAATTTCCCCACTCCCTGGGGGTAGATGATCGGGTAAATCACATGCTTCTCTGTGCCGCAGTGACCAGGTGGCACATGTAAGCCATGCTGGCCAGAGAACCAGGTCACTGTAGAGTGATTGGTTTAGGCATAAGCATGTAATCATGTCCATCAGATGCTCCCTGAAATTTGATATTTGAAATTGAAGGGGAAGTATGTTTTCCCTTCAAATAAGCTATGAGGATGTGAACTTAGGCTTGCTACCATTCCTGCCGAGTGGTGCAAGAATATCCTCACAGATAAAGTCTACAGGCTTAGTCGGGAAATGCCAAAAAGTATCATTTGGGCCCCTAGGGCCCACTGTACCTGAAGTGTACCTTTAAATTATGAAAGTCAGTCAAATTCCTTCATTGTTGTGGTTGTTCTTAAGGTAATTTGGGTTGGTTCTCTAGTAGCTGCCAGTGCAAGACATGGGTTCAATCCCTGGGTCAGGAAGATCCCCTGGAGGAGGAAATGGCAACCCACTCCAGTGTGGTCTCCTGGAAAATGCCATAGGCAGAGAAGCCTGGTGAGCTACAGTCTGTAAGGTCGCAAAGAGTCGGACACGGCTGAGCAGCTGAGCACGCATACACACACGCACTCTAGTAGTTGTAGTTGAAAGAATTTAACTGTGCCCCCATGATGTATTTCTATGTATTGACTATCAAATGCTAATGGGGAATTCAAGTCCATAATCCTTTATCCAAAAGCCTTTTGGTCAAATTTATTTGAGAATTCAGGATTGTTTGGATTTCAGACAGGTACAAAGATGCTTATATCACACATTTTGTAACAAACACCTCAGGATATTGGGTTCAGAGCAGCATACCATAATCAAACATGTTTGAACTTCTTCAGCAAAATGTAAGAATATTCATACCAAGTGAAATAAATGAAATCTATGAATCACCTTATGTTGACTTAGGTCTGGTGACATTTTTGCTTCCAATAGAGGCAAGAAAGTAATTTTTTTCGGTTTTCAGAGCATTGCATTTTGCAGTTGTGGGTAGGGGGTTGTGGACATAATGGTTAACTGAAAGCCTCAAGAGGGTGCAGACGCTGCTGATCCTTGACTGTGCCTCTGCTGAGCCACACTTAGTTCTACTGAGTGGAACCTGCAACCTCTTCCTGATACCAGTGAAAGTCGCATAAACCCAGTCATAATGGAGCTGCAGAAAGCCTAGAAAGCTGCATCTCCAGCTTCAGCCTATACTTGCTATGTAACCTTAGGGTTGTATTTTGTGTTTTAATGAGATAGCACATGTCAGGCACCTAGTAAACAGTGAAGAAACATTTGATCTACTCTCTTTGTTTCCCCCGTTCAGTGGCCTTGAGTTGGTGTCCCAGCTGTGACTGCACAGGTGTGACTGTTCTCTGCTTCGTATTCTGAAATCTTGACTCAGACAGTGGGCCATCCCTGGGGCAATTGGGACCCTAAATTCATCCCAATTAAGTAATGGAAAAATATCACTGCCCCCTCTAGATCCCTCCTGCTGTCTTGCTAGTGGTGGAAACCATTGTGGTAGGCTAAAAAATGACTCCACAAAGATACCCACATTCTAATCTCTGGGACTTGTGGGTATGTTGTGACAGAGATGTTGCAGATGTGATGAAATTGGGGTCAATGCGATCATGAGATTATTCTGGGTTATCCCATCAGCCCAATATAATTATAAGAGGCCTTGTAAGAGATAGGCAGCCGGTCAGCATGGGGAAGGAATGCAGTGGCCAAGGAATGCAGGCAGCCTCTAGAAGCTGAAAAAGCCAAGTATATAGATTCTCTTCTAGAGCCTTCAGAAAGACCCAACCCTACTAACACGTGCCTTTAAGCCTAGTGAGATTGATTTTGGAGACCAGAACTGTGAGATAATAAATCTTTGCTGTGTTAAGCAACCACATGTGTGGTGATCTGCTAAAGCTGCAAGGGGAAGTTAATACAGTACTCAAGGGCAGCCTTTAAAAGAAAAATGAAAGAGCATTTTGTCTGAATATTAAATAGAAGTGATGCTGTTCATGAGCAGCATTATTGACAGTCAGCAAAAGGTGGAAACAGCCCAAGTGTCCATCAGCACAAGAGTGGATCAGTCAAATGTGGAACACATTTAGAGACAATGGAATAATATCTGGCCATAAAAAGAAATGAAGTTCTAATACATACTACAACACAGATGAACCTCGGAAGCACGCTAAGTAGAACAAGCCAGACAGAAAAGAATATATTAATGTATGATTCAACTTTTATGATGTACCTAAAATAGGCAAATTCATAGGAACAGAAAATAGAATTAGAGGTCATCAGGTGCTGGAGTAAGGAGTAATGGGAAGTGATTTTTTAACGAGTACAGAGTTTCTCTTTGGGATGATAAATAATCTGGAGGTAAAGAGTGGTGGTAGTTGTACAACATTGTTTATTACTTAATGCCACTGAGTTGTACACTTAAAAATGGTTAAGATGGTAAATTCTAAGTGTTTTTTTTTTTACTACAATGAAAGCCAATAAACAGAGGGGTGAGGTGTCTTACTACTTTACTTGGTGTTTCTTGGAAGGGTAGAGTGGAATGATCCGATTGTATTTATCTATGTGTGGGTGCATGGTGCTTTATTTATATATATATTTTAAAGCACTTGTAAGTAGAGTTGCCTTTTCCCTTTAAGATCCTTGAGATGCTCTCCATCTGTCTGATCCCAACAAAGAAATACCATACCCCAGCCCCAGCCAAACTCCAGACTGGTAAAGTGTAAAGCTGTCATAATACACTTGACCCTAAAGCTAGTCTTGCTGAGACAGTCACTAGAGAGAATTCGTTCCTCCCTATAGAAATATAATATGTTTGTGGTGGTTTACTTGCTAAGTCATGTCCAACTCTTCGGACCCCATGGACTATAGCCCTCCAGGCTCCTCTGTCCCTGGGATTTCCCAGGCAAGAATACCTTCCATAGGGGATCTTGCCAACCCACAGATCGAACCCATGTTCCCTGCGTTGCAAGTAGATTCTTTACTGCTGTGCCAAATCCAGTATTTTCAAAACAAGCAAGTCAAGGTTAAGGTTTTTGTTATATTTGCACACTGCTTGTACTATCTTACTTTGTTTTTTTTTGAATCAGTCCTTATTTAGGGGCCGGAGGGAAGCCAAACCTGTCCCCCATCAGCAACAAGAGAAATCTGAGCACTTTTGCCCACTGCATCTGGGTATCAGAGTCAATAAGGAAGCACCACATAGCTGAGCCAGGGATGAAACAGTGCTTGACTCACATAGAGAAGAGACAGGGGAAGATCTGTTTCAGTCCTGGGCATTCATCCGTCACACACCCCTCTTGTGCCATTGCGTGAAGGACCTCATCCCCTCCCTGAAGGAGACAGAATGGTGAATTTGGTCAGGTACCAAATGATGTACACACTTAAGCAGAACCAAGGAACACACACTGAGTTTGAAACAGATAATAGGCCCAGCACAAGCTGTGGGGACTATACCTCTCAGTAAGGAATGATTCCAGACCCAAGGCCCGTTCTGAGATGGCTGTGTGTGGCTCAAAAGACTGCTTTCACAAGGTTACCTTTCTCAGCAGTTCCCATTCAAAACCACTTTTTAAAGTATTATTGTAAATATGAAACTGGTATCAATTGTCATAAATGATAATAAGAAATAAATACTTTAAAAAAGAATAAAAACGTACCAAATTCTCATCACCACCTGTCAGAGGATCGAGGCTTGTTTTTCCTCTCAAATTACAGGGAGTTGTCAAGTCATCCTAACACTAAACAAAGATGTTCTCTTTGACTTAATGAAAAGATTTGGATGAGTTTTGCAGTGGAAACTTCATTTTCAGATTGAGATTCAAATTTATATTCAGCGTTGTGGCCTGTCACCATGTTATATTGTCTTGATTTTAATACCAGTGTTTTGCAAGCCTGTTCTTTGAGAATCATGGATTTTGTTGGCCATCTTATTTTAATGGTGGGGAGACAGATACCTGACAAGGAAGGGACTTTCTGAAGTTGTACCACTAACAATAATTAATCTATGTTGAGAATATATGACACTTAATGCTACCACGTGCTTCGGACATGTCACTTCTTTAAACCCTCACAGTGGTTCCTGTAACATTGCCTCACCATTCTGCAGACGAGACTTGGAGACATTAAAATTCTGGCCCAAGCACTCACATTTAGTAAAGGACACCATTAGACCAACCAGAACTTCCAGAGTCAGCAACCAGTATATTTACATTTGATGCCTACAGACTCTAGCCTTTCATGTTCCTGGGCTTGACTAGACGTGAATGCTTTTCTTTCCAATGATAAAGCTTTTATTAGGTTTCCTGTGAATTTTAGTATGTATTTTTATCCTCTCTTAGAAAAAAATCGAAATAATCACTGAGTTTGTACGCAGAAACATAGCTGATGAAATTTTAATAGTACAGACAATATTAATTTGAATAAACATGTATTAAACCTAAATGGACTGTATTTTTAGTGTTATTTAGCTTACTCATTTTTTAATCCTTTTTTAAAAAGGGTATCTATTAATAAATCTGGTCTAATATTATACCATGAGTAAAACTTTTACAAGTGTGATCTTTCTAAAATAGCAGTGAGTGGAAAAGCATGGGAGGACAGATAAATAAAAGCCATCTTTCTTCTGAGCAGAGAAACTTTGCTTTTCTTTCCACTCAGCTGCTTACTTCTGTATAGTAACAGACTGAAGAAGATCATGTTGCAAAATTTGGCATCTCCAGAGTTTATATTTTTCAGAATATTTAATAAAAGGCCACCAAATGTTAACATAATTATCCATTTCCTGTATGTGTGCAAATTTTTCCTACTGCTAAAAATTCTTAATTAAAAAAATTAATTAAACATGTTCTTCTAACTAAGAAGCAATTGTAGACCTTGCACCCAACAATGAAAAACTTTTATTTCCTTCATGGTTGTCTTAATTGCCCTCCCATGAAGGGGAATTCTGATAGATATCTGAAGACCTTTCTCTCCTGAAATTGCTACCATGGATTCTCCTTCCTTTTTTTTTTTTAACCCAATTTATTTCCTTACAATGGAATCTTGTTAGTATACTAATGTAGTGTAGTATCTTGTAAACACTTTATCCATTTAAATTTAAAAGATTTTGTTTTATTAATAGAGAAAGGTCAACAAGACGAAGCAAAGTATGAAACACAAAACTAACAAAAAGTCAGGATTTTGCTTACTGTCTGCTCAGTATGCGTCTACCTTAGCTTGAATATTAGATGAGAAACATGAATCTGTGGTTCCATTTGAGAGTTTCAGTTCTTGGGTGCTTTTTATAGGATCACCATCTCGTTACAATGAGGGTTATCATTTTATTATTTATATTTTAACAACATGTACTATATAAACTGACTTGAGATTCTAGTTCCTATGTAAGATAAGCTCCAATAAGCTCCATATGTACACACACACACACACACGGGCTTTCCCAGTGGCTCAGTGGGTAGAGTCTGCCTGCACCGCAGGAAACATGGGAGACGTGGATTTGATCCCGGGGTCAGAAAGATCCGCTGGTGGAGGGCATGGGAACCCACTCCAGTATTCTTGCCTGGAGAATCCCATGAACTGAGGAGCCTGGCAGGCTACATAGGGTCGCAAAGAATCAGACATGACTAAAGCGACTGATTATTTTCCCATATAGGTCATTTCAGAGTACTGAGTAGTGTTCCCTGTGCTATACAGTAGGTCCCTATTAGTTGTCTATCTTATATGGGTGATGGGTTTAGATGCAAATATTTGAGTCCTAGGCCACATGAGATACCCAGATGGATGTTCCCAGGAGGAAGTTTATTCGCGTCTGTCTTCAAATGGCATTTTTCTTGTAGTTCCTCTGTGCTAGGCACTGTGCTAAGATGCTAGTAACACATAAATGAATAAAATGAAACCTATCTTTGAGAGGCTTACACTCTACTGAAAGAGAAGTCGCTCAGTCATGTCTGACTCTTTGCGACCCCGTGGACTGTAGACGACCAGGCTTCTCTGTCCATGAGATTCTCCAGGCAAGAACACTGGAGTGGGTTGCCAGTTCCTTCTACACTCTGCTAGGAGAATGTAAATATTTAGTCTATTAGTCCTTCAATGAACCACTATGCTGATATGCTCTATCTTGCTCTAGGCTTTGAGCTCACAGCAGTGAGAAAAAAATAGTCAAGTTTCCTACTCTTATGGGATTAACAATCTGGTATGGAAAAATAGACAATGAACAATTTTTAAAATATAGTAGTCAAGATAGTGGCATTGAGAGAATAGTACGTAATGACTTGGAGGAGAGTTATTTTTCAGTTTTGAGTTAGATAGGCCTCAGCTAAAGAGGTGACATAGAAGCTGAGATGGTCATAGCAAAGATCAGTCCTTTGGATGAATGAGAGCAAAAGCATTATAGGCCAAGAGAAGTGTAAGTGGAGAGTGAAAGACAAGACGAAATTTGGTGTTTTTGCGGGACAGAGAGAGGCCATCTAGGGGCAAAGTAGAGTAAATGAAGGGGAGAATGAGTTGAGTGTGAGTCAGTGAGAACCATAGCGGTCAGTTACCAATGACTGTTTTCCTCATTAAGGTGAGGTTAAATTATGCACCATCTCAAAACACAAAGATACGGTGAATTCACATAATAGCCTTGAGATGCTTAAAACAATGGTTCATGCCAGTGTTTCTCAAATTGTCTGTGAAGGAGGAAACTTTTTTTAGTATTTTGGGCTAAGGTGTTCATAAAGTACAGTAAATATGAAATAGAAATTGAAATGGTAGGACACACGAGCTCATTTTTAAATGATGTCATTCTACAGTCATTGTCTGATTGCTTGAACTGCTTCTACATTATTAGCCTCAATTTCTGTATTTATTTTGTTGTGGATTGACCATGGACTGGCACCAGATCTCAGAACACAGTCTGAGTAACCCTGGACTTTGCAACTGATAAAGCTTGTATTTTAAAAACTGGTCATTATTTACAGACCCCATAGGCATGGTTTCCTTTCATGTTGTTTAATAATATTTGATTAGAAAAATTATGTAATTTCATCTCACATCCTGATGTTAATGGGGTGAGTGTGTATGTACATGTGTGTCTGTGATCCTATCAAGAATTTATTAGGCCCTTGATTTCTTTAAAGTACAGTAATATATGAGCCCAATGTTCCCAATGTGCTTTTGGCATTATTTATGAAAAACAGTCTTTAATTACCAAGCTTAACACATTATCCTTGGTGGAGACTCAAATCTCTTTTCCAACTTTAAACTGAGCAAAAGCTTTCATCTGGCAAGGTACTGAAGCCCACTATGAAAATTTTGTGCATAGAATTATCACCAAGAGCTATTTGGCAGCTTCTCCATCTCAATGAAAAGGACTCTGTATTTTATCTTCACACAAATAACTCTCACCACCATATAAATTATTTTCTCAATTATCTTTCAACCTTTTTGCAATAAGGTTTCCTGAATAAGAACTGGAAATATCTACATCACATTCCATGTCACATTTCTTGATCCAAATTCTTTTAATTAGTTACTTAGCCCAAATCTATTTCAAGCACAACAATTTCCTGTATATCTGGAAGAGTGGTGGGAAATTTTTACCTCATCTAACCCAATCACGGACCATAACCCCATATTAATCTGGGAGACAGCCAATGCTTTTCTCTGGAGTGGTATTACTTCTCATTTAGCCTGCAAAATATTTTTGCATTGAAAGTGAAATTTCGTAATTGTGTAAGAGATTCTTAGCACACATTTTCCAGTTGATCCCAAGTGAAGCGTAAGCCATAGGAGTATCTGACGGCATCCCATCCAATCAGAGCACTGCCTCTTTCGTTTTTAAAGCACAGATTTTATGCTCTTGGTAGGGAACCAGGAGAAGTGCTGGATCAGCACACTCAATTCCAAAGGAGCATCTAATTTTATTGTCTCCCCCTCTGAATTTCAGAGAACAACGGGCTAGCCATAAGTCTAAAGCGTGGCTTAGAGTGTTAAGTCATTTTCAAATCAATTGCACTCTTGAACCAGCTTCTCTTTTCACATTCTTGGTAGCAAGCATTCTCTGTGATGCACTTGAAAACAACTGACAGCTCTGCATGACCACCTGTACCAACAGATATCACTTAAACTTGGGCAGTCTCCTGAGACATTGATTGTTGTTGATTGTGGTCTGGAGTTTTAGTGCAAAAGCTTGTGTGAAAAAGGTGCATTGTTGAGCTTTGCTGGAGAGTCTTCCTTTGTTGCCTCAGCAGTAGCTTCGAATAGAACCATTTCTAATACACTGCATGTGAGTTGCAATAAAAGGCTTAAAATGTAGTTATCTGAAAATCTAAGGAAACATTTGATTCAATCTGAAAGAATCACATGTTAACTGCTTATCAAACTATCGGTTTTCATTTCACAAAATGACTGATACCTCTGTGACTCTGTGGAGAAACACTACACTTTATTTCAAGGGTAAATTTTTTTACTACGGTAGAAACGGACAATGGATATAGGCAGAATCCGCTTTCATTAATTCCTCACTAATTTTCTCAGGTGAAGTGTCATATTGTTTACATACAAAACACTTTCGTTCAGGGGATAAATGACCGCCTTTGTTTGCAAAATCTGCTCTTTGTTTTCATGAAAAACACAGACTTATTCATGGTTTAGAAAAAAAAAAAATCTGCTAAATGTGATTCCAAAACAAACTGGTACTACTGATGTGTCTCAAGTGACCCCCCGAAAAAAAAAAAATGTGCCTGGGATTAACACAAGCCAGTTTCAAATTTCTAGGAGTCCATGATCAGTTCTTCTCAAAGGTAGCTTTTTGGGAGGGCCAGGGAGGTCTTGAAAAATACAACAAAAACACACTAAAAATGTTGACTGCGTTTAACAGAAACTCAGAAACAGAAGGGGGAAAAAATTCTCTAAATGGCTAAGCAGGAACTTTCTCAGTTTTGTTCCTTTTTCTTGTCCAGTGAAGCACAGCTGTATCAAGGAACAGCTTCCACATGTCTGATGGGCATGGATAAGCTACCTCTCGAGGTTTCTATAGGCAGCCAGGCACACATCCTGGCCACAGCCAGGCAGGTACCACATGTTTAGAGATGCTGGGATCAGTCCACCCACCTTTCCTGTTCTCTCCCACTTTAAAAGCAGTCATAAAAATGCAACAGAGACTTTCTTCCTCCAGGCAGTCCCTTTCTGTGTCTCTTTTGTTGTTCTGGCTTCTCTGACTGACTGCTGTTCTCAGTCAACATCCCCTTTGCTTTCAATGCACTTGAGCAGCTGGGCTGTTTTGTTTTTCTTTTTTTCTTCCTTTTCCTTCCTGCCTTCCCTTTGCATCCTTCTCTTGGCACAAAGACTTCCATTGCTGGCCTTCTTTCTTCTTCTCATGCTCAGGTCTTCCTAGCAGACTCCTGGCTTCTTTCCCCCCCTGCCTCCCTGCCCCATCAAGCCCTCTACCTGCTCAATGCCACCACCACGCGCCCTCATCCCGCGTCCCCCTGCTGCTAGCTCCTTCTCCTCATCTGCTTCCTACGTGTCAGGCAGGCCCTGCTCCACAATTTCATCAGGTGGCCTGGGGGTGAGGGTGAGCACGCTGTCACTTAAACTCCCTCCATCCCCGCCAGCCTGAAATGGAAAGTGTGATAAATGGAACCGTACCAGGCTCAATTTCGTCTGGAAATTTCAAACTTATGATGTTCAAATAGGTTCATAAATTCCCCCAGAACGCCTCTCTGCTCTCCCTAATACCCAATTGCAGGTTTCAACCGAGCAGGCCCCTCTACCTGCCTTTACAGCCCACGACACTCAGATCTTGGCATGCATGTCGTGCCTTGGCTATGGCATGTTTTTAATCTAGTGCCCAGGCT
Source organism: Cervus canadensis (assembly GCF_019320065.1). Taxonomy (NCBI): domain Eukaryota; kingdom Metazoa; phylum Chordata; class Mammalia; order Artiodactyla; family Cervidae; genus Cervus; species Cervus canadensis. The sequence continues at coordinate 29,005,609 of NC_057407.1, forward strand.
GGGGATGCAGCCACCGCATATATATTCGCTGATTCTTTTCCAGGGGAGGAATGTTGACAGTGGACGACAACAGGTAGTCTTCAAAGGCATTTCAGTTCAGGGCCGCTTTCATTTTTCTCTGTTTCTAAAAGCCAGCCATGGCTTTGTTGTTGGCAAATATGTTTCTACATGTCCCATCCTGGGCAAAAATCGTCAAGTGGAGAATCTTCAAAACGTGCTCTTGTTTTCTCGTGGAGAGAATGGCGTTTCTTCCCCCATTTTCTCTCTCATTTATGCCCCTTATCTTCAGGAAATAGGTCTTAAAATAATATGAGTTTGCATATCCAAATGACAAGCAGAGAAAGATCAGCTGTGCCTTTCTGTTGGAAGCAAAGACGAGTGACGTGAGTTGGTTTAATAAAATTTGAGCTACAGTTAAAATTTGAGTCCAGTTAAAAATGTAAAAGACTAAACAGGAATTTAAATAACATTTTATTCTTTCATTAATGTGTAATTACAGAATCAATATAAGAATTATTTCTGCATCTCCCTTGACTGTCCTTTCCAATTCATACCTCACCAGATGTAACTACTGCTTTTTTCATACTATATTGACTTATTACATTTAGATCATATGTCTGTAGAGATACATGAGTTTCATGTTCTTTTTAAACAAGTGGGATCATTTTGTATGTTTTGTTCTACAACTCAAAATGTATCTTACAGCTTTGTTCTTATTACAGACTATTGTCTTCATTTCATCTTAGTTCACGTCTGCATCAAGTTTTAAAAAGTATTCCTCTAGTAACATTTAAATAGTACATATTTCTATGTTTTTCACTATGACAAATAAAATTTCAGTGAATATTTCTGAATAGATACCCTAATGTACATAAGTTATTTTTTTTCTACAATAGATAGCAAGAAATAGAATTACTGGACCAAAGAGAATGTCCATTTTTAGTTTTCATAAGTATTGCCAATTTGCCCTCAAAGTTGGCTTTAGCAAATTGGTATGCCTTCTTGTGGCTGTTTTTTTTCTATCATGCCATCTCTAACCCCTCCCAAAAAGAAAGTTAGCAGCCTGAAACCAGAAACAAATGAAAAAGAATTTTATAAACTTAACACTTTCTTCCCACTTTGTCCAGGTTAATAACTTAGGCTTTTCTGCCTATCTTAATTTCTATAATGTTAAAAGAGAACATGTTTCTCAGGGCAAGTGCTTAATTTAGAATAAAATGAGAACAAAAGGACTAAGAATATTTTCCTATGCTAAGTTGTTGATGTAAAAGAAGTTTCAAAAGTTACACAAATATTTTTCATATTGAAAAGCATTTATTTTAAAAAATATTCTTTCTAATTTGAAAAAAAAAAAGCTAACTTTTTTAGTATATTCTATTACATGAATTTTATATATAGCCTCTAATGTGGATGGCATGCCCACCCAGACATTGAAAAAGCAACTTATATTGAAAAATTCAGGTATTTGAGTTATATCTGTGTGAATTTCAAAACTTGGTATTTCCAAGTTATTGACCACATTCAATATTTTGCTTTGTGTATAGTTGCAGTCTTGAGGTTTGTAATTCAGTCCTCCAATAAGTCCAGCCATAGCTTTAAAAATATCATATTCTTTGCAGCAGGAGATTTACAGCATCATTCTTTAAACACAAATGCTCTTGGTAAAATAGGTTTGGGAAATGCAACACACCTCCACCCCTCTCTTAGATATTCACAATCACATTGGCAGGTCAGAGGCTCCAGAAGTCTTGTAATACCAAAAGCTGTCCACCATTCATTCCCAAACCCTGTTTGTCTATGATAATCTATTTTTCACATAAAAATTTTAACATCCTCTGGAACTGCTCCTACAGGCAATGAACTTTGAGAAACACTGTGTAAGTACAAACTGTATGTAAGTAGAGTGAAAAATATGAAACCAATGAGCTTCAAAGGGAAGGAAAGCAAGCTACATTAAGCTAAACAGGAAAGTGATTCTAGATCCTGAGGAAGGAAGCTGATGACAAAGGCATAGTATGGACTGGAGAAAGCCACAGCTAGGTGATATAACTGCATTCCACAAGTATTTATGGAGTGCCTATTCATACCAGGCCCTGTTCTAGGTGCTGTGGATAAAGCAGTTATGAAAACAAATGAAAAAACCTCTACCTCTGTTAAACCGTTTCAAAGGGTTATTTACTGAGGAACTCAAGTTCCTAAAGTCAATAAATGGATATGTTAAATTAAGCATTTCTATATATCAAAAGAGACCGTGAAAAAAAAAAGAGTTTTTAAGACCTACATGGGAAGAATATAAAGAACACCTACAAATCAATAAGAAAATAAAAAATAACCCAATTAAAAAATGGGCAAGAGACATCAATGGAGGAAGAAATCAAAATAGACAATAAATATGTATGATTCTCATCCTCATAAATAATGAATTAAATGCAAAATCATACCATGAATAGAAATGATTTTACAGCTAAAATAGCAAAAGTGAGCGTATAACAATACCACATAGAAGCAAGAATGTGGGAGACATCTCTCATGGGAGATTAAATTGGTTTAACTACATTGGGAATTGTTTGGGCCAGCCCTGTCTAAAGAAAATAAAATATAAGCCACAAATATAAGCAATGCTTTCTAGTGGCCACATTTTAAAACGGTAAAAGAAAATAGGTAAAGTTAATTTTAATAATGTATTTTATTTAGATCAATATATCTAGAATATTATCATTTCAGCATATAATCAATCTAAAATTCTATTAGTGATATTTTATGTTCTTTCTTTCATGCTGTTGCTGAAACCAGTGTGTATTTTACACCTGTAGAACATCACTACTCAGACTAGATACATTCCAAATGTTCAGTAGCTATAGGGGCTCAGTAAGCAGCTACCATACTAGCCAGTGAGCACAAGTCCACATCTAGTCAAATCCATATAGTATCCAAGAAAACCCCTGCAAATTTGTACCAAGAGTTTAAAGAATATTCATTGTAACCTTATTACAATCTTTTAAACGGAAACAGTGCATATGTCCATCAATGAAAGAATGTGTTTCTGAATTGCAGTGTATTCATATCATACAAAATGAGAGAGCATGAAAATAAATGGGGTAGAGCCATACTTCATGGAAAAGTATACTCTGCAATAAAGACAAACTGCAGAAAAATACTTGGAGTTTGTTACCGCCATGTAAAGTTCTCATACCTCCAAAACAATATTGCTTATTCCTTCAGTACCCATCCGTATATAATAATAGCTTAAAGGCATATAAGGAAACAATATCAACCCTGTATGATACTGTTTACCAAGGCGGGAAGGGGGGCTGAAGATCTAAGAGTGGGACACCAAGAATTGAAATTATTAATGATGTTTTATTTCCTAATTTAGGTGGCATAATGCTTGTATATGTCACATTGCTCTATATACTTATTGTGTCTCTGAAATATTTTAGAATGTTTGCTAAATGTGTCCAGTTCTCTAATTGGTGGGATTGAGAATAAGACTTATGTTCATGGAGATGTGGTTTATTTCCTGGTGTGTGTGTATAGTGAGTAGACATTCACATTGTTTTCAGAAGGAATATGCACTATGTCTCCACTTCTCCTATAGTCAGTACCTCTTTGGCCATAAAGTTTGGTTCATGCCTGTTTAAATAAGAGATGAAGTTACTTAATAGCAGCAACGTCCAGCCCAAACCTAGATGCAAGAATGAGAGCAGAGAGCTCTCTGCTGGAACTGGAGTTCTTACAAGGGGAGAGGGCAGCGTTGTGTTGCCTTGGGTGTGTGTGCAGATAGGACTTGGTGGTGGAAGACAAGCAAGTTACTCAGGGCTGCTTGCCTCAGCTGATGTCTCTGAAAATGATTCTCTGACCAGAAATGGTTCTGTTCTGGTTCTTCTAGCTTGGACAGAGCAGTGAACACACGGATCTCAAACATCCCGTCAACATAATTGCAGTGTCACAGCCATCAGATGGAAATGCACCCCAAAGCGGGGGTAAGTGGATGTTTCTTCAGTAGTCAGCATTTTGAGAAATGTGTACCACATTGACACCAAAACTATATTTTAAAAACCCACCAGATGTCAAACTGCCACCTTCGTTACTGCTCTGAAAAGTGTATAAAGCTTCAAAGACATGCCCACCAAAAGCCAGTTAAAAGGAAGTCATTATTCTTGTTTAAAGGTGGTTGTGGGTGGGGGTCGGGGATGAGTTCTCTATGGTATATATATTCTTTGCATAATATAAACTATTATTGTATTTGATGGGTAATAAGGTATGATCTGTTATGCATGTTACTAAAGAACACTACACTCCAATGTAAGGTACTACTTGTAGACTCTACATTTGAACTATATTTTGACAATTTACCTGATTATAAATTCACCTGGGATGATAGAGAACACTTGGCTTCCCATCCCTTCCCAGTGTCTACAGAATTATAATCTCATTGGCCAGGTTCCATTCTTATGACAGCAAGTCTCTAAGTGTGCTAGCAGCACCGCCTAGGAACTGTTCAAAATGCAAATTAGCATATTCCACTCTAGATTTATTGAATCAGAAACCCTTGGACATGGAACTTAGCAATCTGTGTTTTGAAAAGCCCTTCAGGTGATTCTGAAATCAGTATGGTTTGAGAACCACTAGCCTTGAGTCTAGTCATTGAAAGTGTTCCAGGAGGATCCCCAGCAACAGCATCACTAGGGAGCTCATCAGGAATGCAGAATCACAGGTCCCACTCTACTGAGACAGAGTCTGCAACTTGAACCGCATCTCCAGGGATCTGTTTCCTCACTAAAGCTGGAGAACCACTGTTCTGTGAATAAGGATTTGGCATCACCCTCTCTGGGTTTGAAGCCCAGCTCTCTTTCTCATCAGGCTTATGACTTTAGGCAAGGTATTTGATCTCTCTCATCTTCTGTGTTGTCTCCTGCCAAGTGAGACTGGTGAAAATGGCTCTAGTAAACCCTAAAAGATGGCCCTGAAACTGACATGAGGCAGTGCGAATGTAGAGCTTAGCATGATGCCTGGCACATAGCAAATGCTCCTTTAGTAATGGCTCTGATTATTGTCTACTTTTAAAAAGAATCTCCTTCTCTAACATTGAGCAGATCTCTACAAAGATCTATATGGTTTCACAACATATAACTAGATAATTTAAACCACAGACACAGGAGTCTGAAATACTGATATGCTTGAGATTTAAAATTCTCAGCAAAAACATTCTAGCTTTTGAAGCCTAAAACGCAATTAGAGAATGGCTAGAAAAAGAAGAAAAAAACTTAGAGAATAGCACACCTATCATGAATGGGCTTTTCTCCATAAGTTAAGAGCCATAGAAGGCCTTGCTGGGCTAAATGAAGGTGAATAACAATGAAGTACATAGAATAATTTTGGTCTGAAACTTAACTTTTTTAAATAGGAAGATAAGTGAAATTCTAGGTTTTTTCCAACCTTTAAATTTCCCTGACTGGGGTATGAAAATGATTTGTCTCTGACTTTAGTACTCTCTGTCCTTTTATGTTAAGCTTGCAGTTCTCATAGGGACAAAAACAATTAAGAGAATGAATGGAAAAATCAATTATTCCATTAATATGTTTTCTCACCAACTTCAATGGTTAGGAGAACTTTTTTTATACATTAAAAAAAAAATCTGACCTGATATGTTGGGGGCATTCAGAGTCATCCTTAGTTCTGAAATGGTTCTACTGTGTTACCAAGCATCTCTGCTTTCTGAATTATTTGCAAGAAATGAAATCAGAATGACTTTCTGTTTAAAGGGAGCATGAAGTTTAGCTAATGACACATCTTGTTCTTGCTGCAGCTGCAGCAGCGCCCAGCTATGGCGTGGGACCTCTGAAACGGAATTTATGAATTAACTGCTACTGAAAAACCAACAGAGGGAGCACAGACCATTGTTGTGTGTGTGTGTGTGTGTGTGTGTGTGTGTGTGTGTGTGTGAGAGAGAGAGAGAGAGAGAGAGAGAGAGAGAGAGAGAGAGAGACGAAAAGACGGATATTAAACATAAACTGTCCTGGCAGCATGGCATAAGATTTTTTAAAAACTAAATCCACAGAGCTAGACTTTACAAGTCACTTACCAGGTTAAAGCTATTAAAAGGAGTCTCATTTTCTTATTTACAGTTCTGTCAGAAACAGTCATGATTTAGGAAAATATTTTGATAACGGGGAGAAGTGAGCTGACCTGATGATTGTTCTCAGCTTATCTCCTTGTACTTATAAAGTTATGTTAATAGAAAAAATTCCCATCTCTCCTTTTGATGTCTTTTCTTGGTTTTTCCTTTCTTACAGTCCATAATGAAGGGTAGCAAATTTCCACATACGGGGGGGAAGAGCAGTTGTATGTCGTTCCTCCTTAAAAATTAAGGTCTTCAATCTGAAATTTCTCTTTCTCCATTGAAAGAATCTTACTTTTCTCATACACATAGCTTTCTGTTGTAGGAAAAACAGACTTCTCAGGGATTTTGCCATAAGCATTTTCTATAATTTCACTTCTTCTCAAATAAGAACTTCAAAGTAAATGTTCTTACATTTAGCATAGCTTGTCACGAGGCCACTGGTTTACCAGTTCACCTGGATTTTACAAAGAGAATTTTGATATTTGAGTGCGTACAAATACCAGCACATGCTACCAACATAGTAACAATTGTTAGATCTTTGGTTACTTAAAATATGGACAACTCTCTGCATACCTCCCTCCCAGCAGTTATTCGACAAAGATACCTGCCAATAATGATTTTCCTCGCATAAAACACCATTACTTTTCTCAATGGAAATCTTTAGGTTTGAATCCTTTTAAGACTGAGTACTAGAAATGCATTTGTGTGGATTAAATAATCATTGATGAATATTGTAAGGAGTACAGAATTGTGCTACCACCAAAAAAAAATGAAAAAAGGTTTAACACCCTGGCTTTATCGCTGTTACAGTTTTGATAGTATCAAGATTACTAGCTGTTCAGATATAATTTAAACCAAACTACCAGCTGCTGTCGTCATACAGAAACCCTGTACCTAACCAGCTGTACCTTATAAAGCAAATTGTTGCCTTTCCCTGACCACTACGTTTTAAAATTTTATCAGCAAGCTGTGGTTGGTTGTTTTTCCGCCATCCAAACATACCTGGCTACGTTGGAGTTTTATTTGTTGGGGTAACTTCTAGATGAAATTTTATGTATGTCCTAACATAAAACATAAACTCCAGCAGCTTCCCCTCCTGCTTGGTTTGGGGGCATGAAAGGGCAAGGCGTATTTTATAACATATAAATTTTGGTGAATGTTGCTATTAGAAGTTCCTTAGGAGGAATGCAACTATTTGGAATTAGGTCGCTGGGCTGTGCTAACAAAGATAACCTTTTAAACTGACTAGTCGGATACTACATCTTATTTTTTTTTTCTTACCAACTTCAATATAATCTTGTGTTTGACGCCCCCCCCCCCACTATCAACATTAAAGCTACTCCCATACATATGGCCACCAGAATGCAACAAAGGGAAATGGTTAAGTGATTTAAATTCTTTACCCCTGAAAGCTTTCAGCTCATTGATGTTCAAAAATAGTTGAAGAATCTAGCACAGACTGCTCAGAAACTAACAAATCAATGTGCCCTTCACCAAACACACAGGCCAATTTTCAGCTACGCCACCTTCAGACTCTACCTAGAGGGGTCTGTTTAACAGAAAACCAGCCCGGGGTTTCCTCTTCATGGTCTTCAGGCCGCCATTCAATTAATGAAAAGAAGTGACAACAGAAGTTAATAACTATTCCTGATCACTGAAGCAGTGGAAAGGGAGGGCTGGGAGGCAAAAGAGCTGGGAGATATTCAACCTGCTGGGTGGAGCTGTATAAGCATCCTCTGTGCTCCCTTCCCATCCCCTTTCCACAAGGCACTACCATGGCATCTGCTCCCAAACTGTTCCCATCCTGTTCAGAAACTGACCTGCATATATATTGGGCTTAATGACCAAATGTTTAAAAATTCATTGCACAAGAACAGCTGAAAGCAGTTGATTGGTTTGAACTTTATTGTATGCACCTTGCTTCCCAGACCGCAGTAAAGAGGAAGGTCAGCTGGTAAACATTTGGGCATTTAAAGAATGAGAGGCCCTGGATTTCCTAGTGTTCCTGTCTGTTTTCCTTACTCACAGCGTTAGGCCCTACTAAGCTGTGTGCTGACCTGGTGCTTAGTTTGGTTTCATCCGACCATCCTCATGCAGGTGGGTCAGAAAAGATCTGCCCAAGTGGTTACCTGCTAGCTCCCATCAGACCTCTCTCCTGAGAAATTATTTCTGGAAGCATTTTCCTCATTGACTGGGAAGCCATTTCAGTGACAAGAAAGCAGGTGATTTTGTTTTTCCCTCAAGTATTGTTTGTAAGTGGTTGTCACCTAGAGAAAGATCTCCCCATTCCAGGTCACAGTGCAATACCATGTTCTAGGTAGGCTCACCCCTGGCTTGGACTTCAGAAGTTTGCCCTACGTGCAACCATGCAAGCATGCACAGACCTCTTGGAGATTTCACAGTGTCATCCAGAAAGTTAGAGTCTCAAACCGTGGTATTCACTTGCAGTATTTTATCGGGGAAAGGGGTTATTTGTTACAGCAATGACTGCTTAGTGTGAGAAAGCGGCCTAATTAGTTCAAACTCCAGTTTATGGTGGGCCTCCTCAGTAGGTAAAGTCTTAACTCTGGACAAGCCAGTACAACTTTTCAGTTCCATTCCTTATTAGCAACACCCTGCTCCATGCCTTTTCTTCCTTCTTGTCCACTCTACTTAGCTCAGGTTTGAGTAGTCTAATTCTAGTTGTTATTGATATGAACAAACTACAAAGAAAATAAGGCAGCGAGGTGTCTGTTAGAAGGAAGATGTTGGACAAATGCATTTCTGGTTGGAGAAAGAAGGAATAAGGACCTATGGAGAAGATGGTATGCATTTTCTTCCCGCAGTTTCAAGCTGTTTCCTCTTGTGATCTCATGGTGTGGACCATGCTTTCCACCCCTGCCATAATTTCTCTGATAAAAATCATGTCCTTTTGTTTTAGTGGGGGGTTCTTGGGCATAGGAGTATATGTGTATTTTAAACTCACTCTCCTCTTTAACTGATTTATTTCTGTCTTCTTTATAATTTTCCCTTTCACAGTATGTAGCCCTTTGTCATTAGAATGATAATCATAATAATAGCAGGAATGTAATTTCCCATAATGCTAATAGTAGCTGTGTGCTCATACACACCCAGTTTATTCTTAGATTCATTTACGCTCTGACTTCTTCATCTCATATTTAAATACAGCAGGTGTTTATCTTCATCAAGGAATGTTTGTTGAGCTCCTCCAGGGAGCATGGGGCTGTCCCTAGGTGCCATGGGCTTATACGGGGCAGATTCAAAGATGTGGAAATGTTTACTTCCCCTAAGATCCAGGAGCGCACATTTTATTTCATTTCTTCAGATGTTGTAAGTGGAAGAACCTTTATAGTACTTGTGCTTACTTGAAATTCCCTCTGCTGTGTGTGCAAGGACAGACAGACCTTAGCATATTATCTTGCGTCATTGAATGTGTCCTGCTTTTAATGTGGTACTCTGCCTCAAAAGTGTAATTGAGAGGAATTCTCTTTTTAAAGCCATTAGATGGAAAGAATAGATGGTGATTATATAAGTACTGTGGAGTTTTTTTTTTTTCCCTGAAGCTCTTCAGCAGTCTAAGAACATGACAGTATTCTTCACAGCGCCTTTATGATACAGATGGAATTCAGTTGTACAAGGAAGTTCAGTAGATTTCCTCAAAATGAATTATGTAGAGTAATCATAATAACATCCTATTTCTTAAATCATGATTTTGATTTTGAAAAGTGGTTCCTACTAGCCTTCTTTTTTTAGAGACATATTCTGATGTATTTAAGAAGAATGGAATAATGGGAAAATGTTGGTAATTTATTTAAAAGGATTCATCGAAAATAACAATGCAAATATGCAAAATGTATACAATTGTTAAATCTCAATAGAAGAAGAAAACAACCGCAAAAAGTACTTTATCTTGTTGGGGCTTCACAAGAAACCTTGTGAAGTTGCAACAACAAACAGCGAGGTCCCTGTTATGTAGATAAGGATAATGGGAATCATTCATGATCATACGGCTAACGGCTGATTTTGTCAGGACCTGAGTTGGTATTTCTCAATTCCAAATCTAGTGCTTTTTCTTTTTTTTTCCTATTCAATTGTAGTAGGTTGCTGTCTGACAATTACTGTTAGACTCACAATTTAACATTGAAATTATGGACCTAATCGTCTAATATCGGAAATGACAAAAATTTCACTTTCATATAGAATCTCTGAACTAATCAGATAAATTATCTATGGTAAAACTTAAGATATGTCCCCATTTTCCAACAAAAACCTAAAATATGTTAATATTTTCTGTCTATTAAGTATCTTAAATTTTGTTGAATAACAGGGTGTTAAGGGCTGAACTGCTGAAGTAAGTCAGATAATCAGGGTGAGCCTGGGTAAGTTGTTTATACTCTCAAACCGCCAACAGCCCATTGCCATAATGTAGGTAATAGAAACCTCTACCTCAGGAGACTGTTGTATTAAATATCATGATACTGTATATAAAGAGCTCAGCACAAGGTCTGTCCTGGACTAAAAGCTCAGTAAATAATGTTGATTAAATACAGTTTTTAATGGTGGGCTACCACATTTCTATTTTGAGGACCTTTAAAATTCACAATGGCTATGAACATTTAACATTGTTACCTAAAAATGAAACTATCACAGAGAATTTAGGCTATATGAGACATAGTTAAAATAGGTATACCTTGGTCACTTGGTGTATACAATTTGAGTACATCCACCGTGACCCCAAATAGCAGAACCAAAAAGAAAATAGACTCAGGCTGTTTGCCTTATCTGGAGTCAATAGTAACGGGGATAAAACATGAAAATAACTGAAGATAGTGTGATACAAGTTTACTGGTATAAAAAAAAAAGCTATGGTTTCAAAAAATGAGTGGACAGTTCAAAAAGACCGTATCTTTATCATCAGTAACTGTGAAAAAATGCTCCAGATCATGAGTGTTCAGAAGTAATAGTGAGATACTCTTACTACCTAACAGATGGTCAAAGACATTATTTAAAGTGATAGTGCAATTGCTTGTAAGGGTGCACTGAAAATAGCAACCTCATACATTTTAGGTGGAAATGAAATTCTAATAACATTCATGAAAAATAAATTTTGTACATGGTTCAAACCAACAAACCCATATCTGGTGATCTGTCTTACCTATAAATACAAAAACATATATTTCAGTGTTATTTATAGAAGCCAAAAGCTAGAACCAATGAATGGGTAATAATATTTATGGTACATCCACACCACGAAATGTGTCTATTAAAAATTGATTAGTCCTCTTCCAGTTGACTTGGGGGAGTTTCCAAGAGAGCTTTGAGCTGAAAGAGTAAGATGCAGAGACAGGTGTGCCTTATGATCCTGTTTTAGTAATGCTAACAACATACATAGAAGATTGTATGTTTCACACTCAGATATATGAGCATTAAGGAAATTGAAGAAGAATGCACATGAGTGTCAAGGTAACTTATAATGTGCAAGGGGTAAGGAAAAAAAAAATTAGTACACCAAAAAGAAAATATAGATACATTCACACACCACAGTATGTATTACATATCCCACTTATTTAAAACTATGGCATATGTGTACCGTGTATAGATTTTATATATGTATGAAGAAATTAGAGGAAAAAGAAATTCTATTTGACTCTATTAACTTATTGGATGTTAATGGAGTATATAGTAAAACTAATCACAGTGTTTTTGTATGGTTTTATGCTATATATTTAAAGGCAAATTAACAGATTAAACGTGTGTATGTATGTCTACATATAAATTTTCAATCATAGAGCAGTCCAGTAGGCCTTTCAGGCCACATCCAACTGGTTGCCTACTTTTGTAAAGTTTGGATGGATGCAGCCATGTCTCTTCAGGAGTTGTCTATAGCTGCTTTCTCACGACAAGGGCGAATTGGATAAGTTGTTATAGAGACCGTATTACCAGCAAAGACTAAAATATTTGTTCTGTAGAATTTTATAGAGAAACTTGTACCTCTAGTGTATATGACTGTATATATATTCACATTAGCAAAAAAGAAGGTGAAGATGTACACCACACTACTGGTTATATCAGGGAGCAGGACCTCACGGGGGTGGGAAAACAATAATTAACTTTTGTTTCACTTCCTACTATAGGCATGTATTAGTTTTTGTAAGTTGAAAATCAGTCAAGAGTACCTAAAATTTAACAATTCCAGTTCAGTTCAGTTGCTCAGTCGTGCCTGACTCTTTGCGACCCCATGGACTGCAGCACGCCAGGCCTCCCTGTCCATCACCAGCTCCCAGAGTTTACTCAAACTCATGTCCATCGAGTCGGTGATGCCATCCAGCCATCTCATCCTCTGTCGTCTCCTTCTCCTCCTGCCTTCAATCTTTCCCAGCATCAGGGTCTTTTCCAATGTGTCAGTTCTTTGCATCAGGTGGCCAAAGTATTGGAGTTTCAGCTTCAACATCAGTCCTTCCAATGAACACTCAGGACTGATTTCCTTTAGGATTGACTGGTTTGACCTCCTTGCAGTCCAAGGGACTCTCAAGAGTCTTCTCCAACGCCACAGTTCAAAAGCATCCATTTTTGGGTGCTCAGCTTTCTTTATAGTCCAACTCTCACATCCATACTTGACTACTGGAAAAACCATAGCCTTGAGAATCCAGACCTTTGTTGGCAAAGTAATGTCTCTGCTTTAACAATTTAAGTAAAAACAAAAGAAAATAGCCTAGAAAATTTATATATTATTTAGAGATAGGGATTATTCATTCATCAAAAAAAAAAATGACTAATCCCTATGTGTTAAATACAGGGGACATATATATACACACACATACACCCACATATATATGTAAGTAAGACAGCAGGAATTCAGGCCATGCAAGAGGCCAATGTAACATAGTGTAAGAATGCTATAATGAAGATACATAAAATGTGCGGAGCAGCAACCAGTTCATTGAGGGATTTGGGAAATGCTTCACATGGGAGGCAGTGTTTGAACGGTGTCTCAAAAGACGTCTGTGTTTGTCAGGTGTGGAAGGGAATTGCCCATGCGGAACTGAACAGGAAATATGGCAGCTCAGTGGTAGAAATAAATGAGAGCCCCTGGCTCATCCATACAGCAAGTATTTAGGCATGACCCAAGAGTAAAGGTGCAGGGAGATGGGGGGAGTTAGCTTCAGGAGCCCACCATAGGCTCAAAATTACAGGTTGGCCTCACCTTTGAGAAAGTGATGTAGGTTACTTTGGGCTATGTTGCATCAACAATGGGGAGTCACTTCAGGGCTTTAAAGAAATGAATATCCTGAGATCCATGCTTCAGAAAAATGTCTCTGGCATTTGTGTGTTAATTTATCAAGTGCTAGATGGGCACATGAGCAGAATAAGCTACATGGAACTTTTCACATAGGCAAAGCCTTTCAGTAAACAATAAAGGAAAGTAATGATAGCAGCAAGCAATGAGTGACGATTATGTATCAGACGTTCTTTGAAGCGCTCTACTTATATGAACTCATCCACCCCTCACATTTTATAGATTAGAGAACTGAGAAACTGTGAGGTTGAGTAACCTGCCCAGAGGTACAGAATAAGTGGGTGGCAGATCTGGGGTTTGAGCCCAGACAGCTGGGCACCAGCCAGCACTCCCAACTACTGTGGTCTTCCATTTGAGGCAAGTTAAGAGCAGTCATATCTTTAAGACATTTCTTTACCTCCCACCAGGTTCCAGGTAGGGTGCAAAGTGCTAGGGGTACAGACCTTGTAAGAGCTTGCTCCTAGTCTAACACCTTGCTGGCAGATGGATTGATTGCAAAGTGGCTGATTGCAAGTGTGCTGCATTGAGAAAGACTATGACTTTCCATTCAGACTCCAGAGAGAGTTTGGTGATCGATAGTCATGTTCGCCGTGGTGAGGGAAGTGGTATAGACTGCACAAGAAGCTGACCTCATTATCACTTATGTGGATCCCGCAAGTGGCACAAAAGTCAGAGTAGGCTTGGATCGTCCTGCTTAGAGTGGTTGCCTGAGGGAGTTTGGGTGCCATGGGTATATTTCCATGTGAACTTTTATCAGATTCTGCCCCTCCCCACAGTACCCCCCACCCACTGTACTCATCCAATTGCCCTGTTCATTAAGTCAATTCTGTAAGACTCTAGGTCACTGCTTAGAAATGCAGACTCCAGGATTTATTATTGCTGTCTCCCAGTGAATACATGAAATTCACTTTAGTTGAAACCACCCAAGCATGACAACTCTAATAATGATGTTTTAATAGTGTCTGCTGTGTTAAAGTTTTTTGAAATCTGATATCTTACATGAGCTAATATAAGCAATATCACAGGCTCCCATTTTTTTTTAATAAAACAGTTCCTTAAATGAGGGACTCAGTTGTACTGTACTGATAAAACCTAATGATTTCTAAAATGACGTTTTACTCCAATATTTATAATTTCATTGTTAACCAAGATTGTATTGTGGTCTTTCAGAATATAAGCAATAATGTGCCTCAGTCTAAGTACATTGAATTCACCTCAGAAAATTTAGGTAACTAATTATCCAAAACTACTGAGGCGGCGACTGTTTGCTTCCTGTATGATTACAGTCTAATGTAGGGTTTTTTTCTGTAATGGAACAAAAATAATCCAAATTCTTTACTCAGTATGCTAACTGGCTACTCTAGAAATTGCTGTCAGGTTACTTGCAAATTTTTGTATAATGAGTATTCAGGTTCAGCTTAAAAAGGTTGACATTGTTTTGTGGGGGGGGTCGGGTAACAGATGTGTGCTGACATAGTTTTAAGTGAAACCAAGCCCCGAAGAAGCTCAATAAACAAAGGACAATGTTTGGAAAAGAAAGAAGCTTGTTTCCTTTGATAGGGTGCATGGAATTTAACCAACCTGTGTTTATAATTACTGTCTGGTTTAGTTAGTGTGAAAGAATCTACTTGTTACTCACTTATAAATAAACAAAATAGATCTACTTGCCCATTCTGCAGCCGACTTGTTGGAGTTTATTTTTCTTTTTCTTTCTCTTTTTTATTGACTACAGACCACTTACTTTATGTCCAGATTATGTTTTTCCATTCTAAACAGTCTTCTGGTTTGGGGTTTTTCTCCCCCTTAAGTATTGGACTGACTTACAAAGATGACACCTTCTCCCAAATTTCAAGTCTTTCCTTCTGCCCCCATCAAAATTGTAAATTGCTACCTTTAGTAATTTACATGTAGCTTATTCTGCTCATGTGTCCACATGTGGATGTTAGGTTGTATACCAGAGGCAGTATTTTTTTCTGGCAAGCTCACACAGAGAGCAAGTTGCTACTACCCAGTTAATTGTAAAACAACATCAAATGAAGGCTGTCAACTTGGGGCCAAGTTGACAAGAGAAAGTTGTGTAGCATGTGAAGCCAATCGTTTGGTCCTTCCTAACAGGGATGTATTTTTAGATGAGAAATTAAATCTCACCTTTTAAATACATGAAAGTTAGGCTGTATAATTTTGTGAAGAACTGGAAAGCCAGTAGCTCTTTTGAAATTTTCCCTTTGAGATCTTGGCTATTGGTAAATTTACTATATTCTGTAAGTTTATTGTTAGTTCATTAGAGTAGGTATATTCAGTTAAACTTTTGAGTTGGCTTTGCACACTGCTTCTTTTATTTTTCCCTCAACTTAAGAATTAATTGTGCCCACATAAAGATAGGTCATAAGGAGCAAGATATTGCATTTTTATTTCCATGTACTAATAGAAAAAATATATAAAATCTAGTTAACCAAATGCTTTCTCGAAATCATCTTGCTCCTTAAAATTAACATTGGACTATTATTTATTATTGAAATCATTTTTCAGTGTTAAGACGGGTTTTTACTAGGGTGTGGGTTTACCTTTTATGAAGATTGCATTAATCCATCACGAAAATTTTAAAACTCAATAAATTCATTTTACCATAAAAGATGTATAAAGCCATAAGCATTTTCCAGATGTGGCTGTGGATATAAGTAAAGAAAACTCGTCTGTTCTGAGAGAGGAAAAACTGTTGACATTTCTTTGAAGTGTAATCTCTTTTGTTTATTTGGTTTTTAATAGCTTCCAGCAGTTAGCCACATATTTTTTAAGTGATGCTGCTCACATACTTTTTTTTTTTAAGTTGTGAGTGGCATTAACTTACTGCCATAAATTTCAAAGCATAACCTGTAAAAGGAGGAGTCCTTCATTGAGATGGATAATTGAGTAATGACCGCAAAGTGTGAGGCACCATTTTCCTTAGAAACTGTTCTAAATGGGAAGTGATGGGCAGCAAGCAGCAGGGGGGTCAGTGTACTATTGTTTTAATCTTTACTATTTATTTATAAAAGGCAATCTGTAGCTGTTGCCTATTTAAATAGCAAAACGTTTTATCCCTTGTCTGTGCCCATTATTTGGCCATTCAGTATGAGCCAAAGAAAAGAATCCAGAATTTTTCAGATTACCATGATGGATATCACCCACACCCCAGGGTATAAAACGTGTGCGTGTATGTGCGTAGGCTTACACAAATGTGCTGTAAATGAGGGGAAATTTTTAGAGTGATAAAAAAAAAATCGTTAAAATGGACTGAGTGGCTGAAAAGTCTGTGACACTGAAAAATGGAAACTATTTGGAAAGTAAGTGAAAACTTAAAAAATAGATGTGTACAAGCTTTTGACATTTCATAATGATTTATATACCAGGCTGCATGAGAATTAATTTGAAATCAGAGGTAATGCTAGCTGTAACCTACTGCAGAGAGCAGAGAGCATTCAAGGTTGAGGAATTTATATATATATATATATGTATATACATATATATATATATAAATTAAGTTTGAGGCCCATTTCTCATTCTGTCCAATCAATGCTTTTTAACTATTACTTATAATAATGTGATTCTACAAAGCTTAGTAAAGTGGCCTTTGTATATATGAGTGTATTTGTACACACTATTTCTATTTGTAAAAAATTCTAATGAACAGTTGTATGCATGCCATATTTAAATACTAAGGTTCTCTTTGATTGGAATTTATTTTTACATATCCAAGCCAAAAAGTAGTCATGAGGTTTCAAGAAAATGCTAGTAAAGAGATATACTTTTATTGGTATAAATAAATAGAAATGTGCCCTGTAATTTTGAAGGAAATCATAGGCAAGATCAACTTGCTTCATGTTTTTAATGCAATTCTAAACAATGTGCTGAAAACACTGGTAATAAAATTATTTTAAGGGATGCTCCTTGACCAGCAACTTAAGCTACGTATTAAAATTTGCTCTGTTTTTCATGTGTTTTCCATCAAGGAAGTCTGTGGTTACCTTCCTGATTCTGCTGGACTGGAAAAACATAGCTAATATGGTGTGATCTGGAGAAAGCTTTGATGCAGGGACTTTGCAAATAAACCTCCAGATGCCATATGGTTTACATTCATCTCTCAATTTATTTCCTATAAATGTCTATTGAATATTCCATTGAACCAACACATGTGAAACCAGAGCTGAAAAAGAGAACAGTATACAGAATACTTTGTGGCAGCAAGTGATTATCATATTTCTTTCCCGATATATTGCTACCAGCCTTAAATGCATGGTAAATTAGTCAAATGCCAAAGATCTCAGACTCAGAGTGAAAATAAAGAAAAACTATTTCAAGAGTTATCAAAACAAACACTCCATTTTTATATTTGGGGTAAAGTAGTGCACACGCCGGAGTGGGAGTTATTTGTGGCAGTTCTAAGTCCTGTGTTTAAGTTGCTGCCATTTAAAGAGTAAAGTTCTCTATGCCTCCAATGTAGAAATATATGCAATTTCCAGCAGCAAAAAATTTTTAAAAAGTGTTAGAAGGAGAATTTTATAAGAAGCAGTTGGGACATTGGCACATTTTGTATCATTCTCTTTGGTTCCATTCTGTTCTAGAATCCAGGTACTTACCCCTCTTTTTCCATACCAAGGAGATAGCTAGTAATTCTAAGAATTACTAAGTTTGCTTCATAAAGTCGTCTCACTTTCTAAGGCCAGCATTTCTAAAGATTGATCTCCTGGATGACTGGAGAATATCCTGGAATTTTAGAGAATCTTTTTTTCTTTTTTTCCTCAATCCATCCACTAAATTTTTTTTCAGTGAAGAATTACTTTTTTTTTTTTTTTGGTCCGAATCAACAGCCCTATGAAAATGAAGCATGGTACCTGGCAACACACTCATATTACTTCCATGTCTGCTATTTGGCTTTTAAATGGTGATGCCAGTACAGACGATGTAAGCACT
Organism: Cervus canadensis; assembly: GCF_019320065.1. Taxonomy (NCBI): domain Eukaryota; kingdom Metazoa; phylum Chordata; class Mammalia; order Artiodactyla; family Cervidae; genus Cervus; species Cervus canadensis. Next base: position 29,023,980 of record NC_057407.1, read on the forward strand.
GGATACAGGTAGGGAAAAGGGACAGAGGCCAGTATTTTGTTGCTTTTCAGATTTCAGTCTTCCAAGACTTTCATTTAATGCTTTGGTTTTAAGGGTTTGATAACTTAATAAAGCAAGTCAGAAAAGCACAACAGATCAAAGTGTGACTAAGTTAAGTCTACAAGCAAAGAACTACCGAGGGCTTGAAGACAGGAAAAGAGAACAGTATTTCCTCAGATTCTAGCCAGCCCACAATTCGCCCCCTGGGACTACGAAACTTTGAGTGTTCTACCCCATCAACTCAGCACAAGATTAGGTTTATTTCCTAAACAAAAACCCATGGCATCAAACTGAAACTCATCTTTCTTTGGCCAATGTTTTATACACATTAGATCAAAATTACATTACAAATTTATAATGCCACTTGTACCCAATACCGGGAGGGGCGGGGGCGGGGGAAAGTGTAATAAGAAGAGGGAGAAATTACTTAAGATGACCAGATTTTTCTTTTGTGCATCATTTTTTTTAAAACAATGCCAAAGCTGGAGTTGAGAAACCCTAAATTAAATTGTAGGCCTTTGAATTTAAAAACAAGCATCTCACTCAAATATTTTTTTTTAATGCATGAATAGCAGGAGAGAAATCCCATGTTGTTTGTTAACTGTGAAAAATACTTGAGATGTTTTTCTGTACTTTTCCATTGTTATTATTAGTATTGTACAATGGACACAGCCAGAGTTTCCTTTGAAAATAAGGGCCTTTGAATGACTGAATGGAGCAGCATGACAGTGAACAGAGAGATTCGGATCACGTGGGAATAGTTTATTGGTAAATAAGTATATTTCTAATCAAAAAATAAAATGCTGTGACCAAAGAATTTTATTATTTACAAAGAAGAAAATTCTAATATGCTCATTTCCCATCTACATAAGTAGGTTTACTGTTTTCTAATTTTGCCAGTTTTTTCTTCGTCTTCAAAAATACTCTCAGGTTAAAATTTCTTGGAGACTCACTCTATTGATAGTCATTTTCTTTTTTTTCTAGTTTAGCATTTTGTTTATAGAAGTAAAAACGCTTCTGAAAGAAAGCAAGCTGCTTTTCGATGGGTGCGTTTTATCTTGGAGCTACAGTGTGGGAAGGAAAAACAGCTTCAGACGTACACATTTCCCAAGAGTAGCTTGCTCTTATCTCATTTTTGAATCAAAATTCCAAAGACAAATTATGTGTGCCTCTTAAAAATAAATTTCCCGCATCTAATTCCATCTTAAAAGCTCAGTCACAAGCAGTAAATCACATCATCAAAACTGCTGCTTGTGATTGTGGGTCTCTCTGATTCCATGTGAGCCTACATTCCACAAGTATGGAGGATGATTAAAGTTAAGAATTTCTACGTGTCCTTCCCTCTGGTTTCACCGTGAGCATGACTTTAGATTTACTAAAAAAGGAAAAAAAATTAATGTTTGACTCCTCTGTTCCCTAGGCTTCTGAGGATACCAGTGTCTCTTACAAAGTGGAACTAATTTCAGAATCCAAAAATTTGCCTCTTGCTCACCTCCCTGGTCCCCGGCACAACAGAGGATTCCAGTCTCTGTTCTGTCTGGGATATGTGCCTTCCATGGATAATCTCAGGGTTAACCCCATGTCCCCAGGGCCTTCGTCCTTGTCAACTGGTGGTCCTCTGCTCCAGCCCTTGCCAACTGCTCCTGTGTATGCCCCTTGGACAGGCCTTCCATCTGAACCCCACAAACTTGGCACTTCTGTTAACTCCCCTCAGAATCCTACTGCCAATCTAGATGCAAGATTCTGGAAATGAAAATCACCCAAAGATATTAACTTTGGGGGGGTTGGCTTTTCAACAACAAATACACAGACTTCAAGTTACTATGGTCCAGAATGGATATATCTATCAAGGCAGGGAGGGACAAGACTCAAAACCTGAGGGGCATTCCAGTTTACCAATCATAATGACTTATATTTGATTATCAAGGTAGTCTGGCAAATTAAATGGTGTTGGTTTCTCACTATTAAAGAGAAGGCATTAAAAATCACTCTAAGACCGATATTTCTCTTAAACTTATTTTCTTATAATGGATATAGATAAACCCAGGTGTTGTTAGGGGGAAATTATGATCAGACAAAGTATTGGAGTTTGAAAATGCAATAGAGAGATCTCCAAGTTGTTTCCTCTTGGAAAGTATGTGTTTGTGAGTGTGTCCATGTATGTGTGTTTTCTAGGTAGGAATGTTACGACCAGGATTCTTGGCCTTCCCCAATCAATAGCAATTGATCAGTGGTCAGACAAGAAATTCAGGCAGATTTTTATTGGGGCCTCTGCTACAGCAGGGGAGGGGAGAGAAAATAAGCAGTTAGTAACCCTACCCCCTCCCCAAGGAGGTGGGGGACGAGCTGGTTCCCTATGTGGAATCAGAGTAGGGGTGTGTCCAAGGATTGGGCTAAAGAGGTGGCTTAGGTGGTTTGCTGACCCTTTTGGTGGTGTTACATGCAGAAGACATGCATAGTATCTTGTTTTTACTCCCAACACCCTGTTTTTGGCTCTTCAGAAGTGACACTTGGCATTTTGGGTCTTTTTGTGTATCTTATCCATTGCATACAGTTCTTTGCAGTCCCTTATAGTTTATTTGTATTTTGTTGCTGGAGGAGATGTTTGTCGAGAGTAAGTATTAGAGCAAAGAGTCTCAAATCCCAATCTGGGCTCAGAGTGGGACACTCAGGAAGAGTGAAGACAAGTCAAAAGTTCTAAAGTAGAGAGAGTCTCTACTACTCCCTTCTGGTTCATCTGATTGGAAACTCTGATTGGAGAAAATCTCTAACAGGACTTGGGTATTTCAGTTTTCCTTAAAGGACTTCATGATCCATTAAAATAACAACAACAACAAAAAAGATATCTCTCTTTCAAGCATGTTTCCCCCTTGGGAATCATTCAGCTTGGTCTTTTCTGGGGGAGAGACATCATTCCCATTTTTCTCACACTAGAAATTGGACCCAAAGCATAAAATCACACAGTGATCAGAGAAATAACACAATATAAATCTGCAGTACACCTAGATCTCAAATAAAGTATAATACAGGCAAATTTTGGTTGATGATTATCAAAATATAAAAATCTGAGAGTAATTGAAGTGCATTGTTAGAGTGGAGCAAAGATGTCTTCTGTACATGGAATACAATACATCTCAATCCCCTTCTCTCCAGTAGGCACAGGTAGGGAACAAGCTCCTCCCCTGGGAACTTCTAAACCTGAGCCAGTCTTCTCTCTGCAGAAACGATACATGCGTGTGGGGCATTTTTTTTGCTAAGATTCTTGCATTGCCACCAACAGAAACACACTCTAACTTAAGCAGAAAATGAATGGACAAAAGGTTACGATGTGTCTCCATGGAATTGAAAGAAAAAGAAGGAAACGCAGGCTCAGGAGAGGCAGCTCCCAGTGCAGTTGTGGGGCTGGAGAGCAGTTCTGTCCATGTTCGTCCACTGCTGGATTAATGCTTCTGGTTCTCTTTTTGTCATAACATCCCCTATCCTCTTCTATCCCGTGGGTCAGGTTGAAAAGCAACCTACACAAGTGAGCTTGCCATCAAACGAGGAAGCAAATGCAAACTACTTACAGATGACACACAAGAATTAAATGGTAAAAATACACAGAGCTGTTTGGGTCCAGCCTTACAGAGCTCAGATCGCAAACTGAAGTCAAGATTGCCGGGAGAAATATCAATAACCTCAGAAATGCAGATGACACCATCCTTATGGCAGAAAGCAAAGAAGAACTAAAGAGCCTCTTGATGAAAGTGAAAGAAGAGAGTGAAAAAGTTGGCTTAAGACTCAACATTCAGAAAACTAAGATCATGGCATCCAGTCCCATCACTTCATGGCAAATAGATGGGGGAAACAATGGAAACAGTGACAGATTTTATTTTGGGGGGCTCCAAAATCACTGCAGATGGTGAATGCAGCCATGAAGTTAACAGATGCTTGCTCCTTGGAAGAAAAGCTATGACCAACCTAGACAGCATATTAAAAAGCAGAAACATTACTTTGCCAACAAAGGTCCATCTAGTCAAGGCTATGGTTTTTTCCAGTGGTCATGTATGGATGTGAGAGTTGGACTATAAAGAAAGCTGAGTGCTGAAGAATTGATGCTTTTGAACTGTGGTATTGGAGAAGACTCTTGAGAGTCCCTTGGACAGCAAGGAGATCCAACCAGTCCATCCTGAAGGGAATCAGTCCTGATTATTCATTGGAAGGACTGATACTGAAGCTGAAATTCCAATACTTTGGCCATCTGATGTGAAGAACTGACTCATTGAAAAAGACCCTGATGCTGGGAAAGATTGAAGGCAGGAGGAGAAGGGGACGACAGAGGATGAGATGGTTGGATGGCATCACGGACTCAGTGGACATGAGTTTGGGTAGACTCCGGGAGTTGGTGATGGATAGGGAGGCCTGGCGTGCTGTGGTTCATGGGGCCGCAAAAGTCGGACACGACTGAGCGACTGAACTGAACTGAACTTTGGCATCTTTGGGCCTCCAGTCTTTTCTATGAAATTAACTTAGACTCAGTGACTCTTAAATTTTTTGTGTACTCACACATTTGTGTTTTTAGAGTCTGATGTATTATATTTTATATAGTAGCATTGAAATAGGTGGTGAGTTAATGGTAAAGAACTAGCCTGCCAATGCAGAAGACTTAAGAGATGCAGGTTCGATCCCTGGGTCAGGAAGATCCCCTGGAGAAGAGCATGGCAACCCACTCCAGCATTCTTGCCTAGAGAATCCCATGGACAGAGGAGCCTGGCAGGCTACAGTCCATGGGGTCACACAGAGTCAGACACAACTGAAGCAACTTAGCACACACACACACACACACACACACACGCACTGAAATAGGAAAGGGTTGCACACCCACACAGTTCCTGTCTATGTCTTTTCACAGGATTTGACATAAAGCAGACACATTGACTCAAGTAGGTGTCATTACTTAGAGATTTCCCTGGATGCTTTAGAATTCAGAACCACAACACAGTTTGTAAAATCAAAGAAGACCTAAGTTTCTGGTCTAACTGCCTGTTGGTAGCAGTGACTATAGAAAAGTTGAACCTTTCCAGATGGTCTGTTCATTGAGGGTCCCTATCTACTTTTAATACTCTCAGTATTAAAATACTGTTTAAAAATTCCTTCTTTCCATGAACTCAGACTACAGAATCCAAGCGTCTGTGGTCTGCATTTTATGCAAGGCAAGGATAGGCTTAGTTGGACCAAAGACCTTCCAAATATCATACTATCCAAGATATTCATCTTTATTTTTCTATACCCTTCCCCTATATCACTCAGTGAGTTCTCTGGAAATAAAGATAGATTTTCCATGTCAAAAAAAAAAAATACTTTCCATGTATAAATTTTTGTTTTATCGAATTTTCTTCCCCATTCCTTCTGAGTAGATGCCATTTTCCTGTGTCATCTCAAATAATATATGGGCCACTACCTGATGATAATTTACTAGGCAAGTGAATGGAAAATGCTTTCATTTACATGATTAACATTTAATTAACATTGTTAATTAACATTGATTTTTTTAAACTTTTTCAGCTGAAGTGTAACACTTAACATTGACCTCAACTTTTAAAATAAAAGCTAGGTGTTAGGAAAGCCCAGGAAGTTGATGATTGATAACATGTATTATGATCTAGCTTCATGTGATCTGGGTGGAAGTTATGAAGTAATGTGCATTGTACCATATAAAATCCTAATGATGGTTAATGTTAGCTAATTAAGATGAACAACGAATGGAGCCAGCCTGGCTCATAAGGGTATTAACGTCCTATTAGAGTCTAACAAAATATTATTTTAATCAAATCCATAGATAGTGAATCATTTTAGATTCTCACTAAGAAATACATTTGGAATCAAATTAGACATTAAAGCCATATTCTAATCATTGTTGCCAACAGAAATAATATTAAACTTATTCTTGAATTTAATGCTATGCCATGTGGGTTTTCTGTTTCATTTTGTTTTAGTCTCAAACATAGATGTATGCCATCCTGTTTATTATCACCTAAGAAATTATGAATATTTGCCACACCAGTTTTTTTGGAAATACCAGATATGTTTCATGTTGACCCACTGAGTTTGTATCAGTACATGTAGGTAGTTCAAAACAGCCACTTCTACTGCCTACTATATCCATCTTCTATGTCCAAACACTGTCCATTAATTTTCTTTTTCCCCAGTGAAATATCTTTGGCATCCATTTGACTTGACATTCCTATGTGGTTTGAGGAAGGGACTTTGTCTCATTAGGCTACAATGTCCTCGTGCTTAAGATAAAGGTACCATAAGGTCACAATGCCTATAGTTTTGTTTTATTTCCTGGAAATTTAGGGCATTTATTCAATATTTGAATGCCTAAGCATAGCAGTAAGTGGTAGAGATAAATACACGAAGGAAGTCTGATGAGAGAGGCAGAAATATTTCAATATCCACAATTTAGTTGGTTGACAGGCCTTAGAAAAATACTCACTGTGCTTGTCATGAACTAGTCCCCATATAAAATCCAGAAGGCCAATTTGTCAAAGGAAAGGCCAGTCTGTGTGCAGTGGGAGATACTTGCATCATGCCTTTGTACTACTTACTGGCCTATTGGATTATTTCTGTGCCCTCTAAGGGAGGAGACTGAGAACTGGAGTGTTAGAAAAGCAGGGCTGGCATGTCGACCTACAAGGAGGAGCTGTGGGCGAGTCTCAGAGCATAGGAATGGTCTGTTCTCAGGCGAGATGTCTCATGCCTTTGAATCATCTGACTGAGTGAAATCGTCGAGGCGTTTAGCATCCTGTCATCATGTTAAAAGCAAACAAAGATGTAGAGTCCAGCTTCTGAGTGGAATGTGAACGTCACAAACATTGGTTTCTCGAAACCCTCTTGTATTTTCAATGTGAGACCCTCAGACACTCTCCTCTGTGCTATGAGGGCTCTTGGTGGTCCAGGATGAAGAAGGCTGGTTTGCAGTTCATTCCCAGTGCCCATCCCCACCCTCACCTGTTGTGGCAGATTGCACACATGGACACACATACACACACTTACACATTTTTGCCCATTTGCTGCTCTGTACTCCGTGCTTAGAACAGCATTTCTACAGTGGGAATTGAATGTCAATGGTGAACAAACAAACACACTTTTGCATGTGAAACAATTGGTGGTTTTACTTATTTCTAAATATATGGCATCTCCTCCCATTCCAAAGCCTCTGTGCTCAGTCATGTCTGACTCTTTTTTTTCTAATTTATTTTAATTGGAGACTAATTACTTTACAATATTGTGGCGGTTTTTGCCATACATCGACATGAATCAGCCACGGGTGTACATGTGTCCCCCCATCCTGAAACTCCCTCCCCTACCCTCCCCACCCCATCCCTCTGGGTTGTCCCAGAACACCATCTTTGAGTGCCCTGCTTCATGCATCAAACTTGCACTGGCCATATGTTTTGCATATGGTAATATACACATGTTTCAATGTTACTCTCTCTTTGCGACCCTCTGGACTGGGTCCGTCAGGCTCCTCTGTCCATGAGATTCTCCAGGCAAGAATACTGGAGTAGGTTGTCATTTCCTACTCCAGGCAACATCCTACTCCTCAAACATCAATGAAACAGGCCCTCTGAAGGAAGATGCCATATCCGAATTGGTTTTAATTAGTCTGCCAAGTTGTACAGGGAGGGAGGGAGGAATTAAAATGGAATATTAAATTATATTCTGTTTAAATTTTAGTATACACTGTGTGAGACCAACTAGTTTCTATGGAAGGGTAACTTTATGGTTAGACTGGTTGCCATGGGGGAGTGGAGTGAAGGAATAGGCTGGGGATGGAGCTATTCATTTTATTTTAGATTGGAGTTGATGACTGTCAGTTCCTAGACCAAATCCAGCCTGTGGAGAGGATTTATTTGGTCAGTGTCATTTTTATTTTTGTTTAAATGAGTTGCTGTCATTTAATATGAGAACATTTCTGAAAAGATGAATTTCTCACAAACTGTCTAGTGGTCCAGTAGTAGACTCCAAACTTTCAGTACCTGGGGCACAGATTAAGTCTCTGGTCAGGAAGCTAAGATCTTGCAAGCCATGTGGCATAGTACCCCCAACACCCCGCCCCGCCACCCCGCCACCAAAAAAGTGTGAATTTCCTACTAGTGGACAAAATGAGCCTCAATTCTTATTGGGCCCCAGTAGGGGCTTCCTCTGTGTGACAGGGCACCAAGCCTGGTCGTTGTCATCAGTTAAATGTCAGTCCAATTCCTGTAGGCATTTGAGTTCTGAAATCTACTTTAAATGATCTTACACACTTGAACTCTTTTGAACTCTTTTTTATTTTTTTAAGAAAGTGGCATCTACTATTTTTGTAATTTATATGACTGAGAAATTTTAAAACTCTGACGTTTAAGCCACAGAAAAAAGAATTATTATTTCTCAAGCAAGCAATAAAACAATATGCACCACACAATTTGATTTTGAAATATATAGATATAAGCATGTATTACATATGTAATTTCATATACGTATCCAAATATAGAAAAAAGACTGAAAGGATATATTTGAGAATATTAACAGGAGTCACCACAGTTGTCTCTAAGTGATGAGATTTCAGACGGCTTTATTTTGTTCCATTGTATTTTGTATTTTTCCATTTCTTTTTTTTTTTTTCGCTTTTATGTCTTTTCTTAATTTTATGCAACGAATAAGAGATTGTTATATTCTTTATATTAGGGCATATTTCCAGTTGGGTTTCAAAATACTTGTGGTTCTGATTTTGTTTCCACCATCGTTCCGAATCCTTTGTAAGGAGTCTCTTGTCTGCACCTCTTGGTATTATCTGCCATCTCTGTGTTTACCTGCGGGCAGCACCCAGCTCTGCGTGTTTGTATTTCTCCTCTCTGTACATACTGGCCTTTCCACTGCTCACATCCTGGGGTGGCTCACGTTGGAGTGACTGACAGTGAATCAAAATTAAAAACACCAGTTGGCATTAAAGGTCACTGCTTTATTAGAATTATTCATTCAAATACAATTAACTTACCCCTGCTCTGGAGGAAAAGGAAAGGTTTACGCCAGGGAGAAGGAAGGATCTAAGGGGTTCTCCATTTATAGCCTTTCTCCCATTTGAATTTTTTCCCCAACAACTTTATTGATATGATAGGCAGCTGAAAACAAAGGACGGGCGAAGAGTGGGAAGGTGTTTCCTTTGAGAGACACGAGGTAGGGGTAACTTCCTTATTTTGAACACAGACTAAGGCTTGAAACAAGTGGGTTCTTAGAAAACCGTGCTCAAATAGTGATCAACGGAGCACAAGGGGTAAAGACTGCATCTACCTTTGGAATAGGATGGAAGCACATTGAGGGACCCGTCTCACCACTATTGTAGCATCTCTCAGTATTTACACAAGGGGGTGCTATCATTTTTGGATCCTGGCTGTCTTGGAAATTCTGATGAAATCTGTGGACAAGGATATTGCAGCAGGAATGTATACCATATGCACCTAAAACATTACGGACAAATCCATGAGGTCTCTCATGAGGTGTCATTAGAATCTTCTCTACCATTAAGAAACTATTCCAGATTAAGATTCCTTTCCTTGTTACTCATTCATTTCATATGGGCTTCAAATCTTGACATGACCTTATGTGTATATATTACCCACTCTAAAGCTATATATATCCTTACGTCTGAAGGGGATAAACATAGTGCCTACCCAATGACTGTTTTAGGGATTAAATTGAAATTTGTAATGCTCTTAATTGCACATGTACATGGAAATTTTGATAAATATTGCATGCTATTATTTATTATTTGTGTTCTGGCAGTGGTGCTAACAGTTGGGAAGAAAAGGTTAAAAAATAAAATTCCTATCCATACCTTCAAGGAGCTTAGAATCTTCTTAAGGAAAAGCACAGAGGAAGTAGCAAGGCCCATCATGAAATCTATAGAAACAGAAAGGTTAGTGGTAGTCTGAAGGTGGGTAGGGATGGGGAATAACAATAAATGGGTACAAAGGTTCTTATTGGTGTGATGGGAATGTTCTCAAATTGGACTGTGATGACAAATGCACAGCTCTGTAAATTTACTAACAGTCATCAAATTGTATATTTCAGTGGTGAATGTATATGATATAAAAATACCTTGATAAAGCTTTTAAAAATATAGAATAGCATGATAGTGTGGGTGTAGGTATATGCTAAGGGCTGTGGTCGTAGAGAGGAAGGAGTGACCCCCATGGTACACAGAGGAGGAGATGCTGAACAGAGTCCCAAATACTGTAAGTAATATTTGACAGGGAGGATAGTAACATATTCTAAGCAGAGAAAGCAATTATCAAGTTCCTCAGGCAAGTAAGGATCAAAGTTAATTTTCTGAATCAAAACAAATATGTTGATTATTCTTATATCTAAAATATTGCCTATTTTATTTTATTTTATATTGCCTATTTTAAAATATAGTATAGAATGCTTGTTTGGCTAGTATTATGTCTCTCCTTCCCAACAAATGATAAGGTATGCTTGACCCAGGAGGAAGTAAGGTAGACCTCAATTTGTAGATATGATCCCATTCAAACCATTGGAGTGTAACTGTGAAGTCTACACATCCAGTTGTCCTAAGTTGAAGATGAGGAAACAGAGACTAGAGCAGTGACTCTGTATGTCCTTTGAGTATGTCCACTTAAACAGTGAAAACAAGCAGACAAAAAGCACAGCCCTAGTATCCAGTCATCAGTACCCACTAGGATTTCTTCTGTGTTCACATGTGTGGGATGGAGAGAGGCTTTGTATTCCAATATCTCAAAACCATAGTCTTTGAGCTCCAGTGATAGCTTCATCACGTGGTCATTTAAACTCATGAAAACCAGGTTTCAGTTTTGCTCACTAACTTAATAGTATGCTGTAAGTTATTATAATGACCTGTCTAAGAAAGAAATAACTCATTTGAAAAGACCCTGATGCAGGGAAAGATTGAAGGCGGGAGAAGAAGGGGACAACAGAGGATGAGATGGTTGGATGGCATCACTGACTCAATGGACATGAGCTTGAGTAAATTCCGGCAGTTGGTGATGGACAGGGAGGCCTGGCGTGCTGCAGTCCATGGGGCGGCAAAGAGTCAGACACGACTGAGCAACTGAACTGAAGAAAGAAATGACTGAATTTGCATGTCATTTGTCCAAAAGAATGAAAGAAAATGTCAGCCTAGAAGAGCTTTGAATGATATCCTGTGAGTCATTGACTAGAAAAGCCAAGTGGCTGAGGTTAACTGCTCAGCAGGTATGTAGGAGAACTAGGGTTAGGACACAGTCTTGTGTCCCCCAGACCAGGCCACTCAGCATTGTTATTGGATGAGCAGTTAATGCCCAAGGATACAAACCAGTCTTTCTTAGGCAACCAAAGTTAGTGAAAGGTAATTTTCAAACAGAATGGAAAGAGTTGACATTGGCTGTCAACAAAAGAAAGACGGGTTGGAAAATAGGTCAAGTATGTGTCTGCAACAGTGCTGACCATCTACCTTCATGAAGCCTAAAATGTGTCTGTTGGGTTTATGATTGTGTCTCAGAAACTGGGTGTTCACTTATTATTCCTGTGTGAGTAATTTTATTCTTATGAACAAAGGGCTCTGAAAGAGTGCAATTCCTAGAGCTAAATGCACTTTATTACTCTTTTACTAATACTCCAGTACTTCTGAAAACTTGTCCTCCTGAAAACTTATAAAATAGGAGTCCTCACTGGTTCTATGCATGGCTTGACAATAACACTTAATCACACTTACCCCATTTTCCTTGAGGGTTTTTTGTTTTCTTTCTTTTTTCTTTTCTAAAAAAAAAAAAAAGCTTTTCCTGTTTCTTTCTAGTTCTAAGACCATAGCAACGTTCACTGGAGAAATAGACTTCCTATATAATTACAAATAATCAAAAAGCAGTGTGTGTTTTACTTTCTCTTAGAATGCAGCACTGCAGGTCAGGAGTGGTGTCAAATAAACAACTTCACTGTTTTGGATTTTTTCAAGGCTGAGGCTCCAGATAAAACAACTGCCTCTTGCACACAATATGTCCTGTGATCACATGTCATGATTGATGACAAGTCAAAACATACTTTGTTTGCTCAGCTCTAATGAGAAGTGACCATCAGAGTTCTGTGTGGTTCTGAATGTTATTAGATAAATAAGGTCCATAAACACGGTAAAGGTAGAGGTCCGTTTTCCAAACAATGGAATGTTTCCTTTCTATACCTTTAGGGGTCAACTTCAAAGAGGAAATTCATGACCAGTTTGCTCACTCAAAAGGCTCCAGTTTCTTCATTTGAAGCCTTTTCCAAGTAGTCACTAAGTTATACTTGCTTTATTTTATGTGGTCAGAGGCAGTTTCTCAACCTCAGAGCTATTGGCATTGGGGGCTGGAAATTCTTTGTTGTGGGGTCTGTTCTGTGTATTATGGGATGTTTAGCAGCACCCTTTGCCTCTATACACTAGATACCAGTTCCACCCCGCCTCAGTTATGACCACCAGAAGTGTCTCCAGACAAGTATCCTTTGAGGAAAGAAATTACCCCCAGTTATGAGGCATTGGTCTAGAGTTAACTGCAAGAAAAGAAATTTGAGTGCCAAATAAAAGCAACCCAGAAAAATAATGTCATACATACTGTTAAAGAAAATTGCAACAGGAACATAAATGTCTGCAACAATAATGACTGTCTTGCACAAATGAAATTTAAGTGATTTTTTTTTTTTTTTAAAGGACAGTCCTTAGTTGATACTACCATCAGTCTGGACTAATAACTCCAAAAGTAAAATCCAGAATTCGTTTTTCTGTTTCTATACATAGTCCTATGGTATACTAAAATAATTGTCTTTAATTTTTCTTGCAGGAAGTGTAGCACCAGCTCAATGGGAAAATGCAAGTGAGGTCATTTTTTCCCCTTGCCTACCAGAACATTCCCCTGAGAAATTTTAGTCATTTCCTTATACTACTATAGTTTATCCTTGGCCTTTCCTTAAGCATATTTTAAGAAATTCTTCGCATATTCATCTTCATTGGCGCTTCTGGTGTTATAATGAGGCATTTGTTATAAACATTAGTGACCATAATCAGATTTTAGCTTGAAACCTTATATCGGCCAACTTATGTAGGAAAGAATAGAAGTGCCGACAGTGTTACTGAAGAAACAGTTAATACAATTTAAATAAAAAGGTTTATGGCTAATTTCAACTCATTTAGTGAATTGTAATTATATGATTACCTATAGAACTTCCATCATATGGTATTTGAAAGATCAAAGTTAGTGAAAAGTCAGCATGTAATTAGTTTCTTGCTTTGGAGCATTAGGTAGAATTACTGCAAAGAGGCAAAACTATCATTTTATAGAGACCCTTAGGAGATTTATAATGATGGTAGACAAATATATGCATACAATATCAGTTGGTGTGCTAAAATTTAATTTTCGTGAGGAAATGTGGTTGAAGATGATCACAATACATGGGGATGTTCTTATTTTAATATTGGTGGATGTTATTATTAGAGAATCATATCAAAAGATATGTCACCAGGGAGAAAATATCATTTATAAATCACTAATGAGTAGCAAACAGTGTTTAGCTTGGAGGTATGAGGCATCTCCTCACAATGTGCATTTATGATCAAACACAAAAGATCAAGTGAAGAAAGAATAGTAGATCTATATTTTAGTTCATTCTGCTAAGGAGCATTTTTTTTTTTTATAGTTAGGGTTGCAATGCCTACATTGCATTTCCTTCTCATCAGAAAAAAGGCTGCAATCAGTAGAAAGAGATTTTTATTGTGTCTAATTTGGAACTTAGCCATGGAGATAATGCATGATTGTACAGATTAAAAATTGTATAGATTTTATTTATGTCCTCAGAGTAATAATAGCTGTGCCACTAGTTTATCTAAGAGAACTCATCAGGAAATCTCATAGCTGACAACAGACGTCCTCTGGGGTCTTTCCTGAGATTTCTTATTTTTAAGTGTAGGGTGAATTCAAATGGCCCTCAAGGTCTAGAGTAGGGAACGTTGACCCTTCCATTGCCCATTTTTTAGTACATTAAGAGTACATCTGAAATTGTCTTGTGAGGAAAATCTTCATCATAGTCCCAAGCAAACCCAGGTTTCTGATTACTTGAGTGGCAGTTGAACTGTCTTCAGGAAAATTATAAGAACTTCTTAAGGGCCTCATCCTTTAATAAGAAGATATCAACTCTTCTTTATCAGTTCAACAGACTAGTAAAATGTGTATCTCCAACCCTAGTGGAAACCCAGGCAAACCACCATCCAGGTCAATAACAGTCTTGAATGGATTTTTAATGGTGTATATGTGATTCACTTGTTTTATTTATTTTTTTCTGGAACATCTCATGTTTAACGCTGATGGTTAGAAATCTGTGACCTTAAGTCACACTGTTCTTCAGTGGAGTGCCATCTCACCACTGAAGACAGTGATGCTCTAAAACCTTCAGAAATGCTTTGTTACACCTGCCCTGTAGACCTTGTTATTCACATTACTAAGTACCTTATATATGACAGCCCTTGGAGACTTTTGTTTCCTATTTTAGTATCAAGAAGAGTGCCTCTCCTAAAGAGCTGGTTTGCCTTTTTTTAAAATCTTCTGGACAATAACCAGTTTTGTAAGTTTTCATGTTCTCCTATTGATGTTAACTTTTAGAAATTTTAAGGTCAGATTTGTCATCCACAAAGTGCAAAGGAATTAATGAAAAACATTTTGTGGCTCATATTGCCTTTTTCTTTCCACTTAATATCACTCATTCTAATGTAACTTCTCTTTCTGCATAGTATCTTTTTGTAAGTCATCTTAAATCTAGTAAATAAAGTACTTAAAATAAAATTAACCTACTCTATAGACCATGCATTCTGCTTTTTCCATATTGACTAATAAGCCAAGCAGGTCTTCAGAGAAATCAGATAGACAGATTATCGTGTTTTTATGGTTTATTTGTGAATTGCTTGTAATTTCTTCAAAAGGTATCACACCACCAATTCAGTTGGCTCTTGAAGATGATAGGAAGCTTTTTGACTGGACCTGATGATAACAAGGCTCTTGATGGGTGGGAAGGTGTTCTGACTGAAGTTTTTGCAATTAGACTCAAGACATGTTGTATGTCTGGCAAAGCGAAGAATATTTTTAGGGCAAACCACCTTTGATGTAAGCATTTTAAAATTTATCAACTGTTGTAAAACTAATCTGTGCTTTTAGAGGTCAGACTAGAGATCTCCTTGGAGTGAATTATAGTGGCTGAAACTGGGAAGGACGCTCCTGGGGTCATGAGAATGTTCTCTTCCTTAATCTGTGTGCTGATTATTAGGTGTTTCAGGATTATGAAAATTCATAGTGCTGTACACTTATGATTTTTGTACTTTTCTATATGTATTTTGAAAAGAATCATATTTCTGTTCAAAAGCAGAAAAGAAACTGAGTGAGGTAGCTTAATTAGTAAGTATCATTTCGTTGTTTTTGAACTAGTAAATAAATTTCCATTACACAAATGATTTAATTAAAAATAATTGCAAGGTTAAAACAGATAGACTCTAAATGTGGTGAAATGGATACTGCGGAACTTGCATGACTACTCAAGATGGGGGAAAATGCAAAGGGACTAAAAAAAAGTTGTTACTTATAATTGAACCTTTGTGAAGAGTGAACCATGAGACCAGACTCTCTGGAATCGCTCCAGTCTCTCTTCATGGCTAGATATCCCCGTCTAGGTTCTATTTCAGAAACATGGTCAGGGAACAGATGGGTCCTTGTTGCAGATGGGCCCATCATCCACACCACTGCAATGTGCTTGAGGGGCCGACTTCTCACATCTTCAAGGAGAGCCAAGAAAGGACCTCAGCACGCATAAATCCCACTCTCCTCCTAGATGGGGTAAACTAAGGCCTTGATGTGTGTGGGAGTTTGCCCAGTGTCACATACAACATCTCACCTGGAACATGCATCCAGGTGTCTGACCCCAAGTTCATCATTGTGTGCACAGCAAGCCTAGTTCTGTCAGATGCAAACTCATTTGCCAGAGAGAAAACTTTGTGCCCTAAACTACAGAGACCCTTAAATACCATTCTAAATCATGATGATGAAAATACGAACACCTCAATCAGAATGCTGTCTTCTGGATCTGTGGTCTACCAGAAGTTTCATGGATTTATGCAATAGAAATACTTGGAGGCAGGATGAACTGAGACTGGGACTCCAGTCTAGCTGGTGGAGGCTTTGTAGAAAACTGGGAGGAGAAAAAACAAATGCGGTCAAATCAGTAAGAAAATGAATTGTGCATATTACATAAAGGCCAGGTATTTTTGAAGTAGCTTAGAAAAATGGGGCTTCCCTGCTAGCTCAACTGGTAAAGAATCCACCTGCAATGCAGGAGACCTTGGTTCAATTCCTGGGTCAGGAAGAGCCCCTGGAGAAGGGATGGGCTACCCGCTCCAGTATTCTTGGACTTTGCTGGTAGCTCTGCTGGTAAAGCAATCTGCCTGCAATGTGGGAGACCTGGGTTCAATCCCTGGGTTGGGAAGATCCCCTGGAAAAGGGAACTGCTACCCACTCCAGTATTCTGGCCTGGAGAATTCCATGGATTGTATAGTTCATGGGGTCACAAAGAGTCAGACACGGCTAAGTGACTTTCACTTTCACTTTTAGAAAAATGGGGTGTGAGGTCCTCGGGGATAAACAGCCTTCATGTCTTGTGCCACCACTGATTGCTTGCTTCTGATAACGGAAAGTCATTGTCAAGGGTTTTGAGGTTGCATGTAGTAGCTGGTGGAAAGAGTACCATGACAGATGAATGATTAATATAATTAACAATGTCTGTTGTGTACATGGTCTCAGAGTGTTGCTGAACATGTACCATACCCCTCAGAATTCTCCTTTATTCATTTCACCAACTTTTGAGCACAAATTCTTTCTCAGGGACTTATGGCACAGTAGTGTTTATGATAACTTACTGTCATATAGGGAATGCAGGCCATCAAAAAACTCTCAGAAATTTCAATTAGATCCTACAATCAGTCTTTTGCAACGTATTTATGAGCTCTGTCTCTTTGAAATTTAAAGCATAAGTCAGTTCCCTCATCAGTTTAATTCAACCAAACATATATTTATTGAAGAAAATTAGGGAGCATGGTGTGCCAAGCAGTCTGATCTATCAGTTGTCTCCAAGTCTACAAAAACCCCTTTCTGGAATAAAATGCATTTCCCTCCTTTGTCTCCAGTGGGTCCCCCTTCCTCCTGCATTCCCTACCGTATAAACCTCAGGCTCTGCATCTCAAAGCAAGTTTTATCAGAAACTCCACATTTAAGGATTGTGGCATGTGGTTCCCTGAAATAGAAATCTTTGTGACCTTTTGCAAAATCCTCTCCGTTCCATATATCCTTCCCAGATACACAGCCCATTCTTTCTGCTGAAAGGAAAAGTATAACGAATGCACTGCCAGCAAGAGGCTTTGGAGCCCAGCATGTTCGTGGTGAATGCATGCATATACATGGGATCAGGGGCAAACCGGATGGACCGACTCTCCCAGTGAGGGAGAGTCTTAAACCGAGATTAACCTTGAAGCTCAAATTAGATAAAAACAAATAGAAATTTCTCCACAGGAATAAGAGCTTAATATAAGGGAAAAGTATTTCATAGCCCACATAACTTTAATTAAGATGAAAGCATTTCCAAGTATCTGCTTCCTCGACAGTCTTATGTTTAGAGATGTGTGTTGAGCTCAGCATGAAGGAACTAGTCTATGCAGCTCATTATTCACTTTTACAAGGGCCTACTTTGGGAGCTCTTTGTAGAACCCTGGTGTTCACTTCCAATTTCCTCTCCATGCATTCCTTTGTTTAGCTCTTTGTTACATTCTTGGGGAATCTGTCGAGCTCTTTATTGCAATGGTGGGTATACCTAACAGCCTCGACACCCTCTTCCAGTTGTGACAAGGCATCAAGAAGATCACAGGTACCCACCTTCAGCAACCACCTGTTGGGGAGCAGGTGTGAGTGACAGGTTGTATAATTTCTTCCACAGAGTTTGTTAAGACAAGTTTTGTGCTTTTTTTTTTTTTTTCTAATAGGCAACAGTTTACACACAAAGAAGATACAAAATCAGACACCCATTGGAAAACTACAAAACCTTTTTGATAAATTTGTTAAAAAGATTGACTGAGGTTTGTCTTAGGAATACAGTTCTGATTCTTTGGATAAGCATCCTTCTATTTTCTTTGTGCTTTTAAACCCTAGATAAATAGCAGTGTTTATCGAAGAACTTTGTAAGGCACAGATGCTCAAGGAGTATCTCTGGTGCATCCAGAAGAGCATTTAAACCTGTGGATGTCAGCAGCATCCTTCAAGATGTGCATGGAGTTGGCCCCACAACTTCCTGACTGTGTGATGATGCATCTTTTATGAGACTTCCCTCAACCTTAGCTTCTAATCTGTATAAGTGAGAATCTGAGTAGCGTTTACTTCATAGTAGGAGAATTACAGTAGATAATACATATAAAATCCTTAGGTGCTGGACTCATAATAAGCATTCAAATAAATACTAGCTATTGATCATAAATGAGAATAGATGTCAAAAAACATACATACTTAAAATACTTTCTGATGATTTAACTTCACTCCTTCTAGGTGGGATCTTTGTTCCAAAGCCTTGGTTTCCATAGAGGTAAAATGGGGATAATATTTATCTACCTGGAATTGGGATGGGGATTGCTGTAAAAATTAAGAGGTAAATGCAGTGAGGGTGTGAGCCTGGTTCAGGGTCTGGCAGTAATAAGATCCTAATAAATGTGAGATATTAGTGGTTATTACCTAAAGGCTGGTTAGCAAGTTTTCCATAAGAGCTGTCCTTGTGCATCCAGGATGTGAACGATAGCTTTGTTCTGTTATTTTCATAGAGCCAGTTAAAGCTGACCTATAAATGTGTAGGGAATGTACTTGATGGTGCTTATAAAACCAAACACTTGAGAGAATAGCACTGAAACATGTATATTATCGTAGGTGAAACAGATCTCCAGTCCAGGTTTGATGCATGAGACAGGGTGCTCAGGGCTGGTGCACGGGGATGACCCAGAGGGATGGGATGGGGAGGGAGGTGGGACGGAGGCTCAGGATGGGGAACACGTGTACACCCATGGCTGACTCATGTCAATGTATGGCAAAACCACTACAGTATAAAAAAGAAGAAGAAAAGAAAAAAGAAAATCAAACATTGTTGTTGCTGCCAACTAATCTTTTGTGAGTTAAAAAAAAAAAAATGGTCAGAGTGGTCTATACCAGATAAAATAGGTTTGGAAAATAATGCATGCCAGCTCCTTTCATTCCTCTGAGTCCCTAGTTCTTTAGAGATTCACAAGGCCTACTAAAAAGAAAAAGGCAAAGGCAATTCATAGTAAAGAAACCCATAGAGCCTTATTTCATCTTGTGTTTTCTGGTCTTACTTAACCATGAACCTATATTTTCTAGAATACCTATTACTGATAGAGATATTGAAACATATCCTGATATACAAGTATAATCAGAAATAAAATGCCATAAGGCATTCAGATTAGATTACTGTTTGTGATCCTGGCAGAATAGCCATTTCTCAGGGTTTTTTATTTTATTTTATTTTATTTTTTTGAAATTAACATTCTGTAGAAGTATTAATCAAAGTATTGCTTGCATAAAGTTAAATAACAGAAATTAAGCTGACATCCAAACATGTCTTGCTCACTTCAACAAAGGAAAAAATACTAAATATTCATCCATTTAGCAGAATCCCAAGATAGCTGAGTGGTCCGAGTCATAGGGCCCACTCTCTAAGGTAGACTGGTAAACTCATGTATCTAGAGTGGGAAGGTAACATAAAGAGTCAACTGATGGACATTTCCACAGCAAACATTTCAGAATAATCTATCCTTATTTAAATTTTTTTCTCTCATCTTCTTAAAGCACCAAGTCTTCTGTTTTCTCACTTTTGATCAAGATACTTCTCTTTTAGGAAATACTGTAAAGTTGTAACAATAAATTACAACTGACACCCACAATGGCAGAAAGGCAGTAAGCACAGGGAAGAGACTGTGGCAACCTAGAAACACACACTCTGGCCAAATGAAGGTACAGTCACTCAGAGATAGCCAAGTGATGCCCAGGAGTGGGGCCCAGTGTTGTCACAACTTTGGACTTTAAAGGGAACCTGAAATTTCTCAGTGTGTATTTTTGTGAGTCTGGATGGCTTGTTTATGGTCACTTCTCAGGGCATGGGATTTTAGGAGGATATTCTGATGAAATTGCAAGGTATCAGGTACACTGGGAAAATACCACCATGAGGAATCCAGCACTTCTTGCATTTAAGTCTTCTCAAATCTGGACAAGAACAAGTGTAGCTTTTCCAAAATGGTTTAATATTCAAGGAAGAAGGGACTGTGGGTCTGATTTGTGCTAGAAAGTATTGTGCCCTTGAGAACAACTACTTTGTTCATTCATTCCAGTAATATTTATGGAGTACCTGCTGTGTACCAAGCAGTGTTCTAGAATCTGGGCATGCATCAGGGAACAGACTAATGCCTTCTCTCACAGAACTTAAGTTCTGTTGGGAGGGATAAAAAGTACCTCTGTTTTCCTCATTTATAAGTGTCGTGGTTACTACCTGAGGGAGATAATTGGGAGGAGAATAAACATACAAATAAATATATGTTCAAGGCAGAGGATGCAGATAGAGGGGAATAGAAACTGGGGCAATGATGGAATAGAGAGAAATCAGGCCCCTTTTGAGGGGGAAAAGAGGACAATGCACTGAAATTTAATCAAGGTGCAGAAAATACAGTAATACCAGCTTAGCTGGTATAATACCAGCTCTGATGATGCGCCAAGCCTGGTGCTATAAGCTTCATATGTATTGAGACCCATTTTATCTGCCCAGCCACCCTAGGGAGCAGAAGCTCTGATTGTGCCTTTCAATAGAAGAGGAGATAGAGGCTCAGGGGTGCTGAGTCCTTGGACTCTTATCATGGGGCTCATAAGTGATGCAGCTGGTGGGGATGGTTCCACCCAAGCAGCCTGAAGCCCACATTTGGTTCTTCGGTCCACCTGCTTTTCCATTTCTTTCCTGAGATGTAGTGCAGATGATGAGGACTTGCTTTAGAAGAGAAGAGGCAGCCAAGAAAACCCATCCCATTATCTGACTATTTCAGCCCTGACCCATCAGTGCACATGCACAGAAGAAAAATGTGAAAATGACTTGGGATCCTAAAGGGAATGTATGAATTCCAAAATATGAATGAAGAATAAAAGCATCTAGGTACTTCCATAATATTCCACATTGGACTTGATTTCCCCCCAATTTTTTCCATATCCACTAAAATCCAATTCCTTGTATTGTTAGTGAGTGAATGAAAGAGTTTGCACTTATCAAGAACTAAGTTACAAAAATAATTGATGAGAGGGTATAAAAGGTGAAAGCATTATGCATTTTGTGTTGGAGTCTAGCCCTAATTGTCTCCCTCCTGTCTTGTAGCTGGCACCCTTTTTTGGTATGTCCATTAATAAGCACAGAACCTCCTGATGGGTACTTGATAAATGTTAACCTGAGCAGTTGAACCTGTAGTTCTATTTATTTGTTTGTCTATGTACTTGGCATGAATATTTTCAAAATTCTTAGAGATCCTCAAACCAAAGTCATTCTCCAAGTCAGAGATGATGTTATTTATGACACTCAACCTGGAGAATGCTGTTGCAATCAAAAAGAGTTTTCCTGCAGGACAAAGAGCAGAATGAACTTTTTCTTCATCTTGTTCAAAAAAGCCAAAATTAACATCTTTTTGCTTTTGCATTTGGTATAGCATATTTAATTCAGGCCTGGGTTGGGAGTTTTTAGGATTCTTAAAAATCATTTGTTGAACTAAGGGCTTCACTGCTCCTGTGAAGTCCATCATTTCCTGGTATTAGATACAGCTTTTCATTTAATTAATTTTAATACAGTAATTTATTTTTATATTTTCCTCTAATCTTGTCAACCCAATGTGGATTTTGCTTTTAATAAAGTACTGGGTAAGCTACTTAAAGTGAACTAATTGGGCAAAGCCTGACTTGTCCATCTGATCAGAACGGACATTTGGAGGAAGGTGGGGCCGGTGGGGGGACAGCCAGCAAAAGGGAAGAAAACCCATGCTTGGAATCCATGGGGCGGCAGCAGCGAAGTGAATAGAACTTGCCAAGCACACAGAGGGTGTGGTTGAAACTTGCCCAGGGCTCTAGGAGAGGGTTCAGAAAATTGATTTCCTTTATGACTTAAGCAGCAGCCCCAGCTATTGTTAAGAGGGAGACAAAAAATTAGCCCAAGTTTTTGAAAGTGAATTGTAATTCATTATGAAGTCCTATGTGCATTTCTTCCTATAGCTCTGCTCCCGGGTGAGCCTGCTTACATGCACACACTCTGGTCCTGGTTCCTGGTTCTAGATCTTTACTCTGTACCCTGTGGGCACAGACCCGCTTTTAAAGAATCCTGCCTTCCATTTCAGTTCAGTGTCCATCCTGACTGTGTTGTCAAGAGCCAAGCACATGCTAGACACTGGGATTTAAAGAATGAAATGTAGTTCTTGCCCTGCAGAAAGTTACACTCTAATTGAAGTCAAAATCCCAAAGAAATCCTCTAACCCTGGCTAAGCGGGACCCAGGTTATTCCCTCTGGAAATTGTAAGTGCTCTTCAAACTGATTCTGTGCTCCCTTAGGCTCAGGAGAAGCAGTGGTCAAGGGCATCAAGTCTGGACCTAGGCTGCTTGGGTTGGAATCCTGAACCTGTCATTGGTTAGTTATACAATCTTGGGATCACAGAGTTTTCCCACTTATAAAATGAGGGTGTAATAGCATCAGCCTCATGGGGTTCTTAAAGGGTTAGGTGAGTTTATGCATAAAGGTTTGTCTGATGGACACATGGTAAGCACTAGATAAGTGTCAGCTGATATTTATTATTAATATCTGTCAGACTCTTCTGAGTGCAAGTGACAGAAATCCCATTCAAACTAGCTTAAGCAATAGGAGATCATTGACTCAGTGGGCCTAAAAGTCACAAAGACACAGCTGAATCCAGGTGTGCTAATTCCTTCTTTAGATCTCTCTTTCTTTCTCTCTTTCTGACTTTCTCTGTGTTTGCTTATCCCTCAGGCAAATGCTACCCTTGTTCCTCCCCCCCCCCGCCATCCCCCATGGCCATAGGCATCCAGCTCTAATTCCCGTGATAAAGAGTCTCCTTTGCTAGAGCCCTGACCAGACTCCCAGGACTGGATTTCACTGGATGAACTGAGTCACATGGCCACCTCTGGGGTCTTCATTATTAGGATCATGGTCCTCAAACCATGTCACTGTCATCTGCAGAAGCAAGGAGGTAAAAGCTCCTTGGACTGAAAAGAGGGGATAGGTGATTCCCTAAATATGGGTCTGTTACCAAAGGAAGAGGGACAGGATGCTAGGCTGACAAATAATAAGCATGATAACCCACTGTACATGGTAAAATCATTTTCCTGCCTCAAATCTCCCATTACAGTGGTTTCTGGTATGACATGCAGGAACAAGGGCCATTCACTACAGGGGCAAGCCCTGGTTTTTCCAAACGCTTTTTATTATGGAACATATGTTTGTTTTATTTAAATGACTTTTTTTTAATATAGTTGTCTTTTTTTTTTTTGGCCATACCATGAGGCATATGGGATCTTAGTTCCCCAATGAAAGATCAAACCTGCATCTCCTGCAGTGGCAGCACAGAATCTTAACCACCAGACCACCAGGGAAGTCCCTAAATGGCTTACTAAATGACATATATACTTTTTCATTTTTTTTTGGATGCCTTCCTTTTTTTTT
Organism: Cervus canadensis; assembly: GCF_019320065.1. NCBI lineage: Eukaryota > Metazoa > Chordata > Mammalia > Artiodactyla > Cervidae > Cervus > Cervus canadensis. The sequence continues at coordinate 29,047,860 of NC_057407.1, forward strand.
TTAATTTTTATTTTTTTCATTTATTTTTATTAGTTGGAGGCTAATTACTTTACAATATTGTAGTGGTTTTTGCCATACATTGACATGAATCAGCCATGGATTTTACATGTGTTCCCCCTGATCCCCCCTCCCACCTCCTCCCATCCGATCCCTCTGGGTCTTCCCAGTGCACCAGCCCTGAGCGCTTGTCTCATGCATCCAACCTGGGCTGGTGATCTGTTTCAAAAAACTAACTGCTCACACAGTATCTGCACCTGCCACTTTCTTTCTTTCTTCTCTAAGCATTTTAGCCTAAAGACCAAGGCATTGCCCAGTGGTAGCTATTGCTTTAGGGCTACGGATACCCGTAACTCTCTATGGGAATTTCCCCTCTGCTGGAATCCCCTCCTTGCCAACCTTCCTAACCTGGTCAGAACCATTGCTACAGCCTCCTCCCCTGTTGCTTCAGATATATAATTTCACATTGATTTTTAACAAATACCTCTTCTTCCCAGGGAAGTTCTCCAGTTTTATCCATACATACGTAAGGTTGCTGACTAAAATCGTAGCAGTTAGAGGAGGCTCACATGGGTGAAGAGGCTTCCCAGATAACTCAGTAGTAAAGGATCTGCCTACTAGATACAGGAATTTAGGTTTGATCCCTGGGTCTGGAATATCCCTTGAGAAGGAAATGGCAACCCATTCCAGTATTCTTGCCTGGGAAATCCTCTGGACAGAGGAGACTGGTGGGCTACAGTCTATGGGGTCACAAAGAGACATGACTGAGCACACACACACACTTTAGTGAAGGGGAGGCAGAGATGTCAGGAGGACATGAGGTCAAAGGCCAGGCATTGAAGTAGCAGAGAGGAGGATCCCTGGCCTGGGACACCTCCATGAAGAGAAAATGGGACAGTGTGGGTAATGTGCCTGAGATGTCCTGTGGAGGCCAACCCACGGGACACCATTTAAATGAGCATGTCCAACAGCCCCTCATATTTATATCAGAAATATGAGTTTCTGATATAAAGGGGTTGGTGGACAACTTTCCACTCACAACATCAACCTTGCTTGCCTCCTTCAGATGATTGAGGAAAAGATCCTGAGACTTTATCAAGTCTCCCAAATTACCCTGTAACAGACTACCTTGTGTTCAGTGGACCAAGATGCTCATAACTTTGTACTGTTACTACCAAGGTGAGTTATGGAGGACTGGTAATGGGAAAATCTCCCCACACCCACCACATTGATATGTATTGTCATCAAACGGAAGACACTTTCTGCTTTCATTATTACCATCTCAGTCACTTCTTTTGAGCACTTTCTCTGAGTTCATGATCCCTAATCCTTTATGGATCCTCATCAAGCTTTCTGTGTTCGTCACGGGAAACACTTAGCTCCAATATGAGCGTCTGTGCCTGCAACATCTTGCAGCTCCAGGGTGTGGACAGCCCTGGAGTGCTGTCACTACCCATTCTTTCCTGACTTTAACTGGGCACAGAGAATCAGACACTCCCTCACTGCCTACTAAGTATAAAGGCATTGAAATGTGGATTCAATGGCAGTGGGTAAAGATCCTGTAGATATTTGTTCAGATAAAATAAAACAAAGGAAAGTTTGTTTATAAACAGTAAGAGAAGTGTCAGTCAAGGACAAAGTTTCCCTGTCAGTTAATCAGAAATTCTATGACATGAGAGAGGAGCTCAGTTCAAGATTTTCAACCCTTTGTGGGTCTGAGCCACTTACGGGAAATCTAGGTTGTAACTAAGTTAGATAAATCATGATGGTGAAGTCTACTAACAATAGTAATATCGTATTTTATCCTCTTGTTTAGCATTCTTCTGGTTGCTACATTGGCAGAACACCTATGAAGGGGGCTTTGACTTGCAGTAGGAAAGAGTTGTGTTTTGGATTCTGCCATTAACATATAATTTGTGTAATGCTTTCCAGATGGTACACTAACTGTGTGATTTTTCTTCTGATAATAAATGTTTGCAGGATGTCTGCCAGGCAGTGTTCTAGGTCTTAGGGGTTCAGAGGTGACTATGAATGAGTGGGGGTGGGGCAGAAAATAGATAAAAAGCAAATAGACGAATGAGAAGATACTGGATACGTGATAAGAATGATGAAAATAAGGTGTGAGGTGGCAAATAACTGGGGGTTCTTTGAGATTGTGCTCTTAGGAAGACATCCTGTGGGATCTTGTGTCTGAATGAGCTACTGTGTGACAATGAACAAAGAATGTTCCAAATAAAGGGAACAGTGTGCAAAGGGAAAGGGTAAAAACATGGCCATTCATTCATTCATAGGTCCATTCTAGAGCTACTTATTGAGCCTTACCGTGTGCCAGCCTTTAGGCTTTACAATTCAACAGTGAACCAAACAAAGATCTCTCACTCACAACACCTACATCCTAGAGGTAGAGTTGGAAAATAAACAATAAGCATAGTAAATGTTGTGATTCTCTTAGAGATTAAAAACTATTATAAGAAATCATACCCGGTAGAGGAAGATTGAGAGGGCAAATGATAGTTAATGATGAGATGGCCAGGGCAGATGACAGTACTTATTAGGGTAGTGAGGGAAGACTCCAATGAGAAGACCCTTCAGCAAATGATGAGGGGAAAAGAAAGCAGATATCTAGGGGAACTGAGATGCAGGCATGGAAGACCCAGTGCAACCCCCTCTCCCCACCCCTACCCCGACATGGCAGGGTTTGGCTCAAGCAGAGTGAACAGGAGAAGGTCAAACAGTTGATGGGAAACCAGATTATGTAGGAGCCTGTAGCCAAAAGCAGAATTTTAATGTTACTAGGAGTGCAAATTTTGAGCCTAGGAGTGACATGATCTGACTTACATTTTCAGGGAACACTGATTGCTAAAGTGAAAAGAGATTCAGAATAAGGAAGTGTAGGAGCAGGGAGAATGGTTAGGAGGCTGTTGCATTAATCCAGGCAAGAGATGATGGTGGCTTGGGCCAGAATTGTAGGGATGGTGGGGCATGGCTTGATTCTGGATACATTTTTCAGGTAAAGCCAACACAGCCTTTTTGGTGGTTATTATTGGATGCATGAGAAAAAGAAGTCAAGTATTACTGGCTGAGTAAGGAGAAGAGTGGAGTTGTCAGGGAAACACTTGAAGAAGGCTGAGGGCAGAAGAGCTTTGGCAATGGAGGGGTCAAGTGGTCTTGGAATAGAGTTTTGGTCATGTTAATTTAGATATATATATATTTTAGTTATCAAAGTGTAAATGTTAAATAGGCTGTTGGTTATAAGGCTCAAATGTTTAGGAGAGGAATCTAGTATTTCATGCCATAGGAGAAGACAATATGGAAATACAAGCTTAGGCCAAGGGCTAAATTCTGGGACAATCCAGTGTTAAAAGGTCAGGGAGAAGGAGAGAAACTAAAAAAGAGTGCAAAAAGGGCAGTTAGTGGAGTTAAAAGAAAAATCTAGAAACTGAGGTGGCCCAAAGATCAAACAGAAATGTACCCTCAAAGGCAGTCATCGGCTATGTCAAATGCTTCCTGTAGGTGAATTAACAGGAGGGTTGAAGAATGACCACTGGATTTAACAGCATGGCAGTGGGGTGGCAGGAGAGGAAGTCAGATTTAAGTTAGTTTGAAAGAAAATGAGGCTGTTCTGTACATCTGCGTCTCCATTACTGCCTAGCAAATAGATTCGTCAGTGCCATCCTTCTAGATCCCATATATATGCGTTAATATGTGGGGGGGTGGGGGGGGAGGAAGATGAGGGGGTGGGAAGATAAGGGAGAGAGTGAGATGAATGGAGAGAGTAGCATGGATGCATACACACTAACAAATGTAAATAGATAGCCAAAGGGAATTTTGCTGGGTGACTCACGGAACTCAAACTGGGGCTCTGTAATAACTTAGTGTGAGGGAGATTTAAGGGGGAGGGGTTATATGAACACCTATGGTTAATTCATGTTGATGTGTGGCAGAAATCAAACCAATATTGTAAAGCAGTCATCAATCAATTAAAAATAAGTATCTTTTTAAAAAGAGAATGAGGAGTTCCCCTGGCAGTCCAGTGGTTAAGACTCCACACTTCCAATGCAGAGGGCATTGGGTTCCATCCCAGGTCGGGGAACTAAGATACCGTGCAACGTGGCCAAAAATACATACATATATACATAAAAATAAACCTACTGCAAAATCAAAATTGCTAAAAGAGAATGAAAAGAAGAAAATCAGAGGACTCAAATATAGACAGCTGTTTAAGGAGCTTTGCTTGGTGGGGGAGCTAAGGCATAGGGCAGTAAATAGTAGGCACAGCAGACATGGTCCAGGGAAGAACCTTTTTTATTTCTTTGCTTTAAATGAGAGAAGTAATTGCCTGTGTTTGCAACGTGGTTGACGCTGCTGTAGGAGGAGAGAAAACTGATGTTGTAGAGGAGGAAAGGGATCTGGTTGAAACAGTGTCCTTGAGTAGGCAGAGAGGGACTAGAGCGGGTGTCCTTGTGAAGGGGTGGCCTTAGACAGGAACAGGAAGAACAGGCAAGCAGGCAGAGAGTGCAGAGGCGGGTAGGTGAGCACAGGGGTTACTGGGTGTCTGTTAAGTTCACTTCTTGTTGCTTCCATTTTTCTTAGTAGGAAGAAAGTCAGCAGAGTGAGGAGAGAGCAGAGAGGGAGTGTTGGGGCAGGAGGAGGTGTGATGGTGACAGAGTGTGTGGACAGCGAGGGTTTCTGGAATTGATAGCCAACAGGAAGAACTCACCTGAGGCTCCTGGTTTGTGGAGGCCAGTGTGCCTGGAACATAGTCCTGCATGGGAAGGGGAGTGTCGGGGTGAGGATGGCAGGGGGATAACAGGGGCTAGGTCAGGTAGGGTTTGGTAAAACTGAGTGAAGAGTTTAGGTTTTATTCCAAATGAACCCTTAGGGAAATTCTTTAGATTCTGCACCTCTGTATTCCACTTCTGACAAACTAAGAATACATAACCTTTCACCTCTAAAATTCTTGATTCCACGTATAAAAGGGAGAATTAATTTTAAGTGTTCATTAAACTAACAGCTCAAATCTCCTGATTATGAAGCATTTGTTGAGAAGTAAAATTTCTCATCCATGCATTTTCCTTTTTTATTCTTTGAATAGCTTTCAGTTTTGCTTCAATATCTTGATCTTCAAATTACTGTCTTTCTGGAGCTTGTTTTATTGATTCAGCTCCAAAATTTTTTCACGAAGAAAGCAAAGAGAAGTTAATCATTCAATATGTATTTATTGAGCATAGATGGTGATCCTGGCACTGTGAAGTTATTTTCAGCATTTTTTTAACACTTTGCAGACATATGAAGGTTAAAAGATTAAATGTGAACTTACTAAAATTTGATGAGCAAGTCTGAAACCAGAAATAAATATTCCTTGGTCTTCTAGATTGTTATCAAGGCAGGGGTTTCTCTTGTGTAGACATTTTTTCCCCTTCCTGTGATTATCTTTGGATAAAGCACTTTTGCCCTCTTGTGAGGATACTGACCACACAATCATTTGCAGTAGAAAAATTACAAGCATCCTCTATTTGAAAAATTCTTGGAATCACAAAATAAATCATCCATATGATGGAAAATCGACACTCATTTAAAAATTCTCATTTTGAAGACTATTTAATAATAGGGAGGATTATTCATGATGTAAATGAAGAACATAGTAGAACAAAATATTTACTATTAACCTTGATTTCTAAGTGAATTCACTTTAAATTTATAATCTGGGATGTAATATAGCATAACATTTCTACAAAAGTCACTCTCCCATGTAGTGTGATTAGGGGTATTTTGATTTACTTATGAACATTTTCTATTTTTAAGCATTTTTATAATGAACATGTATTTTTTTATGATGAACCTAATATTAAATTCACTAAGACACAATAATTTTTCTTGTGTCTGGGGAAAATTGGTGATTGAAAAAAAATTTTCTTTTCTCTTTTAATAGAGATGCTCCCCATTCAGCACCCATAGGTGGCATAGAACAGACAAACTAAGGTCCACCCATATCAGAACTCGTAGCTACTTGAGCCCCTTTGGAGGAGAAAAAATAATGTCCTAGATTTAAATGTATGTAAACATAATATTCAGGAAAAGAATAGTTTGGGGATAAAAGTATCCAGGGCACTATATACTATATACCAGGGCACTGATCTTGTAAAATTGTAAATGCCTCTCTCATTCTTTTCTGTGTGTAATCTGCTATTCACCTGATGCGAAGAACTGACTCATTGGAAAAGACCCTGACGCTGGGAAAGATTGAAGGTGGGAGGAGAAGGGGAAGACAGAGGATGAGATGGTTGGATGGCATCATCAACTCGATGAACATGAGTTTGAGCAAACTCTGGGAGTTGGTGATGGACAGGAAAGCCTGGCGTGCTGCAGTCCATGGGGTTACGGAGAGTCAGACACAACTGAACTGAATTTGTTAAGCAATCATTTAACAAGTATGTGAGGGACTGTTGTTTAACAAATGCTTATAAGCACTTATAAGCGCTTCCCTGGTAGCTCAGATGGTAAAGAATCTGCCTGCAATGTAGAAGACCTGAGTTCAGTCCCGGGGTTGGGAAGATCTGCCTGGAGAAGGGAATGGCTACTTATTCCAGTATTCTTGCCTGGGAAACCCCATGGACTGGGGAGCCTGCTGGGCTACAGTCCATGGGGTTGCAAAGAGTCAGACACAACTGAGTGACTAACACAACACTTATAAGCACTTACGATGTGCCAGCACAATTTCTAAGTGCTTTGTATGTGACCCATTTAAATCCTCACAGCATCTTTGTGACACAGGTAGTATCTCTGTTTTATACATGAGATACTTAGGCACAGGGATGTTACATAGTTGGCCTGAAGTCCCACAGCTGGCAAATGACAAGGCTGAGATTCAAACCCTTGGCATCCGCAGACCATGTTCCTGCTCCAAGATGAATTTGCCACTGCACTAGTCTCTTGATTTCACTTGCTACTAAACAACAAGATATTTTAAGTCCCTATCGTCAGGGAACCTACAGTCTTGTGGGAAGACAGACACCCATCCAATAATCACATGAAAACAAATGCCTGATTACCAAAATCTAACAAACCTGTGAAGGAATATGTAGAAAGTGTATGTGTATACATAAAATGAGACCTTTGAATGTTGGGAAATGGCAGGATACTTCTCCAGGATCATCTCTCTCCCTCATCACAGCAATTACATAGAATCTTGGTATTGTTCGCTTAATAATGTGCAGGAGAAGAAAAGTAAAATCTCACTACCCTCAGTGATTGTTACAGACCAAAACCAATGATCTTTCAGTAGATGGTCAGCCTGTGTATAGGTATAGTGATTCATTTCTTCCTTCAAAAAGGGTCAGGAAGAAATCAAGCATTTGAGCAGAAATGACTGTCACTCTTGGCAGTAGTAAACTGCCAGTATTGCCAACCAGTATAAACCCTCTAAAGTTCCTGACTGATATCCCCCTTGGATGAGCAAAAAATTAAATCACAACATAAGGGAAAAATATAATCTAAATTTTGGGTTAGTTTTTATTGGTACAGGTATATGAATTTTGTTAATGTGATCCAGAGGTTTTTGTTTTTGTTTTTTTTTAAATTTCTCTTTTTTTTTTTTTTATAATAAAACAATTTTTTTTTTTCCATAGAAACGTTATTTTTTTATTTTTTTTTTATTTTTTTTTTATATCTTTGAATCAGCCATGGATTTCATGTATTCCCAATCCCGATCCCCACTCCCACCTCCCTCTCCACCCGATTCCTCTGGGTCTTCCCAGTGCACCAGGCCGGAGCACTTGTCTCATGCATCCCACCTGGGCTGGTGATCTGTTTCACCATAGATAGTATACATGCTGTTCTTTTGAAATATCCCACCCTCACCTTCTCCCACAGAGTTCAAAAGTCTGTTCTGTATTTCTGTGTCTCTTTTTCTGTTTTGCATATAGGGTTATCGTTATCACCTTTCTAAATTCCATATATATGTGTTAGTATGCTGTAATGTTCTTTATCTTTCTGGCTTACTTCACTCTGTATAATGGGCTCCAGCTTCATCCATCTCATTAGGACTGGTTCAAATGAATTCTTTTTAATGGCTGAGTAATATTCCATGGTATATATGTACCACAGCTTCCTTATCCATTCATCTGCTGATGGGCATCTAGGTTGCTTCCATGTCCTGGCTATTATAAACAGTGCTGCGATGAACATTGGGGTGCACGTGTCTCTTTCAGATCTGGTTTCCTCAGTGTGTATGCCCAGAAGTGGGATTGCTGGGTCATATGGCAGTTCTATTTCCAGTTTTTTAAGAAATCTCCACACTGTTTTCCATAGCGGCTGTACTAGTTTTTAAACTTGTTTTCTATCAGAGAAGGGAAGGATTTCTCTAATTGGAAGCCTGGACTTGTATGGGTGGGGCAATGTAAACTATAAAATCCAAATCTTTTTTTTTTTTTTTTAATTTTTATTTGTATATGATTTTTTTGGATACATTGTGTGAAACTTTTCCATATGAAGTCTCCTTTGGGGTATCAGATTCAGCTTCAATTTCTGGAAGAAAGTCTACTGATAGTCTTTAGCGAAATTGAGTGTCTAGAATACAGTGTCTTCTCAGTTGGAGGGATACCAAGCTGTCTCTAATCTGGGCAGAATTTAATCCCAGTACAATGGAGCATCAAAACCAGGGGTAAGATGACCAGATCCCACCTTTTGAGAAAAACTAGGAAGTTCTTCAAGGACAAGTGTGTCAATCGCTCAGTCTTGTCCAACTCTTTGCAACTCCATGGACTATAGCCCTCCAGGCTCCCCTGTCCATGGGATTCTCCAGGCAAAAATGCTAGAGTGGGTTGCCATTCTCTTCTCCAGGGGATCTTCCTGACCCAGGGATAGAACCTGGGTCTTCCACATTGCAGGCAGATTCTTTACCATCTGAGCCACCAGGGAAGCCCTTAAGGAAGTATTTCAGGGACCAGCAGTTATTTGGCTGAACATCTCAAGATGGCAGCCAAGTTAACCTTGACGCTCACAAGGGTCTGTGCTCATGTGTCAGCGGGAGTATCACTCATGGCAGCCTTACTACTCTGCCACATGTATCATTTGTTCTCTCCTCATTGTAGTGACAGGGAAACTTTTGATAGAGTATCTACCAAACTCTTTGAAGATGCTGTTAACTGCCACCCTAATATACCCCTCCGACTCTTATGATGAGTCCCTCATCTCTGAGTCATAGTTTCCTGGACAGCTAGACTGTAAGGAGTGGGAATTTGTACCAAATTTGCCTCCCATCAAATGCCTTTCCTAGGAGTTTAGAAGTGGGAAGAACAAGTTTATTTCTCCATTAGAAAGTAATTGTTATCTGTAAAATTGGGAGCTGTTGGGTATCATCTTCCGTGTTGTGGAGTGGATAAAGCTGGTCTGACAGAAGAGGTGAAATAGAAAGAGCCAGTCACCCATGAGAGTGGGACTGAGTTCTCCCTGGGTTCCAGGCTGTCTTTGGGGTTTTGGATCTAGTGCTTCTCAAAACCCCACAGATTTCCTTCCTAGGAGTCCAGTAGACATTAGCATGCATTGTCCTCTCTCTGCTTTTCATTTGGTTTGTTGGTTGGTTTTGCTTAAATCAAGCTTGATTGCTGTTAGCCGGAACGGAAGAGTCCTGTAACTAATGGAGTAGTTTTAATAGTTCAAGGAATATACTTACCATGTTGATGTACCCACCAACCTCCTTTAGAATTAACTGCATCAGGTCTTGGGCTCAAATACCTAGTTATGGACATGCGCATGGATCACCCACTTTCATATTAAAGTAACAAAGACATCAAGCCGGAACAAGAAAAATGTAGAGAAGTTTTAGTTTGAGAAAAAGTAGCAGGCATTTCCTAGAAATAGCTCTGACCCAAACCCAGCCAGAGCAGATTCAACCGGAGGGATATAAACAGAAATCACACCCAGACTGCTATAATTAAACTAAACTAGATTTTAGAGGAAATTCTTCTTTGTGAAAAGCAAAGAATCTATATGTATAGTGGTTCAATCTTAAGCACTTAGGAAAACAATTACCAAATTTGTGATTTGCAGACAGAAATCTTTTTCAAAATGAATTGGTCAATGTAAAAATAAAATGCATAAAATCCTTTTTATAAATGCTGAAATCATACCCATGCAAGGGTCACGGTGGTTCACTAGTATTAGATGTTTCTTGTAGACTAAAATCTCCACACAACACGTCTTAGATGATCATCAAGTTCGTTACAGCTGTTGCCTTTGTTTTTGTCTTACCTTTATAGGTCAATAATTCCTTTATCCATGTTTTATCCTCCTACTTCATGTCTGATTGTACTATTCATATGTAGGGATATGAGTCCCTGATAACTTTGAGGATAAATATAGAGAAAAATGGGCTTTATTAGTTTGGGTTTGTTTTATTAATATTCTACAGTTTGATTAGAATGAGAAAGTAGAGAGGGCATTATTTGCCAAGCAGAGTAAAAACAACATAAAATGAAATAAACTGAGCCTCAATGTATTATTGATAGAACACGGAGACATTTTTCACAGCATTATTGTAAGTACAAAGGTCCTTGTGTGAGACAATAAAGGAGAACAAAGACTTATTTTTTTTCCCCAGACTCTTTTTTAGTTTCTTTGCAGATACCTTTAGTTATGTGAAGGGCATATTTTTTCTTTAAAAGGAATTTAGAGGGGAAGATACCAAAATATACCAGACAACTATATTGAAATATTTACCATTTGTTGATTTGGGACACAGAGTGAATGACAGATTTCAGCATAATATTTGCAGAGGGAAAAGGAGAATTTTCCATGAGCATCTAGAATGTTGTTTTGCTTGAGTTTATGCAGAAAATATATCTGAGAAAAATGAAAACTTATCTTGGAGGAAGGGAGAATTCCTCTGAGAATATAACCAAATAATGTCAACAGAACTTTTCAAGTGATTAGCAGTAAAGAAATAATGTTACCAAAAGTGGGATTTGGCTGCTCAGCACTCTGAAGCCAATAAAAGGGCAAGCTTGGTGGAAAAGAAAGTTTGCTTTATTTCAGCTTCTGGCAACCAGGGGCAGGGCAGGGAGGAGTTGGGGGGTGATAGGTTGGACCCCTGTCCAAAGGCCGACTCCCACTCACTGACAGTCAATGGGCAGGAGCTTTTAAAGGGGAGTTTTAGGGGCATATAAGCAGAGACAGGGGGCTACATGCAGAAACAGCACAGTCAGGTCTGACATTCATACTGAAATTGGTCAGGCAGTGGTCTGACCAGTACCACCTGATTAAGTACAGCTAGTTTCAGCGTTAGGGTCAGTTTGTTCCCATTTCCTTGAGGCCAGTTCTTGGAATTGTGGCTACTTATGTCATGGCTACAGTCTGGTTATCATGTAGTTAAGTTCTTCCACCTGGGAGGTGTTTCAGTATCTACCAGACAGCTCACAGGATGTCTCAGAATATTATCTATAGCCTTTGAGGAGGAACTAAATGTCCTTGACCTTTTTAACAAGTAAATTATTGTTATTTTGTCTTCTTTGTTTTCCTTTGCTTCTGCATTTTTCTCGCTTCTCTAGGCAGGCTGAGGACATGGAGAGCAGGGACCATAGAGTCCTGCTCCGTTTCGTTAAGACCTGTTTTTTTTTTTTAATCTCACTTTTGCAAAAATAAGCTGAGCTCTTTTGTAGAATGGCCACATGATAAATGGGTGTGGTTCCAGAGAAGACATTAAAGTATATATGATCTTGTTTGCATGATGATGATGTTTGCATGTATTTCTCTTCTTCTCTCATCTTCCCTCTATGGCTTGATACATTCAGTAACTGGTTATAGATTTGGAGATGTTCCCTCTAAAAGCCGTTTTGAATAAAGAAAGGCAAAAGCTATAATTATCAGCAGCCCAAAGAACAGTAAGTTCTTTGTTACTTACAAAGTGATCCAATGCAGAAACTATTCGACCTGCTTAATAAGAGAAGCTCTTCCATTCAAGAGAACTATTCTTAAGAATGGAGGGATAGTCACACTACAGTATATAAAATAGATAACTAATAAGGTCCTACTGTATAGCACAGGAAACTCTACTCAATACTCTGTAATGACCTATATGGGAAAATAATCTAAAAAAGAGTGGATATATGTATAACTGATTCACTTTGCTATACAGCTGAAACTAAGACAACATTGCAAATCAACTATACTCCAGTAAAAATTAAAAAAAAAAAAAAAAATGGAGCACAGTGAAATAATACCCCAATTGGCTTAAAAGTCTATTTATTTGACAGAAGTTCAGATAATATGAAACCCAGAAATACCTATTCCAAAGAGATCAGGACAAGGTACTCTAGACATGGAATCACACCTCTTCACAAGATTTTAGCAGTTTTGTAGAATAATTGAAGAACAGTCATTTGTAATCCAGCAGCCCTGAATTTGAATTCTGACTCTGCCATTCATGACTACCTCAGCTTGGTAGTCATGGAAGTCATGGACAGATGGGTCTCAGTTTTCACATCTGCAAAGTGGATATGAAAATATCTGTAAATTAAAAATGAAAGCCCCCTAGCACCCTGCCTGGCACAGAAACGCTGTCAGAAAGGAAGTTGGCATTTCCAAATTTTTTATCAGAAGAGCCGCTTTTATCAAGTGATGAAAGTCCTGGCTTCATTCTTGTAGAGGATGCAGAATTGGATTTTATATTTCCAGTAACTTGGAGGAGTCAGATCATTTTTTATCACCCTCAAATCAATTTTCCTGCCATGTACACCACCTTTTACTAATTAAATTGTATGTGCAAAACTCTGGGTCATACTATTAAATTCAGTTTGGGAATATATACAAATTGTCAGCCTAGCCTACTCTCCAAACACAAGAACAGCTTCTTTAGTGTAATTCTGCCAGATGCAACTGTGAAATGGGATAGACAAAAAAAAAAAAAAACTGCAATTTTTAGTAATAAATTCCCTAGTTCAATGATTTTTAAAATTTCTAAAATAGTGATAATTCATTTGTAAAATATTTCAAAAGTTAAAAAAGTATACTTATATACATAGTACTATCTTTTATCAAGTGTAGTAAATAATTTGCTATGTGTATGTTAATTTTTTGAGGAAATAAAACTTTTCAAATTTATTGGAGCCTAGTCCCAACAGCTTCCAGAGTCACTATTCTAAAGTTTACATTTATCATTCTCAAGCAGTTATCTCTCCACTACTGCATGGTTCTTAAGTTTTGAAGTTCTATAGAAATAGTATGTTACTTGATATAATTTTTTAAACATTTTTGAGATTTGACCATGTTGATACATATAATATTATTCATTTTCACCACTGTGGAAATTTCCATTGCATGAATCTGGTGAAATTTAATTGGCCTAATCTTCTGTCAATGGGTATTTAATTTATTCCAGCTTTTTACTGTACCAATGATGAAATGAACATTCTTGTAGCTACCTCCTCCTGGGCACATACACAAGACTTTCTCTAATATATATTTCTAGAAGTGGAATTTATGGGATGCAGGGAAAGCATAATACTCAGTTTTGAGTATATTATACTAGAAAGTTGTTCTCCAAAATGGCTATTACAGTTTGCCCTCCCACCAGCAATGAATGGAAATTCCTAATCTTCATTTGTTGTAACACTTGATATCATTAGGTTTCTGAACTGTTTGGAAATCTGGAAAGCATAAAATTAATTTTTTAATTTGCATAACCTGACTACCAGTCAGATCATCCCTCTTTAATACACTTATTGTCTAATTCACGTTTTCTTTCCTGAGAACTGCATGCTGCTTTCTATGCCTTCCTTCCTGTATACTTTTTTATTGTTCATTTGAGGAGTTCTTCATATATTGTGAATGATAATCATTTGCTTTATGTGTTGAAGATATCTTTTTCTGGCCAGTATGTATTTTAATACTGTTCATGAAGGTTTTTTTAAATTATTATTTGAAAACTGAGGTTTTTTATTCTCATGTTTTATTTTTTAAATTCTTCCCTATTTGGAGGTCATAAAAAATCATTTGTCCATAGTTTAGTATTTGATCCCACTGGAATGTGTCTGTGATGTTAGGTAGGGATTTGATTTTAATTATTTTTCCCATGAGCAACCGTTTCCCCTAAGATAGTCTGACTAGCCCATCTTTCCCCTCATAATAATAAAGATGCCTTTATGCCATAGCGCTGCACTAAAAACCTACTTGCAAGACAATATTATTATATCTTTACAGTCATTCTAAATATTCAATATAGTATGCTCCTCCGCCATTAATATTGTCTTCAAAATTGTTGATTTGTTCATCCAAATGAATGATAGGTTCATATTGTTCAATTCCATACACAGTTATGGGAATTTTGCTTGAATTCCAATGATTTCATCATTTGGGAAGACTTGACAAGATGTTATCACTGGGACACTATGTCTGTGTTCTTGCTCTCCTCTTCTTCAGGTATTCTTTTACATCCTTTATAATCATATTAGTTGAGATTAGTTAAACTATGTAAAAACAGAAAAGTTACAAAACCAGGAGCTTGAACAGAGAGTTTATTTTTCTCTCACAGAAGTGAAGTCTGGAGGTAGGTATGTGGCAACTCCACTATCACCAGGAACCCAGGCTTCTCCTAACACTCTGCTAGATGATTCTAGCACATGACTTAGCTTCAAAATCACTTGGTCATCTGTGTGGTTCCTGGAGCGCCTGTCTCATCCACATTTGGTCAGATAGAAGGGAACGTGACAAGGGCTTGGTCTATCTATCGCCCCTGTAAGGAACCTTTCCAGAAGGCCCACCCAGTAACACCTTTCATCTTACTAAGCCAGAACATAGTCTCATGTCCCTACTTAAGTGCAAGGGAGACTGGAAGATGTGGTCTTTTCACTGGATCCATTGTGGCCCCCAGTAATAATGGGGGCTTTGTTAATAAGTAAAACAAACAGATATCAATAGTCTGTCCCAAAATGCTCTGGATTCAATTGGCCAGGGTTTGCTCATTTCTAGCTGTGTCCTTTCGCTGGTGACTTCACCTGTCTGAGATCCAGTTTCCCCACCAGCAAAATGGAGATAACTGTGTACCTCAAAGAGGATGGCATGCGATAACATCCAGTGCCTTGAGCTTACTGAGCAGTCATAGATTGCAACTGCCACTATTGTGCTCCATTATTTCAACTAGAATGAAAGACAGTCAGGCAGGAAAATGACCCTTGTGCCAAACAGTCCTGGAATCTAGCTCCCCACTGATATTCCCTCTCTCATGCTTCAGGTATTGTAAAAATGACGGCATATGTACTTTAAGCAAGATTAAAGATGAAAAGACTGTCAGATAAAAAGAGATTATTATTTGTTTGCATTTATAAATGCTGATAATAAACGTTTTTTTCATTGTTGCTA
Organism: Cervus canadensis; assembly: GCF_019320065.1. Classification (NCBI taxonomy): domain Eukaryota; kingdom Metazoa; phylum Chordata; class Mammalia; order Artiodactyla; family Cervidae; genus Cervus; species Cervus canadensis. Next base: position 29,063,211 of record NC_057407.1, read on the forward strand.
GATTGCCACTTTGATCTCAGTTCATTTTGAGAGATGGTCAGAAATATTTATTATGTTTGCTTATAGCTGATAGCAATAGTTGTTCCCTGATAGCTCAGTTGGTAAAGGATCTGCCTGCAATGCAGGAGACCCTAGTTTGATCCCTGGGTCAGGAAGATCCACTGGAGAAGGGATAGGCTACCCACTCCAGCATTCTTGGGCTTCCCTTGTGGCTCAGCTGGTAAAGAATCCACCTGCAATGCGGGAGACCTGGGTTCAATCCCTGGGCTGGGAAAAAGCCCCTGGAGAAGGGAAAGGCTACCCACTCCAGTATTCTGGCCTAGAGAATTCCATGGACTGTATAGGCCATGGGATCACAAAGAGTCTGACACGACTGAGTGACTTTCACTTTCATTTTATAGTTTTCTTTGATCCGAATTTTCAGTAGTATGGTATCATCATTCATTGAACTGGTCTGTGTTTAGATGGTCCATTATATATTAACAAACCTTGAACAAATGAGTTTGTTTTCTTCCAAATGCACTTCTGATTCTGTCTGCAAGTTGCCTTTAAGTTTAAGTGATGTTTTATTTTATGTGAGCCCTTACCAAAAATGTTTTTGTGAGCCACTTACTTTTTTAAAATTGTTTGGCTTTGTTGCAAAGGAAGTGATCTCTTTTGCCTCATCTTGGATGTGATTTATCTATTAAACTGTGATGGATTCTAACTGTTGTTCTATTGCATGACAAAGTAGAACTCTACAGGCTGAGAGCTTGCTTTGTATTTTTAAAAATTTGTATTATTGAAATATTAGCTGGTTTATAATGTATTAATTTCTACTCTGTAGTAAATTACTGATTCAGTTATACATATATATAACTGAACTTTCTCATGTTCATTTCCATTCCATTGTGGTTTATCACAAGATATTGAATATAGTCCCCTGTGCTGTACAGTGGTACCTTGATATTTATCCATTATCAATATAATAGCTTTCATCTACTAATCCCAAACTCCAAATCTACCCCCCCCACCCCCACAACCAGCCCTCCTCCTTGGAAACCACATGTCTGTTCTCTATGTCTGGAGTCTGTTTCTGTTTCATAGATAAGTTTATTTGTGTCATATTTTAGATTCCACACATGTGATATTATATGGTATTTGTCTTTCTCTTTCTGACTTAGTATGATTATATCTAGGTCCATCCATGTTGCTGCAGATGGCATGATTTTATCCTTTCCTGTGACTGAGTAGCATTCCATTGTATATATGTACCGTATCTCCTTTGTCCATTCATCTGTTGATGGACATTTATGTGGCTATCACATCTCAGCTATTGTAAATACTACTGCAGTGAACAGTGGGGTGCATGTATCTCTTAGAATTATGGTTTTCTCCGGAAATATGCCCAGGAGTGGGATGGCCAGATCATATGGCAGCTAATACTTTGAGTTTTCTAAGAAACCTCCATACTGTTCTCCATAGTGGTTGAACCAATGTACATTCCCACTGATAGTATAGGAGGGGTCCCTTTTCTCTACATCATCCTCTCTCCAGCATTGTTATTTGTGGACTTTTTAATGGTAGCCCTTCTGACTGGTGTGAGATGTCACTTTGTATTTATTGTTTGACATTTGGTGATGTGGGCAGCAATAAAGCAGGAGGTGAAAAGTGGCAGTATTAAACTAAATGAGCTAATGTGTCAAAACCACACTTTCATTCTTGAAGATGGCAACAAAGCTGCATGCAGTCTGCAGGCACAGTACCTTATTTCCCAGGAATTTATACTTATTGAAAAGACTATATGCCAGTCACTGACAGGACTGTTTGATACAACCCTAGAGCAAAACAGATCTGTGAACAAACACTCCTCCACAGTTTCGTTGTTTAACAGAATCTGTTTAAGCTAAAGGACTATAGTTTAGAAGGTAATTCACAATGAGTAGCAATTTATAACTTCTTTTTGTCTCAGTTTGGTAAAGGAGCAGTATTGCCTTAAAGAGATAATCTTTTAAAAGGACTTGATTTAATATATGCAAAGACTAAAAGATAAATATAAACCTTTTCTTCTTCCTCATTTGAATTTTACCTTTATCCTTAAAGTTCCTATATTTGTTCATGCAGTCATACATTTAGGAAAACCATTCTAGATTCTACTTTGTGCCGGACAAAATATTGTGTGTTTTTGGTGCAACAGTGCATGAAAGAGACGTGGCATGGATCTGTGTTCATAGAATTTATAATCCAGTTTTTAAAAGGGTTTCAAAGTCTCCATGAAAAGACACCATGTAGTACTGTGCTGTCCAGTGCAGACACATGTGATTATTTAAATTAAAAATGATTAGAATTAAATAAATTCAAACTTTCAGTTTTCCAGTACACGAGCATTTGAGGGCTCAAGAGCCTCCTGTAGGTGGTGACTACCATATTGGACAATGTAGATGGAACATTTCCACCATCATGAAGGTTTTGTTGGAAAGTACTGCTCTGAAGTTTGAGATGCAGAATTAGCCAAGCAGATGGGTGAGAAAGGTCAGTCCTGGAGGTCTCTCCAGAAAGCTGCTCAAGCAGGCAAAAACCAAGAGTAGCAGAAAAAACTTAAAGAGCGTCTCCTGAGGTGAAAGATAAAGGCTTGGCTGAAAACTGAAAGAAGCCACTAATGTCTTGCTCAGTTGTTGGATGAGAAACGTTCAGTGCTATTCTGTGGCAGACGAGGGAGCTCCAGGAAATTTCCAAAAAGGAATGATTTGGCCGGGAACATCTCCAACAGAGAAAAGTTCAATAATTGTGTGAAATCACTTGATGCTGACTTGGCCAAATTTCTGTGGTAATTTTGATCCTCACAAAATGTCAGTTATTTCACACACACACACAAATATTTATCATGCATAATTTCAGCTCCTCTGAACAATTTGCCAGCATTTCCCGTATTTTACCTTTGAATTTTGTAAAATTTCAAGATATTTTGTGGTTACATCCAAGAGAAATTTTAGGCTATTTTCTTCTTTTTATTTTAAACCATAAGGCTCTCATGAATTTGCAGTCTTCCATTCGCTTCTTGAAACTGAGATACCAAATCCATCAACTCTCCTATCAAATAATTGGCCCAAATGTAATTATATTATTAATAAAAATAAGAATGACCCATTTCTGTTCACATTTAGTAACAGTTGAAATGGTACACAGAAATAATAAACTTTAAAATGAATCAGCAGAGAGAATCAAAATAAAATTCCTGAAACACAGTACATCTCCTAGACCTCACTAATACAAGTCATCCTTCTGATAGATTTGGTCATGATGATCGACAAGTAGTAAATGTTACATTTTCTCAAAAAAAAAAATCTCTAATACTATCATCATTTAAGAACACTTTAAGTTAGGAATTTGGGACTAACAGATACACATCACTACATTTAAAATAGATTAAAAAAACAAAGACCTATTGTATAGCACACAACTGTATTTAATATCTTTTAATAACTGATAATGAAAAGGAATCTGAAAAAGAATATATATATATATGCACACATATATTTGTATAACTGAATCACTTTGCTATACACCTGAAGCACTGTAAATCAACTATGCTTCAATTTTTTAAAAAATTGTAAAAGAATACTTTATACACAGAAAAACAAAATCCTCAATATCTATAACTATGGTCTCTCAATAGAAATGTTAGCAAACCTGTTTTTGCACCAAGAGATCTAAAATTTGGGCATCTATTGAATTACAAAATCAGTCTTATCTTTCCTCCATCAAATTGTCCAACCTAAAAAAGAAAAGAAAATGAGCAAACTTATCAGCCATCTATCTGGGCCATGAAAGATCAATATAAGGAGGTACAAGATTTAAAAGTTAATTTAAAGATTTATTTAATGTTCTAAGGAGAAATAGGAATTTACCTTAAGTTTCCTGTTACTTGCCTCATTCACTAGACTCGATGAACTTTTCATAGCAAAAATTCAGCCAAGGTTCTATGTGGAAATGAGGACCTCACAAGAGTAATTGCAGGCAGCAATGATATAGAAATGAGCAAAAAAGTTAGTCATCTTTACTATATTTATTAAAAATAGAGTAATGGGTTTGGTTTCCACTAACAAGGCAAGTCCAACGCATATAGTTATGAATGAAAAAAATTTCAAACTCATAACAAGCATTTGTTGAAACTCCAAAGCAGAGTTCAAAGAGAACAATTCGGTGCAGATCAGGTGAGGGATTTTCCCTGGGTTGCAGAGTTGCATCCATTTCCATCATATAGTTGAAGCTTCCTCTATAAGAAAGTTAAGTTGGTTTGGCTTTGTGGAGCCACATTCTCCTTGCAATATGTTAGATAATCCATTAAATATTGCCTATGTGAAATAATGAACTCTGTATTGCAGAATATCTTGAGAAGAAATAGTTTACTCTGGACACTTTCTTTAAAGGCTTACACTGTAAATACAATAGAATCTAACTAGAATATCTATCAGATGTTCTTTGTAAACCCACTTTGTTTATTGAGATGGTTGAAGTTTACCAGCATTTATTCTCACTATGTCTGACAATAAGTTACTCATATTAGTAAGTGGTGGAGCTCTGACTTATGACTTCTAGTATGGCTCTCGTGTCAGGAAATTTTGAAGCCAGGAGCTGAAGTATCAGAGGAGTAACAGGCTTTGCTTTTGGCAGTGAGGGCCACTGGGCTGGGAGTTTGATAACAAATGACTTCAGCATGTGTGTGTGCGCACTCAGTCGTGCCCCACTCTTTGCAACCCCATGGACTATAGCCCACCTGCCAGGCTTTTCTGTCCCTGGGATTCCCCAGGCTGGAATACTGGATTAGGTTGCCCTTTGGAGTGGGTTGTCATGCCCTCCTCCAGGGGATCTTCCAGACCCAGGGATCAAACCAATGTCTCTTAGGTCTCCTGCATTGGCAGACAGGTTCTTTACCACTAGTGCCACCTGGGAAGCCCAACCTGAGCATAGAAGCATGTGTTTACACAAGAAGAGATCTTACTTTTGTCTCTTCTAATAAAATACAGGTAAATTCCTTGGTGGTTCAGAAGGTAAAGAATCTGCCTACACTGTGAAAGACCTGGGTTTGATCCCTGGATCGAGAAGATCCCCTGGAGAAGGGAATGGCTACCCACTCTGATATTCTGGCCTGGAGTATTCCATGGACAGAGGAGCCTGGCAGGCTATAGTTCATGGGATTGCAAAGAATCGGGACACGACTGAGCAACAAATACATACAAATAATCCTCTTTACTTAAGTAGGATCTCTTTAGTTTGAAAACATGTTCATTCCTACTCTGGACTATTTATGAGGTGAATTTTCATTTTTCTTTCTTTAGATCAGCTGTTTCCAGGGACCCACCCTTGTAATATGAATACAAAGACTAGAATGATTTGTAATTTTGTTACTGATTTATCAACACTAAACTGTGTGCCATTTGAATTTGTTTGAATAGATATCGACAAACTTTTTCTGTAAATGACCAGAAAGTTGATATTTCAGGCTTGGCAAGACATAAAATCTCTGTCACAATTCAGCTCTGCTGCTGTAACGCAAAAGCAACCATAGACAACATAGAAATGAATAAGCATGGTAGTTTTCCAATAAAATTTTATGTATGGGCACTGAAATCTGAATTTCATGCAATTATCACGTCATGAAATATTCTTCTTTTGATTTTTTTCAAACTTTCTTTATAGTATCATTAATTACTGTGGCAAATATTTTTAGGTTGGAAAAGAAAAAAAATTCTACTTATAATCTGAATTGTCTCAAGTTAAGAGCAAAGATCAGGCTGAAGCATCTTTCTATAGGATGCTTCCTATAGTAGATAAAGGGCATTATGGTCCCTGTTTGTGTGGACAGTATTCTCACCGATCCTCTTCTTAGGCATGCATTTCCAAACCTCCTTTATAGTTGTTTTGGGGCTGCTTAACTAATTCTGGCCAATAGATTGTGATCATGAATTACGTACACTACTTCTGTCTTCTGTGAGATCCAGTCCTTTCTGTCTTCCTTTGTCAACTGGCTGAATGTAAGAGGACTCAAAGCCCTTGGAGGATGACCAAGCCAGTAGAGGGAATAATTCTGGATTCCGAAACCATCTCAGGAAGAACTGCCTACTCAGTACCTAACTGGGCTGTGAAATGAACAGAGGATAAATCTTTACATTGTTCAACAATGGAAATGTGGAAACTCATTGCTGCAGCAGAGCCTAGCCCAGCCTGACTAATGCAATCTCTTTTCTCAACCTGAATACTTAATAGAGTGTTTAGTACATGATAGGTGCTGAATGGGCATTTGTTGATGGTTGATACATATCAAGCAAGAAGTTTTACCTTGTCATATTGTTTGTTACTAAAATATGACATTATGTTATTAAAATAAAATGTATATATTATAGATAACCAGGTTTCACTTATTGTACACAGGAGTTCAGAAAAAAGAATCATCCTGTTCTAGTGGGATGCTTGCAACCACATGTTCTGTTGTACTGTGTTCATCCTTGTACAGTGGCATGCATTTGTTATGCTGATAGTATGTGCCAGGAATTGAGGCTGGGGACACAGATAGGAATCATTTGTGACAGATTTATTATTTCTATTTCATGTTATTTTATAATTGGTGTATATTTGCTTTACACTGCTCTGTCACTTTCTGCAGTACACAGCAAAGTGAATCGGCCATACATATACACATCTCCCCTCTTTTTTGGATTTTGTTCCCATTTAGGTCACCACAGAGAACCCAGTCGAGTTCCCTGTACCTTGCAGTATGTGCTCATTAGTTGTGGTTTTATACATAGTATCAATTGTGTGTATATCCCAATCTTTCCATTCATCCCGCCGCCCCTTCCTTGCCCCTTGGCGTCCATACATTTGTCCTCTGCATCTGTGTCTCTGTTTCTGCTTTGCCAGTCAGATCATCTGTACCACTTCTCTAGATTCCACATATATGCATTAATATATGTTTTTCCCTTTCCAAGTTACTTCACACTATGATATTTTCTAGGTCCATGTACATCTCTGCAAATGACACAATTTCATTCCTTTATATGCCGAGTAACATTCCATTGTACATATGTACTGCATCTTCTTTCTCCATTCATCTGCTGATGGGCACTTAATTTGCTACCATGCCCTGGCTTTTGCAAATAGTGCTGCAGTGAACTTTGGAGTGCAGTGAATCTTTTTGAATTATTGTTTTCTGTGGCTTTATGCACAGGAGTGGGGTTGCTGGGTCGTATGGTAGTTCTCTTTTTAGTTTTTTAAGGAACCTCCATACTGTTCTCCCTAGTGGCAGTATCAGTTTACATTCCCACCCGCGGTGCAAGAGGGTTCCCTTTTCTCCACACCCTCTCCAGAATTTACCATTTGTAAATATTCTGATAATGACCCTACTGACCGGTGATACCTCATTGTAGTTTTGCTTTGCAGTTCTCTAATAATTAGTGATGTTGAGCATCTTTTTATGTGTTCATTGGCCATCTGCATGTCTTCTTTGGAGAAATGTGTATTTAGGTCTACTGCTTATCTTTTGATTGGGTTGTTTTGTTTTTTAGGTATTGAACTGCATGAGCTGTTTGTTATATTTTGGAGATTAAGCCTTTGTCAGTTGCTTCATTTGAAAATATTTCCTCCCATTCTGAAAGTTGTCTTCTGGTCTTGTTTATGGTTTCCTTTGCTGTGCAAAAGGTTTTAAGTTTAATTAGGTCCCATTTGTTTGTTTTTCTTTTCATTACTGTAGGAGGTCAGTCCAAAAAGATCTTGCTACGATTTATGTCAAAGAGTGTTCTGCCTGTGTTTTCCTCTCAGTTTTATAGTGTCTGGCCTTACATTTAGGTCTTTAATCCATTTTGAAGTTTTTTGTTTTTTTTCTGTGTGTATCGTGTTATGACAGATTTTAAACACAGTTTGCTGAGCATCATACTTCACAATTAAGATGGGCAAACCAAAACTGTCCAAAAAAGAGAAACCAGAATATTCAGGAAAGGGACAGATATTAAAAGCATGTGTCACCTATACAAACAAAAAAATTATTTTGTACAGTAATCAACATGAATGGTGAGAATACTCAGATGAATAAATCATTTTCCCATGCATTAGAAATGGGAAATTTGAGACAGATGGACAGGTGTACCCACAGCTGTGAGTACAGAATAAAAAGTAAACAGCTCTCCCTGAGGATTCTAAACAGTGGCATTTGAACTGAGTCTTTAAAAGAAAGATACAGGTCATTTGGCATATAAGGGAAAGGCAAGTGTTTCAGTGTACCTTGGAGAAAGGATATAGACCAGGGTATATTATGTAATAGAATGGGGTTCACAGGCAGTAAATAGATATAGGAAAGAGATGAGAAAATGCCAGATAGGCCAGATCATGGAGGTTTGGATGACATTTTAAAGGGCTTGGACTTTCCCTGTCGGTAGCTTGGAACCACTAACAGTGTTGGAAAGGAGGAAATAATGTGGACATTTGTATTAAAAAAATAAAATTACAGATGCTGAAAGCCCTATAAAGATAGTACAATGTAAAAATTGTGTCTACAGTGTTATATATTATTAAAATATATGTGTGATTTGAGTCCTGAACCATGAATAGGGGTAGAAATGTATTTTAGTAAGTGTCCAGAGAAGACCTCTCTGACAAGGTGAGGTTGAGCTGAAATATTGATGATAAAAAGTTGGTCCATTAAGGCCAGGAAGAGGCACATGTGCAAAGGCCCTAAATAAGGATAGAACTGGGCATGTTTGAGGGATAGAGAGATGGTCAGTGGGACTAGATCACACATGGGATCTAGTGTGATCCCAAAAGGTGAGAGGGGCAGAGCACTTGGTCAGAAAGTTTAGTTGGACCCATTCCCATAGTCTTTCACATCATGTAAGAAGTGGGGACTTTTTTCCTAAGTGCAGTGAGAAGCCTGTTAAGGGGTTTTTTGACTGCCACCTGCAGCAACTATGTGGGAAGGAGATTATAAATAGGCTGGAGTATAGTACAAGCTGAGTAGTTGTTGGGGAATCTTGTTGGATTATCCAGACTGCAGATGAGACTATTTGCAGAAGAATTGAAAAGAACTAGATTTCACTGGAGTGTATGTTAGAAGAAGCTGAGAGAATGTATTGTGGTTGGTTGTGAGAGCTGAGATAAAAGAAAGAATCAAGTATCAGTCCTAGATTTTCACTCACTGAATAGAGGAGCATTTGTACTTACTGTAATGGGAACAATGAGGAGAGCAAGAGACTCACAAAGGAAAAGAGAGTTTCGATTACCCTCACTAAATGAAATTCCTATTAGCTCTCCAAAAAGAACGATTGAGTAGACAGCTAAATATCACAGTTCAGAGTTTAGAGAAGTCAGGGCTCAAGACACATATTTGAGATATTTATTGATTATAATTAATGTCATGAAAACATATGCAGTCATCTAAGAGAAAGTGTAGATAGAGCAGAGTTGAAGCTTAGGACGGAACCATGAGATATTTCAACAATTAGAGGTTAAATGAACTGATAAGGGGGGAAGAGATAAGCTTGAAAAGCGTTCAGTGAACACATGGAAAATCAAGTGAATGTTGCTTTAAGAACACCAAAGAGGAAAGAATGCTCCAGGAAGGAAGGAAGGAACCACCCACTCAAATGATGCTTGAAAATTCAAGTAAAAAGAGAACAGAAGTTGGATTTCTCCACGTGAAGGCCAAGTTCACCTTGACAAGAGCCCAGTGTGGATTGATTTTTTTAAAAGAAAGAAAAACTTGGGACAAGAGAAAGAGTAACTATAGATATTGCCTGAGAAGTTTTCCTTTGATGACAGTAGAGCATAGGGTTGTAAATGTAGGGAAATTTGAGGATAAGGAATGTGGATTAAGAAGGTTGACACTGGAACATATTTGTTTGTTGATGGGAACAAGTCAAAACCAAAGGGAAGGACAAAATGAATGTTGTTGAAAGGAAGGAGCTTGATTGTAGGACTACATCATCGAGAGGGCAGGAGGATCTGGGATACAGAGAACAAAAGAAGGGGCTGGTCTTAACGTTAACTCTGTATCTTAGAGCAGCTTTTTAAAAAAGGTTAATGAAAGTGCAAAAACATTCATTTATAAGATGAATAAGATTTAAGATCCAATGTGTACCCTTCTGATTAGAATTGAATTGAATAATTGAGATTTGCTAGGAGAGAAGAACTTAAGTGTTCTACCAAAAAAATGAATTTTAAAAAGAAAAGAAAGGTAAACGTATGGGGTGATGGATGTATCAATTAACTTGATGGGGGAATCCTTTCACAGTGTATACATATATCAAGTCATCACTTTAAATAACTTACAGTTTTGTCAATTATACCTCAATAAAGCTGTTAAAAAATGGAGGCAGTGAGTGAGATTACAGCTGTAAGTAGTTTGATTTAGGAAGGGCAGCTCTGTTTGTATCTTTTTTATATAGTTATAAGATTTGGAGGGGAAAATGGTTCCCCCATTGGAGAAGGAAATATTTGAAAACAATTAAGCAGTAACAATTATTAGAAAGCTCTTCCTTGCTTGGAATCAGAATTCACTTTCAGCTTTACAGTATCATAAATTTAGACTCATGCATCATCAAGTATGGTATGGATAGCAAAATATTACACCCTTCAGTGTGGATGGTAATTCTATTGATTTTGATCAAGAGTGCTTTAAATACATGTGAATTTACAACAGATTATTTGGAGCATGTTTAATATGGGTCAGATAAAATTTCCATACTTTTCATGTTTGTTACTGTTGATTTAAATAGCCTTTAAAGTGAAAGTGAAAGTTGCTCAGTCATGTCCAACTCTTTGAGACCCCATGGACTATACAGTCCATGGAATTCTCCAGGCTAGAATGCTGGAGTGGGTAGTCCATCCCTTCTCCAGGGGATCTTCCCTACCCAGGAATTGAATGGGGATCTCCTATACTGCAGGCAGATTCTTTACCAGATGAGCTACCAGGGAAGCCCTTTATTTGGGGCTCAATTTACTGGAAAGTAGCTTAAAAGTATATTTGTATGTATTAATTTTCATCTGTTAAATCTATTTTATCTCAATAATTTTCTCTATCAGTAACTTAGAATTTTGCCTCTTTATTCCAAAATACTGACTGTCCTTTCAGTTTTGAGATGTCTTATATCTTCTTCTCAATCAGTGATTCCTCAATCTTTTGTCTCAGAAGAAAACATATTTGACTTATTTTTTCTCTTAATACATTTGTCTTTTATTGGACAGTCAACGTTTTCCTGATTATTAGCATCAACTTTAGGCTTCCTCAAATCAGTTTGTAATCTCCTTCCTGAATCCCAAGACAAGTCTGCCTCCGTCGTATATCAGTGGTGCACTTCTGTTCATCCTTATTTCTGAAATATGGTATTTATTGAACGTACAGAACTTTAAAAAATCTTGACTCCCAAACAAAATTCCTCTATGGTAACACTAGGCTCTGTACACATCTCCTTCTCCTCTTTCTGTTTGTCAGTATATACAGAACCACACTTACTTCTGAGAAGACACTCATCGTTCTCGAAGCTGAGTTTTTTAGACTATGTTTAAAAGATCACATTTATAACTTCTCTGCAGTGTAGTCTTGAGTGTATGAAGTCAGGTTTTGAGTAGCTGTCTGAATATCCCAATATTGTCTTCTCCCCTCATTACTCATTTCAAAATATGCTGGCTTCTCTTTCCAAAGTCCCAGCACAGCTTTCTATTCTTCCACGGGATCAGGTTTAATTGTTTATTCCATTGCATCCTCTGTTTCTAAGCCATGAAATTTGTTTTCTTTCTCCTTTCACAGAAATATCAAGTCAGTGCCTCCTATTTTAGGTTTTGATATTATAATACTTATTTCCAACAGTAATTTCTATAAGGGTCACTCTAATCTAAATTGTGGTGTGGTAACAAACAGCCCTTGAAACCTCAATGGCTTACCACAACCAAAATTCATCTCTTACGTAAGAAAAGTCCACTGTGTACTGGGCAACTCTTCAAGGTATCTGAATTCCATGGAGTGAGTCATACAGTCCAGTGGCTTCTATCTCATGACACCACCATGTTGCTGCTACCTGTCTCTTCAGACTCAACATCACCCAACCTGACCCATGACACCGCCTTCCCTAACCCAATCCATCAAACCTATGTTTGATGTTCCTATATGATCAAACCTATATGTTCCTGTATAGAGGTATGGGATCCACCATTTAGGCAATTGAAGGCAACAACTTGCAGCATTTTTTATTATTTTCTGTCTCTGGGTATATAAGTGTCTCTTTGACCCCTATATGCTCAGTGATACACTATTTAACAGCCAGTTCTCCAGAAAGCGAATGTTTGTATGTTTAAATTTATCATACATTTTATTGGGCTTCCCTGGTGGCTGGGACAGTAAAGAATCTGCCTGCAATGTGAGAGACCCAGATTCGATCCCTGGGTTAGGAAGATCCCCTGGAGAAGGGAATGGCAACCCACTCCAGTATTCTTACCTGGAGAATTCCACAGACAGAGGAGCCTGGCAAGCTGTAGTTCATGGGGTCCCAAAGAGTCTGACACAACTGAGCGACTAACACACACATACATGTTTTATTAATATAAAGAATATGTAGGGACTTCCCTTGTAGTCCAATGGTTAGGGCTCTATACTTCCTCTGCAGGGAACATGGGTTCAATCCCTGGTCAGTAAACTAGGATCCCACATGCCATGTGGCACAGCAAAAAAAAAAAAAAAAAAAAGAATATATAGTACACAACTTACAATGATAATAAAGTATACAATACTCTTTGTTGTAAATTTCATATAGCCAGTGGATTCTTATAAAATGTTTTGATTTTGCAAAACTCTTGGTTCCATAGCCATCTTAAGGTTGAAACTAACAAGTAATTCAGATACATACGTTGGTTGATAGTTTGCCTTACATTAAAGAGAAAAGATAAGAGTGAAACAACACAGATATATGTCAGAATTTCATTCTTTTATCAGTGACGTGAATGACTTCTTTGCTGATCAGATAACTGTTTTCACATCCTGGAGAAATATTTCCTCAGTTTTGTGTGATATTCACAATGAAATATCTGCAGGCATGATATACTTCTAAAAATAATCTGTATTATTAACATTTTCTCCATTACTTTCTTAAGTCTGCAAAATCAGCAAGATAATAAAGCAAGCTCAATCAGCAAGCTCAAATGCTATAAATCATATAGCATTTGACAATTACCAAGGAATAAATACTTCTCTGATTTCAAGCTACCAGTGTGACATGACTGAATACAGGGTTGAAAAAATTTGCACAGTAACACACCATTTGATATTTCCCATAGAAACACAATAGACATAAATAGCCTTGAGAGCATAGATAATAGTTAAATGTAGTAAAATAGAGGCTTAGGAATTAATTACTGTTGAATATTTGTTAAGTGTGTTTTAATATAATTAATTACAAGTTGATATAATTTAATTTTTAATAACTGTGCTTAACAGGCAACTAACAAAATTACTCAAAATTTAATTACTGGCTCTTGTAAACCAGTACGCACCAACTCCAGTACTCTGCTAAAGCAGTAGTTGATTCTACTAAAAAATCTTATAAATCAGTTGACTTCTCTCCATTTCTGACACCTTCACCCTTGCCTAAATTGCCATTGCTTTTTATTAGCCCCTCAAAATAGCCTCTTGTTTTTCTAGATCTACACTTAATTTTTCCCAAATTATTCTTCAAGCTTCAACCAGAGTCATTTTGAAATGCCAATATGAGCATGTTTTCCAACATATTCATTAATTTATCTGTTCAGCAAATGACTGTTGAGTTGTGTATCCCACACACTACTTCAGTTTTTAGTTGACAAAGGTAAACATGAACAAAAGACAAAAGCTCTTGGCTCATGAAGAATCCATTTTCCTAGGGAGATACAGACACTCCTGGCAGACCTCAGAGATCCTGGAGTTTTGATTCCAGACCACCGCAGTGATGGCAATACCACCCTAAAGTGAGTGACTTGGTTTCTCATGCATATAACATTATGTTTACATTCCACTGTGGTCTACTGCGTGCAAACACTGTGTCTTAAAAAACAGTCTGCATACCTTAATTTTAAATAATGCTTTTGAAAATAAATGATGCAGGTTGACTTACTTGACACAGGGTTGCCACAAACCTTCAGTTTGTAAAAAAAAAAAAAAAAAATGCAACATCTGTTTAGTGCAGTGAAGCAAAGCACAATAAATCGAGAATGAGGATGGTCTGCACAGTCATCCCTCACTATCTGGGGCAGATTGGTTCCAGGAGCCCCTGTAGATACCAGAATCTGCAGATCCTCAAATCCCTTACATGAAATGGTGTCGCCTTCGCATATAACCTAGGCATACCCTTCTGTATTCTTGAAATCGTTGCTAGATTACTTGTAATACCTCATTCTATGTAAATAGTTATAAATACAATGTAAACTGCTATGTAGATTGTTGTAAATACTCTGTGTAACTAGTTACTGGCAAGTTCAAGTTTCCCTTTTCAAGACTTGCTTTATTTTTTTTTCCCCCAAGTATTTTCAGTCTGCAGTTAGTTGAATCCACAGATGCAGAACCCAAGTATACAAAGTAATAAAGTGTACATCAGAAGGCAGTGAGTGCTCCAAGGTGGGGTAGGGGAGTGCAAAGCAGGATAAGGCAGAGATGGCAGGGAATTCTGGTCCTCAGGTCATGCCTCATAGACAAGGCGAGATTTGAGCAAGGATTTGACAAAGGCAAGGGTGCATCCATTTGGATTAGGCAAGAGGAGGAAAGAGCCAGTGGACACAAGGAGCCCAATGTAGCTAGAATATACTGAACAGGGGAAGGTGGTAAAGAAAAAAAAATTTAGTCAGGGACTGACAGCGGACAGACTATAGAAGGTCTCGTACGTCGTTGCATGGACTTCAACTTTCACTCCACTTGAAGCCCGGGGCCAAGCTGGGTTTTGAAAAGAAGCGTATCAGACTTTTCAAGTAGATCACACTTGCTTAAAGCCTTCAGCTGCTCCTCTTGCTCTTCAGGTAGAGCCTATGTTCTTCATGTCCCAGATAATGTCATCTTTGTGCCATGTGCTCATCCTCACCTCCTGCTACTCTCTCTGCTTTCTTCCCTGTAGGTCTAAGAAGTCAAGTACTGTCTTCTGCCTCAGACAGGGACACCGTCAGGCACTCACAACTGCCTGGATTTCTCCTCCATAACATCAATACCTATCATATTAAAATGATTGCTTTTGATTTTGTGATTAATTGTTGGTCATATAGGTTGCCTACCCCCACTGCTACTCTCTGCTAGAAAAGGAAGTTGTCTCAAACAGGTGTCTCTGCTGCTGTTCACTGATCTATCTTAAAGAATTAGACCAGGGTTTGGCACAAATATTTGTTGACTGACTAAATGAATGTCTTATGTATTAATATATTCCAAGCATTTAACTTAAGGTCTGTCTCATGATATACGTTCTGTTATTTTTTGATGGAATGAAAAGGTAACCAAACACAGGATGTATGGATGAATTGATGACTGAATGAGTGAAAAGAAAAAATAAATGAATGAATGGCCTATGTCACTCTGTATTCCCCATTGTTGTTTACTCACTAAGTCATGTCTGACTGTTTTGTGACCCCACTGACTGTAACCCACCTGGCTTCTCTGTCCATCGGATTTTCAGGCAAGAATAGTGAAATAGGTTGCCATTTCCTTCTCCAAGGGATCTTCCTGACCCTGGATCAAACTCTCATCTCCTGATTGGCAGGTGGGTTCTCTACCACTGAGCCACCAGGGAAGCCGGTATTCCTAGTACTGAACTCAAAGTCTGGTTCATGGTAGGCATTCTGTATTTTTTTTAATAAATAGATAGGATGGATGGATAATTTAATGAGTGAATTAACGTCAATGTATAAATGAATGAAGCATCTTTAATGAAGTCAGAAGGGTTTCCATCCTCCAAGAAGAATATCTCTTTTGCCCAGAGGGGGTCACTTGATCAGCCCATTAGTTCTCTACTTGGTTTTCTGCCATGGATATATTTTGAAGAACATTTTTATTAGTTTTGGAGTCACTTGCAAGGGACTTTTGAATTCTCTTTTGGCTCGCCTGCATTCTTGTTCACACCTGACCTGCCATAGTTTGCGGATCTCCCTGGTTTCCTTACTTGGGCCACATTTCCAAGTGTCCCTTTGATCTCTGGCACATACTTTTGCTAGGCTTCCAATAAGGTGTTTTGAAACAGTCTCCAGATTTCCTGTGGCTTATTGACTTTTTAAATTATTCCTTTCATTTGTTTTTCCTACCCAGTGCCTACACTTGTTCTTAGGTTCCCTTTATAAAATTGAGTAACCACACGATATATAAATTTTCTCTCTGAGCCCAGAATGGTCTCAGTGTTGTGATCACTCAGAGACACTTTTTCTTCCAGGTCTTGTCCACCACTCAATCCAAGTCTAAAATATTTTCCTTCCTTAATAATTCTAAAAGACATTTTTCTAAGAGGAGGTCATTTATCTTATCCAATAAGCTTATATTCCTATTTCTAATCTATATGTGAACTGCAAATAAATTAGTCTCTGAGAAAGTATAGAGAAAGAGAATGCTGTGTCTGTGTGTTGTAGAATGAATATGTGTATCTCATTATACAGTGTGTACACACACATAAATATGTGTGTTTGTGTACACTGTATAATTAACAGTTACTTTAAAAATCATCTCATTTATTTCTAACTAGGAGAGTCTCTAGTCATGATCGCTGTTCTGGCAGAAACCAAAATCTATTCAAATAGATGTCATAAGATGATTTTGGGTTCCCATCTGCAGAGGTGAAATGCTAGTTTGTTTCTTTTTTGTCATATTTTCACCTTCCAAGTGCTATTTGAAGGTAGAGTTCAACAACCTAGTAGAAGTAGGAATCATTTAACATAACGAAAAACTAGCTTTCACATTTTTTTGCCCAAGCATTTCATCAGTCAGGATTTTTCCTACCAAAGATGTTTATTTTCAACCATTTCTTGCTTTATTTGGCTAAAAGGTACGTTCTTTGCTACATTTAATAGCCATGTGTATGCTACCCAAAGTAGAGATCACAGAGTTTTCATCTGCAGATTTTTACCAGACTACAGTGAACCAAAGAACATGTTAGAAATTTGACCCTATAGTGTATATATACTTCTTGCAAATATTTTAGCAGACTGGCTGGTCTTCAAAACTTTTATATGATAAAACACTTACATAGTCAATGTTTATTCAGATTATAGATTGTGGTGTGAATGTAATAGATTGTGTTTTAAATAGCGAAAACTGAAAATGTGCCTTTTTCCACTTCAAACTTTTGGCTTGTTCAAGTAATAATGAAGAAGCTTTAAAAATTTGGTGATATGTTTTCCATCCATGATATTGACATATGCACATAATTATCTTTTTTTTTCTTTTTGATGCAATTTCATTATTTGTCATGCTGGCCGTGGTGCACCAATAAAGCCAAAATATCATATTAGAATTCATGACACTTTTCACATTGTATTATCAATATGTGGAAATAATTGTCTGCTCTGAGATTAAATTACATTATTGTGTATCTTTTTCATGCCTAATAAATAATGATGGATGGCTTTTATTTTCATCACCACCTGCAACCATTTAGTCACCCCTTGATTGTTGAAGATAAAATAATAAAAGGCAAGTGTTATGTTGCAAGCAGAAGAATGTAGTCAAAACAGTTGTATGTTCCTTGCTTCCATTTGCATTATTTTAGTCCCTAAAGAGCAATGCATGGTGGTCTATAAAAGAGATCAACCTGGGGGAAACCTAGAAAACAGTTCCCATAAATGAGGAGAGAGGATATGGGAAAACATTTTTTTTTTTCTGGTAGAACAATAATTATTTCTTGGTGCACGATTCTTAATCTGAAAATGAGTTTTTTGTTCTGCTGTGCAAATCAGTTACATGCAATTAGAATGCAAAGCAGAGGCACATCTTACTGTTTAGCCTTTTTAAAATAGAAATGAAAACAGCCCGGAAATTGTAGCAAAGTTGAACATGCATGCTAGGTGATTTTGAAATCCAAAGACATAAAACTATGCATAATAAAAAGGCCACTCTAAACTCATTACACTTTTTGAAATTGGCAATTGGGAGGCTTAATTTTAAAATTCGCACTTGCATGTTAGGGAACTTATTAACTATTTTTTAATGGTCAGTTGCCTTGCCGGTGTGTTTTAGGTGTGTTTTGTTTGTTCTCCTGTGTATAATTCCATTGCCTCATAATTCAGTTTTATCTATGTCTGACCCGTTTGGGTTTTTCTTTTAATTGTTCAATGTTAGGCTTAAGCAAAATTGATTCATCTTTTTTGGTGAAACTTTGGAGTTGAAATTATAATCAGCAATGCTTTGAGTTTTCAGGGGGAAAGAAACATCTCTGAGTTTTATGATCCTCATATATTTCATCTCTGAAGAATGTCAGACTTTTTTTTTATAAATAGACGATGTTTATAATGGAAACTAGTCATTTGATCATTTCAGTTACAACAGTGAGGTAAGAAAGCAAACTGTAGACAAAATCTTTCTTGATATTTGGTTATGAGTCACAGGCTGACTCTACAGAACCTTTTCACATGATCGGCTGTTATCTTTAAATCAAAAGATGACAATCTTCTCAGGCACAGCAGAGACTCACACCAAAATCCAGAGGTAATCCTATCAAATGTCAAGTTACTGCAGAAAAATGGCTTGAAAAATAGGCCAACGGTCCATTATTTGACGAACCCCAAGTGAACGTTTAGGTTTATGGAGTCTGTCTTTCACTGGGCATTCTATTAACTCTCTTCCCAATTGTTTTAGAGCATTGATTTAAAAAGCACACAGGAGCCCTTCCCTTGTTTATGACTGTTTTGTTACCTGACTACCCATCTCCCTCTATAATTAAATGGCATGAGTAAAATGATAATAAACATAATTTTATTTGTACCATTACTCATTGCAGAAAGTACATATTTACATTCCCTACAAGAAGAAAAAGAAGCCGAGAGCTTGCTTCCTTCACATTTGAGAGAGCCGTGCTAAAGTCACAGGTTTTCTAGATTCTCTGCGCCTGTAAGGAATTTTATGTTTGCAGCCTGTGAGGCAAATTCATCTGCAGTGGGTACATATGTATGTATCCTCTTTTGAGGGTCAAGATTTTACTTGGCCCGGGAAAACACCTTAAAAGACCAAGCCTGCAAAGCAAACTTGCATAAAAGCTACCCAAAAGTTATAACTGGGACGTCTCTCTGCAGACACAACGCTAGACACTGTAAAGAAAGTGAGATTCGGCACATGCTGTGTAACTCTTCTGATTAGAAGCCCCCGCTGCTTTGGCCCTGTCTGTGTTCTCTGCAAGTCCTGAGAACCCAAGGCTTTACCCAAATATACCTAGTCCCAAAATTACAGTCTCACTCCCTGGCAGACAGAAAGTTCTAGAATGACAACCTCATGGGATCATTTTATTTTTCTCTTGTGTTATCTCTTGTCTGTTCTGATTTTCTTCAGCCAAAGTCTTCCTGACTTGACCTAGCAAAAAAAGAAAACAGAAAATATGTTGGAGAAACTGTACCATACATACCCCAAATGGAAATGTTGAACTAGCTCCATTAAAATAAATCATTCTTAGTGCTGTAATCATTCTTTTTTTTTTTTAAACTTTCGCACTTTCTGTTCTCCTAGTGGTTTGCTAATTCTAATAATGTTTCTCAAGTCTGTGCTTCATATATGAAGACCTTCAGAAGTTTTTGATTCACATCAAAATTATTAACTTTCTTGGCTTACATATTTGCAAGAGAGAGAAGTATGAGCAAAATACTTACATCCATGTGTGCACTAAAATACTGGAACCTAAAAATCCACCCCCTGTTAACAGTTAATAGTTCAGTGCTCTGGACTTAGAGCAGTTACTCTGCACTTCTCAGAAAAACATTTTGAAGAAAAAAAACACACTTTCAACTAATGAAATTTATGTTAGAATGACAACAAATGTCAACATCTCTGAAGTGTTTTGAGCACTATTGATGTTTAAAAAATATATACACAATTTGAGAATTTTTAGGCAGTGTACCTATTTACAATTATAATTTTTAACATCCGAGGTCGGGGGGATCAGTTTGTCTGAAATATAGACAAATGTTCACAGCATTAACACTCGCAAAGTCATTTTGGATTAAGATTCTTAAAATAAACGTACTCACTGAGCAGTAAATATTTGTCCAACTGGATATTCTAAATGTTGAAATCCGTTAGTCTTTTTTTTTTTAATTTATTTTTTTTTATTGAAGGATAATTGCTTTACAGAATTTTGTTGTTTTCTGTCAAACCTCAACATGAATCATTTTGGTTGAACTCGTGTAGCACAATGAGACTGCTTTCACTTTTCCAGCAGGCATCTTAAGTCACATTAGGGCTTAACAACTAGTCCTGGGTTCCAGAAAATACTGTGAGGGAAGGAAAATCAGACTCTTTGGCTGGAGTTGTGGAAGGAGGGTGGGACCTTATGAATTAGATGACTACATAAAATGTAGGCAATTTTATTTTGGCAACAAATTCAGGCTTTTGCATTGGGCTTGGATTTTTTTTTTCCCCCTCTTGATTCAAATATATGTCTACAGTTCACCTAAAAAAAGAAAGATTCTTACCCATCTGCAGAGCACAGTTTAACTAATAAGTACTTGTTCCATTTTTATCTTTCAGATTAAAGTACCATGAGCTTAGAAACTCTGCAAGCTATAACATCTGCCCCAAGGTAAGTGACTAGGATCACAGAGTAATAACTCAAAGATGAGCTCAGATCATGTCCAAATTCATGAGAAGAGAAGTACATGTTTGATGGATAGTTGAGATGATGTCATAGATCAGCTTTGGTGGAGTGTCTAGTGTTCTCAATCGTCCTCAAAATATTATTTAAAACACCTAGAAAACAGCACCTTGAGGGTGGTGATTTCTCAGGTGAAATAGTGCCCCGAACTTATCAAAATGTTTCATTAGCTAGACATTTATTTGAAAACTGTGAACCAGTAGAAATGACTGGTGAAATTTATGGCATCTTCCATTGAGCCAGTTGACTTTCCTTAGCAATAATAGGCACCCTAATAATGGGCTCTAATCTGCCAGTCCAGACCAAGGACAATTTGATGTAGCTCCGTGGTAGCATATTTTAAGCTTTTTTTGAAGTTCAGGAAGACATCTTTCAGAATCCGCCAGTACTTTAGAAGCATGGCTCGCCAAACCAATCAATCTAGTACAAAGTTTGTTTTTAGATTCCGAGTTCCTTGTTACTGCTTTGTAAGCAGATGTCTTCAAAGATATAATATGGTGAAGAGATTATGTGATTTTTGGGTGTAGCAGTTCTGCCAGTTATAATTAAAAGGGCCAACATCCAAGTTTTGTTTTCTTTATAAACACTGTGGAGTGTGTCAGTGGCCGATCTAAAATTACCCACAGAAGAGTGTGCGTTCTCTTCTTTAGCACAAGATAATGAAGATGGTGTGTGAAATGCGCCATGGTTATAATAAGCTGGTGGACTTGTGGTCCTACGCGCAAACTTGTCCAAATGTAATTATAAGAGTTTTAAGAGAATTGTTGCTTCCTAAACTGACTAGTCAAGTGACTCAAAAGTTAATATCACCAAATTAACAAACTGACTTTGAAGGTCTACAATTGTACCTTAGAAAATAGCTACTTGGAAGTAATCATTCTTTTTACAGGGAAGCAACATCTTTTAGATGCATCTCGATGTAGGGGGTGCCTATTTAGCATTCTCTGTAGATACTGCTTCTAGAAAGGTGTAATGGATCTAAAAATGAAAAGCCACAAAGAGCTGGGCTCCCACGTCTTTTTCTCATGCGTGGGGGAGAGAGGGCCAGTGTGAACCTGCTCTGTTGTTTATGTGTTTGGAAAGGTGTGATTGCCAGGCCCCCCCCCCCGCCTGAATCACAAAGGCAAGAAATCAGATTGAGGCCCAGAATCTTGACCGGGAATATCTCAAGATGATTATTTAATTGTAAGCCTGTATACCAGTGGCTTTTATATACAGAGAGGGAAAAAAAAAAAATCAGGGTAAACCTTGAAGCCATCAACATAGAATTCTTTCAGGATTTGGGAGATAGTCTAAGAAAGATGGCATCCATGCTAGAGATCTGTGTAGATCAGGGAGGCTGACGACATCTTTCTCCTTTCTCTTTGGAGTACAAATTTTCATAAATTCTGTGGAGAAACTAAAATGTAGTAATGTTGTTCCAGTAATGAGAATCGGGGGATCCAAATGCCTCTTATAGGGAGTCCGTCTCTGACTGGTAGGTTTCCCAAAGGCAATGGGTCCTAGAATAACTGAGGAGAGAATTGTCAAACTAGCCTCATATTTTGCTGCAATTTAGTTTGTTTTGGATGTTCTCAGTGGCCTAAGGCATGTGTCTCCTGTCTCAAACTTACCAGATTGAACTACTAGGTGATCTGTAATTGCATTAAAGGGGTTGGGGGAGGGGGGGCGAGCAAAAATTTTAAAGTAACTAAAATTTACCAAATCAACCATCCAATCTCAAAGACATGTCCAGTACTGAGCTGTTTTTATATTTCTTTTTATTTCTGGGGTATCTGTATCGTGATAGGTAATGTTCGTGTTGTTACATACTTTCTTCATGTAAATATAGGCATATGTTCATGTTCAATCCATTCTTCTACACTGTAGCCAGGGCAGTCTTTTTCAAAGGAAAACAAAAGCATTTAGTGTCTGAGCAAGAGGAAAATATCAATACTTACTCTTGTGTGATTTGGCCCTGCGTTCTCATCCAGACTTATCTTTACTAATGCCCTTTTATTCTCCAGCCCCAACGTAATCTGGCTTTCATGTTATTTCATGCTATCTAAATTCTATGTAGTAATTGCATATCTGTCCCCCAACATAGAATCCTTCTTCATGGGCACATCCTTAATTAAGGCAAATGCCTCTATCTTTATGTCTGATAAGATCATGATACTCATGTAATAGAAATGATCATGGTTGTTATTGTGCATTTATATGTATGATCCATTGCCTGGAATCTACCTCCTGATCTATAACTTTTGTGAAGAAAAGCACCAGGTCTATTTAGCTTATTATTACATGCCCTGAACTTATCCCAAAGCTTGAAATACAGGTAGCCCCAAATATTTCTGAAGCAAAGGGGTGAACGTCCAGAAGTTATATTGAGCAGTTAGACTATGGTTTCCTATGTTATAAAGGCCTATATTATAGGCCATCTATCTATATTATAAAATACCTAGTGGAGCTACTAAAGGATATAGTTGGGGACTTCTCTATAAGATTATTTTTTTCTAGTCAGGTTAAGTAACCCTAGCTGCTGTAACAAACAGGCCCAGCATTTCAGCAATTTGCCATATGGGGGTTGATATTTTACTCTTGGCATAGTCAAATGTGAATTGGGAATGACAGATTGCTCTGCTCCCCAGAGGCACACATGAACCCAGGCTACCTCCTCTTACTTTTCATCTTGTCATGAAATCTCAAGAGTCCTCCCAGATTTTTGGTATCTGTCATCCAACAAGCAAAGAAACAGAAAGATGAGGCTTTCAAGTGGATGTATCTGTTCTCTCCACATTCTATTAGCCAGAATAGGATCACCTGATCCCACTGGATTGCAGGGAGGCTGGGAAATGTGGCCTTCTTTGTGCCACACATGGTTTTGTTCCTGCTACAACTAGGTATAATTGAAATTTGCCAGCAGTTCCTGGATACACCAAAAATTACATTATCAGTGAGAAAAGGAGAACAGTGCTCAAAATCAAACTCAAGGAAAGCAAGTGCCAACATTAAATGGACTGATTTAGTGGTATTGTGTCTGTCTAGGAATGTGCTACATGGTTTGGTAAATACAGTTTTCCTACTGCAGAGACTCTCCAAACAAGTACATTTTGAAAATGAACTTTGAAGAATCAGCTGGAGGGTATACAGATTTTTATATTCACTTTAGGATTTTTCATTTTCATATTGTACTAGTTAATGTGCCAAAATGAAAATAGCTTTTCACAAAATGGAAGTTACATTATAAAGCTGGAGTTGGTATTATTTATTGCTGAATTTCAGTGGAATCTCAAACAGAGTGATGTAACTATGGAAGCAGGATCCTCTCCTCCACTGTTTCCCTCTGATTCTGTCAAATAGATCAGGAAAATGAAATGTATGCAGAGTTGACTTTTAATCAACAGAGACACAAAGACCCTGATAGATAAATCAGTTGAAAGAGAACGTGTACAATAATTGACTGGCAGTATTGTAAAGACAACATTTTAGGCTTGACATTGAAGATATTCTTGAAGAATAATTTATCTGGGAGAAAATCAACTTGCTCTATAGAACTGCCAAATGTAGTGATACTCTACCAAATGCATCCGCTTCAACCTTACTATTTGGGAAAGTTTTTCCCTTTTAACTGAACTTTTTCCTTTGAGAAAAAATGTAGCGTGGACCTGTGTTGCTCTTTGATGTACAAAGCAGACGTGAAATTGGATTTCAGATTAAGTGACAGAGACAGACTAAGATTAAACACCAAAATCATCTATGAAATCAATTTAATTATTTGTTTAATCATGACACACTTTGCCATAGAGAAAATGCTCACCAACTTTATACTTTTGTCTTTATTAATCAACAATTCACTGAATACATCTTACTATCTTTGCTTTTTTCCATTTAATGGGGAGGAGAGAGGTGGGTAGTATCCTTCTTGGTCAGTATTTTCATCTCAGTTTCTCTCACACTTTCTTTGTTTCATTTTGGAGACAGTGAAGGGTGTGGTCCAAACTTAGTCCCATACTTTATGAATCTAAGCTACTGTCAATTATAAGATGCACCATTTTTTAATTTACCACTAAGAAAGAAAAAGCAGAAGCACAGTGCTTCTTAAACTATAATGTGATGCTTTCTTATCACCTAGAATTTTTATTCTGTACTTACCAAAAGAACAGTTTTAGACTTAGACACATTTTTTATCATATTTCACACTTGTGCAAACAGAAAAAGTAAAACATAAGTAAAATAAATTGAAGTCTTTCTAAAATTTCTGCACATTTATAGTCCAACTCTTCTGAATTTGTGTTTTACGCAGTTGTTGATGTTTGTATTTTTCCTTATACTCCTATCTCCTGTGCCACCATGAACATTAGCATCCCTTAAAGAATGTTCCATTGTTATTCCCCAAAACTTTCTTCCACTCTCTGACACTCTCTCGTGCGAAGAATTTTCATGAGCAAGTACAGGTTGGTGATAACTCTGTCATGATCAACTGCTTGGTCAACAATATGTTAAAATGCTTCCCATTAAGATGGGGAAAAGTACATCAAGAATTTGTTAATTTCTGTCTGTGGTCCTGCCGTAGCACTCTGAATGTGCTTGATCTCATCTGATCTCAGAAGTTAAGCAGGATCAGGCCTGGTTAGTACTTAAATAGGAGACTGCCTGGGAACACTGGGTGCTGTAAGCTATTAAAAAAAAATAGAGAATTTGTTAAGTACTATTTACTTTTTAATGTACATGTGAAAGCACAACCCAACAGCTTATCTCAACCTCAGACCTAATATTGTCTGATATTTTCAGAATATAAAATATAACTAACATTACATACATCTTTCTTTCTTTAGCTTTTTTGTTAATATAGATGTTTAACTGTAAAGGACACTCCTATTGAATTTATACCCATCCTTCATGGCATAAACTCTTCAGATTAAGTTTTTGATAAAGCTCTTATTCACTGTTAATTATAATTCACAATATTATAATGCAGTTATTATATAATTCATTGTTAAAATTCACAATTATTAAAAATTATTCTCATAGGAACAGTAAACTTTCTGCAAAATTTATATAGATAATTTGTTTTAAAATCTTTGTTTCTATTCTTACTCAAATGTTTTTTTAAATTGTCTTTCTTCCCCCCTCAGATTTATATATTTTTTTAAAAAATTTTATGAAGGATAGTTGATTTACAATGTTGTGTCATTTTCAGGGGTACAGAAAAGTGCATCAGTTATACACACACATACACCCCCTCTTTTTTAGCTTCTTTTTCCATATAGGCCTTTGCAGAGTATTGGCTAGAGTTGTATAGTTCCCTTTGCTGTATAGTAGGTCCTTCTTAGTTTCTGTTTTATATATAGTAGTATGTATATGCCAGTCCCAAGCTCCCAATTTATCGCTTGCTCCCTTACCCCTTGGTAACCATGTGTGTGCTATGCGTGCTAAATCACTTCAGTCATGTCTCATTCTTTGCGACCCCATGGACTGTAGCCCACCAGGCTTCTCTGTCCATGGGATTCTCCAAGCAAGAATACTGGAGTGGGTTGCTGTGCCCTCCTCCAGGGGATCTTCCCAACCCAGTGATCAAACCTGTGTCTCTTATGTCTCCTGCATTGTCAGGCGTGTTCTTTACCACTAGCACCACCTGGGAAGCCCAGGTGTAACTTTATTTCTGTTTTGTAGATAATTTCATTTGTACCCATTTTTTTTAGATTTCTCATATAAGCAGTGTTACATAATATTTGTCTTTCTCTGTCTGACTTATTTCACTCAGTGTGTCCATTTCTAGGTCCATACATGTTGCTGCAAATGGCATTATTTTGTTGTTTTTTATGGCTGAATAGTATTCCATTGTATATATGTACCACATCTTCTTTACCCATTCATTGGTCAGTGGGCGTTTAGGTTGCTTCCATGTCTTGTCTATTGTAAATAGTGTTGCAATGAACGTTGGGGTGCATGCATCTTTTTGAACTAGGGTTTTCTCCAAATATATGCCCAGGAGTGGGATTGTTGGATCATACGGTAACTCTATTTTTACTTTTTATAAGGAGCCTCTATTTTAGATTTTTAGGTTCAGAATCTCACTCCCTCTAAACTCTCAAAGCCAGTGGAAATTCTTTGTAAGCATTCTTCGCATATTGCATTGTTGTATTCCTGAAGTTCTGTGAATAAATCAAGTGTTTTTAAATGAAGTCATATTTCTTACCATCTTATATTTATACTTCAGAATTGATTTTCTTAATTTTTGCTGGTCTTAACATTCAGTGCTCTCTCCAAAAGAGTTTTTTACTTTGTCTCCCTCTCTCTTGCCCATCTCTCTCTTTAAGACAGTGTTATATAAACTTCAGTTTAACTGTACTTGGGAGCACTCAGTGTTTCAAATAAGCTCCCTACAAACACTTTTGTGACATCTTAAACCCATGTGTGTTGTGAATAATAAACCCAATGATTACCTGGTTTAGATTTGTTTTGTTTTATGGGTGAGCTTAGACTGGGGACATTTCGTTTTCCATTTATGAGTTAACACTCCTAAATGTGTTCTGCTGAGTACCACGGTCACTCCGTCCAAACTATTTGCCATAAAAGCAAAGAATTCCCTATCAGCTCCATTATTTTTTGCTTTTTTCATATGTGTTTGGGTTTTAAAACATATTTTCCATGGTAGTGGCTATGTGAGTCTTAGAAATGCAACTAGACAGATGTACTGACCACAGTTGCCAAGGGAGCAGTTTCCTTGACGATGGTCAGCCGTCATCCAAGCAGTGGTCTCCATCCCTCCCATGTGACTTGCTCTCACACGCTGCAGAGCCTGGGTAGGGGAAGGAGCTCTGTGTAAATCAGCCTTCCCCAGCCACCCCCACCCACCCAGCATACCACCGGTTTCTATGAAGCAGGCAAATGAGAACAGGTGGTAAGTTGTTTGTAAGGCTGTTTGAGAAGTTTTACAAGTGCCCCAGGCCACAATTCACCGTGAAGGGTTTCTGTCTCTCCAACTTCGCTTCAACCAAAAACTTATGCCAGTCATTTGAAGAAGATCCAAATATATACTGGCCAATGCCCAAAGGTCAAAGCTGCAAGAGATCCAATAACAGGGAGAACCCTTTCGCAGAGTAAACATTTTCTAGTAGTTAAAAGGAGAGGTATGAAGAATCAGACATTTTCTAACTATGGCTTGCAATCACACTGAGTTGCCTCTCTGCCTGTTTTGCTACAAATTGTAAATGAGAATATTAACCATCCTTGGTAGAGTACTGGACCCTGTCATACAAGGCTATAGTTAAGACTGATATTTTCACGTTCAGAAAGGTTAGAAGAAATATTTCATAGTATTATTCAATCTTTAAAAAATGTAAAGTGGCATGCAAAAATTACAATAGACAATTGTTTTATCAAACCAAGCACGTAATATAGATGGTATGTGAGTATTTGCTGAGAGTGAGGTCTCCATGTTGAATGTCTTACGTGTGCCATGTCATCTTCTCACAACTCCAACTGGTAGACACTATTGATAGTCTCATTTTACAGATTTAAAAAAATAGGCTTTTGGAAGTAAAATAGTTTACCAAGTGTGTGAGAGCTGGGACTCTAGGCAGACTGACTACAGATCTCACATTGGACCCCACTCTACAATGCTCCCCTCCATGTGCAGACTACTTTCTTTGTGTATCAGATTAAAACCCCATAGGTAGCTTTTCTCTTTTTTATACTCGCTCCTGCATGGTTTAGGATGGTTGGAATGCATATATTAAATCCAAGAATTTGATATATCAGCTTAGAGTTTGAAGAGTGTTTTTTTTAATGTTTCATAAACTTCCAAAAGTTTTCACCTAATCATATATTTTGGAAACAAAGAAATACTAATGGAGAGATTTATGTCTCCAATGGTATTATGAAATATACTTGTAATATAAAGAAGAGACCAGTCATGTTAAACTTAACCAGATTGTTCATCCGTGGATTTCATTTTCTTGCACCAGAATTTCAGCATGATATTTTCAAGATTTTTCAGCTTTATAAAAATGTAGTGGGGACAGAAAAGAATAACAAAAATTAATAATGTTAGGAATGGGTTCTGAGTATGCAAAGGTAGGTGAAACAGTAGTTGTTATACTGCATTTTACATGTTCCTTGTAGACTTGACTAGGTCAATTGAATATTTCCTGTATGAAGAATTTGAGGGCCACCCATACCCCTTCAACTTGAGTAGTTTTGCTCTACTTTATATTAACACTTTATTCAAAGACAGATATCTTGGGATAAAGCAATTTGAAAATAATAGTTTTAGAGAAAGAAAAAAAGATGTAATTTTTGTAACTCAAAAGTATATAATGTAGTAGATGCTATTCTTTTTCTATAAGGAACATGACAACAGGATATATAGTTTAATAACAATTGAGGTGAGGACTTAGAAGGAAACACTTCTTGATTCTGAAAGCATTGACATCCTACAGAAATACTACTTAAGTGAGTCAAACACACACAGACCTTCCCTGGGAATTTTGCAGATGATATAGTAAAGAACCTTTCAGGAAAATTTCATCTTCCCCATCCTCACCTGTATCCTACTACAAGTGATCGTTCTTTGGTGACCTTTGTCTTCTACATAGAACTGTTCCTGCAGGCCCCACTTGGTTGGAAAGCTAAGAATTGTGTTCAAGTTGGAGAGAATTGAACCATCCTTTGAGAATGGTCCCAATCAATCTGAATTTGTGAATTGGTAGTATATATGATTTAAAATATTTATGTCTGGATGATCCTTTTTTCCGTAATATGTATCTCATTTTAAAAAATTTACTGTGAAACTTTGTCTGCTTTTCAGAGAAATTTTAAAGCCTTTCTTAATTTGGTAATTGGGTACTACATATTAAGTATTTACAGTGTAATTTTTCTTTCTAAAAATGGATTCCTCCTAACTGTGGCCCATTACAACTCCATCTTTACCAGACACATTGAGGTTTGAGGGTTGGTTGTTTTCTAAGTGACATGACATGATTGATATAATCTGGCATAATTCATTACGTTGTCAGGCATCAGCAGAACATTTGGAAAAAATATTCATCAAAATCTATTACTGTAGAAATTTTCACTTGCAGATTCTTTTTCTGGTTAATTTCCTGCGTGGTGAAACAACACCTTCCTGACGTCAGAGTGCATGTTTTTAGAAAGTGTGGTTATTAATATAGGTGTTCCTGAAATCCCAGCGTTGGCTTAAGGCTTATCACTAATCAGCTAAGGAATGTCAAGTGAAATCTTAAAGATGTTTCCTCTACTCACCCACTATCTTTGACTAAAAGAAACACAGTGTTAGAACTGGTGCTTTTACCTTGATCTTACCTTTTGACCATCAGGGATGGTTGAAGTTTAATCAGATGATGCTAAAGGGAAGCAAAGAGCCAGCTCATGGGTTTACCACACTGTAGATTGCTTATAGAGGAGATATTTGTTACATAAAGGCCAAACTTACAAAGCAAAAGCCTAATGCCTGTCTTTTACCTCTCTAGTAGACAGACATTCATAGACTAGGTTCATTGTCCATGATATGCCTGACAGTGACCCTGACAGAGGTCAGCCAAAACTCAATTTACAAATACTTTATAACTATATCATACTGACAGTCTCAAACTACTGACTTAGCTTGGGACCCATGATTCCTCACTCACCTGGCTTATGGTTTGGTACCCTTTCTACTAGTAAGGTAGAGAAAGGGCTATAATCAAGAAATATACTAAGCAAAATATGGATCACAAGTACATTATTAGATTCAAACAGTTCTCTAGTTTCAGTATGATTATTTCATTTTGCATTTATACCTTTTTTTTCAAGTTTTCTCTCCAAACCTAATATTCATTATATCTGCTTAAGTATATGCAGTAATTTCTATATAAAGTTTCATGTTATCCAGTATTCACATGTCTTTTCAACTGGTTTTTAAAATATTTATTCTTCAGCTATCCTGTTAGCTTATAATCCTATCAATCAGAAATTGTTTCGTTATCCTTGGCATACTATACTTTATATAGTATTAAAATGTTACAGTTTTTAAAAGATTAAACAAAAGTGACCATTGAAAGATGCATGTTGAAACTTAGGGAATTTTTTAAATATAGCAAGGTCCTTTGTCATAGCTTTACAGTTGATTTTCAAAATCTATTTTAGCATAAAAATTCTCTCCTGCCTTGACTTTATCTATGCTACCAAAATATACATAACATGTTTGCCATGACAGTGTCTCTTTAGCTATCCTACCCCATTATCTGTGTTCTAAATGGGGCATACAGCAAACTAGTCATTCAAAAAAAAAAATCTATTGAGCAAAAACTAGATGTGATTCACTTTTCTAGGGCCTGTGGACACACAGTGAACAAAACAGTTCATTTCATAGTGAAGTGAACAGTTCATCTTCATAGAGCTTACATTCTGTGGGTAAGATAAGCAGTTTCCAAGTGCATAAATAAACATAATATATCAGATATGATATGTGCTAGGATAAAAATAAAGCAAAGAGAGAGTATAGGGAGAAGTGGGAACACTCCACTTAATTTGTTCATTATTTAAGATATATTTTTGAAACACCGAGCACCCATTCTGTGCAAGGTACTGAACTAGGCAGCAGGCAAGACAGAGAGCCCTGGCTCATCATAGGAGACAGAAAATTAAATACAGCTCGTTTATTAAGTATTCATAACTCTGATGGGGTACTCCAGTCATGAAGTGGTATAGTCATTGCTTTCCACTGTGTCCTATCCTGGTTTCCTTTCCTATCCTTTAAGGATCAGTGGTACCTATGTACAAGTTCTCTAGAAAGCCTGGTAGGAGTTCTCTCACTGAGAGTTCCCCAGTGTGGCCTAAGCTCTTTTGATGCCTCAGTCTCAACCCATCCCAATTTCTACCCTAAGTCCCTACCCCCAGTCTCTTG